>NC_065542.1:27049727-27682227 GCF_932294415.1 Quercus robur
GATATGCTCATCTACTCTTCCATCCAAAACAGTATGTTGTGAACCCTCTCCAGCCTCTACTGTGGCAGGATCAACAGTGACATAGAGATCCGAAGCAATGAATCCTCGAGCCACCATTTGTGCAACCATTTCCCACATCATCTTCACTTTGGTGCCACCTGATAATTGTAGTGAATTGTAGAAAACCTGCATATCTACAACCCGTTGAGGTGCTCGATACACGATGGAAATGTTATGCCTAGAGTGGTCTAACCCCATCGCCTTCAATATTCTTCGTTGCAAGTTCGTAAGCCCTATCCCACGTTTCACTCTACATATTTTTGCTTTTGGTTCGAGCCTTGGTATAACAACCCATGCAACTCATGATAATACATCTCCCTGTCGTAGTACACATAGAAAAAGTGAAAATCCATCACCGACCTGTTATTAACAATATAAAAGTTGTTATCATCAATAACCACTTAAATAAATATGGCCTATGATAAAAACAATTTATATTCAAACTCAACCTCTTCAACTTTGTGTATAGAGATATAAATAATTTTCAATCGTTTTAACCACATATCTATAATTTATAATAGATTTAATCAAAATACTTGGCTGCCAGCAAATTGTTAAAAAAAAAACTGTGTTTTATTTAATATTTAGATAACTTGTAAATTATAGAATAAATAATATACAATGACATAGTATTCTTTTACATCTAAATAAATAAATACATAGAAACATAAAATATAAAATGAATTCTTCAAAGCATGGGCAAATATAATGACAATGATACGAATTTTTTTCTTCTTCTTGAGTTTTTTGTTATTTAGATATATGGTTTATGTTAATTGTGGCCCCCCCAAATGAATTTTGATATTGTATACATGCTCATTTTTTTACCAATATCACTATTCACAGCACTTGCCTTTCTTGCTTATCTCATAAATAGCTTAACCCATAAATGAATGATGAAATCCTGTTATTTCTTAATTTTTTTACAATTTTAAAATCTGAATTTTTGTTATAAACTTAAATTTTAAATATTTAAAAGGATAGAGAAGTAAATGCTGAATGGGGCATATTTTAAGAAGCCATCAGACAGTAAGATATATACACAACTTTACAAGTATTTGCTATATTTTTAATATTTTTAGATTTCACAAAATAAAATAAAAAACTTATAGATGATTTTTTTTTCTTAATTTATTTTAAGGAATCAAAGTACATGTCTAAACTTTATGTATTATTCTTCTAAATCATATAATAATTTATGGATTTACTATCTCTCTTTCAACTATTAGTAATTATGAATTGGTTTTTTTTTTTTTTTCTTTCTTTTAACAAAAAAAAAAAAATGCTTTTAATTGCAATTGTTTCTTTACAATTTATTTTGTTACAATATAGTTGTGCTCCATTTGTTTTGACAAAAAAGTTATATATATCAGCAGTTGTAAATGGACTTTAAACTTGCAAAAAACTCAACTCATGAATTGTGGTCATGCAAAAAAAATCTCATACGAACCACACATGTAAACACAATCTAACAAAACATTTAACTATATTACCTCTATGTACACCGCAGGCAGGACCCAAAGGTTAAATGGTTTGTCTTCAATGGAAAAACACTGACACTGAGATCCGCAGATGGTGACCCAACAGTAGCTTTTGCTTCAGTATTCTTTCACATGGGCATTTTGACTCTTCACATGGACTTGGCAAGTGCAAGAGTCATCTCATAAATTCTACAAGTAAGCTGGTGAGGGTGGTTGTTAAGGTACACCATTCATTGTGCATTAAGTTAATAGTTGGCGTCAGAAAAGTGGGCAAGAGGTTTCAAAAGAAGAAATATTAAGAAATAATTATTTCCTATAACAAATATTTCCAACTCTAACAAATAGAATAAGTGTTTGTAGATTGTAAGTGTCACTCTATCATAAATTTATATTAGAGTAATGTTACAACCACAAACTATTTTACAATTTTTACAAAATGTTGATGTGGCCAACTTCTTATTGGTTTTATTTAGGCCTACCATTAATATCCATTTTTTCATTTACCAATAATCACTCACCACATCAGCAGTTTGTAAAAATTTTTGAAAAATAGTTTGTATCTCTAGCATTATTCTTTATATTAATAATATGTGTGGAAGTTTGTGTGTACAATATAAATATAAGAGAAATGTTTTGTCACTACTTTTATGGAAAATATAACAATTGCTTTAAGGGTATCCGTTAACATGACCCTAAATATAATATAACTTTATATGATTTAGTAATTAGGAAATAAAGAAGGTTTGTTGCATGTGTGTTTATTGTTACCATGTTATAATAATTTTTTGTTATAAAGTCAGAAAAATTCAAGAAAAAAAAATTTGTAAAGTCAGTGATTGTTCAAGTATTTTATTGGTTAAGTAGACACAAAATGTGTTATTTATGTATGAATGACTGTGGTTGTGTGCATCAATAATTAATACAAAACCAATAAGTTCAGTTTATCCATTCAGTTTAAAACATTTTTATAAAAACAAAGACAAATAAATAATAACAACTGCATAAAAATAAAAATGTTAGACAAACTTAACAAAATAAAATGGTCATAGCTACCCACAATGACAATTAATACTCATAATGAACTATCATATAACAATTCAAAATTTTAAAACTTGTAGAAGGAAATTGTAAAATTTCAATTTTTTTTTTTTGGTAAATTACACACATATTCAAGTAAATTTTTTATTAATTCTCAAATTCTCGTCAATCCAAAAAAAAAAAGAAAAAAAAAAAGAATTTACCCAATGTACGGGTTTGGTGGACCCGTACTTTGTGAAGTACCCGAGCCCACCAAGCTCAGGTACAATCTGCCTAATTTTTTGAAACAGGCTGATTGGTACCCGAGCTTGGTGGACTCGGGTGCCACGCACAGTACTCGAGCCCACAAAACTCGAGTACTAAGGGGCCAATTTTTTAGGAGTTAAGTCCATAAGCAGAATGGTACCCGAGCTTGATGGACTCAGGTATCATGAACAGTACTCGAGTGCACCAAGCTCGAGTACTAAATGGCCAAATTTTTTTTTAAATTTTTTTAATTAAACTTTCCATGTTAGCGGGCCACGTTGGATTAAAAAAATATGGTACTCGAGCTCACCAAGCTCAAGTACCACAAAAAGTAGTAGATCGCAATATTTTTCCGAAACAGTGTTTCTGGGCAAAATATTTCAAGAATTGATAGTATTTGGCCATTTTGGCCCTAATCTTACACACCAAATTCCCAAAAACATTCCATCAAAATAAATAATTATAAATTAATTAAAAAAAAAAAAAAAAAAAAACATAAATAAGAAATTGAACAAAGACGCTGCTTTTGAGGAGGGCAGACCAACGAAGGTAGTGAGGGTGAGGTATGAGACATAACGCTGGCAATACGACACCACTTTAGGCACCAACCATCAAATCTAAGCAGAGCAACATGGTGTGTGTGTGTGTATCATTTAAGCAGAGGCAAAGCCTCTCTTTCTATTATTCTCTCTTTAATTAAGACTATCTTTAACATTCCGTTTTTTTTTTTTTGAAGTGAAATATTTTCTCGTCTTATGTGTTTGGACCCATAGACTAGATCTCTTTTTATTTATTTATTTAAATAAATGACGCAATTAGTAATCACCCATGTGACCATGTACTAGGTGAATATGAGTAATGAGTAGGTTTTTTTTTTTTTTTTTTTTTTTTTTGGGGCGGGTGGGGGCGGGGGGGGGGGGGGTAATATATGTATATATGAATTCTATAAAAGTGAATGTTTTTTTATATTTCTCTTTTAAATCTTTTCTATAAAAAAAAATTAAAAAAAAAAACTCTTTTATTTGCTAAGTGATGAGGCTACACTATCTTTTCTATTGCTATGTTTTCAGACCCATTTGCTAGGTGTTTTCTTCATTTTTTATTTTCATGTTTTTAAAATGGTTTTTAGTGACAAATGATACAAAATAGACAAATAATCAGTAGTTATGCACTTTTGGTCATCTATTAATACTTGTTTGTTAGTATCTTTTTCTGTAAATAAAGTTGAGATAGTTTGAAACTTTGAATGGTTAATTGTTTAAATTTAATTACAAACGTTTATACATTATTTAGCAAGCTTAGGGAATTAATAAATTTGTCTCTTTCAAGAGAGCGGTATATGTGTGCGCTCACGCGTAACTAATTCTAGCAATTTTGCCTAATAAAATTATACTTGATCCTCCTAAGTATAATTTTTTTTTTTTTTTTAATATTTCACCTAAGAATGCAAGAAGCGTTATTTCCTTTAAAGAAACCTTCACTTGAGAAGACATGAAGTGTTATTTCCCATTTTACTGAGCAATTAAAACTTAAAATAGACGGATGTCAAAAATTTAAAAGGGAAATTTAAGAAACAATACCTACCTACTGTATCTAAGTTTTGCCATTATTTTAACAATTGGATTTTTTTTTATTTTGACAAATTAACAACCGGACTTAATTGTATAAGAAAGTAAAATTGGTCATAACTGCATTTGCTAAACTGTGTTTTACACGTTTTGCAAAGCTTGTGATTCAAATTTCAAAATCTCACCTTCCATCCACTCTATGGAGAACAAAATTTTTGTTTGAAAAATATCATCTAACTTTGACTGATTTTGTCAGTTTTCTATAATAATACCATCTAAGTTCAGTGTACCAGTACCCTTCAGCTATTGGCAACGAGTGTTCATGGGATCCAATGAATGATGACTTTGTCTGATTTCGCAAATCTTTCTAAGAAAGCAAAATCGAATGCTGCTCATTGCTAATAGTAATAGGAATCACCGTGTAACTAAGGAGAACTCAAAGGACTTCTATGTATGAAGAAAGACTATAACTTAACAAAACATTATCTGGCTATGGGATTATACACCATTTTCAGAAAAACTCCACAAACCTCATACTAATTTGCATTAGTGAACAGATTGGCCAACTTAAATATTCAAACGTGTAGTCCTAGCATGACAATGACAGGGAAACCAAAATTCAAATAGTGTTGAAATGAAGCAAATGTACGCAAGGAAAAAGATAGATTGTGATAGTATAGATTAATTCATCCATTGAAAGAGCAATATCTTTCTCATTGATAATTTTTGTTGTTACACTAGTGTTAAAGCGATTTGAGACAAATCAAAGTATGTTAAACATGCTAGGTAGGTTGGTCTCCTCTCCTCTTCTACATCATCCAAATCTAAACCATATATAGATTTAATCAAGCAAAGTTATCTTTCTATGCATTCATATAGAAACATAGTGTCGTGGTCGTTCGAATGGGATATGATATGTTATCTTAGTTTATCTTAAATCATTGTTATTTTGTAGATTCTAGTTAATGCAATCAATGAAGACAATAATTGAGGATTTAATTTTGCATACACACACCCAAAAAAGAATATTTGGAGTTTTGTATATAGATTTAATCAAGCAAAGTTATCTTTCTATGCATTTCATATAGGAACATAGTGTCATGGTCATTCGAATGGGATATGATATTTTATCTTAGTTTATCTTAAATCCTTGTTATTTGTAGGTTCCAATTAATTCAATCAATGAAAACAACTTCAAATGTTAGGCCCTTTTATAGTTGTACTCTGATTATATAATGTATTATAAACTCGGTTTAAAATGTTAATATTACTATTTTCATATGTATAATAATAAATATTACTGTTTACTCAAAAAAAAAATGAAGACAATAATTGAGGATTTAATTTTGCATACACACACCCCAAAAAAAAAAAATATTTGGAGTTTTGTTATGATAATAGAGATAATTATCAAAGTAAATACAATAGATTCAAATCATATCGTATCTGTCAAAAAAAAAAATCCGCGTTATTTTCATGTAATGAGAACACAATTCCAATACCCAACCCAAAGATTAAAAAAGAGAAAAGGAAATTAAAAAATAACAAAGCAAGTTCAATAATGAAAAGCACATTTACACATAGCATGACCTACTTGTACCTAAATAAGCATTATAATATTTTGCTATCTAGTACTAAACCAATCTAAGTATTGATTTATAATTACTTTCTAAAAAATTCAGATTTAATTAAATAAATCACAACCATTATCTTAAAAAGGTTAGTCGTCAAGCTATTGAATGTATATCATTTTCATTGGTAAAAAGAGAAATTAGACAAGAATGGAGATACACCAAATATGACACCCTATTCAACGAAGCTGATACAAAATGAGAAAAGAAGGTAGTTAGGTTCGTATGATTAGATCTTGTAAATTTGGGCCTAAACTTGTTAAACCATTCGAATTCAAACCAAAAATTAGGGTATGAGTAATAAAAATAGCAACCCGCTTTAATCTAATTAATTAACCTTTTACCCATTACCCATATATACCCAATTTCACTAGACCCAACCCAACCCATGAGCTTGTTAGCTTTCCAGGCTTCTTTGATCACTTCTTTGCATTTTGGGTGGGTGGGCCATACATATATAAATATATATATATATATATATATATAGAGAGAGAGAGAGAGAGAGAGAGAGAGAGAGAGAGAGAGAGAGAGTGTGTGTGTGTGTTACACCTGATGTAACTTGACAAGAGTTACACTATTTGTAGACCGTAGATTTGTGATTGATCTAATGGTTAAAAAAATAGCATTAAATGCTATTGGTTTCCATCTCATTCATAATTAATACTAGCATTTTCTCTCTCTCCTTAATTATTGTTTTTCACTTGATTAAAGGGATACTGCCATTTTTAAGAACTTGCATTTCTATACTTGAAAAAAAAATAAACTATACAAAAAAACGGATGTTATCTACTGGACCAAAGTTCATTGGCATTTTTGTTTTTGTTTTTGTTTTTGTTTTCTGTTTTGGTTACGTTTAGATTTTTCATGGAAATTATATATGCCTCCAGTTATCAAATCTATATCAAATCCTCCAGATTCAATATAAGGATATGAAGCTTGGTGTTCCTTAGCATATTTTATTTTGTGTTTGTGTTATCAGTAATCATGTTCATAAGGACTTAGACCAAGGACGAGGATCCCAAGTAACATAGTGATATAGTTTGATGCAACTCTTCATTGGTAATGAAGTAGTACCTTTTCCCACAGGGTCGTAGATTTTAAGCAAACAGTTTTTAATCAAAAGGAACTATGTACTTAATTCTTCATTTGTTGTAATTACTTCTTCTTCTTTGTTTCCCCCATTTATTTAAAACCTCATTAAACAATACTTAGCCATTTATTTATTTTTAAGGAGACAAGATATATATTCACAATTGATAAGACTATAAGAGTATGACCGGCTTAAAAGAAAGAAAAAGAAAAGAAAAGAAAAGAAAAAAAAGTAGTACGAACTCAACCAAAAAGAAAATAAATAAAAAGTATTGCAAATATATTTGTAAAGTCATTGGCAAAAAAAGGAATATATGTAAAAAGTTTTAAATAATAAATAAGGAGAGAGAAACAAAATTGCTATTAATTAAGTGAATGAGGTGTAAGTCAATTAGCATTTAATGCTATTTTTTTAACCATTAGATCAATTACAAATCTATGGTCTACAAATGGTGTAACTCTTGTCAAGTTACACCAGGTGTAACTTGAACCCATCTCATATATATATATATATATATATATATATATATATATTTGATAAGAAAGGCCTTCTAAATTCTAAAGTACACAATGTGGGAGAGAATGGACCCATTGTATGTTGCCTAATGCTCTATCTAAATTCTAACATATATATATACAAATTTAAGTTAAGGAAAAATCAAAGGAAGTGTCCATATAATAAATATAAATTATCATTCTCATAGTTTATACTAATCAAAATAATATTGTCTTATCGATCACATATATGTATGATGTATCACCTTTTCACAATATAAACGTATAATTAAAGGGACAAACATGCTATGAGTATGAGAGAGAGAGAGAATATAAATACAACCTAATTAAGGGGCTGAAGTTAGGTACATTTTAGGAAGTAAGAAAGTGAAATATCTTATTGAAGAAGAGGACAAACCATAGTGATCCAAAACTCCCAAGTCCAAGGTCAATGATGTATGGTGCAAAATTAAAGAATTCAAGATATACAAATCACGTAAGAAATCACACTAGCCTCGCCTTCTTTGATAACTAAACATGAATCTCTCTCTCTCTCTCTCTCCCTAATTATAAAAAAAAAAAAAAATGAATTTCTTTTTTAGGCGAAGACAAATTAATGTACCTAAACCACCATAAAGAGCACAATTGCCACGAAACCTAGAGTCATTCACAAAACATGATTTGAATTAAACTTTTCTAAAACTTCAGCGACGAATTTCTGTGATGATCATGCAATAAGTCTTCCATAGGGAGAGGGAAAGAAAAATAAATCAATAAATAAGAGTTCCCTAGGTCCAATCCAAAACAAATGAATAAGAAAAGAACATGTAAAGCTTACTTTATATTTTTTGAACAACAAAAGAGGAACGATCAGTTCAAAATATTTCTTTTTGCAGGATCAATAAAAGTCTCCAGAAAGACCAATCCTAGATCGTGTTTACAAACAAACAAACAAAAAATAAAAAAAATAAAAATAAAAATTCAACCATCTTAAAGTAAATTGTGATTTTGATACGGTGATAACAAGCAATTATTATAAAGTTAAAGAACAAACCATTAAGAGACCCCAAAAAAACAATTTATGCCTTAGTTTAATGATAAAAAATAATTATTATAAAGTGTACGCCATGGGTTAAAATTCTGTTATATCTATCATATATTTACCCACACACAATAAAGAATGTAAAAACTAGTAAATTATATGCCTTGCGCAATGGATCAAAATCAAGACAACAATTTATTCTTTTTAATATTATGATAGGTTTCTTCCCGTTCATTCTTTCTTAAATAGTGGAATTTATAGTAAGATTCACCTTCTTGGAAGGTGCGTGCTTTAATAACTACCACTCCTAGCATAAAGTAATAATATTATACCAGCTTATTAAAACAAATTCAAATGGTATGTTTCTTGCCAACCTATAATAATATTATGTGCTTTTTTTTTTTTTCTTTCTTTCTCTTTCTTGTGCCTGGCGGCATGTTTTTTATTTTTATGACACGCCCATTTTGTTGGCATGCGTTTATAAATATGGATTTCGTTATCAAATGCTTTAATATTGTGTTTAGATGACATGATTTAGACATTTGGATTTGGGTGATTAAAATTCAAATATCTTGTTTGGATAGTTTAAAAAATGTTAAGGATTTGGATTTGACAAATCCATAAAGAATTTAAAACCTTTAAAATGCTTGGATAATTTAAAATCCAAATCCAATTCCAAACCCAAGTTTCCAAACACAAAACTTGGATTTAGAGGGATTTGAATTTTAAATTAATATATTTGAAATATCTTGATTTTAAATCCATTGATTTTAAGAGTTATTTCAAATTCAAGCATTTTAAGGGTTTAAAATACTTGGTAGATTTGTCAAATCCAAATTCTTGACTTTTTTTGAACTATATAAAATTTGAAACAAGATATTTGAATTTTAATGGTCATTCCACAAGTATAAGTGCTTGGGGAGTGTGGAGGGCAAAGATCGGAATTCAAGTCTTCATGGGAGAAATTCACACATATATACACTTAGATTAAGTTAGAGTATAATTTCTATCTTATATCAAAAAAAATTAATCACCTAAATTCAAATTCAAATACCCAAATCATGTCATTCAAATGCACCAAAATGGTATTCAGAAAATACTTTTATAAACTTTTGGTGGAAAATTTTTATTAAAAAAGAAAAGATTTTTATTTTTATATTTTCTTATATTTTTCATAAAAATAGTATTAAAATTTTTCTCATTAAAGACACTAAAAACAAAAAGAACATTTAACTTTTATTATTTGTCAATTATTATAACCAAAAGGCATTCAACTCAAACATCAGATTCTCCACCTACGTAATTTTCTATAAGCAGCTGAATATATAATGTGCCTCCTAATCAAATGAGCATCGCAAATCTCAGTTAGCTACTTGCAAAGTTGTACCATATTCAAGGTTTTGCAAAGGTCTAATATATTCTCCTTACAACGCGGTCTGTTCATCATCAATGTTCTTCAAAGTAACTTTGGAGTTTTCAATCAAATTGATTCCAAATAATTGATGAACTTTGAATGAGAATCTTTATTTTTGCACCAATGATTGTTGACTCCACGCTCATTTATCTAGCATGTATAGATTCTTCCAAGTAATTTTGGAGTTTTCAAATAATTTTTTTAAGTTTCAAAAACTTGGAGGCTTCACGTGTTAACTGTTAAAGGAGGATAAAAAGAAAAATAAAAAATAAAATAAAAAGTAGGAAAATAGAAAAGTGAAGAAGGGAGAAGATATTAGTTTGTGTTTAATAGAATTGATGATAATATTGGATCATGAAAAATAAGTATAATTTTTTTATTTTATTAAAATAAAGATTAAGAAGAAAGAAATTGCAGTTGAGTAAATTTACTATCATAACCTTACCGTATAAGAAATTCAACAGGGCTGGATTCACCTATGAAGCAAGAAATAGACTTGGAGATATCGCCATGCAGGGGATAGCTAGTTGCACTGCCAAAGCCAAACCATTTCCTATTACCATTCAGGAAGTTATATATCAAGGCTAGGAATTTGGGTTTCAAGCAAATTTTGTTCCTTTGTGATAGACAAAGACCTGTCCAGGTTCCCAACTGGCAGGAAAGAATTTTGATGGCTGATGATTGGGCTTATCTGGCCCAAAATGACACCTGCTATCACGCACTGTTTGTTCCCAAGCTTGTTAATAGTTCTGAAAATAACCTAGCAAAATTGGCTTATATAATGCCAATTCAAAGCTGCATGGTCAATCAGACTGCTTTTGTAACCTGACCGTTTTCTTTCTTGAATGGTATCAAAAAATAATAATAATAAAATAACCTTACCGTATAAGAAATGGTTTTGAGAGGAGAGGGACATAAAAGATGACAAAAATACATATTTAGCCTCATTTTTAACAGAGGCGGGTAACGGAACCCTAACTAAATTAACCTTAAGTGGGTAAAGTGCCAAATTTTAAACCACAGATAAATAGCTTAAATTTCGATAAAACCACAGATGGATAAGTTGTAATTAGCTCTAGATAATATTTTATTCTCGGTATTTAGGACTTTGGGTAGGAATTGGAGCAACAATTAGCAAGCTAGGTTGCAAGTTTTTATGGTAAACATGAGTTTTCATATGATGGTTTTGCTTCCTAATTGATGGAGAGCATATCTACCGCAGGCCTCATTTTCATATGTTTCTTATATGTTTGTAGACATGATATATATATAAATATATATATATATATATTTTCTAAATATTTGTACTTTTTAGCAATGGTCAATGACGTGACATATCAATTAAACCATTTTCAATAGCCATTAAAACAAAAGAATTTATCAGACATCTAGAAACTATATACAAAGATTCATTTTGACCACAGAAAATTAATCATCATTCTAAAATTCTTTCTATGTCAAATTTTCTCACTTTAAATATAGATTTGCAACACATGCAATTTATATACTTGTATTTAACCATCAACATATATATAAAGAATCCCATATTAATTTTAATAACAAAATAATTTAGGTAAATAAGAACCTATGGCTATAAGTCTATAACATTGCTGGTTAACAAAGCCTTTGTTAACGTAGTCCGTAAAAGTTTGTAGCCTTTAATAGAACAATTTTCCTCCCCCAGCATGCAAACATGATATTGAAAATTCCATTGAAATCAAATTCATCCACGCTCATCAATTTAGTTTAGATAAAAATAAATAAATAAATCTTTCTATGTCAAATTTTTTCACTTTAAATATTGATTTGCAACACATGCAATAACTCTAAAATTGAAACCTAATTATTCAATTTGAAATTCAAATTGATCATGAAATTCATATCTGGAATATTCGGCCATATATAAACATGACTTTTAATGCATCTACATACTTACGGTTCTACACACAGCCACCTTGAAAATTCAAGACAAAGTGACATTAACAAAACCTTATCAGTTGGAGCGAACGCTTCAAATCCTAAAAAGAATATTACCCTTGGTTCTTGAAGTATATATGTATTAACCATCAACATTATATATATATATATATATATAACCATCAATGTTTTCATTATATTTTCAATAAAAAGGTATATATATGTGTGTTTGTGTTAAGTTGTTAACCATCAAAATAACCAAAAATTGGAGAAGTCATAATCTTGGTATCATCATTAGAGAGTGTATTAGTGTAGACCGTAGAGCTTCTTTCTTTTTTCAATAGAAAAGAGTGTAAACTCTAAACCCAAATTCGTCTAACTATTTTGATAGAATCAAAATCATATAACATACTAATCAATTTATACTGACTTAGTTTAAAAGAGTCCTATCATACTACTACTACTTTTTTTTTTTAATTTGAGTCTATCAAGATTTGGGAATTTGAGTCCTATCAGCCATCAGGACTTAGTGTATGTGTAAGTATTTGTTCCATTTATACCGTTAAAAGAGTCTTATACTATTAGTGATGGTTATAGTCTATCATTAATTCTTTTCCTAAATTTGAGTCCTATTATGGTGAAATTTGAGTCATTTGGTGTATGTGACAATGTGTAAGTATTTGTTTTCTAATTATTAAGGATTAATAATCTTCCTCTCAGTTTGCTTGAAGAGAGTCCTTATTTTGTTAAACAAGCTCTTTTCCATAATGTAATTTATTTTTTCAGTGCTTAATGAAGTTTCTAGTATTTCCATAAATAATAATAATAATAATAATCCCAAAAAAAAAAATAATAATCTTGATCTTATCTATTTTTTGTTCCTACCCATCCACAGACCTGTTGGTTAAAAAGAGATATACCCAATATCTCTCCCGCTTATCCAAACCAAAAACGAAACTTACTAGGATTAAAATTACAACCTCAAAAGAAAATAAGAATTCTGTTACGTTTCTGGACGGTTTGGTTTAGTTTGTTGGGTATGCATTTGTGAGTTTAAACTATTGTGTAAAAAGCAAAATACGGTGATTTTTAAATTTCATAAAGTTTTCTGCCATGCCTATTTTAACTCCAATATATATATATATATATATATATATATTGATGATGTCGTAAAAATCACCAGTAAGCCACACAGTCCTCGTGCACTTGAAGCAAGACCTGCACAACAAAAAAGAGAAGACCTAACAGAGAGCACCGGTGTGGTGCCAGCCAAATACCCTTCGAAGGTCAAGTTAGAAATATTCTCACAACTCTAGAGTGCTAGAGAGGGGTAAATTATGCGTATCTTTTTCTTGAGGGTCTTTGGGTTTTTATAGTCGCATAGGGCCAGATCCCAAGGCTTGCGAAACAAGTCTTTCCTTATAAGGAAGATACTCATTGATTTGCGTATATTCTAGAATTCTAGTCGTATCGGAATTCCATTCATGTTGGGACTCTACGAATCAGGGCTAATCATGATGAGTTGGATGCCACGTGGCCGCTTGAACCATCCATGCTGTGCCCGTCCTAACGTGATCCGTCCAATGCGAGTACATTTTTTTGTCAAGTCCGTCAAGATGGATCCGTCATGTTTAATTTTTCCTCTTCAGTTGCCCCCTTCACCCCATGGGTCCGTGATATTTGAGTGGAAGGACCCGTGGGGTGACGGTTCATTCAAGATCCTCAGACTTGTCAGGCTGGCCTGAAATCATTTATTGCACAAGACACGTGGCATTCATTGAGTGGCCATTCTCTTGGATCGAAGTGTCGCTTCGCCTTCCGTGCTATCTCTCTATATAAACCAACCCTCCTCCCTCTCATTTTTTACTTTTCTGCTGAAATCTACGATCAGAACACAATCGTCATCCTTGCTAGACAGACGAGACCGTCCAGCCATTTTACCTGTTTCTGTAGCTCTTCTCCATCCGTCCTGATTTTTTGGTAAGTATTTCTCTCCTTCTACTTAGAAAATTTCTTCTTTTTACACTTTAAATTTGCATTACCGTCGTCCACTTCAAACAAATCAAAGTCTTAGGATTAACCGTCGCGTGTAGGATATGTCTAATGCGCCAAGTCACCAGTCATTTGTCCATGACGGGGCAGGCTACGAGGAAGTGTACCCGTCAGGTCACGAAGACCATGATAGTCAGAGTGAAGAGAGGAGCCTGTCTGCTTCTTCTCCGTCCTCAAGGAATGAGGGTTTGGAGATGAGTGATGAAGAGGGTTCTAATGACGAACTAGACAATAATGACCTCGCAATTCAGTCTGTTGTGGGTCCTAATGGACTTAGGCAGTTCGTCATGCTACCCAAGTGGTCAATAAATTACTTCACTTCCTCAATTAAAGAGAAACACTGCAAAACGTTTAGAGCTCATTTTCAGATACCAGATAACATTTCCGTCCGTCTGCCCTACGAGTCGAAGAAATGTTACTATGACGGTTTGGAAGGTGTCGGAGTATACGAGCAGATGTTGAAGGCTGGGCTCAAGTTTCCCATGAGTCATGTGCAAGACACATGTTTCACTTCGCGGGAAGCTTAGTCGCGAGACACCCGCGAGAAGTCTTCTGGCTTCACTTGCTTGAGTCTTCACACTCTCTCTCTAACACACAACCCTTACAATCACATCTTATAATAAATACAGGGTACACAAGATTACTCTTGAGCAGTGGAGCTTCCTGGAAAGGATTTTTAACAAGACCAAGCCAGAGGAAAAGACTTGGGCTAAATTAATTACATTAAACACGCTTAATTGGTATTGTGACGGACTTGAGCCTACCCCTTAGGCAATTAAATATGACATTCGAGTGCGCCAACGTAAGTCCATCACTAACACTTTTCTGAATTTTTGGATTTCTTACCATATAGCTAATTCTGTCCGTCTTCCTTTTACAAAAATGGATGCTGCCAAGAGGAGAGCTATGATTAAGGCACAAGTTGCCAAGAAGGTAGAGGATGGTAGTCAGGTGCCAAAGGGGACGGGCCCAAACAACCCGTCCACTAAGAGGAAAACCTTAACCAAACAAGACCGTGTATCCAAGAAGCCCAAGATTCCTTCGGATACCGCCGTGGGGTTGGAGGCGGAAGGGGCAAAGACGGTTATCCCGGCTAAGCATAGAGCTGGAAAAGGTTTAAAGAAGGGGCCATCACCCCCTTAGAAGAATCCACCCATCCTTCTCCGTGAGGACCCCAAATATGCCCTAGAGACGCTGATGTCCATCATAACGACTAGACGTGGCAAAACGGGCAGGTCGGGTCGGGTTCGGGTCGGGTCAATCGGGTTGCGGGTCAAACAGGTCGCGGGTTGAGTTGGGTCGTGAGTCGGGTCGAGTTGACCCGTATTTTTCAAACAATTTTTTTTTTTTTTTTGGAAATAGATGCAATCTGTCAATTGTTTATGAGTTCCTTAATTGTGATTAGATTCTCACTAGTGATATTGTTACCAATTACCACTAAACACTTGAATTAATACCCAAATTTGGTGCAACTCCTGTTCCAGCTTTCTAGAAACTAATCTTGGTATAATCTTCAATCTATTTAAAGTAGGAAGAGAAAATAAAGGTGGCAAGTAAAAAATAACAAACTATAATAGAGTATATAACATATTAAGTAAAAAAGAATAAGTAAATATTTTATAAAAATTACACCTCAATCTAAATCTACTCAACATTGGTAAACGTGGCAAAACGTGCGGGTCGGGTTCGGGTTTGGGTCGGGTCAATCGGGTTACGGGTCAAACGAGTTGCAGGTCAAACGGGTCGGGTCAAAACGGGTCTGACCCGTTTTGCCATGTCTAATAACGACTGAGGATTATGAAGACTTAAGCAACCATTCCACAGAGGCAATGGGGGAGACAGGGCTCTTTAGCATAGCTCAGGTAATTTCATTCGTCCATTCTCCATCCGTCCTTACTTTTTAGTTCAAATTTAACCCCCTTTTCTCTTCAGGCAATGGTCATGATGAAAGGGCTAATGGGACGGTGCCTTCACCATGAGACCACCCTGGAGCGTGTGCGGGCAAAGGCAGACTTAACAGAGGATGAACTAAGTCAGCTCAAAGCCTGGAAGTCCAATATTGAAAAGAAGTTTGACCTCTCGGAGAAGGTGAGGAAAGAGCTTAAGCACGGGATGGAGGAGGTAAAGAAGGTCCTGGAGGACAAGGACAAGGAGATCCAGAACCTGAAGGATCAGCTCCGTCAAGCTAAGGAAGTGGCAATCCGTGAATACCGCGACTCCGATGCCTTGCTATCCGAGCTGGGAGACTCTTTTTTGGAAGGTTTTGATGATGCTCTATGTCAAGTCAAGAAGGCCTACCCTAACCTGGACGTGTCCAACATCAAAGTTGAAGACCAAGGCCAAACTTCTATCGTGTCCGTTGCTTCGGAGAACACTGAGGACCTTTTTGCTGAAGATGCGACTCAAGGCGAAGGACAGTCAGCCCAAGCGCAAAATGCTCAAGTCCAACTTGTGGGGGATGATACCCGTCAGCTCGAGCAGGAGAAGGATGCAAACCTTTAAGAGTAGTGGTTTTTTTTTTTTTTTTTTTTTTTTTTTTTTTTTTTTTTTTTAAGTTGGGAGGAAAATCCTTTAATTTTATCAGTCATCACTTTTTCCATGTTAAACAATTTCCCTTCAAGGGTTTTATATTTTTACCTACCTATTTTTGTTTAATTGCTTATTTCATGGTTGATATGAACGCAGTGGGTCCGTTCTATTTGACCCGTCATTTAAGCCTTAATGGAAATTATGGGGGTTTGAATTTTGACGGATTCGTCCGCTATGTGCTTTTAAGGCCTTCCATTTTATGGCCATTGAGTTAAAAACCCGTCTCCCAAAATGTGTCCGTCCACATTGCGTTTTGGACTTTAAGTTGTGTCCGTCTTCACTTACGCTTTTTACCAGCATGTCGTCTACATAAACTTGCACATTCCTCCCAATCTGGTGGACGAACATCTTGTCCATCAATCTTTGATACATAGCCCCTACATTTTTGAGTCCGAATGGCATTACTTTGTAGCAGAAAAGTCCCTGGCTTATCACAAAGGAAGTTTTCTCTTCATTCGTTTCCTCCATTCTGATCTGGTTGTAACCAGAAAAAGCATCCATGAAGCTCAGAAGTTCGTGTCCTTCGGTCGAGTCTACCAAGGCATCTATCTGTGGGAGTGGGTAACTGTCTTTTGGACAGGCTTTGTTGAGATCCATGAAATCAACGCACATCCTCCATTTTCCATTGGCCTTTTTAACTATAACTACGTTTGCCAACCAGTCAGGGTAATACACCTCCCGAATGAAATCTATATCAAGTAACTTTTGAACTTCTTCAGCTATAGCTTTGTCTCTTTCCTGAGCGAACACTCGTTTTCTATGTCAGATGGGAGGCGATAAGGGCGATACATTCAACCTGTGTACTATGATCGAAGGGTCAATCCCTGGCATGTTCTCATGACTCCAGGCGAACACATGTTGGTTGTCCTTAAGGAAAGTTATGAGCGCTTGTCGTACCGTCCGACTTGATAAAGTACCCATCTTAGTTGTTTGTTCGGGCTTTGATTCGTCAAGGGTTATTTCTTCTAGCTCCTCAACCGGCTTTGCTAGTGCCCTTTGTTCATCTATGCATAATGTTTTTTGGTGATCATCCATTTCTAGCATCGCAATGTAGTATTCGCGTGTAGCCACCTGATTTCCCCGCAGCTCTCCTACTCCATAATCTGTAGAGAATTTGATCATTAAGTGGTAAGTTGAAGTTGCAGCCTTCCATGAGTTGAAGGTTGGTCATCTGAGAATGGCATTATAAGTGGATGAACAGTCGACCACGAGGAATGTTACGTCCTTGGTGATCTGCTGCGGGTAGTCACCTACCGTTACTGACAACGTGACGGCGCCAAAGGGGAATACTCTTGTACCTTCGAAACCAACGAGAGGGGCATTTATCGGGACCAGTTGTTCTCTGTCAATCCTCATTTGCTGGAAGGCCAGGTAATACAGGATGTCTAATGAGCTGCCATGGTCGATCAAAACCCGGTGCATTTTATAATCTCCTACTCGTAGGCTGACGACAAGTGCATCGTCATGCGGGTGGTGGAGCCTTCGAGTGTCTTCTTCCAAGAATCCGATTACAGGGTTGTCAATCCATGCCATCTTAGGTACGGAGCCTGTAAGCTGGACGTTCTGGACCATTCTAAGGTAGGTCTTTTGGGCTTTTTTGGACGACCCAGTTTCGGCTGTGCCCCCTACTATCATTCTTATATCTCCAATGGGGGGTCTAGGGCGTTCATTCTCCCATCGTGGGGCTTGCTCCTATGGTGGATCCGTCCTTTCCTTACGAACGAACCTCTGCAGTTTCCCTTGTCTTATAAGAGCTTCTATTTGCTGCTTCAAATCGTAGCAACCGGCTGTGTCGTGTCCGTGATCACGGTGGAACCGGCAATACTTATCCCTCGACCTCTTATTGGGATCTCCCTTCAACTTGCCGGGAAACGTCAATGCTCTTTCATCTTTAATCTGCATCAAGACTTGGTCTATCGGGGCTGTCAGCGGTGTGAAACTTGTGAATTTCCCAGTGTAGGGTTCGGAGCGTCGGTCTTCTCGTCGTTCTCCGGCCCTAGCCATCTTTCGCCCCCTATCCTGCCGAGCGTCTTCCTGTCTTTCCCTCTTTCTAGGCTTCTCTTCTCAGGCCAATAACGCATCCTCCACGTTCATATATTTGGTGGCCCTGTAAAGCACATCTGACATGGTTTTTGGATCATTCTTAGAGAAAATAAGAATTTTCCTATCCGTAGGCCATTAGTGAATGCTGCTACGAGTATTTTGTCGTCCATTTCATCGATTGAAAGGGCCTCCTTGTTGAAACGAGTTATGTAGGGCCTCAGCATCTCGTCCTCCCATTGTTTTATGTTCATCAGGCATGCAGTAGACTTTATATACCTGTATCCCCCGATGAATTACAATGCGAATTGGGTGCTTAACTCCTTGAAGGAACTAATGGAGTTGGGCGTCAGCCTGCTAAGCCAAACCCTTACGGGGCCCTTCAATGTTGTGGGGAAGGCCCTGCACATGATCTCGTCCGGTATCCCCTGAAGGTGCATGAGGGTCTTGAGGGACTCCAAGTGATCCAGCGGGTCTTTGTTTCCGTCATAGTTTTCCACCTGTGGCATACGAAACTTTGGTGGAAGGGGGAAAAAGTTAACGGACATGGTGAATGGCGAGTCGGTTCGGTGGACCAAATCGTCAAGATCACTGGACACTCTCCCCTTGAGCGCGTTCATCATGAAGTCCATCTGTTCTCTCATCATTTGCATCTCCACGACAATGTGGGGCGAAGTCGTATCAACAGTTGATGGACGACTCATGTACTCCCTTTCGGGGCGGAGCCGTATCAATGAGCCCCTCCTAGTCCCTTCGTTCAGCACTGGTACCTTCTTGATCCTCCTCTTAGATACCCATGGTTGCGTTCCTCTGCCATAGCTGCTCCTCTAGGACTTCATTTTGTTTGGTAAGGCGTTCCACTACTGCTGTGAGGGTTTGGACCTGTCTCTCCAGGGTAGTGGGTCGCGGCTCGTCTCCTTAAACGTTGTTGGTGGTTGCCATCGAGCGAATAAGTACCATGCAACTCTTTGTCCGGGAAGTGTTTGTATGGCTTACAAATCGTTGTTGTTCCCACAGACGGCGCCAACTGATGATGCCGTAAAAATCACCAATGAGCCACACAGTCCTCGTGCACTCAAAGCAAGACCTGCACAACAAAAAAGAGAATACCTAACAGAGAGCACCAGTGTGGTGCCGGCCAAATACCCTCCGAAGGTCAAGTTAGAAATATTCTCACAACTCTAGAGTGCTAGAGAGGGGTAAATTATGCGTACCTTTTTCTTAAGGGTTTTTGGGTTTTTATAGTCGCATAGGGCCAGATCCCGAGACTTGCGGAGCAAGTCTTTCCTTATAAGGAAAATACTCATTGATTCGCGTATATTCTAGAATTCTAGTCGTATCGGAATTCCATTCATGTTGGGACTCTACGAATCAGGGCTAATCGTGTGTCACAAGTATTTACCATTTAACGTTCCTTGGAGACCATGTGATGATGAGTTGGATGCCACGTGACCGCTCGATCCATCCATGCTATGCCCGTCCTAATGTGATCCGTCCAATGCAAGTACATTTTTTTGTCCGTCAAGATGGATCCGTCATGTTTAATTTTTCCTCTTCACATATATATATAATTTGATAGTTAGGAGAGGAAAATTTAAACTTTAAACGTCTCTAACATAAACAACAAGTGCCAATTGAATTATAAAGTTCATGGCATAGAGTACGTAAATTTAATCAATATGTCGTGCTCTACCTTAATAAAAAATAATTTATTGGTATATTTATATGCACATGGTTTTATTTTTCAAAAGTAATTTATGCTTGTAATTTATTAAAATTTAGTTGGTTACGAAAATGGACAACTAGTTCTATGTAACATGCTATTTATCAATAAATTTTCATTGATGTAAGCTTTGTAATTTTAGGAGAATTTGGTCTTTTTTATTTTTTTATTTTTAAATAGGTAGATAATGGGGTAGAATTTAGAAAGAGGTGGGATTCGAATCCTTGGCATGAGACATCATAAAAGATGCCATTTGTTTTACATATGTTGAATTATGATAGCTATCATAGTTAAACATATGTAAAATAAATAAATAAATTTTAAAAAGGGTTAGAGCTTTGTGAAGTTATGTATTGTTCAATATGAGAAAGTTACCAACAAATCTAAGTTTGATGGGCTTGGTTGCCAGTAATGGATTTGTTCCAGGTTTGTGCTGTACAGGATGAAGAGAGAAGTTTAAGAGCCTGTGAATGAGTTTGAGTCTGAGTTTTTTTTTTTTTTTTTTTTTTTTAGGGAATGAATTGTTTTATGTTTTTGTTAGTGGATTGCTAAGATGACATAATATTAGCCATTTAATTTAAATAAAATGTGAGGCTTTAAAAAAAATTATAATATACTAATATAGAGTACCTAAAGAATTTTCGAGAATCTTTTTTTTTTTTTTTTGAGAAATTTTTTTAGAGAATCTTGATGTGATTAAGATATCTTAATTTTAAAAAATCATAAAAATACTATTACTATACTAGAGACAAGACATCTCTCTTTTTCAGCAAATCAACGGCGATTGATATGCAAAATCACATCATGAATGAATTTGGAGTAGCCGAAGTAAAGAACTATGAGAAATATCTTGGTTTGCCTGCTTTGGTGGGTAGGAATAAAAGGGCAAGCTTTGACAAGTTGAAACAACAAGTTTGGAAGAGACTCCAATGTTGGGAAGGGAAGTTGTTGTCACAAGCTGGTAGAGAAGTCCTTATAAAATTGGTCATCCAATCAATTCCAACTTATGTAATGAGCTGCTTCAAGCTCCCGATTACTTTGTGTCATGAGATTGAAACACTCATTAAAAAGTTTTGGTGGGGCCAAAGGGGGGAAAGAAGAAAAATCCATTGGGTTAAGTGGGGAGAGTTGTGTAATCACAAAGATGTAGGTGGGATGGGTTTTAAGGATTTGACTATGTTCAATGAAGCAATGCTTGCCAAGTTAGCTTGGAGACTCCTAAAAGATGATAACTCACTGTTTTATAAAGTGTTCAAAGCTCGGTTTTTTCCTAATGGATCCCTCCTTGGTGCAAAAGAGTCACCCTCAGCCTCCTATGCTTGGAAAAGTATTTTAAAGGGGAGAGATGTGATTTCTAGAGGGGCGGTGTGGAGAGTTGGAGACAGCAAACAAATCAGGATTTGGGGAGATAATTGGCTGCCACTTAAAAACAAAGCCAAAGTCACTTCACCAGTACTGTTTGGGCAATAGAATTCATGTGTAGAAGCCTTGATTGATTAGCCAACCAAGCGATGGAGAGCAGATGTGATTGATTATGTTTTTAGTAATATAGAAGCAGAGGCAATTAAGACTATCCCTCTTAGTTCCTCACCGCAACAAGACACACTCTTTTGGCCCTTTACTCCATCGGGGCACAATTCTGTCAAGTCGGGTTACTAATTTCTGCATGAAAATGAAGTACCGGATCAGGTGTCAGTTATAAACTCTAGTTTTTGGAGAGACATATGGAGTTTGGAAGTCCCTTGCAAGGTGAAAAATTTTGTGTGGTGGGCTTGTAAGGATGCTCTTCCAACAAAGGGCAATTTATGCAAGAGGAAAGTCATCACCGAGGCAACTTATGAGAATTGCAAGGTGATGGCTGAAGACTGCTCACATGCTTTTTTTTTTTTTTTTTTTTTGTTCTAACTTGCAAGAAGCTTGGACACAGGACCCTCAATGGAGCTGGCTAGCAACTATGACTGGGAAAACACCAATGGACATTTCGAGCATGCATTCAAGGAAAACAAGGATCCATCCTTATTAGCGTTTATGGCTTGGTCCATCTGGAATAGACATAATAAGGTCCGATTCAACGAAGTGGTATGTCCACTGCAACGCATCGATCAGCTATCAAAGGAGCGAAGAGCTGAGTTTCAGAACCTCCACACAGTCAGTCCAAAGCAGAAACATGAGATGCACACGAATTGGGAACTGCTAGACCTGGGAGTTTTCAAAGTAAACTATGACGGTGCAATATTCACAGGAACAGGGAAAGCTGGACTCGGAGTGGTCATCCGCAACTCAGAAGGAGCGGTAATGGCTTCTTTGTTGCAACAAATACCTCAACCAACTACTGTGGCAAAGGTGGAAGCTCTTGCAGCAGGACGAGTAGTAGAATTTGCCTTGGAGATTGGTATTACCTCAGCTGTTTTTGAAGGGGACTCAGACGTAATCTCAAAAGATCTCAATAATCCAGAACAATCACTAGCACTCCACAGTCACTTGATTGAAGATGTTAAAGTCTTAACTTCATTTTTCAATTGATGTAGTTTTGTTCATGTACGCCGACAAGGCAATAGGGTCGCTCATGCTTTGGCTAGATGGGCTATTAACTCGTCCTCTCTAACTGCCTGGATGGAAGATGTACTACCAAACATATCAAATGTAGTTTAGGCTGATTTTAGCTGTTAAATTCCAATAAAACGATTCAGCCTGTTTCTCAAAAAAAAAAAGATCAGTTAGGTGATGTTTGGATGAAGAGAGTTTTGAGTGATATCATTCTGTTTTCATAACTCATGATTTAAAACTGGTGGGACCCATGGAAGAGCACTTGTTTGGACTCCATGACTCATGATCCATGACTCAGTTTCCATCACTCAATTCTCTGATTTTTGAGTTATGAGTTATGAAAACTGAAAACACATTTTAGTTGTTTTCAGTTTCCATAACTCATAACTCAATGGCATTTTTGTAATTAAACATACATGGAGGGACCCACAGCCGCACCTTTTGACCTTTGACTCTTTTTTTTATTCCTTTCTTCTCCTGGGTTCAGTCTTCTTCTTCTTCCCTTTTTTTTTTTTTTTTTTTTTCCTTCTTTCTAGTTTCTGTGTTTCTTCTTCTTCATTTTTTTTTTTTTTTTCACTGGGTTCAGTGATTTTGGGTTTTTTTTTTTCACTGGGTTTGGTGAGTTTGGGTACTGGGGGTTGAAGGGAAAAAAACAAAAGTAAAAGCTGCACAAGGTACAGGTATGGAGCCCACAAATAGTTGAAAAATATTGAGTAATGACAAGTGAGTGATGGTACCAAACGGGGTGGGGTGTTTTAAATGATGAGTGATGGGTGATGAAAACTGAGTGATGAGTGACCATTTTTTAAAACCAAACAAAGCCTTAGTGTTCCTTGTATTTTGTTTTATTCTTCATTTGATTAATACAAATTTTTGACATTTTCTAAAAAATAAATAAATAAATGAAGCGACTTATTTGTAAAAGAGACCCCATTCCCTTTCCAGTGGTCACTAAACTGGGCTGGTATTCCAAGATGCATTCTTTCCCTTCATCGAAAAATGATCATGAAGAGAGACGTGTGGGCGCAACTAAATAAATTTCTACACTTTTTTAGCAGTTGCGAAAGACAAACCGTAAAAGTAAAAACATTTCTTTAAATTGCTGGAAATATGATTAGAACGCAATGAAAATAAAACCTTTTTTTTTAATTAAAAAAAAAGATAATTAAGCTATATTTTATAAAGTATAAGTTGGTAGGAGTATATTGATCGTATAGGTTGCATGAAAGTGGCTGCAAACTCTACAGTTTGGTGCAATCAGTCGGCTTGAAGGAGACCATCCTTGTTTCCAAGTCATACCCAATCAAAAAATTTGCTTGAACATAGTTGCCATATACTCCTGTGCCATCCGAAAATTCATTATATTCACTTCCAATATCTGTAATTCCAAAGCAATAATATTCAAATCTTTTAATCGGTCGATTGAAAGTTTGTATAGGTTTTAACTCCACATCTGCACCTTCAAAATGGACAGTCAATATTGGTCCATTTTCATTAGTAATTTCAGTTCTATAGCAAAGCCGTGTCCCCAATAAAGTGTCATTCTTAATGGGATCAATTGAAATCTGCTTCTTCACTTCCACCTTTAAGCGATTGTAAAAATCTGGTGGCAAAGACAATGCTGGTGATCCTGAATCGATTAACATGTTACCCTTAGAAACCTTACCTGAAGAGTTAAAGGGCACATATGTTTCTCCAACACTAATTCCTTCTAGTGTCACATAATATCCATGTCCAGATTCTCGATCTACAAATGGTGTTGAAACCACACCATCACCCACAACTTCACTGCCATTGCCAAAACTTATCTTGCTTGTAATACTAGGATCAGTTGATTCAGTACCAAATGGCAACAAGCAATAAGAAAACCTCTTGCTACCAATTTGTGAAACAAAGGACAAAGGCCCTGATCCTAACCCAATGATTCCCGTTTCATGGCCATCGTAAATGAGGTTACTGTTGTGTGAACATCCAAAGGCAATGTCAAAAGAAACCGCTTGCCCGGAGGTAGAAGTGATGGCGGCTTTTTCTTTGGCCAGAACACCTTGGGATCCACCAGTTACATATCCACTGACGTAATTGCAACTATTTTGTGGAGAACAATGGACTTGGTCCCATTCGTGACATTTTTCTGAATGACAAGAAATTTCACTGTATGTGCAGGACTTTTGAGGATCGAACTTGGGATAAGTCTGATTGAAGCAATCATCACAAGGTACACATTGTGTCCACACAAGGTTACTACCTGTATCGGTAACGCCATAGATGTCTACTGGTGGAGTGCCAATTGAGGCCTTCATGAGATGCTGACCGTGGTATGGTATTAATTGTGCTTGGGGGACATTATGAGCTGTAACCAAAAGGCCTATAAGATAATATGAGAGAAGGAAGCAGGGATGAAATATGACACCGCTTGCCATTGAATTTGGAGAGATGAAACAGTACTGGCTATACTAAAGGCTTTTATATACACGATTAAACCGAACTTTCCATGTCTAGCCTAACGATTACTTGATTGCACCATTAAGTTAACCTAACAAAAAAACAGAAAGAAGAGAATTTTCCGTCCGTGAATGGCATCAAATGTACTACTATAAACTAGAAATTTTAATAAGCAACAAAATTTGCTTCTTTTTAACAATATTTAAAACAGAGATTGTAACAAATGCAATAATACCAATATATCATAACAAATCTCTTGTTTCACTGAAGAATAGGTCATCAATCCTTATTTAATTTTCCCAAACAAAAAACCTTATTTAAGAATAAATTTGGTTATCTTGGCCCCTTGGTTTTGTATGGCAAATGCGCCTTTTTTTTTTTTTTAATGAAGATAGGAATATTTTTTTGCTTGGCTTTGCGATTTAAAAGGAACTGCTTTTCTTTTAAGACGAAGACAAGATTTTCTAAATAGTAGGATGCAACTTAGCCTAAAGGCATTCCCAAGGCATGATATGAATTTAAACTTTTACCAAAGCTTCTGTGACCGCTTTCTTAATGCTCATCCAATTACCCTAGCTACCATAGAGAGGAAAATAAATAAATAAATAAGAGTTCTTTGGTGCTAAACAATAATAATTGAATAGGAAAAGTACATATAAGGCTTAATGAGTCTTATTTGTTGCTGAACTTCACTTAAATCTAAAAAGTTTATTTCTTAATCTCATTATATTAGAGGGAGAAAAATTGTGCCTCTCTACTCAGATATGGGACGGGAGCCTAGAGTCAGGGACAAAGTCATTCTTTGATCTTAGGGGGGTTTCCCTTCCCCTTCCCCTGCCCCCTCCCTAAAAAATATGAAAAAAATAAATACATATATATAGGTAATTAATTTTAGCAAGTTTGCGCAATAAAATTATGCTTGGCCCCACTAATAACATCCTAGATCATCCAAAACAAAAGCAAAATGCCCATAAAAAATTACTAATATGAAATCTCAAAAAAAAAAAAAAATAACAAGCCAAAAATGATTGGCTTAACCACAAAATCACCAAGAGAAAAGCTAAAGAAAATCTAGCCCAATCATTCAACCAATTAGACCATGCCCTTAAATAATTTAACCAAAACCAGACTGATCTTACATGGCAAATTCCAAAATCTATTCCATCAAATAAATAAATATAGAAAGAAAAATTTATAAATAAAGCACATAAACAAGAGACTAATCAAAGGCACTTGCTACTTGTAAGGAAGGCTAACCGACTAAGGTAGTGAGGTATAAGTCGTGAGGTATAATCATAGTTCACTTTTATGTCCATATAACATTACAAATTTAGACTTCATCATTTGGAAAAATTAAATTATGCGTATAATTTTTACCTTAATGATCTAAAGAAATCAATCCTAGCACAAGATGACACTGAAAAGGAAACAGAGGGGAAATTATTCATACTGATAAGCTAAGTAATTAAAATTTAGTAATTACTTTTAAAAGAACATGTTATAAGTGCTTGGACTCATTTACAGAAGTAATACATAGAACAGAATATGCAATGAATTTTAAATTATTTAATTAATCCATTCATAAAGGATTTGTCTTTGGTTACACACCTTGGAATAGAAGGGTAGGCTCTTAGTAACTGATAAATGAGGTAGATTTTTATCAAGATATTCAGTTCAGTCCTTTGAGATAGTTTCAAAATTAACCCACCAAAACAAAGCAATTGAATGGTATGGTTACAGATTTTTGACAACAGAAAAATCACATACCCAAAGACACACTAAAACCCTCTAAAATTTATAGCCATAAAACCTAGGAAAACACCCAAAGATGAAAGAACCCATGGAATCCTACTGAAATTGAACCCACACACCAAAACAACACAAACATAAATAAGGGAGAATTGAGACAGAGACAGAACCAGAGTGAATGAATTAAAATACAAAGAGATTTCAATAAAACAACACAAAATGCAAGAAGAAGATTGAGGATTCCTCCCCACCCACCTTGTACACAATACCCACAATATCAAAAATTGATTATGATCCTTTAAAGAAACCTTCACCTGAGAACGCAATAAGCATTTTTTCCCATTTTTCTGAGCTATTAAAACTTAAAATAGACGGATGTCAAAAATTTAAAGAACACCTACCTACCTATCATATCTATGTTTTACCCTTATTTTAACAATTGGACTTAATTTTGTACATAATAAAGTAAAATTGGCCATAAGCTGCATTTGCTAATCTATGTTTTTAACATGTTTCGCAAAGCTTGAGTTCAAATGAGATATGATATGTTATCTTAGTTTATCTTAAATCTTTTATATTTGTGGGTTCCTGTTAATTCAATCAATGAAAACAATAATTGAGGATTTAATTTTGCATACACACACCCAAAAAAAAAAAAAAAAATTGGAGTTTGTTATGATAATAAAGATAATTATCAAAGTAAATACAATAGATTCAAATCATATCATATCTATCAAAAAAAATCCACGTTATTCATGTAATGAGAACACAATTCCATTACCCAACCCAAATATTAAAAAAGAGAAAAGGAAATTAAAAAATAACAAAGCAAGTTCAATAATGAAAAGCACATTTACATATAGCATGACCTACTTGTACCTAAATAAGCATTATAATATTTTGCTATCTAGTGCTTAACCAATCTAAGTATTGATTTATAATTTTTTTGATACAAGTATTGATTTATAATTACTTTCTAAAAAATTTAGATTGAATTAAATAAATCCCAACCATTATCTTAAAAAGGGTGGTCGTGAAGCTATTGAATGTATATCATTTTCATTGATAAAATGAGAAATTAGAACAAGAATGGAGGATCACCAAATATGACACCCTATTCAACAAAGGTGATACAAAATGAGAAAAGAAAATAGTTAGGTTCGTATGATTAGATCTTGTAAATTTGGACCTAAACTAGTTAACCCATTCGAATTCAAACCATAAATTAGGGTATGGATAATAGAACTTTAATCTAATTAATTAATTTTTTACCCATATATACCCAATATCACTAGACCCGACCCAACCCAACCTAACCCATGAGCCTGTTAGCTTTCCAAGCTTCTTTGATCACTTCTTTGCATTTTGGGCGGATGGGCCATATAACCTTTTTTTTTCTTTTTGATAAGAAAGGCCTTTTAAAGTACACAATGTAGGAGAGAATGGACCCATTGTATGTTGCCTAATGCTCTATCTAGTTGCTCCATAACAAAATCATTTCCCTTCCTTTTGTTCATCATGTGCCCTTTGGCTTCTAATGTTGCCTAATCCAAAGACTTAATTCTAAAAAAATTTGGTCATGATATTCCTTATACTTGAGCTGCTTTTGTTCTTTTTTCTGTAAACATCTTTTTTATTTACTTTGTGGGTAGGAATAGGATCTTAAACTTAAAGACATCTCATCTCATGGAAGCTGTCAGCTATGCTACTCTAAGCAGCCCCCAAAGTCCAAAGTCATTTACATAAGCTAACCAGTAACAATTTGTTAAACGAAAAAAAAAAAAAATATATATATATATATATATATATACAAATATCATTTCCGATCTATACTCCTCTGAGTGGCCCATTTCCTTCATTCCTAAGGGGATAAAATTAGTAGATTTCCAAATTCTAACGTGTGTATATATATATATATATATATATATATAAACAAATTTCAGTTAAGTTAGAAAAAATTAAAGGAAGTGTCCATAAAATAAATATAAATTATCATTCTCATAGTTTATACTTATCAAAATAATATTATCTTATCGATCACATATATGTATCACATTTTCATATATATATATATATATATATAAACCGTATAATTAAAGGGACAAACCAGGTTTCTCTCTCGCTTGGGACAGGTGTTCTTTTCATCTTTCCCAGCGACTGCAGAACTTTTGTCCCTCCTTTCAAAGGTGGGTTTCTATTCCTCTCAGTGACAAGTGCACCGAGAGGCCTGTGGGTAATTTTTCTTGGGTTATTGGGAAACAGTTCCTTCTTTTCCCCTTTTCTCCATCCCTTTCTGATTTTTTCCTTTCCTTATTGACTTTTAAACCTCCTTTATTTTTTTGGTTCCTTTCCAGTAAAATCACGTTATGGAAGACCTTACAAAAACGTGGAGCAAGCTTAAACTGTCAGATTGTGAGGGCTCCAATGTTAGATTATTAGAAGAGCATGCTGAAACAGAGTGGGTACTGGCAGCCAAGTTTCTAACCAGGCGAGTACTCAACCTTGAGGCTATTGCAAAAACTTTCTCCCCCCTATGGAGAGCTTCAAAAGGCTTCCAAGTTAGAAGGGAGGAGGACCACATTGTCCTCTTTACTTTCAAGGATCAACCCGACATGATGAGAGTCCTAGTTGGGGAACCTAGGAGTTTTGATAAATATTTGGTGGTTATGCAAAAGTTTGATGGCTCAAAGGACGTGAGAGACATGGGGTTTGAACTTGCCACCTTCTGGATTCAAGTCCATGATCTCCCACTCAGGTTTAGAAATAGGAGGGTGGCTGAAAAACTATGCGAAGCCTTGGGAACAGTAAAACGTGAAGAAGAGGAAACGGACATAGTGGGGGTTACTCTAAACATCTCCAAACCTCTTTGCAGGGGTAGAGTGATTACTCTAGAGGATGGCAAGGATTTATGGATTTCGTTCAAGTACGAACGACTTCCTAACCTCTGCTATAGATGTGGGTGTCTTTTGCATGATGAACGAAGCTGTGAATTATGGTCTGCTAGTGAAGAAAACCAGGGAGAGGAAAGCCCTCAATTTGGACCTTGGTTAAGAGCGTCCCCTTTTTTGCCCTCAAAAAGTAAGTTGGTTACAGTTCCGGGTTTTAAGGAGGTAAGTAAGAAAGCCAATCCGCTTCCAAATCCGGTGCAGAGCAACAATATACCAATAATGGTGCTCCGGACTGACAGCCCCTCACCGGAGGTAATCCGTCCCGAAAACCAAGGAATTTTTTCAAATCCAAATGTCATGATGGAACTGGTTTTTCAGCTGAAAGTTCTGACGCCCCCAGAAGTGGTTCAGAGTGACATGACTGAGGCAGGTCACGTGCAAGCTAGTGCGATAGTGCTGGATGATGTAACGGAAGCGGGAAAAACTTTTGAGGAGACGTTGGAAGCTTTGGACAAGGAAATTGAAAGGTATGAGCACTCTCCCATTATAAATTCTGAAATTCTTACCCCTCTGGGCCCAACCAAGTCCAGCCCAACTAATGCTACCCCTTCCCCTTTTACTACTAGCCCACTAGCCAACATTACAAACTTAAGCCCAGCCATGCCTAAGCCAACCCCCATTTCTTCTCCTAAATGGACTAGGATCATGAGACAAGTGGGCTCTATTAAGGAGTCTGAGGACCTCAACGTTGCACTGGGAAAAAGAGTTGCTCACCTCCCTCACTGCGACTCAAAACCTTCTAAACGTAGAGCCATGGTTACGCTAGACCAGAAAGAAAACATTAGCCCATCGGTGGAGGCTGGTTCCCAGCCCCGCCGAGATCAATGAGTTGCTTATGTTGGAATGTGCGGGGGCTTAGGAACCACCGTACGATTCATGAGCTTGCTAACCTAGTGCGAGCACAAGACCCCTCTATCCTGTTCCTAGCCGAAACTTGGGCAGATAAAGAAAGGCTAGAAAAAGTGTGTGATGACCTTAATTTTGAGGAGAAATGGATAGTGGACAGAATTTCTAAAGCTGGAGGTCTGGCTCTTTTTTGGAAAAATTCTGTAAGTATTAAAATAGTTGGTTCTTCCCTTAATTTTATTGATGCAATAGTCAATGATGGTCAGGAGGATGCATGGAGGTTTACTGGCATCTATGGTTTTTCGGAATCAAGAAGAAAGGTGGAAACATGGCATCTCTTACGTGATCTAAATAATAAGTTCCACCTACCCTGGGTTTGTGCAGGGGACTTCAACGAGATCCTTAGAGCTCATGAGAAACTCGGTGGGTCGCAACGAAGGGAAGTGGAGATGGAAGCGTTCCGGGATGTGGTTGATGAACTTGGTTTCATTGACCTTGGTTTCATGGGAAAGAAATTTACTTGGAGAGGAAAAAGTGGTGAGGCTATGATCTTGGAGAGAATAGACTGTGCCTTCGCCACCCCTGCATGGCTGGAAATTTTCCCAGCCACTCGGGTTCAACACATACACTCCAATGCCTCTGACCATAACCCTATTGTCATCAAGCCTAAAGGGATAGTGCAATTCAAAAATAAACCTTTTCGCTTCGAAAGCATGTGGTTGAAGGATGATGGGTGTAGGAACACAGTAAATGTTGTATGGGGTTTGCCATCTCCTGTGAGCGATTTGAACCTTGTTTCTTCAAAAATTAACTTGTGTGGAGTGAAGCTGGTGGAATGGAGTCGGTCTGCCTTTGGGAGTGTCAAAAGGCAGCTTTCAGAGGCTTCAAAAATGCTTGTCCTTGCTGAGGAGGCTGCTGCAAGGGGCGGCTCTTATGACCAGGTTCGAAGCTTAAAGTTAGTAATCAATGAGCTCCTCGACAAGGAAAGCAGATGTGGAAACAGAGAGCTCGTTCCTTGTACCTACAATCGGGGGATAGCAACACCCGTTTCTTTCACAGCAAGGCCACCCAAAGATACAAGAGAAACCGCATCCAAGGGCTTAAAAATAACCAGGACATTTGGTGCACGGCTGAGCATCAACTCCAAGAGATAGCTAGTGCTTTCTATTGGGATCTCTTCACTTCTTGCAGTCCTGAGGAAAACCATCCAATTTTTGGTTCCATCCAGTCAGTGATCTCGGCGGACATGAACAAAGATCTTGTTAGGGTCTTCACAAGAGAGGAGGTGGAAGTGGCTCTAAAAGATATGGAACCGCTCTCGGCCCCTGACCCAGATGGTATGCCTCCTATTTTCTTCCAAACTTACTGGTCTGTTGTTGGTGATGATGTTACCTCTGCTATTTTAAACTGTCTTAATAATTGCTCTATGCCTGCTGAAATCAATCACACATTTATAACCCTCATCCCTAAAGTTAAGAGCCCTGAACGTATCTCTGAATTTAGACCTATTAGCCTGTGTAATGTGGTTTATAAACTGGTCTCGAAGGTGTTAGCTAATAGGCTCCAGGGGTTACTTCCTGATATAATCTCAAAAAATCAAAGTGCATTCCAAGCAGGGAAACTCATTTCTGATAATATTTTGATGGCATACGAAACTCTCCATTATATGAAGCATCAATCAGGAAAATCTGGTTTTTTGGCTCTTAAACTAGACATGAGCAAAGCATTCGACAGGGTAGAATGGTCTTTTCTGAAAACATTAATGTTAAAAATGGGCTTTCACGTGAATTGGGTTAACTTGATGATGATGTGCATCACAACGGTCTCCTACTCTCTCTTGATCAATGGGGAACCTTCTGAAAAAATCACTCCGTCCAGGGGTATCAGGCAGGGAGACCCAATCTCCCCCTATTTGTTCCTTCTTTGCTCTGAGGGCCTACAAGCCTTGATTGAGAATGCAGCCCAGGCGGGTCTTATCCGTGGCATATCTATATGTAGAAATGGTCCGCAATTAACACATCTGTTTTTTGCAAACGATAGCCTCATATTCTGCAGGGCTTCAATTCAGGAGTGCATCCACATCCAGTCCATCCTCTCAGAGTACGAGGCTGCCTCGGGGCAAAAGCTAAATCGAGAGAAAACAACCCTCTTCTTCAGCAAAGCAACCTCAGCGAGTACTCAGGAAAACATTATCAACTTTCTAGGGGTTCCGGAGGTTAAGCAATACGAGAAATATCTTGGTCTCCCTTCTTTTTGTGGGGAGAGGCAAGAGGGCTAGTTTTGCTTTCATCAAGGAAAGAGTATGGTCGAAGTTGATGGGTTGGAAGGAAAAGCTCCTCTCTCAAGCCGGGAGAGAGGTTCTCATAAAAGTTGTAATCCAAGCGCTCCCATCCTTTGCCATGAGCTGTTTCAAATTACCCTCGACACTTTGCCACGAAATTGAGGTCATGGTTCGCAAATTCTAGTGGGGGCAGCGTGGTAACCGAAGAAAAGTGCACTGGGTGAAGTGGCATACTTTGTGTCTCCCTAAACAGAATGGAGGAATGGGTTTTAGAGAGTTTCAGAAGTTCAATGATGCTCTTCTGGCCAAGCAAGTGTGGAGGCTACTCACTAACCATGACACTTTGTTCTACAGATTTTTCAAGTCAAAATACTTCCCCCATGGTTCCATTTTTTAGGCAAAAAATAACTTGGGCTCTTTTGCTTGGAAAAGCATTCTTAGGGGTCGGGACATCATTAGTAGGGGTGCTAAGTGGGGGGTTGGTAATGGTTGGAATATTATGGTTTTCGAGGACCAATGGCTGCCTAATGGAGGCTCGGGTAGAGTAACCTCTCCTCCCGGAACCCATGACCTTGAATTGCGTGTGGCTTCCTTAATTGACCATGATTTGCACTGCTGGAAAACTGATATGGTTGATGCTATATTCTCCCCAGCTGAGGCCAGAGTTATCAAAGCTATCCCGTTGAGTTTTCTGGACTCTCTGGACTGGTTGTTCTGGCCTTGGACTCGTAGCGAAGTCTACTCGGTAAAAACGAGGTACAATCTTGCTCGAGACTGGGAGTCTCTAAATGCTCCGGGTGCCCCTGCCCAAACTGTTTGCAATAGCACTTGGAAAAAAATTTGGAACCTCCACGTTCCAAACAGAATCCGTTCCCTCCTCTGGCGTGCCTCCATTGACTCGCTCCCCACTAAGGTTAATTTGACCCGTAGAAAGATGCTGCAAGTTGACACTTGCCCCAACTGCAACCTGGAACCCGAGACAGTAGTTCATGCCCTGTGGTCCTGTAAGAAACTTGACATCGTGTGGCTTCCAAAGTTTGCAAAACTTAAAGAAGTTTCTGCTTCTCTCTCCTGCTTCGTAGACCTTATGTCCTTAGCACTTCAAGATCCTATTTGTGTGGAAGAGTTCGCAAACACTATATCCCTGATTTGGATGACTAGAAACAGAGCATTCTTCAATAGTGTTTGCTTGCCCCTTGAAAAAATTCCAGAGCAAGCCTGTGCCTTGGTGCAAGAATTCCACCATATTCGGCCAACCCATGCAAAAATCCCAAGAACTGCCCGCACGGTCCGCTGGAAACCGCCACCCCCTAGTTTGGTGAAAGTTAATTTCGACAGTGCTATTTTCTCAACCCATTCTTCAGCTGGTCTTGGCGTGATAATCCGTGACCAGGCTAGACTAGTATTGGCTGCCCTGTCACAAAGTATTCCCCTGCCTACTTCGATGGAGACAATGGAAGTGATGGCAGCGAGAAGAGCTCTCCTGTTTGCCAAAGAGCTTGGTTTTGAGAGAGTTGTGGTTGAAGGAGACTCGAAAGTGGTCATAAAAGCTATCAAGGAAAATCTCTCCTCTCTTCTGGCTAGGGTCACCTTCTTAAAGATATCCATGCTCTATCTCTTTCTTTTAGTTGTATTTCTTTCCTTCATGTTAAACGTTTGGGTAACCGGGTTGCTCATTCTTTAGCCCGTAGATCTTTTTGTAATCCTTTGCTAGTTTGGATGGAGGAACTTCCCCCAGACTCTATTGATGTTTACAACCAAGATCTTGGTTTTATTAATGAATAGCCTCTGCCCTTTTTTGTGGGCTGACCTCTCAAAAAAAAAAAAAAAAATTAAAGGGACAAACATGCTATGAGTATTAGAGAGAAAATATATATACAAACCTAATTATATATACAACCTAATTAAGGAGCTGAAGTTAGGTACATTGAAGAAGAGGACAAACCATAGTGATCCAAAACTCCCTAGTCCAAGGTGAATGATGTCTTGTGCAAAATTAAAGAATTCAAGATATACAAATCACGTAAGAAATCAAACTAGCCTCGCCTTCTTTGATAACTAGAGTCCTTGACATGAATTTCTCTCTCTCTCTCTCTAATTTTTTTTTTTTTAAAAAGTATATATATATATATATATATATATATATGAATTTCTTTTTTAGGCGAAGACAAAGGTACCTAAACCACCATAAAGAGCAGGATTGCCACGTAACCTAAAGTCATTCACAAAATATGAATTTTTTTTTTTTTTTTTTTTTTTTTTTTTTTTTTTTGAGAAGAGACAAAACATGATTTGAATTTCTAAAACTTCGGTGACGGCTTTCTTTGATGATAATCCAATAAGTCTACCATACAGAGAGGGAAAATAAATATTAGAGTTCCCTAGGTCCAATCCAAAATAATTAATGAATAAGAAAAGAACATGTAAAGCTTACTTTATATTTTTTGAACAGCAAAGAGGAGCGATCAGTAAAAACATTTCTATAAATTGCTGGAAATGTGATTATATCGCAACGAAAATAAAGCCTTTTTTAAAAAATTAAAAAAAAAGGGGATAATTGAGCTATATTTATGAAGTATAGGTAGGTATATATCTTAATTCCATTGATCGTATAGGTTCCATGAAAGTGGCAAACTCTACAGTTTGGTGCAATCAGTTGGCTTGAAGGAGACCATCTTTGTTTCCAAGTCATACCCAATCAAAAAATTTGCTTGAACATTGCTACCATATAATCCTGCGCCATCCTTAAAATCCAACTCAGTATTTGCAATATTTGTAATTGCAAAGCAGTAATATTCATATTCTTTAACTGGTCGATTGAAAGTTTGTATGGGCTTTAACTCCACATCTGCTCCTTCAAAATGGACAGTCAATATTGGTCCATTTTCATTAGTAATTTCAGTTCTATAACAAAGCCGTGTCCCCAAAAGAGTGTCATTTTTAATGGGATCAATTGAAATCTGCTTCTTCACTTCCACCACTAAGCGATCATAAAAATCTGGTGGCAAAGTCAATGGTGGTGATCCTGAATCCATACAAATGTTGCCCTTAGAAACCTTACCTGAAGAGTTAAAGGGTACATATGTGTCTCCAACACTAATTCCTTCTAGTGTCAAATAATATTGATCTCCACCTACATATGGTGTTGAAACCACACCATCACCCACAACTTCACTGCCATTGCCGAAACTTATCTTGCCTGTAATACTAGGATCAGTACCATATGGTACCAAGCAATAAGAAAACCTCTTGCTACCAATTTGTGAAACAAAGGACAAAGGCCCTGCTCCTAACCCAATAATTCCCGTTGCATGGCCTTCGTAATGGAAGCCACCTGTGTTGTGTGCACATCCAAAAGCAATGTCAAAGGAAACCGCTTGCCCTGAGGTAGAATTAATGGTAACTTTTTCTTTGGCCCAAACACCTTTGGACAAACCAGTAGCATATCCAGTCTTGTAATTGCAAATATTTTGAGGAGAACAAGTGGCTTCATCCAATAGTATACGACATTCTTCTGATTGACAAGAAATTTCGCGGTATGTGGAGGACTCTTTAGAATCGAACATGGGATAAATCTGTTTGAAGCAGGCATCACAAGGTAGACATTGTGTCCACACAAGGTTACTGCCTGTATCTGCAGTGCCATAGAAGTCTACTGGTGGAGTGCCAATTGAGAATTTCATGATATGTTGATCTTTGTGTAGTGTTAATTGTGTTTGGGGGACATTATGAGCTGTAGCCAAAAGGCCTATAACATAATATGAGAGAATAGAGGCAACAAGGAAGCATGGATGAAATCTGACACTGCTTGCCATTGAATTTCAGGCTTTGGGAGAGAGTCACAGAATGGCACAATAATGGCCACCAAAGCCTTTTATTTACCCAAACGATTAAACCAAACCTATAACAATTACCCTTTTTTTAGCTTTAACAGTTACTGGAAAATTTCATATCCACCCAAATTTGCTTCTTTATAACAAAATTTAAAACAAATAACAAAAAAGAGTGCAATAATATCATAACAAATCTCTTGTTTCTTGGAAAAATAGGTCATCAATCCTTATTTAATTCTTCCAAACTAAAAAACCTTATTTAAGAATAAATTTGGTTACCTAGGACCCTGGGTTCAGCATGAAAAATCCGCCTTTTTTATTTTATGAAAAGAGACAACAAAAAAATTTGTTTGGCTTTGCAATTCCCAAAAACTAGTCGTATCTTACACACCAAATTCCCAAAAACAATTCATCAAAATAAATAATTATAAATTAAAAAAAATAATAATAATAAGAAATTGAGCAAAGACACTTGATGCGTTTGAGGAGGCCAGACCAATGAAGGTAGTGAAGTATGAGACATAACAGAGGCAGGCAATACGACACCACTTTAGGCACCAACCATCAAATCTAAACAGAGCAACATGGTGTGTGTGTGTGTATCATTTAAGCGGAGGCAATGCCCCTCTTTCTATTATTCTCTCTTTGATTAAGACTATCTTTAACATTCCGTTTTTTTTTTTTAAGTGAAATATTTTCTCGTCTTATGTGTTTGGACCCATAGACTAGGTCTCTTATTTATTTATTTAAATAAATGACGCAATTAGTAATCACCCATGTGACCATGTACTGGGTGAATATGAGTAATGGGTAAAAGTGAATGTTTTTTTATATTTCTCTTTAAAAATATTTATAAAATAAAATAAAATAAAAACTCTTTTATTTGCAAAGTGATGAGGCTATACTATCTTTTCTGTTACTATGTTTTCAGACCCATTTGCTAGGTGTCTTCTTCATTTTTTATTTTCATGTTTTTAAAATGGTTTTTAGTGACAAATGATACAAAATAAACAAATAATTAGTAGTTATGCACTTTTGCTCATCTATTAATACTTGCTTGTTAGTATCTTTTGCTGTAAATAAAGTTGAGATAGTTTGAAACTTTGAATGGTTAATTGTTTAAATTTAATAACAAACATTTATACGGTATTTAGCTAGCTTAGGGAATTAATAAATTTGTCTCTTTCAAGAGAGCAGTATATGTGTGTGCTCACGCACAACTAATTCTAGCAATTTCGCCCAATAAAATTATACTTGACTCCCCTAAGTATAATTTTTTTTTTTAAAAAAAAACTTTCACTTGAGAATGCAAAAGGCGTTATTTCCTTTAAAGAAACCTTCACTTGAGAACACATGAAGCGTTATTTCCCATTTTGTTGAGCAATTAAAACTTCAAATAGACAGATGTCAAAAATTTAAAAGGGAAATTTAAGAAACAATACCTACCTACCTTATCTAAGTTTTGCCCTTGTTTTAACAATTGGACTTAATTGTATAATGAAGTAAAATTGGTCATAACTGCATTTGCTAAACTGTGTTTTACACGTTTTGCAAAGCTTGTGATTCAAATTTCAAAATCTCACCGTCCATCCACTCTATGGAGAACAAAATTTTTGTTTGAAAAATACCATCTAACTTCGACTGATTTTATCAATTTTCTATAATAATACCATCTAAGTTCAGTGTACCAGTACCCTTCAGCTATTCGCAACAAGTGTTCATTGGATCCAATGAATGATGACTTTGTCTGATTTTGCAAATCTTTCTAAGAAAGCAAAATCGAATGCTGCTCATTGCTAATAGTAATAGGAATCACCGTGTAACGAAGGACAACTCAAAGGACTTCTATGTATGAAGACAGACTATATATACCTTAACAAAACATTATCTTGCTATGGGATTATACACCATTTTCAGAAAAACTCCAAAAACCTCAAACTAATTTGCATTAGTGAACAGATTGGCCTACTTACACATTCAAACGTGTAGTCCTAGCATGACAATGGCAAGGAAACCAAAATTCAAAGAGTGTTGAATGAAGCAATTGCACGCAAAGAAAAAGATAGATTGTGATAGTATAGATTAATCCATCCATTGAACGAGCAATATCTTTCTCACTGATAATTTCTGTTGTTACACTAGTGTTAAAGCAATTTGAGACAAATCAAAGTACGTTAAACATGCTAGCATGCTAAGTAGGTTGGTCTCCTCTCCTCTTCTACATCATCCAAATCTAAACTATATATAGATTTAATCAAGCAAAGTTATCTTTCTATGCATTCATATAGGAACATAGTGTCATGGTCGTTCGAATGGGATATGATATGTTATCTTAGTTTATCCTAAATCTTTGTTAGTTGTGAGTTCCAATTAATTCAATCAATGAAGAAAATAATTGAGGATTTAATTTTGCATACACACACCCAAAAAAAAAAATATTTGGAGTTTTGTTATGATAATAAAGATAATTATCAAAGTAAATACAATAGATTCAAATCATATCGTATCTATCAAAAAAAATCCATGTTATTTTCATGTAATGAGAACACAATTCCAATACCCAACCCAAAGATTTAAAAAGAGAAAAGGAAATTAAAAAATAACAAAGCAAGTTCAATAATGAAATGCACATTTACACATAGCATGAGCTACTTGTACGGTTGTACCTAAATAAGCATTATAATATTTTGCTATCTAGTGCTAAACCAATCTAAGTATTGATTTATAATTACTTTCTAAAAAAATTAGATCGAATTAACTAAATCACAACCGTTATCTTAAAAAGGGTAGTCGTTAAGCTATTCAGTGAAGAACCACCAAATATGACCCCCTATTCAACGAAGGTGATACAAAATGAGAAAGGAAGATAGCTAGGTTCGTTTGATTAGATCTTGTAAATTTGGACCTAAACTTGTTAACCCATTCCAATTCAAACCAAAAATTAGGGTATGAGTAATAGAAATAGCAACCTACTTTAATCTTTTTTTCTTTTCTTTTTTTTTGGGGCTAAATTACCTACTTTAATCTAATTAATTATTAATTTTTTCACCCATATATACCCGATTTCACCGGACCCAACCCAACCTATGAGCCTGTTAGCTTTCCAGGCTTCTTTGATCACTTCTTTGCATTCTGGGTGGGTGGACCTTATAACCTTTTATTTTTCTTTAATAAGAAAGGCCTCCTAAGAATCTAAAGTACACAATGTGGGAGAGAATGGACCCATTGTATATGTTGCCTAATGCGCTATCTAAATACTAACATATATATACAAATTTAAGTTAAGGAAAAATCAAAGGAAGTTTCCGTATAATAAATATAAATTATCATTCTCATGATTATCAAAAAAAAAAAAAATGAATTATCATTCTCATAGTTAATACTAATCAAAATAATATTATCTTATCGATCGCATATATGTATCACCTTTTCACAATATATAAACCGTATAATTAAAGGGACAAACATGCTACGAGTATGAGAGAGAGAGAATATATATACAACCAAATTAAAGGGCTGAAGTTAGGTACATTTTAGGAAGTAAGAAAGTGAAATATCTTATTAAAGAAGAGGACAAACCATAGTGATCCAAAACTCCCAAGTCCAAGGTCAATGATGTATTGTGCAAATTAAAGAATTCAAGATATACAATATATTCACCTAAGAAATCAAAATAGTCTCGCCTTCTTTGATAACTAAACATGAATTTCTCTCTCTCTCTCTCTCTCTCTCTCTCTCTCTTTTATTCTCCCTAATTAAAAAATAAAAAATAAAAAACATGAATTTCTTTTTTGGACGAAGACAAATGTACCTAAACCACCATAAAGAGCACAATTGCCACGTAACCTAGAGTCATTCACAAAACATGAATTTTTTTTTTTTTTTTTTGAGAAGAGACAAAACATGATTTGAATTAAACTTTTTCTAAAACTTCAGTGACGACTTTCTTTGATGATCATGCAATAAGTTTTCCATAGGGAGAGGGAAAGAAAAATAAATCAATAAATATTAAAGTTCCCTAGGTCCAATCCAAAACAATTAATGAATAAGAAAAGAACATTTAAAGCTTACTTTATATTTTTTGAACAACAAAAGAGGAGCGGATCAGTTCAAAATATTTCTTTTTGCAGGATCAATAAAAGTCTCCAGAAAGACCATTCCTAGATCTTGTTTACAAAAAAATTCAACTATCTTGATACAGTGATTTTGATACAGTGATAACGAGCAATTATTATAAAATGATAGGACAAACCACTAAGTGACCCCAAAAAAACAATTTATGTCTTAACTTAATGATAAAAAATAATTATTATAAAGGGTACATCATGGGTTAAAATTCTATTATATCTATCATATATTTACCCACACACACATACATACATACATACATATACACACATGTAGGGACACAAAATCTTTAACGGCCCGACATCGACGTTGGGCTCGCACACGGAAAGTCCCTCACAATAATATTTGTAGAGAGTGGGCTTGAAAGGCCAGCGTTGGGGCACGGGGCGACATTTCGAGTCGGACTACAGGTGAACTGATATGAGATAGAGCTTTGGGCTGGATATTCAGGCCCATCAATCTTGTATCTAGGAGGATTTGGCTCCTTGGATCATGTCCGAGAAGCGTTGGCGCTGTTCCCGGTTACCCGTCGAAGGGTTTTTACGTGGTGTCCGGCGTGAGTTATCCAGACATTCTCTTTCTTCGAGCCTTTCTCCAGACGCTCGCTCGAGACCCCTTTCTTGGTCACATAACATTCTCTTTTATACTCGCCTACGTTCGTTATCCTTCGTCCACGTGTAGGGTCGATCTTTCCAGGGCAGATATCTGTCCCATCAGTCTAATCCTTGAGTTGTGGGAGATGGTCCATAAAGCCTAAAAATCCGGATCTGTTTGGGGCGGTGTCATGTCAATGAAGGGTATTAAGGACTATTTCCGTGAGATATTTTCTGATCTTTCAAGTCTGCCTGCATCCCATTTTCGTTAATGGGGTTCTGGGCTTTCCGAGGACGGAGCGGTCCTCGGACGTGCCCTTGAACCACATCGGGCTCACTGTTTTTGGGCTTGGGCCCTGGCCTCCTTTAGTTTGGGGGCCTGTGGACTCCCTATAAGCGAGCAAGCCGGGCCCATAGACTCTTGGGCCCCACAATAGCCCCTCGAAACCCTGCTGTCCAACGTCCTGGTTGGAGAGGTGGGTTTCGGTAATTGCGAGCTTTAATTGCGGCTCATTTAATTCGGCCCTTGATCCACGTTGGTGATTCTTCACCTCCACGAGGGCTGCGCCGGTCTACGAGCCGTTTTTCCTGGATTTACGTACGTTGCCGTTATGCCGCGTGGTTATCCGCAACGTGCCTTTAATCCCTTACCATTTACGAGACCTTCCAGATGTAACGGTTACTGATGGTGTGGGAGAGCGAAGCGACGCGTCATACTCTGGATTTCCCTGAGGGTCCGAATGTGTCACATACCCTCTTCTTCGTCCCCTATATAAAGAGAGAAGACAGGGGGTGACCTTTTCATATCAGAATCCCTCACGTTCTTCCCAGAGTCCATTTCCTCCTTCCGGTTACGCCCTCTTCTATAATACTTATTTCACAGTAATCCACCATGAACAAATCCCTCCTTTCCCAGAAACGTCATGTCCCAACAAAACTCGAGATGGCTCAGTCTGGGCAAGGATGGCGGAGGCTTAAGATTTGCCTCCCCATTCTTTTAGCCAAAATCCGAAGCAGGGACTCGTCACACCCCATTTCTGGTGTGACTGAGTCGAAAACTTCCCTTGTCATCTCCATCTGCTCTCTCACGAGCATACCTAATAAGGCTCCCCTTCTCCCTCTTTTGCTCCTTTTACTTTCTTTTCATTGCTTCACTCTTCTTCTCCTCCTTCCCGCTCATGTCCTCCATCTTCTTTTTCCCTTGCATTCTTCAGTAACAAGAGCTTGCTGAAGTGCTTCCATGTCTTCCAATTCGTCTTCCTTCTCCTTCATTATTTTTGTATAAGGATCTTCTCCTGATATGAGCAGTACCGAGGCATAGATTTCAGAAAGACTTTGAAGGCGAATGCAGAAGGCACCTGATGGTTTACTTATTTGTATTACGGATCTTGTTACTGTTTTAACAGTTCATTTTTTGTATAGGCTTGTTTAAGCCCTTCTTTGTACGTTATAACAAATTTTCATATTAATAAAAGTTAGTGTTACTCTATTTCTTATGTCTTGTTTATATATTTTAACAAGTGTGAAAGCGCTGCTCGGCATAATAGTATCACATTTCAATCAATAATAACTAAGGCTAAAGTAATCCTTGATAAAAAGATGCCACGATAACTTTAAAGAGATTACTATTCAACATAACAATCCGACCAGCGAAGAATGAGACTTATCTTAAAGTTAGCAGTGATGGGTGTTGAATGCTCGATAAGGTGTGAGAAGTATTTTTCCGAGGACATGTTACCCATCGGATGAATGGCCTCCTTAGGTTGACGATCATTAGGTTGCTCTGCCATCTCCATGACGCACAAGCCCTAACCCTTTCCATTATTTAAGCCGAAAAATTTCTTCATTAAGGCAATTGATTTCCCAAGAAGCCTGAGTCCGAGGACTTTGCAAAACCTGGGCTTTGTTCAGGACTTATGCGTTTTATCTTATGTACTTGACTTTTCTCTTAGGCTTGAGTCCGAGACTTGGGTCTTTATCGGTACTAGGTTTTCCCTTTTAGCTTGAGTCCGAGGACCATGCAAGCCTTAGGTTTTGTCCAAGACCATCGTCTGCATTAGTACTTGGTTTTCCCTTCTAGCTTGAGTCCGAGGACCATGCAAGCCTTAGGTTCTGTCCAAGACCATCGTCTGCACCAGTACTTGGTTTTCCCTTTTAGCTTGAGTCCGAGGACCATGCAAGCCTTAGGTTCTGTCCAAGACCAATGTCTGCATCAGTACTTGGTTTTCCCTTTTAGCTTGAGTCCGAGGACCATGCAAGCCTTAGGTTCTGTCCAAGACCAATGTCTGCATCAGTACTTGGTTTTCCCTTTTAGCTTGAGTCCGAGGACCATGCAAGCCTTAGGTTCTGTCCAAGACCAATGTCTGCATCAGTACTTGGTTTTCCCTTTTTGCTTGAGTCCGAGGACCATGCAAGCCTTAGGTTCCGAACAGGGTGTCCCTGGGCCTCCACGCAAAGCGGGCCTGGGCCGCGAATCCAATGGACCCGCAGATTGAGAGATATTTCTGCAGCCTCTGGCCATGCGGTATTTCACTGACGTCCCAAGGATCGAGGCGCGCCTTTACGAGGCCCCTCGAGTCTCTTAGTTGCAGTTGACGTTGGAAGTTGAGCCAAGACCACTTTGTCTGTAGTGCTCCTTGGGACGCCGCGTGAGTTGACTGACATCGCCTTGTCTTTTCAAATAAATAGGAGGGAGAAAAAGGTTGCTTTATATATACACCCCTTCTTTTAGTTTTCTCTTACATCACGCCTCCCATATCCGGAGTCCTCCTTTCTTGGCACAACATGTTGAAAGCGAGGGTTGGGAATAAAGAACTTCCTCCGCCGCGGAAGCGTCGTGTCTTCATGAGGCTTATAACAGTAAGGTATGGGCACAGGAAGCACAAGTTCAGGAGAGCACTCCATCTCCACCGAGAGGGAAAGGAATCTTCCCCTCTTTTAGTCAAAATCCGAAGCAGGTTCTGTCCATGCCAGAGTTTTGGTGCGGCAGAAGAAGGGTTTTCCTCCATCAGCGCCTCTGCTTTGCGGTGGGCGTATATTTAGAGAAAGCCCCACCACCTCCAACTCCCTACACCTTTTCTTCAACGGTGTCAGGTTTAAGTTGGGTCTTTTTGGCTGCCTGAGCTATGGGCAGGTAAGTGTGCGGGGGAAGAATAAGGTCTCTGGGCTGTAGCCAACCTCTCCTCCGACATACCTCCTCGGCTTTCTCCAGCTTTCTTGTATTTTTCTTTTTCTTGCTTATGTAGTAAGCTTTGACGCAGGCTGATTCCAGCTTTTCGTTTGTACACTCTACTATTTCTTCATCGTAATAAGAATGGAAATTTCTTTACTTGTTTTGAGCACTGTTTCGTGAATGGGTGTGCCCTATGTGTGCGTTTCTTCAAGAATGTTTAGAGTAGAAGGGCTTGAAGCGTAATTCAACTAACTCCAATTTTCCAACACTACCAGGCATTATATTGATAATTCATAATAAATCAAACTTTAAGAAAACTAACCGAGATATCAGTTGTATATTCTGTGATGAGCGCATGGATATCGTCCAAGGCTGATGATTTCTAAGCAATCCATCTGAGCAATTGACTGGGATATAGGGGACTCCGATGACGCTTTCTTGTATTTGGTTTCCACTTAGGCTTGGGTCCGAGGACCATGCAAGGCCTTGATTCTGTCCATTACTTTTAAGATGTCCTCTTTGTACTCGGTTTCCCCATAGGCTTGGGTCCGAGGACCATGCAAGGCCTTGGTTCTGTCCGTTACTTTTAAGAGTTCTTTTTGTACTTGGTTTCCCCATAGGCTTGGGTCCGAGGACCATGCAAGGCCTTGGTTCTGTCCATTACTTTTAAGATGTCCTCTTTGTACTCGGTTTCCCCATAGGCTTGGGTCCGAGGACCATGCAAGGCCTTGGTTCTGTTCGTTACTTTTAAGAGTTCTTTTTGTACTTGGTTTCCCCATAGGCTTGGGTCCGAGGACCATGCAAGGCCTTGGTTCTGTCCATTACTTTTAAAATGTCCTCTTTGTACTCGGTTTCCCCATAGGCTTGGGTCCGAGAACCATGCAAGGCCTTGGTTCTGTCCGTTACTTTTAAGATGTCCTCTTTGTACTCGGTTTCCCCATAGGCTTGGGTCCGAGGACCATGCAAGGCCTTGGTTCTGTCCGTTACTTTTAAGAGTTTTTTTTGTACTTGGTTTCCCCATAGGCTTGGGTCCGAGGACCATGCAAGGCCTTGGTTCTGTCCATTACTTTTAAGATGTCCTCTTTGTACTCGGTTTCCCCATAGGCTTGGGTCCGAGGACCATGCAAGGCCTTGGTTCTGTCCGTTACTTTTAAGAGTTCTCTTTGTACTCGGTTTCCCCATAGGCTTGGGTCCGAGGACCATGCAAGGCCTTGGTTCTGTCCGTTACTTTTAAGAGTTCTTTTTGTACTCTTTTCTCTGCACTGATTTATTTTTCGAAGGTCAGCCCCTAGGCCAGGGAGGGAGGAGTTGGCTCGAGGCCGCAAGCCCCTAGAGCTGTCCGCTACGTTGTCAGTGCAAGGCGTAGCCCCTAGACGAAGCTCACGGCGGAGCAACAACTGCACGCTGCCGGAGATGAGAAAATCTCGTGGAACTCTGTTTGCGAGAGGGCTGACTCATGTGCCACTCGTGCCAACGCGCAAGCCTTTCCCACAGACGGCGCCAATTGTAGGGACACAAAATCTTTAACGGCCCGACATCGACGTTAGGCTCGCACACGGAAAGTCCCTCACAATAATATTTGTAGAGAGTGGGCTTGAAAGGCTAGCGTTGGGGCACGGGGCGACATTTCGAGTCGGACTACAGGTGAACTGATATGAGATAGAGCTTTGGGCTGGATATTCAGGCCCATCAATCTTGTATCTAGGAGGATTTGGCTCCTTGGATCATGTCCGAGGAGCGTTGGCGCTGTTCCCGGTTACTCGTCGAAGGGTTTTTACGTGGTGTCCGGCGTGAGTTATCCAGACATTCTCTTTCTTCGAGCCTTTCTCCAGACGCTCGCTCGAGACCCCTTTCTTGGTCACATAACATTCTCTTTTATACTCGCCTACGTTCGTTATCCTTCGTCCACGTGTAGGGTCGATCATTCCAGGGCAGATATTTGTCCCATCAGTCTAATCCTTGAGTTGTGGGAGATGGTCCATAAAGCCTAAAAATCCGGATCTGTTTGGGGCGGTGTCATGTCAATGAAGGGTATTAAGGACTATTTCCGTGAGATATTTTCTGATCTTTCAAGTCTGCCTGCATCCCATTTTCGTTAATGGGGTTCTGGGCTTTCCGAGGACGGAGCGGTCCTCGGACGTGCCCTTGAACCACATCGGGCTCACTGTTTTTGGGCTTGGGCCCTGGCCTCCTTTAGTTTGGGGGCCTGTGGACTCCCTATAAGCGAGTAAGCCGGGCCCATAGACTCTTGGGCCCCACAACACATATATATATATATAATAGAATAATGAATTGTAAAATTTTGAGGCCTCAAAAACTAATGTGACAAAATATTATAAAATTAATCAAAATTGAATGTCTTCCATTTTATATACATTATACTTTTTTAAATTTGAAACCATTGTAAATTATAAGAAAATTACGTAAGTTATCAATGTTGTTTTAATGAATTTTAGCCATTCTGCACAAAGACGATGTAACTAATTGGTGTAAGTACAATTTCTAAGACTCCATTTTTATTATACTATTAGTCATAAAAATATAAATCTTCACATCTATCAAGTTAATTTTTTAAATTGCTTAAAAAAAAGTTGATTTTTAAAATAAAAATAGTAGAAAGTTTAGCTACAAAATTGGTTGTAGCTTAACACTTCTTTACATTTTATCCTCCCTCTAAACCATTTAAAATAATTTGTTTAAAAGAACAAATATAGTTATAAGCATCTTTCTTTTAGTGAAAAATATTAAGAGCATACAATTCTTGACTTTATCATTATTTCATTATAAATACCAATAATAACATATATAAATATTTAAAATGAAAGATTTAGATTTTTTTTTTCTTGATTTTTTGTAATGTTTCCATATAAGTTTTTGAAAGCTCATATTTTCCTAGATATATATATATATATATATATATATAGAGAGAGAGAGAGAGAGAGAGAGAGAGAGAGAGATGAGTTCAAGTTACACCGTTTTTAAACCATTGGATTTAAGTAGATCCAATGGTCAAAAAAAGATCTTTCATTAATGCTAATATCTTAATTTATCTCATTTATTATCTCTTATTTAATACATTCTATACTTATTTATAAGCCCAAAATATTTATACCACTGCACGTCTCTCTCTCTTTTTCTCTCTGCACGTTTTTTCTCTCTATCTCCTCCGCAGCTCTTCTACCTCCATGGTCAGGTCCCAGGCAGCAAAAAATAAAAAATAAGAGCCACAGATGGTGCAGATTCAATCTATTGCTTGAATCTGCACAATCTATTCCAAACACAAAAACATTAAACAAGCAATAGATTGTAGAATGATTGGCAACTCAAATAAACAAACAATGTATCCATTGATAGTTGGCTTAACGTGCAAAAAGGTGATCAATCATCAAGGCATTTCGTGGAGTACTATGGCAGGCCGGTGTTGTCAAAAGTGTTGTCCATAACTCTTGTTCTTAAAAAGCCAAATGGACGAGTTTTGAACTTTGACGTTGTTAACAGATCGAGTTGATAATGTTGCTTGCTTTCTTTTCTTTTGATTAATTTATCATATCAAAGTGGCAGACAGATCAATGAAAGAGGAAAAAGACAAAAGCATGTAAAACGAAAACTATATGTGATATTGTATTTGTGTTTGGAAAACTTTCAAATCCTTATACAATCTGGAAAATTAAGTGGTCAATGGTTGTTAGAGTTCCCAATTAATATTTTATTTTTATGTTAAAAAATGACTAAACAAGAGTTGTTCTTTTTTAATATTTTTGTGTCTACAATATATTATGCAAATTCAAGCAATAGATTGAATCTGCACCATCTGTGGCTTTTCTTTTCTTTTTTTGCTACCAGAGACCTAACCGTGGAGGAGATAGAGTGAAAAAACGTGCAAAGAGAAAGAGTGAGATGTGTAGTGGAGAGAGATTCAGCAGTATAAATTTTTTGGGCTTAGAAATAAGTATAAAATGTATTAAATAAGAGACAATAAATGAGGTCAATTAAGATATTAGCATTAATGAAAATCTTTTTTTGACTGTTAGATCTACTTAAATCTAATGGTTTAAAAAAGTTGTAACTCTTTAGAGTTACACCAGGTATAACTTGAACCCATCTCATATATATATATATATATATATATTAATTTGATTTAAAGAATTTAAATTATGTTAAACTATGTTTGTTTAAATTAATTAGAACTTACTAAATCATATTTTCTTTAAAATAGTAAAATATATAGTTTAATAAAAAAAATCATAATAATTATTATCATAATTATTAAATTTTATATTAGACAAAAAAATAAAAGAAAAAAATTAATAAACTTTCACATGTAGTACACGGATTATTGACAGTAGTATCAATAATATAATTAAGGAAAAGATAACAATAAAGAATGTAAAAACTAGTAAGGTATATGCCTTGAGCAATAGATCAAAATCAAGACATATCATTTCTCTTATTCTTTTTAACATTATGATAGGTTTCTTACCGTTCATTCTTGTTTAAATAGTGGAATTTATAGTAATTATTCACCTTCCAAAAGAAGGAGCGTGCTTTAATAACTTCCACTCCTAGCATAAAGTAATTGTTGGTGCAATCACAATAATAATGGAAATAATACAAAGAGAGAAATTGAATAGTACTTCTAAATATTATTAATTTAAAGAGAAAAATTACACAACACCATTTGAATTCTAAATCCAAGTTTTCAGACGCAAAACTTGGATTTAGAGGGATTTGAATTCTAAATTAATATATTCGAAATATCTTGATTTTAAATCCATTGATCTTAAGAGTTATTTCAAATTCAAGCATTTTAAAGGTTTAAAATACTTGGTAGATTTTTCAAATTCAAATTCTTGACCTTTTTTGAACTATATAAAATTTAAAACAAGATATTTGAATTTTAATGGTCATTCCACAAGTATAAGTGGTTGTGGAATGTGGGGGGCAAAGACGGAGATTCAAGTCTTCATGAGGAAGTTTCACACACATATACACTTAGATTAGGCTAGAGTAGAATTTCTATCTTGTATCAAAAAATTTTAATCACCTAAATTCAAATTCAAATACCCAAATCATGTCATCCAAAAGCACCAAAATGGTATTCATTTAGAAAATACTTTTAAAAACTTTTGGTGGAAAATTTAAATAAATAAATAAATAAACTTTTTTTTTTTTACATTTTCTTTTTTTTTAATAAAAATAGTATTAAAATTTTTCTAAAATGGTTCATTAAAGACACTATAAAGTATAAACAAAAAGAACATTTAACTTTCATTATTTGTCAATTATTAGAACCAAAAGGCATTCAACTCCAACATCAGATTCTCCACCTACGTAATATTCTATAAGCAGCTGAATATATAATGTGCTTCCTAATCAAATGAGCATCGCAACTCTCAGTTAGCTAATACTTACAAAGTTGTACCATATTCAAGGTTTTGCAAAGGTCTAATATATTCTCCTATCAACGCGGTACATCATCAATGTTCTTCAAAGTAACTTTGGAGTTTTCAATCAAATTGATACCAAATAATTGATGAACTTTGAATGAGAATCTTTATTTTTGCACCAATGATTGTTTATTCCACAGGGCTGGATTCGCCATACCGTATAAGAAATTCAACAGGGCTGGATTCGCCTATGAGCAAGAAATAGACTTGGAGATATCGTCATGCAGGGGATAGCTAGTTGTACTGCCAAGACAAACCATTTCCTAGCTATTACCATTCAGGAAGCAATGATTGAGGCAGCTATATATCAAGGCTAGGAATTTGGGTTTCAAGCAAATTTTGTTCCTTTGTGATAGACAAAGACTTGTCCAGGTTCCCAACTGGCAGGAAAGAATTTTGATGGCTGATGATTGGGCTTATCTGGCCCAAAATGACACCTGCTATCGATCGCGCACTGTTTGTTCCCAAGCTTGTTAATAGTTCTGTAAAAAACCTAGCAAAATTGGCTTATATAATGCCAATTCAAAGCTGCAGGATCAATCAGACTGCTTTTGTAACCTGACTGTTTTCTTTCTTGAATGGTATCAAAAAAAAAAAACAAAACAAAACAAAAAAAACCTTACCGTATAAGAAATGGTTTCATGCTTGCATTATCATTTTATAGTGCATGACAGTTTATTACACTAACATAACCATAAAATAGAATATTTTATCAATAAATAAATCTTAAGCATCATGCTTCAAATTTATTAATTATGCACTTCGTGTAATAGTAAGGTGAAAATAATATAGTAAGATGAAGATTTTTTTTTTTTCAATTAATATTAATCACCCATTTTTCTAGAATTTAAAATTTCACAATTTATTTGCGTCTACGCCAGCCAACCCAATCAAGTAATTTTTTTTTTTTAAATACTTTTATGGATTTATGTTTTATAACTCTTTGTCGGCATTTATTTACTCTATTATTTTTGCATTTTTATAACTGCTTGTTCCAACTTTTTGCTTGCCTTGTAAATAAAGAGTAGGTTGGAAATTTGTGTAGTACTGTAGTGGGAAAAGCCTTGAATGGCATGTAAAGGCATGCCCCACGAAGTTGAGTCCTTACATTATGCAGATCTATACTCTTGCTCATTCTCTAGAAGTGGAAGCTATATCTTATGTCTTAAGTGCATAGATAATAAGACTAATTATAACTTACTCACCTATGGTTTGACCAAAATTTAAGTTACCTACTTGTGGTTTGAAATTTAATACTTTACCTACCTGAGGTTAGCTCCGTTAGGATTTTGTTACCCACCTCTATTAAAAATGAGGTTAAATATGTATTTTTGTCTTTTTTTTTATGTCTCTATTCTCTAAAAACATAAAAAAAAAAAAAACATTATATAAAAAAATAATAAATAAGATCAAAAAGTGAGGGTTTTGTAAAAATTATGAACAAACATTACCACTACCATGGAAGCTTCTGTCAAGAATCATCTCCAGCAAAAACAAATTCCTTCATCCATTTCTAAGCAATCGATGAAGCCATAGCATCTAAAGCTTTAATCAAACCAGAAAATACCCACAAAAGAAAAAAAAAAATTCAAAACCCTAGATGCCCACCCAAAGGTTCCAACCAAATTCTAAAAAGTTATCGAACCCATAACATACCCAACTTTTCAATTAGGACTTAGGAGATGCATTTGTATGCTTTGCTTTCGTTGGTTTTTGGCTTTGGAATGTGGTGGAGACCCACTTATTAGTTCGGCTTGAGTAATTATGCAACGGTTTTTATTATCACTTTCAGAACATGATGTCCTTTACGACTTCAATCTATATATTCCACTAATAAATAATAAACTTTAGCACTAACAAATTTCATTGCCCTTGTTTTCCTTTTGTCTTCAAATTAAAGGAATTAATCAAATCTCAATTCTCATGCATGTTACAAATTTATGCCACATGTTGTACGTGCTTTTTTCGGCATATAAAAAAAATAAAAAATAAAAAATAAATCTGAACCCTAGCTTTTGTTACCCACCATAGAAGCTTGATTTTTTTTTTTTTTTTTGGAGTATTTTTTGGTTTGATATAAGCTTTAGATACTATGGCTTCATTGGTTGCTTAGAAATGGATGAAGGAATTTGTTTTTGCTATAGATGATTCTTGACAGAAGCTTTTGTGGTGGTAGTAATGTTTGTTCATAATTTTTACAAAACCCTCACTTTTTGATCTTGTTTTCTCTTATTATTTTATGTTTTTATTTTTATTTTTAATGTTTTGAGAGGAGAGGGACATAAAAGAGGACAAAAATACATATTTAGCCTTATTTTTAACAGAGGGGGGTAACGGAACCCTAACTGAGTTAACCTTAGATGGATAAAGTGCCAAATTTTAAACCACGGATAAGCAACTTAAATTTCAGCAAAACCACAGGTCGGTAAGTTGTAATTAGCCCTAGATAATATTTCATTGACGGTATTTAGGACTTTGGGTAGGAATTGGAGCAACAATTAGCAAGCTAGGTTGCAAGTTTTTATGGTAAACATGAGTTTTCATATGATGGTTTTGATTCCTAATTGATGGAGAGCATATCTACCACGAGCCTCATTTTCATATGTTTCTTATATGTTTGTAAATATGAGTTTTTTTTTTTTTTTTTCTTCGTAATTGTTTGTACTTTGTAGCAATGGTCAATGACGTGACATATCAATTAAACCATTTTCGGTAGCCATTAAAACAAAAGAATTTATCAGACTTCTATATACAAAGATTCATTTTAACCATAGAAAATTAATCATCATTCTAAAACTCTTTCTATGTCAAATTTTCTCTAAATATAGATTTGCAACACATGCAATATATATACTTGTATTTAACCATCAACATATATATATATATATATATATAAAGAATCCCTTATTAATTTTAATAACAAAATAATTTAGGTAAATAAGAACCTATGGCTATATGTCTATAACATTGCTGGTTAACAAAGCCTTTGTTAACGTAGTTCGTAAAGTTTGCAGCCTTTAATAGAACAATTTTCCTCCACCAACATGCAAACATGATATTGAAAATTCCATTGAAAGCAAATTCATCCATGCTCATCATTTTAGTTTAGATAAAAATAAATAAATAAATCTTTCTATGTCAAATTTTTTCACTTTAAATATAGATTTGCAACACATGCAATAACTCTAAAATTGAAACCTAATTATTCAATTTGAAATTCAAATTGATCATGAACTATAAAATTCATATCTAGAATATTCGGCCATATATAAACATGACTTTTATTGCATCTACAATTCGAAAGAAGTATCACTTTGTCCTACCAACGAAGATGATTCACTCCTCCAAGTCTTGCTTTATCAACCGGCATGCACAAAAATAAAATAAAATTTGTATATATATATATATATATATAAGATGACCATCAAACAAAGAAAAAAATTACATACTTACAATTCTACACACAGCCACCTTGAAAATTCAAGACAAAGTGACATTAACAAAACCTTACCAGTTGGAGCGAATGCTTCAAATCCTAAAAAGAATAATTACTCTTGGTTCTTGAAGTATATATGTATTAACCATCAACATTATATATATATATAACCATCAATGTTTTCATTATATTTTCAATAAAAAGGTATATATGTGTGTGTGCGCGCGCACATGTGTGTGCACACGCGTGTGTGTGTTAAGTTGTTAACCATCAAAATAACCAAAAATCGGAGAAGCCATAATCTTGGTATCGTCATTAGAGAGTGTATTAGTGTAGACTATAGAGCTTCTTTCTTTTTTCAATAGAAAAGAGTGTAAACTCTAAACCCAAATTCGACTAACTATTTTGATAGAATCATATAACATACTAATCAATTTATACTGATTTAGTTTAAAAGAGTCCTATCATACTACTACTACTTTTTTTTTAATTTAAGTCTATCAGGATTTGAGAATTTGAGTCCTATCAGCCATCAGGATTTAGTGTATGTGTAAATATTTGTTCAATTTATACGATTAAAAGAGTCTTATACTATTAGTGATGGTTATAGTCTATCACTAATTCTTTTCCTAAATTTGAGTCTTATTATGGTGAAATTCAAGTCATTTGGTGTATGTGACAATGTGTAAGTATTTATTTTCTAATTATTAAGGATTAATAATCTTCCTCTCAGTTTGATTGAAGAGAGTCCTTATTTTGTTAAACAAGCTTTTTTCCATGTTGTAATTTATTTTTCCAGTGTTTAATGAAGTTTCTAGTATTTCCATAATAATAATAATAATAATAATAATCTTCTCAAAAAAAATTAATAATCTTGATCTTATCTATTTTTTTGTTCCCACCCATCCACAGACTCGTTCGTTAAAAAGAGATATACCCAATATCTCTCCCGCTTATCCAAACCAAAAACGAAACTGACTAGGATTAAAATATTAAAATTTGAGATTAAATCACATCATTATAATTACTTTTACATATATACATAATAATTATATATTCAAAACAATAGTGAGAAACCTATCAAAGTTTGATAGAATTATTTTAATTAAATAAATAAATAGCAAGTACTTTTCTGTCTCTATGTCTCCCTCTATTTTTATGCCTTGCATTTGATCCTTTGACATATTTGTATTCTTCTTTCTTTCTTTTTTGAGAGTTTCAACTTATGGTGTCCGCTCCTAATGATAGCTCTTTATCATTAGACCAAAACACCAATCAGTTTTTGATGTAAGCGGGGATTGAACCCCAGATCTCTTATACAACTATCAGAGATTTGGTGTATGCTTATTTAGACTTGCATATTTGCAAATTCTGCTGTGTCTCCAACATGCATGCCCAGCATGTATCTAAAATATTATTTTTCCAATTATATTAATTAGTATTTATATATATTCAAAGTTAACCAATAGTAAATATATATTCAAAGTTAACCAATGGTAAATGTTATCATTCTAACATAAATCTTAATATTAACAAAAATAATATTTTTTCTAAACTATTATTTTTCAATCTTTATAAAGGTCAAAATTAACAAAATGCAATGATTCAATCTTTTCCTCTTTCTCATCAAGGTTGAATCCGGATTCTTCAAAACTATATTGAAATACAACATGTTAAAATAGTGCAGAAAGAGAATTTGCAACTTTCCTTAGCTACAAAAAGAACAACCTCCTTATCATATTTGAGAATTAATAATAATAGGGGGGGGGGGGGGGGGGGAGGGGGGAACAAAGCTATAAACAATGTATTTTTTTAGTAAAAAATTTATTCTAGGAAAAAAACACACACATAAAAACTAAAATAGCTAAGAGAAAGGGTATTACAGGACGGATATTTTGACTAAGAGCTTGAGATTGAAATTGATAGAGACTACATTATTAGTGGAGAAAAACGTACCACATCCATAATCCATTAGCACAAAAACTGTAACATAACAATAAAATCCATTAGCATAAAAAAGTACCACATCTAGGTTTCAATCTCTACCTACACTAAAAACTCATTGGTGTTTTAGTCCGATGATAAATAGCACAATCATAAAAAACGGATTCTATAGGTTAAAACTCTATAAAAAAAAAAATCCCAAAAATTAAAAAATTCTATAAAATTCTAAGGAAAGATCGCATATAGACATGAGAGTTGAGGTTGTCGAACCTTGAATAAAATTTTCCCAAGGATAAATGATACTATCTTGATTACACGACTTTTTGATTAGTTGGTACGATATCATTGATGTGTCCACCTGCTACTCCAAGCATAAACTTAATACAGACATCCTCTTCATTATAGTTTTATTCTAAGGAAAAAAAACAGTAACAAAAATACAGATAGATAACTAAAGTTATGTAAATTCATGTGCTACCTGATTGTTTTCTCTTATCGTACTCTACTACTCCTTGCTCTTAGGCGAAATTGACTGCTTCTACGGGGAAGCCTCTTTTTGTTTTCTAAATAGAAATATATAATTTAATTTTTTTTTTTCTCGATTGATTTTACCATTAAAAGATAGTAGAGTTTCAAGTTAACTTTGATATAAAATCTCATCAAGTTATTAGATATACTTGAAGATATATATGAAAATAAAATTTTGATGATAATTTATACACGAAAAGCAAAAGATCAAACTCATTGCTGAATATAAAAATTGATAAGAACCTTAAATTGTTTAGTTGGTTTATAATATATACATTAAACCAATAACTGAGCACCCTTTATGAATTTATTTGCTGGTAAATAAACCAATAACGACTTATTCATATAATTAACTTCACTTCAATTCCAATTTTTTATTAAATTAGAAATTGTAGTAAGAACAAATAAATAGTTGTTTTTATCTAAAAAATTATTGCAAAATTTGGTTTATAATCAATTTAGGATTCCTGATTGTAATTTAGTTTTTGCTATTCAAACTGATAAGGTCTCTTAGGTTTAGTAGTTTTTTGCCACCAAATAACTAAATTTAATTTTTTAAATAGAAATTTAATAAATTTTCTGCAAGTTATATAGTGCAACCACTTAGTGCAACCATGACTTCTAAGCCCAGCTTTAAAACGTGATTGCTTTGCTCTTTGCTTTGCTCACTATGTTGAAAGTAAAAGCTCTGAGAAATCATAGGGTTAAGCGTGAGCTTGAGAAGCCAGGGATTAGGGGATTTTTATATATTTACGTGAGTTTCTCTTCTCCAAAAAAAAAAAAAAGAAATAGATAATATATTAGCTTAAAAGATGTTTAACTAATGTAGAACTTTAGATTATAATGAGATTAAGATTTTTAATTAATTTAAAAATAATAAGATAAAGAGAATGTATGTAAATAAAGAATTTGGAAGTGAAGAGAAACCTAAGGCTAGAAAAAGAAGTGTATTAATTGATAAGAAGAATTTTTATCAAAAAAAGATAAGAAGAAAAATTACGTTTAGGTGTAGCAGTTTTTTATCAATTAAGATTTTTTATCAACTTCTAAATTATAATAATAAAGATGAAGAATTTGAATTGTAATCAAATTATGATTGTTATCAACTTAGAAATCATAAGAGAAGAAGATAAGAACAAAAAAAATTATATCTATTTTTTTTAAAAAAAAAATCTTTAAAAAATTATGTAATTTGGTGAAGCCACTTGATGCAAACACGGCTTCTAAGTCCAACTTTTATTATATAGAATATGATATATACAATTTGATAGTTGGGAGAGGAAAATTTAAACTTTAAACGTCTCTAACATAAACAACAAGTGCCGATTGAATTATAAAGTTCATGGCATAGAGTACGTAAATTTAATCACTATGTCATGCTCTACCTTAATAAAAAATAATTTATTGGTATATTTATATGCCCATGGTTTTATTTTTCAAAAGTAATTTATGCTTGTTGTAATTTATTAAAATTTAGTTGGTTACAAAATTGGACAGCTAGTTCTAAGTAACATGCTATTATCAATAAATTTTCATTGATGTAAGCTCCGTAATTTTAGGAGAATTTGAATTTTTTTTTTTTCTTTAAATAGGTAGATAGTGGGGTAGAATTTAGAAAGAGGTGGGATTCGAATCCTTGACATGAGACATCATAAAAGATGCCATTTATTTTACATATGTTGAATTATGATAGCTATCATAGTTAAACATATGTAAAATAAATAAATAAATTTTAAAAAGGGTTAGAGCTTTGTGAAGTTATGCATTGTTCAATATGAGAAAGTTACCAACAAATCTAGGTTTGATGGGCTTGGTTGCCAGTAATGGATTTGTTCCAGGTTTGTGTTGTACAGGATGAAGAGAGAAGTTTAAGAGCCTGTTAATGAGGGTTTTTTTTTTTTTTTTTTTTTTGAGGGAATGAATTGTTTTATGTTTTTGTTAGTGGATTGCTAAGATGACATAATATTAGCCATTTTAATTTAAATAAAATGTGAGGCTTTAAAAAAAATTATAATATACTAATATAGAGTACCTAAAGAATTTTCGAGATTTTTTTTTTTTTTGAGAAAATTTTTTAGAGAATATTGATGTGATTAAGATATCTTAATTTTAAAAAATCATAAAGATACTATTACTATACTAGAATCATTAAATGCGCTTTGCATGTGCAACAAGACTCTATTTTATTTTATATTTTGAGTTTAGTGAAATAATATTTAAAAGTGAGATAGAGATAGTATTCTTTTTTTTTAATTTTTCTTTTTTTTTTTTTGAGAAAAAAGATAAAGATAGTGTTCTAAGTTTTAGAATCTTGATAAAAGTTTGAAAGCCTAAAACTTAAGAACTCTTTTAAAAATAGTAATTTACTCTTTTAAATAATTTGTGTTTTTAAATTTAAAATTATTCAACTAAAAGATAGGAGTATTTTAGAGAGTTAAAAATTTTGTGTTTTAATATGCAAAATGATGAAACCCAAATAAGAAATCCTGTTATTAATAGTATAGATATATAAAATTATTTTTTTTATTTGAGAAAGTAGAATAGATAAAATTAGAATTATACTCTTAATGCAATATATATAACTATATATATACTTTACTGATAAGAGCAACTTTATTAAATGATTTAAATTACAAGTAAAAAAAAAAAAAAAATTTGAGTTGTGTGATCTTCTTTTTTTTTCTTTTTCTTTTTTGTAATTGATTAGTTATTATCAGTTTTATTTAGCACTTTTTTATTTATTAAAATGATAAAATGCAACTAGCACCCTGGGTGACAACTTCACCATGATGTAGGGCACATCATTTAAATTATAATTTTCATAATAAGTTTAGTGGGTTCATGACGGACTCTAAATCAAAACTCAAAATACTACCCATGATTTTTTTTTTTTTTTGTGGGGGGGGGGGGGGGGGGGAGGGGGGGTTTGCATCACACTGTTAAAACAGTTTTTCATGCATCAGGTTTATTATCAATTACGGTTGTTTCAATGTGTTTACACGTGATGTCGCGGAAGTTTGAAGAAAGTACACACAATACTCTCTTTGATGGACAAAAACTAAACTGTTAGCTTTTAGGTAATAAACCTCGAATTCACGAGGGATTCCTCGAATCCACAATGAGATAAATTTCACCAGAGAAAGTATTCTACAAAAATCTGTATTTAATTAATAATAATCCATAAATTGAATTGTCTTTGTATGCTACAATGCGTTTAAATAGTAAAAACAAAACCTAGGGCAACTAGAAACCCTAAAGCGGCTATGAAAACATATAAAATCCTAATTTGACTAAAAAGCATTAAAAGCGCCTAAAAAGAATGAAATAAATAACTTAAACCTAAAATAACAAAAAGTACATAAAATAATACTAAAATTAAATAATTACAAATATTAAATATTAAACCATGTCCTACATCAGACCCCTCCACTTGAAACAAACTCATTCTTGAGTTGATGGTCGAAATCTAAAATCTTCTGCTCCAAATAAACAAATATTTTGAATGCTTTAATAACTTAATCCGGTTTTGAAACTTGAATTATTCATAAATTTTCGCATAAAATTTCTTCTCATCTACCTTCAATTTATTTGCAACATCAATCAACAAAGGATTGATAATAAAATTCAAAGTTTCAATTTACTCCAAGAAAATCAACATGGTGTGCAGTCATTTTCAACATTTCAACTAGAACTTGGTGATTGTTAGTGATGGACTCATCCTCATATTTAATCTCAATTGGATCTTCCACAATATTTTCAATAATTATCATCTCTTGATTTCTGTCATTATCTACAATCAACTCAACCTTATTTTCTTTGACATCTTCAGCAAATCTTTTGACAAGTGGTATCTTCAAACTTTTGACAAGTGGTATCTTCAACCTTCAAGTCAATAACTTGTTGCAAGTCTTGATCTTTTTTAACCACTTCAAAATTTAATTTCTTTAAAAATAGACTGCTTCTTCTCAACCCTCAAACTCTTTCCTTTACTTGACACATGGACTTGGCTGTAATAATTTTGGTTTTGTGGTTGACCTTTCATGTTTTGAACATATTATTTTTCATATGAAAATACAAATTTATAATCAACACAATATTTGATCTTCAACCATTCAACCTGATTTAAATTACAATTAAAGAACAAATTTGAGTTACGCGATCTTTTTTTTTTTTTTGGTTATTGATTAGTTATTCACAGTTATATTTATAGATGAATATTCCTAAGCACTTTTTTATTTATTAAAATGATAATGCAACTAGCACCCAGCTGGGTGACAACTTCACCATGAGGTAGGGCACATCATTTAAAATTATAATTTTCATAATATGTTTAGTGGGTTCATGACGGACTCTAAATCAAAACTCAAAATACTACCCATGAATTTTATTTTATTTTGGTATGCATCACACTATTAAAATAGTTTTTCTTGCATCGGGTTTACTATCAACTACGGTTGTTTCAATGTTTTTACACGTGTTGTTGCGGAAATTTGAAGAAAGCACACACGATACTTTCTTTGATAGACAAAAACTAAACTGTTAGCTTTTAGGTAATAAACCTCGAATCCACGAGGGGTTCCTTGAATCCACAATGAGATAAATTGGAATTCACCAGAGAAAGTATTCTACAAAAGTCTGTATTTAATTAATAATAATCTATAAATTGAATTGTCTTTGTATGCTACAATGCGTTTAAATAGAAAAAAACAAAACCTAGGGCAACTAGAAACCCTAAGGCAGCTACGAAAGTATATAAATCCTAATTTGACTAAAAAACATTAAAAGCGCCTAAAAAGAAGGAAATAAATAACTTAAACCTAAAATAACAAAAAGTACGTAAAATAATACTAAAATTAAATAATTACAAATATTAAATATTAAACCATGTCCTACATCAGACCCCTCCACTTGAAACAAACTCGTCCTTGAGTTGATAGTCGAAATCTAAAATCTTCCGCTCCAAATAAACAAATACTTTGAATGCGTTAATAACTTGATCCGGTTTTGAAACTTGAATTCCTCATAAAGTTTAGCATAAAATTTATTCTCATCTACCTTCAATTTATTTGAAACATCAATCAACAAAGGGTTGATAATAAAATTGAAATTTTCAATCTACTCCAAGAAAATCAACAGTGTGTAGTCATTTTCAACAATTCAACTAGAACCTGGTGATTGTAGGTGATGGACTCATCCTCATATTTAACCTCAATTGGATCTTTCACAATATTCTCAATAATTACCATCTCTTGATTTCTGTCATTATCTACAATCAACTCAACCTTCTTTTCTTTGACATCTTCATCAAATCTTTTGACAAGTGGTATCTTCAAACTTTTGACAAGTGTTATCTTCAACATTCACTTCAATAACTAGTTGCAAGTCTTGATCTTTTTTAACCACTTCAAAATTTAATTTCTTTAAAAAAGGCTGCTTCTTCTCAACCCTCAAACTCTTTCCTTTGCTTGACTCATGGACTTGGCTGTAATAATTTTGGTTTTGTGGTTGACGTTTCATGTTTTGAACATATTATTTTTCATATGAAAATACAAATTTATAATCAACACAATATGTGATCTTCAACCATTCAACCTGATTTAAATTACAATTAAAGAACAAATTTGAGTTACGTGATCCTTTTTTTTTTTTTTGTTATTGATTAGTTATTCACAGTTATATTTATAGATGAATATTCCTAAGCACTTTTTTTATTTTTTAAAATGATAATGCAACTAGCACCCTGGGTGACAACCTCACCATGATGTAGGGCACATCATTTAAATTATAATTTTCATAATAAGTTTAGTGGGTTCATGACGGACTCTAAATTAAAACTCAAAATACTACCCATGATTTTTTTTTTTTTTTTTTGGTATGCATCACACTGTTAAAATAGTTTTTCATGCATCAAGTTTACTATCAACTACGGTTGTTTCAATGTGTTTACACATGATGTCACGGAAGTCTGAAAAAAGTACACACGATACTTTCTTTGATAGACAAAAACTAAACTGTTAGCTTTTAGGTAATAAACCTCGAATCCACGAGGGGTTCCTTGAATCCACAATGAGATAAATTGGAATTCACCAAAAAAAGTATTCTACAAAAATCTGTATTTAATTAATAATAATCCATAAATTGAATTGTCTTTGTATGCTACAATGCGTTTAAATAGTAAAAACAAAACCTAGGGGCAACTAGAAACCCTAAGGCGGCTACGAAAGTATATAAAATCCTAATTTGACTAAAAAACATTAAAAGCACTTAAAAAGAAGGAAGTAAATAACTAAAACCTAAAATAACAAAAAGTACGTAAAATAATACTAAAATTAAATAATTACAAATATTAAGTATTAAACCATGTCCTACATTAGACCCCTCCACTTGAAACAAACTCATCCTTGAGCTGATGGTCAAAATCAGAAATCTTCCACTCCAAATAAACAAATACTTTGAATGCGTTAATAACTTGATCCGGTTTTGAAACTTGAATTCTTCATAAAGTTTTGCATAAAATTTCTTCTCATTTGCCTTAAATTTATTTGCAACATCAATCAACAAAGAGTTGATAATAAAATTCAAATTTTCAATCTACTCCAAGAAAATCAACAATGTGTAGTCATTTTCAACAATTCAACTAGAACCTGGTGATTGTAGGTGATGTGCTCATCCTCATATTTAACCTCAATTAGATCTTTCACAATATTCTCAATAATTACCATCTCTTGATTTCTGTCATTATCTACAATCAACTCAACCTCTTTTCTTTGACATCTTCATCAAATCTTTCGACAAGCGGTATCTTCAAACTTTTGACAAGTGTTATCTTCAACCTTCAATTCAATAACTTGTTGCAAGTCTTGATCTTTTTTAATCACTTCAAAAATTTCTTTAGAAATAGGCTGTTTCTTCTCAACCCTCAAACTCTTTCCTTTACTTGACACATGGACTTGGCTATGATAATTTTGGTTTTGCGGTTGACTTTTCATATTTTGAACATATTGTTTTTCATATTAAAAAATACAGATTTATAATCAACACAATATATGATCTTCAACCATTCAACCTGATTTAAATTACAATTAATTAAAGAACAAATTTGAGTTACGTGATCTTTTTTTTTTTTTTTTTTTTTTGGTTATTGATTAGTTATTCACAGTTATATTTATAGATGAATATTCCTAAGCATTTTTTTTATTTATTAAAATGATAATGCAACTAGCACCCAGCTGGGTGACAACTTCACCAGTATGTAGGGCGCACATTTAAATTATAATTTTCATAATATGTTTAGTGGGCACATGACGGACTCTAAATCGAAACTCAAAATATTACCCATGAATTTTTTTTTTTTTTTTTTTTTTTTGAGAAATCTCTTACCCCATGAATCTTGACAACTTATGCATCACGCTGTTTTTTTTAGTATGCGTCACACTGTTAACATAGTTTTTCATATATCAGGTTCACTATCAACCGCGGTTGTTTCAATGTGTTTACATGTCATACAATAGATTTTCTTTTTTTTCCTATGACTTATATTAATTGTCAAGATTATTTAATTATTGGCTATATTGCATGAAATTATTCTATTTTTATGATTATGTAAACAAAAGCACAAACATATATTATGAATAATAAGAACAATAATAGAATCTCTACATAAAATTACAAATAGATCTGTGAAATAAATAAATAATAATATTTTTCTAAAAATAATAATAACAAATTAATTATTTAATATTTGATTGCCCATATGGACCTAGGCCAGTATATATATTTATAAAAGTTCAATTTCATCCTATATAGTAGGACTCACGGATTCTACCAATTTGAACCATTTTCAATTTGAAGTTTTAGAAGTCAATTTCTCATACACTTCTTAAATGATTTTTGGCAAGTGAACTATGATATTAGTGTCCTCGCGGTGGAGAACACGCCAATTTGGACCTATCTCAAATGATATGTGAGTCCCACTTAAATTTTGGCTAAAAAATAGCAAACCAAACACTTGCTAAAACCATTTTTCCAATATTAATTACTTTAAATGAAGTATTATTAAAATTCAAGTGACTTATTAATTTTTATAATAGTTAATTTTAAGAAATTCAAAATGTTACCTTAAATAAAATTAATTACCCAAAGCTTCAAAAAAATTTAATTAAATTGATTTATTTTAAAATTACTTTGTGTCTAGTTTTTTTTTTTTTTTTTTAAATAGGTAAAATACTATTTTGGTCCCTAAACTTTAATAAAAGTTTGTTTTTTGTCCCTAAATTTTAAAACGTTCTTTTTCATCTCTAAATTTTGTAAAGAGTTTTTTCAATAGTTTATAGACAAAATAGGGACGAAAAATGAACATGTTTTAATAGTTTAAGGATGAAAAACAAACTTTTAGAAAAATTTAGGAATATAAATAAAACATTTTTAATAGTTTAAGAATGAAAGATGAATTTTTTAATAGTTTAGGAACAAAAAATGAACTTCTTAAAATATATGGATAAAAACAAATTTTTGATAAAGTTTAATAATCAAAATAGTATTTTACCCCAAAAAAACTTGACTTAGCCTAGTCTCATCAAACCCACTATGAATAGGTTTCGATATAATCATATAATCAAGACTTACAGTACCTCCGGTACATGGAAACTAAGTTGTATCTAGGTTCCCAGCTTCTTCTGCAACCATTTGCTCAAGCTTTTGCTTTCAAAGTGATTTGCCACAATAAGTTGGGACATCGACCAACAAATAGATCTCTTAGTTACTTCAAGTCTACTTGAAGATTTGCAGTAGTTTATGTGGTTCCAGTCTTTGATCACTCCAACAACACAAATGATAATATCGTGTTTTAGGTGGTTTGAATCTCATTTTAATGGATTTTACAGTGTGAAGAGGGTTGAAAATGAAAGATACAATAGAATAAAACGATCTTTTTGTTGGTTCTGATGGCCATCTTATTCCTTCTCTGAAGATTAAGATTAAGGCTAAGGTAGGATTTAAATACAAATAAGATTTGGACTGAAGGTTAGCACAAAATTGACTTTTTGGAAGAAAAACAAGAAAATTCCTTTTAATTGGATTTTGTTCGAGATAGCATCTAGCAATAGTATTACGAAAGTTTCTGCCTGACTTTCGCTCAACTGAAAATGGGGCTCACTTGATCAAGTTCTTGAATTTGGCTTAATTGAGTTCTAGCTTTGTTTGATTGAATTGGCTTGATCAAAACTTCTCTTCCAACTTTAACTGTAGCCTTCATTAACCAAATTTAGTACAAACTCAAGATACATAGAAATTCGTCATGGAATTTACCGACACTAAAATGTCTAACAGAAGTTGTCAATGTCATGAGTGGGTCATATTATTGAATTTTTTGTTAATATTAGATATGTTGTTTTGAAGTTTGATAGTGTTTTTTTTTTTTTTTTCAATAGTGTTGTAAATCTTGTAATCATTGTATGGTGTGGATTGAGAAGATCCTTCCTTCTATAACTAGCTATGAGGGTGTAGTGATGCACTCAGATTACAGTAACAGTAGAATCTCTCCATCTTTTTATAAACGAAACAATGGCTATGCACGCGCGCAAATAATGTATAAATACTTTCAATTATTCCTTATAACTTCCTTACATTTTCATATCCACCAAAGTGACTCCTAAAATTAACTTCCATTAACTTTTATGGACAGAAAAATCATATGACCGTCATGTTACCAGTGCCACAAATCAGTTGATAAGTGTTCTTTACGTTTTTTTTTTTTTTTTTTGAGAAAAAGTGTTCTTTACGTGGTCACACTAACATGATTTTTTCGGTCAATAGCTAACGGAAATTAGGCAATTTGATAGATATGAAAATCTCATAAAGATGTAAAGAAGAATTAAATCCCCCAAAATGTATATTTGCAACTAATCCAATTCTGAAAAGGGTGCTTTTGCATTTTGACTCAAAAAAAAAAAAAAAAAAAAAAGTTGAGGAATGTTCTAAGGGCATTGGTTTAAGAAACATTTTTAAAAACTAGTAAGTCATTTGTGCTATGTACTGATAATGTTATAATGTATTATGTTTGATGGTTTTTAGGAATATTGTACATATATTATAGCATAATTTTCATAGAACTTTGTTAGCGATGAGTTCTTCATAAGAAGCAGTAATTATAAATTTCACGCACATATTCATTATAATTATTCAGTTCAAGTAATTAGGAAGAAAAAAAAAATCTTTGGAGGAATATTATAGAATAAAAGTTGATATAAAATGTGTCTTTTTCTTTCTTTTTAATTCTAAAACAAAATACACTTATGGCTTTCCCATATCAACATCCCAAACACCCTCGGTTAATCATAGCCTTTACAAAACTCAGAAGTCCACAATGTTATTTGCCATTGTCACTCAATATAAAATACTAGCCTGATTAGCCTCCTTCCCTTGTTGTATCCAACTCACATGTTGAAATTACGTAGGTGTCATCAAAAGATTGAAAGTAAATGACACCATTTTTTATCTGTGTGTATTTAACATGAGATTAAATAAAGAACTATGGTATTGGTAGGCGCATATAAATGACTAAAAGTGCAAGAGATGAAAATTGTGAATTAAAATGCAAAGAGTCTTGAAACATTGAACCAAAGGAAACAAAAAATATTTATTTTTTAATTTAAAAAATCTTAAAATATTAAACAAATAAAAAAAAAAAATATTTAACTTGTTCTTATCTTCAACATAACATTCGAGAATATTTTAATTCTTTACTCCTTATTATTTTTACAACTTTTTATATGCGCGGCGGAATAAAAGAAAAATACTTTTGAGTTTTGTTTTTTGCACTGGTATATATAAATATTTTTTCCCAACTATTGAAAGGGTAAAATGGATATTGTGGGAGTAACGGAAACGGAATAATGGAAGTAAAGAACAAATATTCCGTAAAGTAACGATAAAGAAAAAGGAAAAAAAAAAAAAAGAAGGCCGAGTACCGTTTGGTACTACTCAGCGTACGGGGTAGGTGGTCACCAAGGAAGGAAAGAAAAAAAAGAAAAGAAAAAAGAGTGACTGTTGAGGAGCAGTTAACATCGCACCCAAATTCCCTGTACTCGACCCAACCCAACACAACACAAACACCTGTTAACATTAACATTATACATATAATAATACATTTCTGCCTATAAAAACAGCTTTTGCCTTTCCATTCCCAATCACGAAACACACACTTCCCCTCTCTCGCTCTCTCTCATAGAGTCTCAGTACTGCTTTTTGCCTTTGTCAGTGCATCATTGTATGGCAGCCAATTCGAATAGCCGAGGGGTCGCTCTAAGCCTGGGCAAGCGTGTCGTCAATCGGATCCGAACTTCCAACTCCAACTCTCGCGATCCACCTCTTACTACTCTGAGGTCAGTTTTTCCACTGATCTATTTGCTTTGATTTATTTTTAGGTATATATGTTATATCTGTGTATCAGTGTCTGGAAAGTTAGAAATTTTTTTATTTCTCAACTGTTTTTGATCATAAGAGGTAGCATATTGTTAACTGTCATAGAGTTAATCTTCTTATATTATGCTGCCATTTCCTAATTACTTTCTTGCTACAATTGTTTTGGTAGTTAAAAAGAATAATACTAATAATAATTATAAGAGACAACAACAAAAAAAAGCCCATTTAGAATTTTTGTGCATGAGATATCTGGGTAGTCAATAATTTTGGGAATTTTTTATCTCAGGTGTTGTTTTATATTTCAAGAAATTAAGGAATTATTTCACTTATTATTATTATCCTTTTTTGGATTATATTTGTTTGTTTCCTAATATTCTGACTGGTGGGTGAGTTTTGTTTTTGTTCAGCTTGATTGTTTTCTCTATATATCTACTTTTCCATCTTCCTCTTCTGCCATCTGCCACCTGCCATCTGATCTTTGATAAGGAACTTCGATTTTTTTTATTAATTTTTTCCCAAATCCAGAAGACAAACTTTATCTTACTGTTATATAAAAATATATACACATATATTTTTTATATGATATATATATATATATTTTTTTTTATTGTGTTATGGGAAACGATGAAAACATAAATAGTTTATGTTTTATTTTTAATGTATGTTTTGGGGCGGCCCAATCGGTGGCGGCCCCAACGTGGTCCGTACCTTTTTTTATGTTTTGATTCGAATAGTAATGGTAAAAAACGAACAAAAAGCCAATGAACCGTACAGTACATGGAAAGGTCTTTTGAGTAATTCTACAATTTATTTCCACGATTTTTGTGTGTGGAAATCAGCTGAGGAGGACTCCACTTTACAATGTTTTTTGTTTTGTCTGAAATTTTGTTCCGTCTTTTTTGTTCTCATTGCATGCCCACTATTTTTCTTTTAAAAAAATATTTTAAAAAATGGTAAAAATACAAAATTCATCCTCTAAACTTCATTACAATTTATTTTGAGTCTCTAATTTTGCTTTTGTTCAATAAGGCTTCTAAATTTTTAAATTGTTCAATCAAAACAACGTTGTTTTGATAATTTCAGAATATTTAATAAATTGAATTATTATTTCAAAACTTTTAAAAAAAAGTTATTAAAAAAAAAAAACCCAGAAATTGTGAACTAGTCTTACTATAGAAACAAGCTTACCAGAGAAACAATTAGTGTGTTTGTGTTGCATGGTGCTACTAGAGGAGAGAGACCAAGTCTTAAGCATCAATAACCATGTGCTCTAGCTTCAAATTAAGGTGGTATATATCATGCATTCGGTGCATATACCTCCTCCAGATTATTTATTTGTTTCATAGATGGTGTATTTTCTCCTCCAGATTCTTCAATAAAACAGAAAACCATGGGATAATTTGCCCATGGTTTTGACTGAACTAGTCGTTTTTGGTCTTCAACTATCTTGGGAAGGTCAAAATTAGGCACTTCGACATTATTTTATTGCAGAGTTTAGGGGGGTTTGGGTTTTTTTTTTTTATTAATGTTTTTTTGATTTCGAACTAATAATTTTATTTATTAAATTTTCTTAAATTAGCAAAATGATGCCGTTCTGAGTGTGTCTTAACTTATCAGCTTATCAGCATGACTATTTTTATCATTTGATAATTTTTTTTTTTTTTTTTGACAACATAAATTAGATGTACGACCATGTCATTAAGTTAATGATTCTTTAAATTGATAAAACCACCTACTTTGCAAGTTAAAAAAAAAAAAAAAAAAAAAAAAAAATTCAATCACTCAAAAATGAAGTTTCAAAAAATTCAAGTCAAAAGTCTTATAGTTGCTAAGGCTGTTCATTCTATATTTTATAACTAATACCCATCGTGGCCATGGGTGATGGGTGGACAATGGGCATCTTTGATCTGGGGTAGACTTTATCGGTGACTCTGCAAAATTTTCCTTTATGTAAAAATAAAGAATAAGTCAATAGTCGATCTAGCGTTGAGTTCTAGATATTTGACTTTTTTTTATTCAATGAATTACTCTTTGCATTCGGTTCATTGAATATCACCCTTCTTTGTTGTCTTGGTTGTTGGTTTCAGAGTTTTCCAACCTCAAGAATAAGATTCAAGGTTTGTCAGTGAAAGCAAAATAGTTTATTTGCTATTTGTAGATTATTAAATATTAATTAATAAATAAATAAATAAATAAAAACTTTTCTTTTTGAGGAAAATACTATGAGGACAAAATCCAAGACAGTGGGTCTTACCCATTTTCACTTATATTCGTGAAATTTTATAACAATTTAGTATCTATTTAATGAAAAGAGATACCAAAATATTTCAAAAGATATTTTGTACTCAAAAGCAAGTGTTCTAATTTGATTGGTATATATATAATGTTATCCAATATTCAAATTCTTGTAAAAGAAGAAGTCATTTCTCATTTGGCATCAGTATTATGTTCAAAGATTTATTTGAATGATTTTGGTTTATAAATTATCTTTCAAATACATACAAAAATGGTTGAAATTTTGTCAACATTTATGAATGGTGCCCATCATAGATATCACATTTTGTTAGGTTGACTAGTGATTCTACATGTCTAAATGAATTAATGATAATTTATGGCACATCAAAATAATAATAATAATTTATGCGTGCACATTAACATTTCATATGCAGCCTGATTAGCTGATTTTACAATATTTTATATCGATTATTGAGATAAGACCTTGCATAACCAAAAAAGAAAAAGGATGAACTATATGATATAGTCAAATTGTTAGAACTATATATCTTATTTGGGTGAGATTTCTTTAAAATTTTTTATTAAGAGTTTAGGTGAACTTCTAGTAAAATCAATGAAATTATTATGCAACTCATGACTCTTTTTATGGCATTTTCCATTAAAATATATCTAGAAATTTTTCAGTCTGAAAATTTATGGTCCATTTGGATTGAGGAAGAGGGAGGGAGAATAGAGTAGAGTAGAATAGATTTAACACAAATTTTGCTTATTTTTAGTCAACTCTACTCTACTCTATTCTCCTTCACTTCCCCTCCTTCCCCCCTCCATCCAAACAGTCCATTAATTTGGAAGCTCAAATGGATCCAAACTCAGCATATTTATCACGTTTAGAGACTTAAATTTCAATAGCAAGTACTATGGTGATGTGGTCACCTCATTGCATTGTCTGCACTCACAATTATTATAATTAAGATACTCCTGTCTATGCTCTATACCCTACATGGCAATTTTGTCTTCAAAATTGATTATGGAGAGGTTGGCCCCTGAGGCAGGCTTTATATCAAGTGTATGTGTATCCATGTCACAGTCTATACTCATGTTCCTTGTTGGTGATAAAGGTACCACAAGTAATTGTGGAGGCCATTCTCCAAAATAAAGAGCCATTTATCAGCTTTCGTGTAGTCTTGTTGTCCTTTAATTTCCCCTAAATTTTTATCTCATAATGATAGTGTTTCTCTATGCTTTTTTTTGCCAAAGTTTTTAGGTGTAACTGTAAGAATATTTTCTAAATTATAATTTAGGCTTTTAGATTAGATGAGCGAATTATAGCATCATGATAAGAATTCAATGGAAATATTTGTTTATGCAATTATATATTCACTTCTTAAGATGGGCATGAAAGCGAATTATAGCACCATGATAGAATACATGGCAATGCCATTATATATTCACTTAGATAGCATCTTTAATGCCTTCACCACATCACATTCGTTTATCCTCATTTTTATTTAATTGTGGACCTCTTGCTTGTGAATTATTTTTATGGGCTAGTTCTTGCTTGTGATCATGTGACCTCACAGTTGACATCACGTATATATATTTTTTTAGTTTCGTTTGAGGCAATATCTATTATATATTACAACAATTTAATCATATGATGAGATGGCTTAACAATTGAAACCATTATTTTCCTTTTGCATGTTCCTTGAGTTTCTTTTCAACTTTATAATATTTGGATAGTAACTGAGTTTGCCTACCGTCATACCGTGTATGGTAAGGACTTCTACCTTGGACCTTGGAATGTAATACAATAATTAAGACCAAGAAAAAAAAAAAACAAAATTAAAATAGGAAAAGAATCAAAACAAAACTAGTTGATTTTGACAATATTATGATCAACTGGTCTAATATTCTTTATGATCAACAAATCAGTAAATTTAGAAATTTAAGGGACACCAAATTTTTTTAGGAAATGTTGATGTAATTTATTATTGTTGATAACTTTTATTAACAAATGCCCTTCCAAGGGCAGGAAAAGTGGTTCATAGTGAACTGAAAAAGTATACAATTCTTAGTTTTTTTTTATATGCGTTCTTAAATACATTGCATGAGATATATGCGATGCTTTGCATGAGACAGATGCATGAGATATCTTATCGATTATCTTATAATTTTTGTGACACCAAAAGTCTAAAGGGCTGAGATGCTTCTGTGACAACAAAATATGGTCACAGCAGATCGAGTGGCGAGAAAATCTCTCAATCGCTCACTTTGCCTGCCTTCACTTCACAATTCACATCACACTTTACTTTGTCTGGTCAAACAAGCGTAGAAAACGCGTAAAACCAAAAATTAAATAAGAAAAAAAGTAGTTGGGTCGGTTTGGTTGCCACTTGCCAAGTCGTTATCTCATTGGGATTAACGGGTCATATGCTGATCACGTGACTACCATCCTCATTCTTCACTTTGAATATCTTCTTTTGTTTTTTTTTATTTTTGAGAAAGTATATCTTCTTTTGTTTTGATAATATATAGCTTTGAATGTGTTTGATGAAAGGTGATGGGTAATCCTAATTTTACACCTAACACAGCCAAATGCCACGTGGGTATTGGGTCACGCACCTAACCACTCTCGTCACTTTCGAGTTAGATAATTGATGATATGTCTAAACTTAGATAAACATTGTGTCGGAGTGCCAAGTGGAGCAAATATAGAAGTAGAAACCTAGAAGGAAGCATAATACCTCGTGGAGAGTGGGACAGATTATCTTTTATCTTTTCTTTTATCATTTACACCTACATTTATCTTTTATCTTTTACACCTACATATGATAAGGACAAGGGTATTATGGGAATTATGTCTATTCTTTGGAATAGACTTCTCCTTTTTTTTGTGTGTAAAAGCCATATATACCCCTCTAGTACGTGGTGCCACCTACTAGAGGATATGATGTCATATCAACAAGCCTAATCTTCTTAAAAAAAAATAAAAATCTATAGTATATCCGATACATGAATCCATCCTCTTACATGGACGTCAGTTTCACAAATGTGGAACTTGCTTCCCTGTGAAAGGGTAGATTTATGTATTAAATATGGGTTCTACATAACTCAGATGCTGTGAGAGACTAGATGCAGACACTTGCAGCATAATATACCTTCTTTGTGCTCCTCCAACCTCCATCTTCCATCTCAGATTTACAATGGATTTTTTTTTTTTTTTTTTTTTTTTGCAAGGTTATCGCTTGTGAGCTTAGCATATGTCATCAGTCACATAAGATCTTAGATATTATATGATATGATTGTGCTCCTTACTAAAAAAAATATCTAATATATCAGTTGTATGTAGCAACACACTCCCACACGTTGTGAGCATAATACTACATGTATTCGAAACACTGGAATGTTCTCTACACTGATTAATCTCAGCTTCTTTGTTAGCATCATTAAATTTCATAGTGTATTACAATATCTTATAAAGTACTGATTATTGTGCAACTTCCAATAATGAGTTCAGGAGGGCTGCACACACCTCAGCGTATGACAAGAACCCGGAAGACCACAACCCCCAGAACATAGTCCCAGACCATGTAATACCGCCCCACTCCGACAAGTACTGGGCACCGCACCCTCAAACTGGGGTCTTTGGACCGCCTGCCGGGCAAGCCTCAACCGCAGGCGGCAACCGTACTGCTAATGGTGGTGAGGACTCTGTGCTTGAGCAGAAGGCCTGGTTTCGTCCCTCTGGTCTGGAGGACTTGGAGAAGCCTCACGCTCTCTGAGCGCACATAGAAATTAAGAAAAGTACTAAGCTAAGACCCGTCTCCTTAATATTATTGACGGTTAACTACTATACATAAATAAAAGTATAGGCATCAGCCTAAGTAGCCTATACAGTACTTGGTACAAGCAAACACTGGTTATGTTCATAATATAGCAAGAACTAGAGAGCTGGGAGTGAAACCTTATATTATATTTGAGACTTACCTATCCTGTTACTATGGACCTTGATATGTACTTATTGCTGTGGCTTATGTTTTCACAGTACTTTGTTGCTATAAAAGGCTTGGTAATGTTTAATTGCTTGTTATCTTCATTTTATATAAATATATATATATATATATATATATATATGTAGGGACATGATTTGCGATAAACCACTGTTGAGTTGGGTTCGCACGTAAATGGGTCCATACAATATCATTTGTAGAGAGTGGGATCGAAAGGCTAAATCGTGTTTACCCGGTTGTGGTTTTGTTAAGGAACTCATATATGGTTTAGGTGTATCCATCTCTGTAACCCCTCCTCTTTTTCCCGTGGGACTGGAGCGCCTCTTCTTTAGGTTACATATTTTTCTTTTATACTAGCATGCGTTCAATTTCCCTCGTCCACGTGTAGGGTCGACCTTTCCAAGACTGATACTTGTCCCATCAGTCTCAAACCTAAGTCGTTGAGAGTTGTTGATAAAGTTAATGGATAAGGCTTTGTTGGGCGCAGAGATATGTATGGGGAAGGTGGCAAAGGAAGCCTTTCTTAGATATTTTAGATTTCCCTTCAAGAACGTCCCTTTACCTTTCTGCCCTTGTTCTTGGGCCAGCCGAGGACTGCACTGTCCTCGGCTGCTTCTCCGGGTCAATTGGGCCATACTATTCTTGAGCTCTGGCCATGACCTTTTCCGGCTTAGGCCTTTGGACCCTTTATCAGCAAATGGGCCTGACCCGTCCATTATTGGACCCCACAATATATATATAGATTATGGCCATGACGGCTAATGATTAGCCCTCACTTCATTGTACATATCTGCATGCTATGTACAAAATTTAGCCCCAAAGTTTGCTGCCATATAGAAGTGAAACTGCACGAAATTGTACTTTATTTATAGATATTAGCTTACTACAAAAGGTACATTTTCTTTTCTGAAATACATAAAAGGTAAATTTCAACATTAAAAATTTTAGGGTAGTTAATAAAGTCTAACTTTTTGTTATATTTTTTATCAACTTTATAAGGTGTAGAGTCAATAAAGCTAACATTTTTTAAGTTCTACCTGCTACTTCAGTATTATTTTCATTCATTTCATTAATTGATACCAATTCTTTATTAGGTGAACTCCACAATTAATCATCCTTAATAGACACATGTGCCTCTTAACATTTTCCAAAATTTTATATTTCTTTGTTTTCCACCCTTCTCTTTCTTCTTTCATTTCCAAACTGTACTCTCTACTCCACTTTTCAAAAAACTGTACTCTATACTCCCATCACTTTTCAAACTTGAACAAAACTGTGCATGAAACAAAGAGAATTCCCATAACAGAATATCATATCACAATTAGATTGAGTGAAAACAATTTGTATGGAGTAAGAGAGTTCAGGCACATTTACATGTATTTTGGAAGTTAAATGGGTAAGTAACCTGGAAGTATCAAATCATTTAAACTCACCCAAAAGGCCAAAACAAAAGTATATTCTAACTTGACTGATAGGACAGCATAATAAGGGATGATATCTACAACTCTTGACATTCAAATGATTTAGTTGGGTTCCTCAAAAATATAGCCTAAATTAACAATAATGTTAAATATATGGCATGGCAATTGGTCTAGGAGATTGAAATGCTGCTAACTTTGCTCCATTCGCTGTAGGGCAGTCAGAAGAGTAGCGGATCGATCTCTCTCTTTCCTTTTTTATCTTCTTTTTTTTTTTTTTTTTTTTTTTTAGAGAAGGTGGATTGATCTCATCTGAAAGCTCCTGAGCCATGCTGTTTTTGTTCAATCTGCTGCTTCATAGAAAGACCACCAGTCGACAGCACATAGCATTATTATTAAATTAATCCGCAGGATCTCTCTAAGAAAATAATCTTTACTCCTATCAAATCAGTTGTATTTCCATCTCCAACCACCAACGCATGCCTAGGGCCAACACTACATCAAAAGTTCATGCAGTCATTCCAAAAGCCTTTAATGTTCACATACCAAAACTAGGTAGTGTAGATTTGCCTAAGCACATGCTAGTCTATTCCACACCTCCTTAATCTGATCTTTACCCACCAAAAAATTTCCTACTCCATAAAAAAGAAATGCTTCATCTACTGCTTCTACCTCTAAAGCAAGGCAAGCCAACAAAAATTCAGTCATCAAAGTAGAGAGTGATTACTCTCAAGATAACATAGTAACTCACACTCTTCTTTTTTTGGTAAATAACCGGTACTCTTCATTTCTCAAAAAGATAAGTGACCTGTTGGCTTAACAGACCCCAACCTAACATCACCCATTATATATGTCAGCCCAATCCAATATATACATCTTCCCTCCCCTTGGTTGCCACTCCAAATGTAAGAGAAAAGACTTTTGCCACCACATCCATCAATCTGCAGCAATCTAAGAATCTTCAATGTTCAGCTCTTGGACAATCTCATTTCCTCTCTCTCTTTTTTTTTTTTTTTTTTTGATATTTTTTTGGAGCTGAAAAATCCAGTTGAAGTAACCAATGCATAATAAAGGCCCGCATCTGTGACAGACAAACATGGGTGACCATTGCTTCTTGCAGTATAAGGACTTGCTTGTATTAATTCTCCAGGGCCAAGAGAAGGGAAGGATTGACTTAAGCCCCCAAGTTTCCAGCTAAAAAAATGTATAGGCAATATATGGATGGTTGAGAGCCAGTCGTGGAAACCTCAGTATGTTGTCAGTCAAATAAAAAATGATACACCAGAGATGGGAACAGTTTGTCAGAAGATCCTCTGCCTAAATAATTCCTGATGCCTGGAGCATCCATCACCTGTTATTTCCACTAGTAAGTAACATTTGAATGCTCTTAAGTCCATTTGTCAAACTCCCCACTCAGTCTGAAAATTTATATAACAGCCATGTAAGGACAACAGTCAGCAAGATTCAAATGCAAAACCAAGGCCATTAGGGAATAAAGTCATTATAACAGGAAGTTAAACGCTTATAGGAAACATGAACAATCATGAGCCAAAAGCATATCTGTGACATCCTACAATAAGAGGAAAAGAGGAGCTCACCTCAGCTCAAGCAAACATTCATTCCATGTTGCAAAAGGACTGTGATTTAAAGGTGTATCACGTGTCATCTGGAACATGATAATTTCCACACCTACCAAACATGAGCACACTGACCGCACAAGACTGCAGGCCAATCTAGTACTTATATGGTCTCTGTTCAAGGATCATTAATGCAGCTTGTAACATCTCTCTTGCCTTCCTATCTGGAGTACATCCAGCATATTCCATTTGCTTGTATATTTCAGGGACCTGGCCAACAAACCATTACATGAATTAGGCCAAGAGATACAGTAGAACACATGTAACCTTGTAACCATGTAACTAGAGTACCTACCTTATCAAATTTCCTTGCCCTAATATATGCCTTCATAAGCGTACTATAGGTAACCACATCAGGACTAATACCCTTCAGAAAATATTAAATAAATATAAATAAAAAAAAAAATTATCATTAAAAACGGCGTAAAAACAAAAAATATCTTGAAGAATGAAGTGGAAAAGGAAAATGCAAGTCTATAAAGTAAAAAAGTCTCGTGTCTAACCATATATATGTAATGCAAAGAAGATGGCTTACACTTTCTTTCATCTGATCATAAATTGATAATGCCTCCATATGTCTCCCAGCAATACCAAATGCATTGATCAACACATTCAGCATTATAATATTTGGCTCAATCCCCTCTGTTTCCATGAGCTGAAGTACCTTAAGTGTCTGCTCGCATAATCCCTGCCCAAAACAAAAGATATAACTCAGCAAACAAAGTTTTCACTTCTGAATATCATGTGTTTATACATGAATTTTTTTTTTTTTAAAGAAAAAACAAAGGGTATCACCAAATGATCTTGAAAAAGTAGCAAAACTTATTTGTAGTTTACATATCAATCTTGAGTTGTTATTGTTTACTTTGTATCTTTAAATAAATATGATCATATGAATTAGAAGTACATGCCTACTGTTGTCTTTTCTTTTCTTTTTCCCCCTCCCTGGCATAAAACACTGGCTATAACTGACTTGGCATTTTACAGGAAATCTATCCCTCCTAGAGACTTAAATGTACAACACTCCTAACAATTAAAAACAAGCCAATAACATTGAGGATTACAGATACTATTCTACTAGTATATGAGTAAGTGCTCCAAAAAAAACTGACATGCTTTGAGAAATAACAAGTGCAATTGTGTAAATGGAGACAAACATTAAGGATCTTCCACTGTAACTGGTAGCAAAAGTTGTTGCAGGTAACTCATTTCCCCTCTCCTGAAACAATGCTTTGCAAGAGCCAAAACTACCATTTGGTTTTCATCATCTTCTCAGTTTGATAGATTCCAAAGTATTTACTAGACATTATCCTGGTATGCTTAAAAAAGGCGAAACTACAATGTTGGTCCCTCAAGTTTACCCTGTGTGCGTAATTGGTCTCTCAAGTTTGAAGCGAGCATAATTAATCCCTCAAGTTTTAAAACTGAGTTATATTAGTCATTTTACTAATTCCTATTAGTAGTGTTCCTTACGTGGCTAATGGAACAATGACCTGGCATTTTTTTTTAATGATGTGGCATTTTTTAAATAGATGAAGGACACGTGTAAGTGAAGCAATCCAAAGGCTAAAAAAGAACCCACAAAGCAACTTACTCTCTCTCCGTCTTCCTCTCTCTAAAACTCCAGAATTGAATCTTACTCAGTAAGTTGTCTTGTTCCCTCCTTCACCTCATACACAAAGACGGTAAAAATTCACAAAGCAATGCACAAACCTCCAGTACTATAGCAATTACTGAAAAAGTCCACTATCTCCATTACTCTCTCCATCTAGCTCTCTTCAGAGCTGAGCATCAGACGCTCCAAGATCAAACCTTACCTGAGAAGATCGGTGCTTGCCGGAGAAGAAAGAGTGAAATTGGGACATTGGATCAGGGAAAGGAAATTGAACCCAAACCCTCCACCACTCAATCATAAATGCTTCCACAAGAACACCAAAGCTGGTAAATCCTAGTCTATAGTTGTTTTGGGTTCCAAGAAAATACAAAAGCTTGGTTTAAACTCACCTAAAAAGGAAAAAAAAAAAATTCTTATAGATGAAGGGGTTCCGTTGTAAGTAATAATGCCCAGAAGCCCAAAAAACTAAATATAAGATTCAAACAAAAGTGAATTTGTCTTTGTGTAGAAGATGACGGAAGAAGCAAGACACAATTTAATGACAAAGTGTAAACATCTTTGATGCTCGGTTCTGGAGTTCTAGAGAGAGTTGAGAGATAGAGAGAGAATGTAAGAAAAGTTGCTTTGTGGGATTTCACTTACACGTGTCCTTCATCTATTTAAAAAATGGAGAAAACAGGAGGGTATTGATTGGGAGGTGAGCTTGTCCCATAATTTTTTAATAAATAAAATGCAACATCATTAAAAAAAAATGACAAATCATTGTTCTGTTAGCCACGTAAGTAACACCATTAATGACAGTTAGTAAAAGAACTAATACAACTCAATTTTAAAACTTGAGACACCAATTGTGCTCGCTTTAAACTTAAGGGACCAATTGTGCACATAGAGTAAACTTGAGGGACCAACATTGTAATTTTGCCCTTAAAAAATTTCAACCTAGGAATTTAGAAGCAAAGGCCTTAAATATTTCAGATGGAGCAATTTTCAGAGTATATATCATTAGGATGTCAGCACCACTTGTGCAGCAGTACAAACGCCTGAGGATAGTGAGCTCAATATAGCAAATTAAAGCAGCCACAAAAGCAAAAGTTTAGCAGTTAAAGTGGTAGGCTGAAATGTTCTGGCAATGGTGGTCATCTGGGGGGAGGCTTCAAAGCTCTAACATATATTGATATATTAAAGGAGAAAGGTTTCAAGAATTGCTACATAAGATGACATATATAATAATGAAACACAGATTGCAGAAGCTGTTAGGCTTGATGCCATACTGGTGAGCCCAGATATTATACAAAGAATGAAGCATCTTTCTAAAACCATTAGAAAATTGGACATGAAATGTAAACACCCCCCCCCCCCCCCCCCAAAAAAAAAAAAAGTCAACAAATAAATAACAATTATACAAGGAGATAATAAAGAGAAAGGAAGCAGGAAACAATGGGGGTGTGGAACAGCAGACCTGCTGAGCATAAGCATTTGCTAAGACACAAAAAATGCTAGCTGAAAGTTGAACACCTTCTGACTTTAGAGCAGATATGCACTCCTCAGCATCAGCAAATCTCCCATATTGCCCATAAATATCAACCAAAACTGCATAAATGGCGCCACTTTTTTTATATCCTCTGTATTTCATAGTCTCAAAATTCTTCTTTATCACATCCCACTTTCCCTGCTCTCCCAAACGGCTAATAATGGTAATGAAGATCTTTGGATCAGGATATAACCCTTGTTCTAGCATTTGGGTGAACAACTCAAGGGCCTTAGATAAATTCCCAACCTTACAATGCCACCTGATCAAAGAATTCCATGTTGTTATATCAGGCCTTATACCTTCTTGTTGCATTTTCTCAAACACTTCCAAGGCTTCATCCAAATCACCATATTTCCCAAACGTATCTATAATGCTGTTATAAATCTGCTTGTCTAGTGACATCCCCATCTCCCTAATCTCTTCTACAACACCCATTGCTTTCTTCCACATCCCATTATCCCTGTAAAGACCAATAACCTTACTATACACAAATGAGTTCAGTTGAAACCTCTTGCGCCTCATTTCGTTGATTATTCCCCAAGTATCTTCCAAACGCCCAGCATTCACATAGTAATCCAGAAGAACCTCATATGTTTCTTGATTCCTACAAATACCCAAATCATCCATTACATCTAATACCTTAACTGCACCTCCTAGGAGCCCTTTCTTTAAGAAAACTCTAAGCAAAACATTGTACAAGTTCACTCTAGGCTTAAACCCAGAACATATCATTTCTTGGAAAACTGCTTCAGCTTCCAAAGTCCTTCCTATGCTTCCAAGAGCTTCAATCAAATGTGTGTAGGATATCAAGTTGGGATGAAGCCCCGAAGACTCCATCCGAGCAAGAAGAGTCATAGCCCTGTCAATATCTCCCACTTTGCAACAATCACATATTGTGTGGTTATATAGCTCCCAAGAAAGTTCCTTTCCTTTTACAAGGCTTTCTAGGGACTTTGTATCCAAGTTCTTTTTGTCAAATGCTCTTAAACTTACTTCTTTGACATCCTTGTTCAGCATGGAACGATTAGAGGAACTAAACAAAAAGAAAGAAGTGACACCACGGGTGGATGATAGTGAAAACAACACCATCACCATGAATATATCATATATCTTCTATTTCTGCAACATGGGGAAAAAATAACTCATGATAAGAATTCGAACAAGAGATATGAACCAGGAGATATATATTAGTAGGAGTGAAAAGCATATATATGACAAGTGCATATTTATTTGGTAAATCTAGAAGCAGCATTTTTCTTTTTCTTCTTTTTCTCTCTTAAAAATCATCTATACAAAGAAAAATTTAATAAAAGATTAGATATTCCTTTGAATCAACCATAACAGCAAGGGCCAAACAGTACGTCCAAGTGCCAATGATAAAGTCAGTTCAAATAACACTTGTACAAGATTACTCCACAAGGACCACAAAATATATTTTAAAAAACAAATAAATGCAGAGAACCTAAGCTATTATACCCATTAGAGCACTGTAGCAGCAATGTCACACAAGATTAGCAAAAAAAAAAAAAAACAATTTCACACAATCATGTGAAAACAAATTACCACAAAACAATAAAAAAGTCTACCTTACAAACACCCAAATTTCAACTTTTTTTTAAAGGTTTCAAATCTAGATTTCAACTCTTAACAATAAATGCATTCCTAATTGCAACACTATATATCGTCATAGAGAAAATTTACCAGGTGGGTTTTCTCAATTTCACTTTAACGTGTAAAAAATAAAAAATAAAAATAAAAATAAAAATTTTCAACAATTACTAATTAAACCCTGAATTGCGGCTCAATATTGCAAAATCCAACAATTTCAGCTAATGGGTCCTCGTCAATTCAAACAGTTATCATAAATATTATACCATAACAATTATAATTTTGGGCTTAAGCTTAAAAGATTAAAGAATAAGGAAAACCAAAAAAACTGAGTTCAGAAAGAGGCTAACTGGGATGAAAGAGCGTGTACTTGGTATGAAAAAGGAAGTAAAGACAGGGCATGAATCAAAATGATGTGCTGGAAAGAAGAAAATCATGATATGAACAAAGATTATATAGGTTAAAACTTAAAAGGGCTAATGAATGTTTATTGGGTCAGTGCTCCAATTGGTGAAACATGCAAGTCTTAAACACGAAATAACTGAAAGGCAAAACAAACTTACAGGTTTGGAGAAAGAGCAACAGCGTCAGAAAGTGCTAACCTGCTATTATAGATGAGAAAAATAGTCCCTTCTCCCTACCATCACTAGACAAAACCAAGCAAATATTAAAAACTTGGTTGACAAAACACACCTGTGTTTCATAAATAAATAAACAAAAACAAAAACAAAAACAAAAACAAAAGACATCTGTGTTTTATAACTGAAAACGTGAAGTTGTGACGGATAAGGGAAAAAGAGGGCACAAAGGGTAAGACCTAATTATACTACTTTAGTTGTTATTTCTTAAATTTTTCTTTTAAGTTTTTTTTATGAGTATTTTTCTTTAAAAAATATATTTTTTAATTAAATAGTCACATAATCTTAAAGGAGGAACTTAAAAAATAATATTGTACGTGTACCTAAGTTTCTCCAAAAATATATACTCAAATCCATAACATTCTTTTAAGTCTCCACGTTATTTTTTAGGCACTTTAAATTCACTTTTTCATCAGTTGTACTAAAAAATGCTATTTTCTCATACTAAAAAATTACTTTATCTATATTTATATCTATATCATATACTATATAATAAAAGTTGGACTTAGAAGTCGTAATTGCATCAAGTGGCTTCATCAAATTGCATAAATTTTATTAGATTTTTAAAAAATATAATTTTTATTTTCCTATAATTTCTAAGTTGATAAAAATCTTAATTTGATTACAATCCAAAATTTTCATCTAATCTATCTAATTCTTATTTTTTAAGTGTAGTGTATTATAATCCAAATTCTTCATCTAATCTTCTTTTTTTCTTTTTTTGCATGGTGTATTATTAAAGAAAAGTAGCAACTTTCTTATTTTTTATTACTACACTACACCTATTTAGTTGGTTTTTTTCTTTGAGAGGTAAATTTAGTTGGTTGGTGCCATATAGCTAAAACCTTCAAGTGTTTATCTAAATATTATCAACAAAGCCTAAAATAATAGGATAGAAAGAAAAAAAAAATCATCTAAAGCATAAACTATTAAAATGTGTAGTTGTGATGTAGAAGTATAGTTAATCCCATGAATTTGAAAAAAAAAAAAAAAAAAAAAAAAAAAAAAACCAATTTCATTGGGATACACACAGCACACTCGCGGGAGGATTTTTTATCTACTTTTTTTTTTCCCCAAATATATTTTGTTATAATTTTTTTTTTTTTTGGATAAATGTCAAATTTTTAGATAACAACCAAAAAAAAAAAAAAAAGATAATAACGTTAATAAATAACAACTTGATTTTTACGATATAACAGAAAAAAAAAATTGTAATTAATTATGGTATTTGATTTTAAATTTTTTTTTTTTTTTGGCTTATATCAACTTCTTCAAAACTTGAAATTATTGTTTTAAATGGAAACAACTTCTTATCAACTTTTTATAACAATTGAAATCATATAATTAATTAAACTAAATATTAAAAAATTAAATTAAATATTTAACATGATGTATATCACAATATCCTACCTTTTATGTCCTAATGCCATACAATTACTACTAATATTTTTTTGAGTTCTTCATAGTTATCGTTAACATGTCCTCTCACTTTTGTTTTATTTGATTAGCAATTGGAGATTTATTTGATTTATGAGTTCTAGGGTGATTAGAATTTCGGCTTCACACCTGCACTCTCTACAATAATATCCATTCCCTTAATCGATAACTATGTCTCAATTTAAAAATCATGAAAGAGTTTTTTTTTTTTTTTTTTAAATATTTGATATACGGATCTCTTCTCTTCTCTCTACCTGATAACATGCATGGTTTACATGATAAAAACAAACTCTATATGTTATGCTAGAGATAAGGATAAAGATGACACACTTAATTCTTTCACATACATGTATATATAATTATATATGCCAACAATGATATAGAAAACTTTAAACGCAAAATGGCTATCATTTGAAATGTCGTTGACTTCAATTTCCTCTAGAGGTAACATGTAGATGAATCTTTTCCATTTCATGTTTTGAGAAAAATAAAAATATAACTTTTTTCTTTGAAGATGTATATAAATTTTAATGTTATTTAGTTAAGTAAATATGCTAAACTAGATGTGCCAGGCAAATGAGAAGTAGGTAGGTTTTACAATATTGAAGGAAGTACAAGTTGGATTTAGAAACCGTAATTGAATAAAGTGGTTCTTTTGTTCTCTCTCTTTTTTATTTAGTGAATTTGTTCATTTTATAAATAGGTTAAAATTTCATGTATGTATCTATTTACAGATTATGCTAGCTTTATCATTTATTTTTATTTTATATGTTATTGACATCAATATTGTGGATTTAATTTGTTGCAGTTTTTGCTTGATACTTTCTTATGTATAGTCTAGCTTTTCTAAAAGCAAAATTTGCTGCCAATTTAAATTGGATAAGAGAAAAAGAAATTGGATAAATTAGATCCATCAGTCCAATTCCTATGTAAGTCTCTCTTTGCTTAACTTAAATTTTTTTTTCATATTTTTAATGTTTAGAAATTTGGAATATTCTTTTTTCTTAAAAAAATGGATTGTTCTTAATTAATGAATTGAGATTTCTATTTAATTTGGTTTTTGGTTGTTTGTAATTATTAAATTAAAATTTTTTTTTTCATATGTGTGTGTTGTTCTTTTTGCCTTCAGTTTTAATTTTTTTCTCTTCTAAAAAAATGTTTTAAATATTTGTTAATGCCTATAAATTTTGATAGTTTTTAAAGTACAATACAACTAAAGACATTACTCAAGTTATATAATTTAAGGTGTTAGATTATATATAATTACGTTCGATAAAAAATATGAAATGATGTAATAATGATTTATTCAGTTCACATAAAAAAAATGATTCATTTAGTTATAGTTCCTAAAAAAATATAGAACAAATTAATGACTAAAACCGTGCAATGCACGAGACTTTTACTAGTATATCAAAAAGCTGAAGCATAGTATTTATTATTATTGTACTTTGGTTGAGCCATCTCAGCAGCAACGTCATTATCCTATTTCGTTTCTAATTTTTCCTATATATTTTTTAAAACATTTTCTCATTTAATAAGGTGACTTAAAAACTCCATTATTTAGAAGTTAAAATATCCTTTAACCATTATTTTTATTATTAATTTACTTATCAAAAAAAGTATTTTTATTATTAATTTTCCAAAACTCTCCCTCCCTTTTACCTATTCATCTCCCCACTACTTTCTATCTTAATATCATTCATGCTCTACCCTTTTATCTTCTTTTATTTTGACTCTTCTTATTCTTAACATATTAATATAAATTTGATATATTCTCTTTCATTCTATGCATAGTTTTCTTACACAAAAAATGTTACCTCTCTCTCTCTCTCTCTCTCTCTCTCTCTCTCTCTCTCTCTCTCAATTTGTTTTTTTATTTTTTTATTGCATCCATACTTAGGTTGATGAATTTTTGTGTTAATTAAAATTCTACTTTGGGTTAATGTGATTTAGTTTTGTGTTTTAAGTTGTTATCTTTTCTATTCTGTTTGATTATTAAATATTATCCTACTGTATTATACATATAGTATATAATAGTATAATGTTATTATATTATATAGAATGACATGGATAATTTGATATTTCTCATTATATATTTATTTTTACTCTTTTTTCTTCTTCTCTTATTTTATTCAACACTAAAATTCAGTCACATCCTCCATACTTATGCAGCACAAATCAATAAAATGGCTAGAGACACACTTGCCTTCCTTTACCATACATTAGGAGGATCAAAATATTTGTGAGATAAAGGGTCATATAATTTATAATTTAGATAGCACTCTTTGAATGTGTCTAGGCCTATAGATTGATCAATTTGTAACCTTATAAGGCTATTGAGAATGGAGTTTTTGAATCAAGACTAAAAAAATATGGATTATTATATATCATTTAGATAAAAACCTTTATCATAGATATATTAATTTTTTTGCCACAAATTTAAATCACGCAACCTTAATAATTTTATATTACGTTTTAGCATCGTGTCTGCTTCTTCTTCTTCTTCTCAAATATATTCTTTATTGTCTTTAAAGGATGCTAACAATATTGATCTTATGAGAAAAGTTACATAAAATATTGAGAAAAAAAAATGTTTTATATTATAGTCTACTAAAAATGCTTTTTAAAAATTTAAAGCTTTCAATTTTTCATATCATTGGCGTGTTTTACAGTTACCACATGTGATTACTTAAGTTTTAATATTTTTAAGTTGTTTCGGCAAAAAAAAAAAAAATTGTCACAAAACATGAGTTCATGTAAGGCCATCAAACTTGATAATTTGCAAATGATGGAACCATTCGCAACAATATTTACATAGTTATATAGTTCTAGGTAAAACAATCAAGCAAACTTTTAGTCTTCAAAAAACACATATCTACCAGTGGTTAAACGTTTATTTTGAGTAGTTTTAACTTTTCATATAATTTTACCTCTATATATTCATCTATTTTAATTTAGATTAAAAAAACTTTAATTTAGATATTTATAAGTAAACAATAAAAAATAAAAATCATCTATACATATTTATCTTGTGTGGTCTACTATAATTTAGATGATTATAATTTAATAATGAAGTCTATAAACAAGGTAATTAAAACAATAATATTTCTACAATTCAAAAAGTTCCTATTTCTTTTTTCAAAAAAAGGCCTTTTACATTTCCTTGGAATTTTTTTTTTTTTTTTTTTTTTTAACTTTGACATACCACTAACCTAACCGCTTCATACATTAAAAAAATTTAATGCTCATTATCACTTCTGTGTAATATCTATAATACATAAAATATTATCAAAAAAATATGATAATGCTCAATATCACTTCTGTGTAATATTATTAAAAAAATGATAATGAATATTTTACACATAAAATATTTATTGACAGAAATCTCAGCCGTACTTGATTTGATCAATAGTATCATTGTTATTGCCTATTCCTATGAATCAAAATCACACCTAGGGAAAAAAAAAAAAAAAAAAAAGATTTAGCTCATGTTGATTATAAAAAAAGCAATGGCAGCAAATTTTGATGAATTTTTAGGCACATATTGAAGCCTTGAAAAACAAAATGTAGAACTAGCATGCAATAAAAATGTAAAGGCTAAGACCTTTATGGAACGGGGCTTGGTCGGGAAATCATTCATACCTTTTGGATGGAATACATGTTTTATGCATGCACATTCATCTTTCTTTGAAACCAATTATTTTTGCCTTTTTAGTTAAACCATGTGTGATTTTCCATTTTGGAAATGGGATAACCTTTTATCAACAGGGTCAGAGGATGAATGGGTACAAATTGGATTTTCTATAGGTAAATTCATTTAACTCATCATGAGAAGTGCTATGTCCACATTTTCACAAAAAATCATAGGTAGTAAGTTATTATTCATTCTAATTTGAATCCACAACTGAAATTACTTTTTTGTTCACTCATAACAACTAATAACAACTTACCACTTAAGATTTATTGTAAAAGTGTTGTAAATGTAGTACTTCTCATTAATTAACCCTGTCAAAGATATTTCAATGCAATAATAGAATTTTCCACCTCTATCTTAAAACTTTAAAAGTCAACAATTCTTATTTTTGCCTCCATATTTTAAGACCAACGTTTTTCAAAAGATAACATAATGATTTAACTACTAAATTTCACAACATCCATGAATATAATAAACCAACTAAACACTCAAATAAACTAAATAAAGTATTGATTAACCACAACATATTAGAAAACCAAACTCCTACTTTATTTTGGGGGTCCATAGAAAAAACCTTAATTGGCCACCCGTTGCACAGCACCCTAACCAACTTATTAAATATGATAACTCCTCCAAAACCAAAATCCATACTCATAAATCATGGTTTAAAGTCTTCACTTAATTGATGTTCAAGTTTGGTGTAGCATTTGAATTGCCAGAAGACATCCTGGAGTGTGGAATGGGCTGAATAAGTAACGATAATATACTATCTTTAGTTTTTCGGTCTGCAACACCGAACCCATCTCCATATTGGTACATGAAATGACCCATCCTTGCGAGGTTCATTACAATTTCAATAAATGTTTGACAGAATGGAGAACTTGCAACTCTCTCTTCATTCACCTTCTTCCATGCTGTACTAATCAAAGACTTCACATACTCACGAGCATCTTTTTCACTAGCACCAGTTTCATTCATGTAACATTGGATTGATTTTGGAACATCACCTCTTTCTAATTCATTCTAAGTTTCCAAAGAAAAAAAGAAACAAGAAAAAGAAAACATTGTTAGACTATGCTTGTGTGAAGTAGTTGAAAGCATTCTTAATGAAACTATTAGGATAGTGTGATTAGCATACCGCAGATGTTCCAAGATCATCTGTAAGTCGTAGAATCATTGATGACCAATAGAATATTTTGGGGTACTTTTCCAAGTAATCCAAGGCTTCCTTCGTTATTGGATTGGTGACCATAAAGAAAGCATGCATTAGTATAAGTGGTGTTGCTATTGATATCCATGCATTCTCAAGGTATTCTTCAAGGCTTGGTATATATCCGTTGTGATACCACTTGGCCTCCAACAAATAAGATTTACATAAATCTGACCACTGAAACAATTAAATGGGACCATGAATTAGAGGAATTAAAACCATCATGTATTTAGGAGAAAATGTTAACAATAAACAATGATGGATTTAGAAGTCAAATAAAGTCAATACCGCTTTTTTAAGGTATCGAATGATATGGAATCCTTGATCCTTAAGGGGATCAAAAGCCATTTCATTAACAAAGTTGTAGAGAATGAGGAAACATATCTTCATATAATCTGGAAGCTGATCCATTGCATTAATATCCCATCTAGAGTCACACAAAAAAAGAAAAAGATGAAAGAGTAAATTTTTAGTCTTTTTGTCAAAAATAGCTAGCTTTAAAGGGTTTGAGGAGTAATGTACTAATGTCATTTATAAAAACCTCTCAATGGCATCTGTGAAGAGCTCAAGTTCATCTAAAGTTCCATATACGTCATAAACATCGTCTACCGTTACTATAAGTACACCCAGCTTTGTTAAATTTATCCTTTGACATCCAAACTGAGGTTGATATATCATACCCATTGACCAGAAGAAAAGCTCCGTTAGCCTATCCCTTGCAAAGGTCAAATTTTCTCCAAGCCTAGTGTTCTTCCACCACCTTTTTATGAACCAAACAAGAGAATATCAAGAATCTAACTTTAAATTGTAGACTAGAATAAACTTGATTATATGTTTTATGTTCCCATGAGATTTAATTTTAATTTTAATTTTAATTTTAATATTCATCATTATACACTTAAATTGATTTTAATTTTAATATACATTGTTATACTCTTCAATAGAGGATCTATATAGATCTTCAATAATAAGTAATTAACATATTAATTATATGTCAGATGAAGCTCAACTTAATGTGAGAAATAATAAGCTTTTTTAACCTTGACACTTGTTTTAAATCTTCTTGGTGGACTGCTTGCACCATGTTGAAATCCATTTCTGCAAGTTTAAGTAAGATAGGGTTCATGTCTTCTCTACTTCTATATATATCAATAAACCGCCTTGATTCAAACTTCATTATTCTCCAATGTAGTGGAAGCTCCAAGGCATAAGTCACCATAGCAGAAAGAGTTTTATCTTTATTCTGCTTGACATATTCTTGGAGGTGCTTGGTTGCGAAATTTCTCAATTCCTCCAACATATTCTCACTTTCTGTCAAAAGGAATGATGCTTCATACAAGGATAGTATACCCTTGGTTTCCTCACAAAGGCATGCCTTGAATTTCCCTCTCTCATCCTTGAAAATATTGAAAACTCCTGCAATGACCAACACAATAATTATTAACTATATTATGGTAGTATGTACACTATCAAATCCAAGAAATAAACTCTTTACCTAAATGTACTCTTTCCATTTTAGGTGAATTGGAGATGAATTTATTCTGTTTAAATAGCCAAATGTTTTTTTTTTTTTTTCTAAATTACCTTGAGAGATGTTATATCCATGCTGTCTTAGGAGTCTAAATTTAAGAGTTGTGGCATATAAATTCTCCTTCCTCCACGTATCACCACTTTGATCATTGTTGTATAGATCTTCCAATATTCTCTTCATCTCTCCCTCGAAGTGATGAGATAATACGAGTCTTTGCAAGGTATCTATTAGCTCGAGTTGCTCTAAAGGATCCACCACTTTGTGAAGCATCATCCTCACATGTTCCTTTAACATATTACTTTGTCCAATGCAAGTTTCTCCCTACATCACAATTTTATCATAGGGGCTAGTCAATTTCCAAGTAATATATAGTCAGAAGCACTAGTAAAACAATATAGCACTGGAAAACAATAAAAAAATGATACCACATATTTGTTTCTCAGTGATTGGATGTAATCATAGTCCCAAATGGAAGGTTGGTAATTTGCGGATCGCCGAACGATAATGGAATTATTTGAAGTATTGTTGTCTGCCATGCCACTGCTAGCAAGCTGGATGTTATAGACTAAGCTTTAGATTGGGGGGGGGGGGGGGGTGCTCCTGTGAAATTGCAAGTAGGGGGGAGAAGCAAGTAGGTTACATATATGTTATCCATTGAGGCAAAGTTACTATGGTTTTTGTGATTGAATAGGTTATTATTTGAAAAGATTAAGAGAAAACCCTTAAGGGCTACAGTAAGAGAGACAAGAGTTATGTGATTCAGTCTTGTCGGCCTATAATATATATATATATATATAATTAATTAATTCAATCTATAACATATGCTTCATAATATTGCTTTTTATCATTGTAACAAAGGACTAATTATTTTTTTATATAGATACAATTTGAATCCTGTCTATTTCGTCTCTCTTATTGGGTGATAAGTTGAGTTAAATAGAGTACTAGCATAAGGTGTGCCAAATGCTGAATTTTTAGTATTTGGCACATCAAACACCAAAAACTATACTACATGAGTTAACATAGATCCAAACAAAATTTAGGAACACCAAGAACACGAAGGTTACATGATTCAGCCTTGTTGGCCTACGTCCACAAAGAAAATCCTTAAGAGGTACATCTTTATTATATAAAAGTGTAATACAATAACCTATGTTACAATCAGGGGCAGTGCTACAACCTATTCAAGGGGTTCAAATGAACCCCTCGACTTCAAAAAAAAAAAAATTTGTGTAAAATATTTTTTTGTTAGTTTAATACTTTAATTTATTCTTAAATTTTTTTTTTTTTTTTTTTGCACACCTTGACTTAAATCTTGCACACCCTTATTACATGTATTTTCGACTCTAAGAGTAAAAAGTAAGTGTTTGTGAATTGTAAGTGTAATTATTTTTTATAAATTTATATTATATGTGTGTGAGTGTGTCTAATATTGATTGTGTATATTACTTTTTGTTATAATATTATTTGTGTAAATTATGATGTGTGTGGATATTTGTGTATGCAATATAAATATAATATAACTTTATATAATTTAATAATTAGGAAATATAGAGGGTTTTTTTTACATGTGTGTGTATTGTTATCATATTATAATAATGTTTTGTTATAAAGTTAGTAAAATTCAAGAAAAAAATTGTAAAGTTAGTGATTGTTCAAGCATTTGATTGGTTAAGTAGACACGTAGTGTATAATTTTATATATGAATAAGTGTGATTGTGTACGTCAATAATTAATACAGAGCCAATGAGTTGAGATTAGTCATTTAGTCTAAAATATTTTTATAAAAACAAAGTCAAATAGATAATAATGACTGTATAAAGATAAAACTGTTAGACAAACTTAACAAAATAAAATGGTCATAGCTTATGGCTACCCATATTGGCAATAGATACTCGTAATGAATTATATTATGTAACATTCAAAATTTAAAAACTTGTAGAATAAAATTGTAAAACTTCACGTATTATTATTATTATTATTATTATTATTATTATTATTTGTCGATAACTCGATATATTTAAGTTCTCTTTGTATTAAAATTTTTTCCCTAAAAAAAATTCTTGGAGCTGTCACCTTACAATGAACCATAACACGTATGTATTGGTGACTAAACCTTAAACTACTAGTACAAGTAGGAGTGAGTTTGGACCTATTACATTAGGCTAATATGTCTAATATATCTCTAACACTTCAATTAGAAGTTTACAACTAGGTAAAACTCTTTTTTAGCAATCGTAAATTCATAATTCTAAATATCTATTTGGTTACTGGTTGTAGTTTAAAGTTTAAACTTTATAAAGTCAATTGATTTTTGTTTTGACAATTTTACTCACAGCATCAATTGTCCATTAGATTTAACAAAACAAACAATTTTTTATTATTTATAATTTTGTATCAACACAGAATCATCACTCTAACAATCACATCATGTGGAAATCAAACGAAAGAGTAAAGACCTATTGGCACCCCCACTATGAAATCCAGCAGAAAAGAAACACCGAAACAGATCTAGCCCACAATACTCAAAGGATTGATAGCATGCATATCCAATCACATATGATATGAATATTTAGAACAAACTCATATAAAAATAATCATAGTGCCTATGAATCAGGATTTACTAAAACACAAATTAACACTGAAGTAAAAATAGAGGACTGAACATGACAGCAGGTAATATATCTCATATATTACGACACACATATTCATGTCAGCATGATACCACCGATGGTTTGCGGAAGCTATAGCAAATAATGTTTTTTTTTTTTTTTCAATGAATGTTATAGCACACAATCATGATTATGAATAAATTAAGAATTGGGTACCTTTCTTAGCAAACCAAGTATCTCTTTTTCTTTTAGAGTTTTGTAGAGTACCACGTGCTCGCCCAATCGTTTCTGATGGCTAACCACTAACGTGATGTCTTATATACAAAATGCAAAGACTTTTTTTTTTTTTGAGAAACTATTTACAAAGACCTTGACAAGTCGCGCTCGCTCAGTTGTTTTTTATGGCTAACCACTAATGCGATGTCTTATATACAAAATACAAAGAGTTTTTTTTTTTAGAAACTATTTACAAAGATCTGCTCGCTTAGTTGTTTATGATGGCTAACCACTAATGTGATGTCTTATATACAAAATACAAAGAGTCCGTTTGGATTGAACTTATTGTTGCTGAAACTGAAAACTAAAAACTGAAAACATTGTAGTAAAATAATTTTTAAATGTGTGAATAGTACCGTGAGACCCATTTTTAATATTTTTTAGTATGTGAATAGTGCTGTGAACAGTAATAAACAGTGCGTGAATAGTGATTTTTGTCTTTTGCACAGTGAACCTATGTGAGGTTACTGTTCACGCGTAGGGAAAAAGAAAAAAAAAAGTGAAAAACGTGAAACACAGAAACGCAAACTTAGTTCCCAAACACTCACAAAGATTTTTTTTTTTTTTTTTTAGAAACTATTTACAAAGATCTTGACAAGTCGCGCTCGCTCAATCATTTCTGATGGCTAACCACTAATGTGATGTCTTATATAGAAAATGCAAAGTCTTTTTTTTTTTTAGAAACTATTTACAAAGATATGCTCGCCCAATCGTTTCTGATGGCAAACCACTAATGTGATGTCTTATATACAAAATGCAAAGACTTTTTTTTTAGAAACTATTTACAAAAACCTTGAAAAGTCGAAGAGAGAGAATCTATTTGCGATCCTTACATATCTTCATCTATAGTTATGGTATCAACTAGTCGCTAACCCGTGCGATACACGGGATAGTTAAATTTAAAATCACATATATTTAAAAAAAAAAAATAGAGAGTCCTGTATGAAAAAACTATTAATTAAAAGTTAATAGAAAAATTATTTTATAATTTAAAATAGTTTCTCATAGATATTATATAGGTATCAACCAAGTAGGAGCAATGTAGTAAGTTTCGTACCGTACTAGCCGATATGACTGATATTTTTTGTACCGGTGCTTGGAATATTTCGTACCGTTTTGAATACCGGCAGAATCAAAAGCATTCCGACTGTACTGACAGAAATACCGGATTTCGGCCGGAAAATGGATATCGGCCCGAAATAGAAACACAAATTTCTTTGTAATTTTTCACTCACCTAAGATAGTTTCTCAACAAATTTCACGATCTGATGCATCTTTCTCGTATCTCGGTCTCTTTTCTGCTTAACTTTCCATTTTTCTTCGTGGTCTCTGCAATGTCTGTGTTTCTCTTATCTTCTTCTTCTTCTTCATTTTTTTTTTTTTGTCTTTACTGCTTCTCAAAGATTTTGAGTTTTTTCTTTGGGAGCCCATGTGATGACTGACGTCTCTGACCAAAGATATGGAGATGACTTTCTTTTTGAAATTTCAAAAGAGATAAGACTCAGTGAATGTAAACATGTGGAGGACATATCAAGATAAAAAATAAAGAAATATGAATTGTAAAAGTAAAAGAGGATGAGTGGAGGTGAAAGAAAAAGGTGAGTTATTAACTATTTGTTGGCAGATGGTATTTTTTAGCATGTGAATAGTGCTGTGAACAGTAATAAATAGTGCGTGAACAGTGATTTTTGTCTCTTGCACAATGAATTTATGTGAGATTACTGTTCACGTACAGGGAAAAAGAAAAAAAAAAGTGGAAAACGTGAAACACAGAAACACAGACTTAGTTCCCAAACGCTCACAAAGACCTTTTTTTTTTTTTTTTTAGAAACTATTTACAAAGATCTTGACAAGTCGCGCTCGCTCAATCGTTTCTGATGGCTAACCACTAATGTGATGTCTTATATACAAAATGCAAAGTCTTTTTTTTTTTTTTATAGAAACTATTTATAAAGATATGCTCGCTCAATCGTTTCTGATGGCTAACCACTAATGTGATGTCTTATATACAAAATGCACAGACTTTTTTTTTTTTTTTGGAAACTATTTACAAAGATCTCGACAAGTTGCGCTCGCTCAGTTGTTTCTGATGGCAAACCACTAATGTGGTGTCTTATATACAAAATACAAAGACTTTTTTTTTAGAAACTATTTACAAAAACCTTGAAAAGTCGAAGAGAGAGAATCTATTTGCGATCCTTACATATCTTCATCTATAGTTATGGTATCAACTAGTCGCTAACCTGTGCGATACACGGGATAATTAAATTCAAAATCACATATATTTTAAAAAAAAATAATAGAGAGTCCTATATGAAAAAACTATTAATTAAAAGTTAATAGAAAAATTATTTTATAATAATAGTTTCTCATAGATATTATATAGGTATCAACCAAGTAGGAGCAATGTAGTAAGTTTCATACCGTACTAGCCGATACGACTGATATTTTTCGTACCTGTGCTTGGAATATTTCGTACCGCTTTGAATACCGGCAGAATCAAAAGCATTCCGACTGTACTGACAGAAATACCGGATTTTGGCCGAAAAATGGATATCGGCCCGAAATAGAAACACAAATTTCTTTGTAATTTTTCACTCACCTAAGATAGTTTCTCAACAAATTTCACGATCTGATGCATCTTTCTCGTATCTCGGTCTCTTTTATGCTTAATTTTCCATTTTTCTTCGTGGTCTCTGCAATGTCTGTGTTTCTCTTATCTTCTTCTTCTTCTTCAATTTTTTTTTTGCTTCTCAAAGATTTTGAGTTTTTCTTTGGGAGCCCAGGTGATGACTGACGTCTCTGACCAAAGATATTGAGATGACTTGCTTTTTGAAATTTCAAATGTGATAAGACACAGTGAATGTAAACATGTGGAGGAGATATCAAGATAAAAAATAAAGAAAGATGAATTGTAAAAGTAAAAGAGAATGAGTGGAGGTGAAAGAAAAAGGTGAGTTATTAACTATTTGTTGGCAGATGGTACTTGAAAATTGAGATACGTGTAGCAGTAAAACAAAAGTAAAAATATTATATTTATAATATTTTAACAACAGATTTTAAGTTTTATGTTGTTATTATTTTTAAAAAAATATTTAGTATATATATATATATTAAATATATAAAATAACGGTAAATCTGAAACGGTACATTGGTATTGATTGGTATCGAAATATATTGTTTCACTGGCTAAACCAATACAGCCTCTGATATGAAATTGACTCCCTTAAATAGGAGACATATTTTAAATAAATAAAGACCACAATAGTGGGCAATGGCTGCTTTTGTTTTATGATTTATCCCAAAAAAGAAATTGATAATATATGAACAAATAAATTGTTGTAAAATTTGAATAGTTTCCTATGGGTATTGTATAGGTATCAACAAAGTAGGATGCATATTTTAAATAAATAAAAAAGACAAAACTTTGTCTTCTAACTCTCACATTCACCAACGCTACATTACCACCGTATGTATAGAAGTTATTACACGCCCTTATTTAGTTTCTTATCAATATGAATTGTCACTTTTAATATAAATAATGCACCTCTTCACTCCATATTATTGTACTAATCAATCTGAGATTCCAAAATCAGGTAAAAAAAAAAAACCTATGGGCTCACTACAAAAAAGTTGGTTTTTTCAAGGGTCCAAATCCTTGAAATATGTATGAAAAGCCCTCAAAAAAAATTATTTTGAGGCTTTAGATGACCCTTGATAACCTTTAAAACAAATTCCCTCTAAAGAGAAATTTTGAATGCCTTCGTAACCCTCAAAATAGAAATTTCAAAGCCTTACATGACCCTTGAAACAATTGATTTTTCTTTATGCAGGGTTGGCCACCTTTGAAAAGTTTAAAAATAAATATAAGTATAATAACCTTTTTTTAAGGGTCTCCTAACCCTCAAAATAAGGTTTTTCTCTTTTTTTTCTTTTTTTTTTTTTAAAAAAAAACCCCCACAACCATGCACAGAGACTTTAAAGAACCATATATATATATATATATATATATATATATTTGTATTACACCAAAACACAAATATTAAAACAAAATTCATTTTTTTTTTAAATACCACAACCATGCAAATATACTTTAAAGAACTTCATATTACAAAGTCCACTATAGTTCCAAAATCCTAAAATGATAAACTTTATGAGCACATTGATTGACAACAAGAACATAATTACAATATGTAACTTTTTGAGCCTAATAACCCACTAACGCTATGTCTTGGTGTATAAAGTATGAAAAAAATTTCTGAGGAAAGAAGGGTAGAGTAGCAACTTTCTAAGAACATTGAGGTGCAATCTTTCTTGATTTCATCTTCATGTCTTGTCAAAATATCAATACCTGCATTCAACACTTCCACTGTTTGAAAACAGATATTTTACCAAGTCCATGATAATTCCAAAATCCTGACATGATAAACTTAATACTTCAAAAAAAAACATATAACAAAAGACCACATATACAATCCACAACAGTTCCAAAATCCTAACAAATTTTGTACATATAAGTAGTATAAAATTGATTATTGTTTGGAAATTTGTGGTTTTGATTGTCGGGAATAAGCTCTTCTTCTTGTTATTGATGACAATTTTTTTTTTATAGAGTGGTTTTTCCAAGATCATATGAGGGTTTTATGTATAAAATACATAGTACAAATTACACCGAGTGAATTGTTTTTCTTTGATACCAACTCTGTTTAACACACATGACTATGTTGTAAAATAAAAGTTTGTTATACAAAACAGAGTTATAGTTGAAGATGAAGAACAGAACCAACTTTATTTTAATATATAAATTCAAATGGGCCAAGCTCAACACTATAAGGGCCCACCAGTTTGACTTATCGCTTTGGTTTTAAAAAAATGGGAGAACCAAAAAAAAGAGGAAAAGAATTTGATAGGATATGAACAAATAAATTGTAGTAAAATTTGGATTGTAATCAAATTAAATTTTTTATCAATTTAAAAATTATAGGAGAAGAAGATAATTACACGTTGAAGAGAAATAATAAATATATAAGATATAAATCCTAAAATAAAAAGAAAAAGAAAATAGTGGTAACGTGGAAAATTGTGGGAACTCCAGAGGTTTCGATCTAACCTGTACGATGCACAAGATTGTTTTAAATTAAATGTTAACATGTTCAGGTTTAAACATTTCTCTAATTTCAATTATTGAGAGCTAAAAAGTCCCCAATATAAGATCGTCCCTAAATCATCAAATTATTGTAGCAATATTACCATTTAAACAAAAAATATATATATATCAGCAATACCAAAAAAAAAAAATTCACTCAACTAAATCAAAAACTTTCATCCAACCAAATCAAGACACTCCTCCATTTTCATATACAGCCAAGTCTACCTTAGGCTTGAACTCAAAATGATTTCATTTCTTTAAGTGCTACACAATTAAATTTGTTTGTTTCAATATTATTTTACAATATAAAATTATTATGATAGATAATTAAAATAATTAAAATAACCTATCAAAAAAATAATTAAAATAAAATCTAATGTTCAGGAAATTTTTTGAAATAGAATTTTAAATTTCTTAAAACTTAGTTAATAAAGTTTCTATTTTAACTAAAAGTGAAGATAACCATAGGCCAAATTTTTATTTTATAGCATAGGATGTTATATATAGTTAGCTTCATATCATGTATAATACGTCAGTTCATTATGATAGTTCCAAATAATATCCTAATACCTATCTATATGAGTTTTCTTTTTAATGATGCCATAAAGGATGGAGTCTAACAGAAGTAATTTAAGATCCAACATATCCAATAATTTGTTTTTAAAAAAAAATTATTTTCAAGTCTTTTAATTATAAATTTTTTTAATCATAAAATAGACTCTATCTAAACTCCAAAGAAAAACATTTGAAATGATCACATCATTGATACCAAATTATGATGGTTGCAAATAACAATATTATTATTCATGATTAAGAGATGAACAATGAAACTGTGAATTAACAATTTAACAATTCAAATACCAATTTTAAACTACAACAACACATATATAGAAAACTTCAAATGAAACTTTAAAATACGACCCTAGGTACCTGTCCATTCACTTACAGTAAAAGTAACAAAAGTTACAAAGAACAATATGTCAAGCACAAATTATTCTCAAATCAAGTCATCGACAGAAACCTTAAGCTAAGAAATCACTCTGCACATACCCATCTTTTGCAAGGCCATACACAAACTCCTTCACTCTTCAAATCATAAGGAACCAAATATCGAACTATATAAACTAATAAGGACAAAAGTCTAATATCCACCATAACAATGTGCAACTTAAGGCTGCTCTACTTTCTCCACCACTTCTGAACCTTCTAAAACACCAAAAATACTCTACTTATTAAAATGAAGTTGTTTAATGAAATATCTTTTAAATTAAATCATTAAAATAATAAAAAATTATTGAAAAATATAATGACTTTGTTATAAAAAAAAAATCAAACATTTAAAAAACTCAAACTTTTGCACTCACCAGAGGCCATCAAATCATTATGTTTTGACTTAGCGGGTAACACCTTCATCGAGCATTATCTTTGTGAAAAGGCTCAAATCATGAGTCCAAGGTTGAGGTCAATCTAATAATAGCCTAAAAAAACTGCTTTGTGAACTTGAAAACACCAAACAAAGAAACAAACTCAATCATTATCAAAACAATTAAACAACCAAAAAGAGGCAACAATTTCATTCAAATGAATAAACAACCTTTTAAAATCATAGCAAATGAAGAGGAATAGTTCTAAATCAAAACCTTAATTAAAACAAAGTCTAACCCAATCACCTAAATCAAATCCAACTGATCAAAATACCAAAAACTAAATCCTATTAAACCCCCAAATTTAAAATAAAATTTTACTTTTTAAGCCTCTATATGTTTTGATGAAGATTCAGTCTTTCAAAGATGGAAAACTCATAGCTTGTGTATAATTATCTTATGGGTAACATCTAATATAACAAAACAGTAACTAACTGAAATTGACACCCAAAAATCTATTATGTATCTAGAACCTTATTCAAAAGTTTTGAATTAAAAGAATACAATTTAAAAATATTAGTAAACCAAAGTGCCAAATTTGACCTAAAAACCACAATTTCACTCCCACTAACAAATAAAGAAATCTAGTAAGGGGAAAATCCTAAAATTAAAGTAAAAAATCGCTAACTATTCTTTAAAGCCCATGTAGAATTTGATCTTCTACGATGTTTCCCAAGATTCAACTAAAAAGAATAGACAGGAAAAAGGATGATTGGTCATGTTGCTATAATCTTTGGTTTTAATGCCTTTAAATCATGTTACTTGCTAGTATCACAGTTCACATTCTATACATAAATATACTCTATTAAGTAGGATGGAAAGCTAATGCAGTTGAATTTTATTCTTTATTTAACCAAAGTTAGAACAACATGATTTTTATTACTCATTTTATGATTCATATGGTTATAGAAACTAAAGCCACAAACTGAGAATCATGGCCAACCTATTTTAATAAAGAAATAAATATAGTGAATTAAAATAATTACCTGTTTAGGTTTGAAAATTTTCAATAACTTCACTAAAAAATCGTCAAATATCGAAGGAATCAGCTGTGCCCATAATGAAGCCATTCTTGAAAAGGAGCAACCCTTCTGCTAATGCCTTGTTGTGATCTTTATCCATGCCAAACTATCAGATATAAGTTTGAGAACATACAAAAATAAGCATATAAATGAAAGGGAAAAAAAAATTTACCACTAATTTTTTCAATAGAGGCTTACATAATTGCATTATCGACTCGCTCCTTCATCTATCTTAAAGTTTTCAGCAAGCCAATCAACTCTTCTCTATTAAAAATTACAGAACGTAAGGGTGTAATTTAGTCAAACTATCTATAAATCAGAAAACAAAAATTATTCAATTTTGCTTAATACCCAAATGAAATTAGAGAGTCAGGTGTTACCTGGGACGTTGATCTTGAAGATGTGGGCATTAGGGGATTCGAGCCAGTCCATGAGGGCTATCGATCCTGACCATTATCTGAATATGTTGAGCCAGTCCAATCAATATCTTTGAAAACGTTGTAGCAGGAATGCCATAGCCCATAGAGGTTAGAGATTTAGAGTGAGAGAGGGAGTGCTTCTGCATTAGGTCTCTTTCTGCATTAGCATTAGCAATTTTTTTTTTTTAAATGAAAGAGACTGCGTGCGTGAGGTTGAGGATTTTGGGGAAGGTTAGAGATTTAAAGAGAGAGGAGTTCTTCTGCATTAGGAGGGGAGTCGGAAGAGAAAAAGAATAGTCGGGTTGTTCTCTTAAAAAAAATTAAACTCAAATAAAAAAAGAAAAAGAAAATAATGATGATGTGGAAAATTGTGGGAGCTTTAAAGGTTTCGGTTTTATATATATATATATAGACTAGCATTTAAACAACACAACGTGCAGGGAACATTTTACACATTTAAAATACCATAAATTTGACATAACTATGCAATAAATACAACAATTAATATGTTTATTAAAGGCTTTGTTTTAATAATGCCAATCAATTCAAAAAACAAAAATGACAATTGTGGGATATAGAGTTAGGTTTGATAACATTGTCAAAAGTCCAAAATTCCCCATAGCAGAAAATAAAGTCTAAGAATTCATTAACCCAAAAAACATTTAGTGAGCTAAGCCATATTCTAGCCCTCATGGACTGTAAGTGCCAGCACTGTTTCACATGGATGAATTGGGCCATCATCATTCGCCTGTAAAAACTATAGCACAATAGCACTTGGAAAAAAAAAATGATGACAAATACATATCTTCTCACATGCATTATTTTTTTATTTTGTCCATCTTGAACATGCCAACTAAAAAGGTATACACAATAAGAACAAAATGGATTCTTTGGTGTGCTAAATGGATGATTGTTATCCACGTTCAAATGTAACCTCTGAAATGATAGAAGCTAATACAACCTTTTGAACTCCGCATTTGAAAGTTTGTTTTCTTTAGTAGAAGTGCACTTCTATTCATAATACACTCAAAACTATTTTTGCTAATCTATAACAATCACAAAAACTAAGGAGAACGTATTCAATAATAATATTAGGTAAAATTCCAATGTATAAATACAAAGAAACAATATTCTAATATCTATTGGAAGAAACACTCTAAATTAAATCTATGAAAAGTTGAAAACCACAAAAGAACCTAAAACAAAATTGGAAAAGAAAAATAAATTCATATTTTTTCTCTGCCAAGTTACACTTTGCTCAATCTTTTGTAGTCTGAATTCTAAGAATGCATCTTATAATCCTAGCCACCAAATCTCCTCCATGGAAGTTTCAAATGTGTAATGGTCACAAGCACTATAGTGTTAAGAAATTTTTTACTAAACTAATGCCCAAAGTTGAAGCACATACATGCTGGAGGAATTGCATCTAAAATCTCATCTTTAACAAATTTAAACACATGAAGTAGTTTGGATATTTTCTATTTTCTTAACTTTTTACAATACAATTAAATTTTAGTAATGGCATATTATAAACCTTAATGAAACTAACAACACCTTAAATCTACCAGGTTTAAAATGGTCTCAAGGAATGTAAATGACACTAATAGAGTTACTGGTTAATAAGAGAAAGCATCGCTGATAGCTCAAGCGAACTTTAATGTACTTATAAGTAGAATATAAGATCTTTTATATACTTAGCAATGATTAGCAGAATCACTTTCACACCTGCTAGAGAAGCCCTCAATTGGATGTGGATGCCCAAGATTGATGTGGTAATCTAAATAGAAAAAAATTACATAGAATGTTGTTAACAATTGAAATTGCCAATTAGTTATATGTAATAGAACTTTTTAAGAACACCGGTAACAAACACGCATAACAAAATGAAACACATATTCATTACAAAACAAACAAAATCAAAATTAAATTGCTGAAAACCGTAACAGGGTGGGAAGATGAAATTTGGGATTTGATGTACATTACAGGGTTATATATATAAAAAAAGGGAACCAAAATAGATTGAATTAGAAAGAGTGTGCACCCATATTAAACTCCACACCATACGCTCACATTTGCTAACAAACATTTATCACCATCAAGACTTCTACCAACTTAAGCAAATATGAAGCACACAACTTTTCCCATATATTTTTATTTTAACAAAAAAAAAACGCATAAAACTAACAAAGCATATCTGAAAGCAATCCAGTATGTATTCAATCTCTCAACAATCATCTCCTTTTGGCCAAAACAAAAAAAAATTTTCCTAAACTCTGAACAAATAGAAGTCATGAAAAATAAACATTACCGCTATGCATAATAAAGCGATGCGTATATTTACCATTGCAAATAAACATTACCACTATTTGGATTGCATTTGATTCTACCTGGGTTTTACAATTTTTTTGCAATAATTTTTGAGGCTTTGGGAATGTCTTTTCTATTAATGTACTCCTATTTGGTATGTGCATTTCTTGTTTTCATTTCTCAAAAAATAGTTTTGTTAACTCTCACAGTTAGTCTCAAATGAGACTCAAAATGCATGGCGCCTAGTCACACCATACTCAACCACATCCATTATAGCAAAGTAGGCACATAAGGTATATAGAGTCAATCCTCTTAAGAGTATGGATAATACACAGTTGTGGTGCATGATTAGAATACAATCTGATCGCAACATATCATGAATAGAATACACATCCTGCTCACATAATCATGATGCCACATTTGAAGAGGCATTTTTTATTTTTCTTTTTTCATTTTTGTATGATACCTAAGATTGTACCATGTGTAATAAATTCGGAAAAAAAATGAATTCAACAAACTATTAAAAAGGTCATACCCATTGTTTGAAGTTAATACCTGGTTCTTCAAAAGAATGATATATTGAACAAATTGAAAAGCATATCCCAAAGAGATCCATGTTACTTCTTCTAAAAGACCAAGAAAAGGAAAAAACCCAATAATCTATTGCTCTGTTTTGATCTTTAAAGTATCCAAAAGAGGCTGGAACTCACTTAAGGACTTTCATTCCATTCATCTGAGTTTTAACCGGATACCATAAATACATACCCACACATCAATTTAACCAAATACCCAAAACAAAGCAAAAAATAATAATAATAACTCAGACACCTTAATCAGAAATATAACCCAAAAAGTCAAATTAAAAACAATCCAGCCAAATTATTAAAACCTGATCTAATTTAACCAAATACCCAAAAAAAAAAAAAAAAAAAAATCTAACTCAGACACCTTAATTAGAAATATAACCCAAAAGGTCAAATAAAAAACAATCCAGCAAAATTATAAAAAACCTGATCTAATTTAATATATAAACTGAAAAGCAAAGAGAAAAACTAACCGGTAGCAGTTCCGGAAGAACGGTAGACGTTGGGAGGAAGTAGGGCTTTATGTGAATTCTAATATTGAGAGAAATTGAGACAGACCGAATCTCTCTCTCTCTCTCTCTCTCTATTGTTCTCTTTCTCGGTTCTCCTTGTATTTCTGCAACGTATCTCTCTCTCAACCGTATTTTGGCAGAAAAACCTAAAATAAGTATCAATGCAACATTCAATTCTATACTTATTTAATCCCAAAGATTTCGTTAAGATTAGAAACAGAAGTACCCAAACTAAAATCAATATTTTTAGTGATTTCTGTAATCTAAAAAAACAAAACAAAAGCAAATATCTAAAATTGAGAAAAACAAACATTTTGATAGAGAATCCAAAAACGAATCAAATCTAAACTTTATACCCAAACCTACAAAATTGAGAAAAAGACGTACCGTTGTCGATGTCGGTTCCGGCAATCTGGTGGTCTAAATATGTAAAGGGAACGGACGGGGGTGGGGAAACTGATGGTGAAGGCCAGCCTTAGATATTTCTCTCTTCGCCGGTAAGCCTCTCTCTTTTTCTGTGTCTTCATCGCCTCTCTCTCGATTTCATCGCCTCTTTAATTTTAACCGGGTTTTTTTTTTGTTATTTATAGTGAGAGGATTTTAAACCGTGTATATCTCCTGACTAATGTAATTTATCGCATTTTAACTTAAACGTGGCAGCATTTTAAAAAGTTTTTTTTTTCTTAAACATATTTGAAGGCTTTTACTATTATATATAGTATTAGATTAGATTATATATAAATATATATATATATATATATATTTATAGATTTATAGATTTATAGATTAATAACTTTGAAAGGCTATTGTAAAATATTTTGGACTTCTACGAATTGCAATAATGTTCATCAACACAATGCAATTGACCCTTGAAGAATGTAGAATTATATATGAGGTCCATTTACTTACATTTTATATATTTGTCATTTGAACACATATCAAGGTGCAGGGACGGACCTAGGATTTGAACTTAGGGGGGACCTAAGCAAAATGGTCAATTTCATACTAAGTTCATTTAAGTTTAGTTAAGAAGAAAAAGAATGATATATTTAGGTACCAATCAATCCTAATGTACCTTTTAAAGTTGTCACTTTATATAAATTATATTTAATTTGTTTATAAATTAGAACCCCACTTCTTCTTTTTTAAGAGCTTTTAAAAAATGGAGATTCATATAATCTATTTTTAAGCCATAAATTCATATATCTAACTTAATAATATACTGCACAAGACACATTTTGATTTCTACCACAAATCATTAATATGAAAAAAAAAATAGATAAAAGGTAGGAAAAAGAAAGATGTGGAGAAGTGAATCCCACGTGTAGTGTAGATGGACTCTTGGACAAAATACAATAGTATAAACCACATGTGCATCTGACATTTTTTACCAAAAGCTTAAAAGTAGATATTGGGAAATTAAAAACCTCTTGAGATTTGAGAAAACAATTAGACAATGAGCTGGTGGAGAAATCGAAGGAGAAGGAAAAAAATAATAGAGGAGGATTTCAGCAAACTGGTGGAGAAGTCTAAGCCAAAGAAGAAGAAAAAAATAGAGGAGGATTTTTGTTGTTCAAACAGTAGACAACATCAACCATAACAATATGACAGTCCAGGCAAGAAAGAACTGAAGAAGCATAAGGATTTAGGTAAAAAACGACAGTTGTTGGAGGAAGAATAAGAGTTGAGAGTGAAATTGAGGGAAAGAAATTTAAATGGGTAAAATGGGGAATTTGTGATTTCTGTTTTGTTATTTCAGATTTGTAGTATGATTATATTGTGTATGCTTTTTCATTTAGACCGAAATTTTGTTCTATTTGAAGGTTTTTCTTGATATGGGTTGTTGACTATTGTGATCTCTTTGGGCTGATTTGATGAAGTTTTGATGATGGGGGCCTAGATTTTGGAAAGAGGGGGGAGGGGGTGAAGTTGTATGTGAGTATCTAACTTGATGTATATACTCCTACTAATTTTTTTTTTCTAAGGTCAGGGGGACCCGGGCCCCTTTAGGCCCCGAGTTCGTCCCTGATGTCATGTCCCTAACTTATGTAAGCCTTAATTTTATTGGACTCCAAAATAATTTTTGAACGAGAACTCTTTATAAATATTATATATATGAAAACAACTTTGAAAAATGTCAACAATCAATTTTGTCTTGAGATTGGTAAATTCATTGTTGAACATTTATACATTTTACTCATTATACATAAAACCTATCATGTCCATATATAACCTTTAAATGAGCAAACAAGTAGACATCTTCAAACATATCAAAAAAAAAAAAAGTTGACGTCTTTAAAGTTACATGCATAATAAATAAATATATGCAAACCTCTCATGTTTAAAAACAATAGGAAAATTGTGACAAAACACCCTTTTAATTGACAACGATCACTCTAGAAAGTGTTTTTGATCGGATCCAATTTAGTATAGGTACCTATTACATTACAGTATGGTTTTAAAAACCGGATCGGACCAGCCGGTTCAATCGAGAACTGGACTACAATTTGGTCCAGTTATCTTACATAACCAAAAATTACACAAAAAGCATAAAAAACTGGGAATTGCAGGTTCAATCGGAGAAACCGAAAACCAAGATGGTTTAACCGGTTTTAAAACGATTCAATTAGGATGTCAAAACACTGTCGTTTTTGGCAAGATTGAGCCGCCTTGCCTCTAAAATATACATCACAACCCTACCGACAAAGGACTATCAAATAAAAAATAAAACAAAACAATGAGAGAGACTATTGAATACCCTTTTAGATCTACGTATCTTCACCCTTGAAGAAATGAATCCCCAATTGAGAGAGAAATGTCGAAATAAAAGGAATTTGGAAAGTGGTGGTAGACTAGTACGAAACATTCGAAAATTTGAAATTGGTATTAGAAGAAATTAAAATGCAAATGCTGAAAGTTTCAATGGGGTGCCACGTTTCAGTTTTCTATTGGTTATAGTCTTTTTGATCTTTTTTTTTTTTTTTTTTTTTTTTTTTTTTTTTTTTTTTTTTTCATTCATTCATTGTGTGTGTTCCTTGTGGTGCCACGTTGTTGGCATGCAAGGCAGTAATTAAACACTAATCTCATCACACGCGCTTCGTGCGTGCAATGAGTTTTTTATTTGTTAGTGGTCCTATTTTGTAAAAAAAAAAAAAAAATTGTGTTTTTTATTTTATATATATAATTTTTATTTTGAAAATTTAATTTATAAGTGAATAAATCAATTTGAAAATTAATAGGAGAGTGGTCCTATTTTTTAGGCAATATTTTAGTAGGGGTTAGTATTGCATTTTTACCGGATTATTCTTTAGTTTTATCTCTACTTAAACATAGGGTTGTAGGGGCATTTTTGAACTAAAAAATAAGGAATCCAAACAGGAGAAGCCCCTTAAATAATAGTGAATCCAAACAAGAGAAGTCCCTTAAATAATAGTATAGATTTAATCCATTCATTGTGTGTGTTCCTTGTGGTGCCACGTTGTTGGCATGCAAGGCAGTAATTAAACACTAGCCTCATCGCACGCGCTTCGCGCGTGCAATGAGTTTTTTTTTGTTAGTGGTCCTATTTTGTAAAAAAAAATAGTGTTTTTTTATTTTATATATAATTTTTATTTTGAAAATTTAATTTATAAGTGAATAAATCAATTTGAAAATTAATAGGAGAGTGGTCGTATTTTTTAGGCAATATTTTAGTAGGAGTTAGTATTGCATTTTTACCGGATTGTCCTTTAGTTTTATCTCTACTTAAACATAGGGTTGTAGGGGCATTTTTGAACTAAAAAATAAGGAATCCAAACAGGAAAAACCCCTTAAATAATAGTATAAATTAGTCATGACTAATGACTCATGAGTGATTATGACATTTTTTTTTTAATAAAAAAATAGTATCATCTCATTTCATTAATATATAAACATGAACATGGGCATAAATTTATAGTTATGAATTAAATAACTAAATAATTATATATTAACTAAATATTAATATATTATATACTAACCTCATCACACACACGAATATTTTTTTTTTTTTTTTTTGGGTTTACATGTTTTACTCATGGTTGTTTTATTTTATTTTTTATTTTAAGAAGAAGTTGTATTAGTATATGACTACTAATGTGAGAGAGAGAAATGTGGAGGTGGGAAAGAAACAGTTTAGTGATAAAAATAAAAAATAAAAATAGAGGACTAAAAACGGCAGCAGAAATTTCTAAAAAAAAAAAAAAAAAGAAAAGAAAAAAGAACACGACAACAGATCATATATCTCATATATTACGATACATATTCATGTCAGCATGATACCACCCATGGTTTGCAGAAGCAATAGCAAATAAATTTTTTTTTTTTCCTAGTCAATGATTGTTAAATCACACAATCACGATTATGAATAGATTAAGAATTGCGTACCTTTCTGCAAGGAATGTAGGTCTTATTGTAGTTGAATTCGAGGACAGCCTTGCCTCCAGAACAGAGTGATAGGAAATAGAGGAAGAAGGAGAGAAAGGAAATAGGAAGAAGATTGAGATAAGAAGAAGGTTAAATGCTTGAACAACTTGCTTGATATCCTCACTCATTATGGCCGTAGCCTTTATGCAATATACAAGATGTGCCACTCTGTTATTCCTAACTCACTCATCACCACTTCCCTAACTAACTAACCACCACAGCCTAACTAACACAGATACAATCACCTCACTTAACCAAACCATGGACCCTTTAAACCATAGTTAGTTAACTAACATAATAGGAACAGTAAAAACAATACAATGGTCTTGGTAAATCCTAACACTCTCCTAGCAACCCAAGTGTCTCTTTTTCTTTTAGAGTTTTGTAGAGTACCCCACATTCACACAATCGTTTCTGATGGCTAACCACTAATGTGATGTCTTACTTACAAAGACCTTTATAAGTCCTAGAGAGAGGATCTATGTGGGATCCTTAGGATCTTAATCTTTAGTTGTAGTATAAATTAAGAATTGGGTACCTTTCTTAGCAAACCAAGTATCTCTTTTTCTTTTAGAGTTTTGTAGAGTACCACGTGCTCACCCAATCGTTTCTGATGGCTAACCACTAACATGATGTCTTATATACAAAATACAAAGACCTTTTTTTTTTTTTTTTTATAAACTATTTACAAAGATCTTGACAAGTCGCGCTTGCTCAGTCATTTTTGATGGCTAACCACTAATGCGATGTCTTATATACAAAATACAAAGACCTTTTTTTTTGGGAACTATTTACAAAGATGTGCTCGCTTAGTTGTTTCTGATGGCTAACCACTAATGTGATGTCTTATATACAAAATACAAAGGGTCCGTTTGGATTGAACTTATTGTTGTTGAAATTGAAAACTGAAAACTGAAAACATTGTAGCAAAATAATTTTTAAATGTGTGAATAGTACCGTGAGACCCATTTTTAATATTTTTTAGTACGTGAACAGTGCGTGAACAGTGATTTTTGTCCCTTGCACAGTGAACCCATGTGAGGTTACTGTTCACGCGCAGGAAAAAAGAAAAAAAAAAGTGGAAAACGTGAAACGCAAAAACGCAGACTCAGTTCCCAAACGCTCACAAAGACTTTTTTTTTTTTTTTTTAGAAACTATTTACAAAGATCTTGACAAGTAGCACTCGTTCAGTCGTTTCTGATGGCTAACCACTAATGTGATGTCTTATATACAAAATACAAAGACTTTTTTTTTTTAGAAACTATTTACAAAGATCTGCTCGCTCAGTCGTTTCTGATGGCTAACCACGAATGTGATGTCTTATATACAAAATACACAGACTTTTTTTTTTTTTTTTTTGGAAACTATTTACAAAGATCTTGACAAGTTGCGCTCGCTCAGTCGTTTCTGATGGCAAACCACTAATGTGATGTCTTATATACAAAATACAAAGACTTTTTTTTAGAAACTATTTACAAAAACCTTGAAAAGTCGTAGAGAGAGAATCTATTTGCAATCCTTACATATCTTCATCTATAGTTATGGTATCAACTAATCGTTAACTCGTGCGATACACGGGATAGTTAAATTTAAAATCACATATATTTAAAAAAAAAACAAATAGAGAGTCTTGTATGAAAAAACTATTAATTAAAAGTTAATGGAAAAATTAGTTTATAATTTAAAACAGTTTTCCATAGATATTATATAGGTATCAACCAAGTAGGAGCAATGTAGTCAATATCGTACCGTACCGGCTGGTACAACCGATATTTTCCGTATCGGTGCTTGGAACGGTACAAAAATGTCCTCATTTCAAACTGCTTTGAATACTGGCAGTACCGGAAGCATTCCGGCTGTAGCGGCAAAAATATCGGATTTCGGCCGGAAAATAGATACCGGCCCGAAATAGAAACACAAATTTCTTTGTAATTTTTCACTCACCTAAGATAGTTTCTCAACAAATTTCACGATCTGATGCATCTTTCTCGTATCTCGGTCTCTTTTCTGCTTAGCTTTCCATTTTTCTTCGTGGTCTCTGCAATGTCTGTGTTTCTCTTATCTTCTTCTTCTTCTTTGTTGTTTTTTTTTTTTTTTTTTTGTCTTTACTGCTTCTCAAAGATTTTGAGTTTTTCTTTGGGAGCCCATGTGATGACTGACGTCTCTGACCAAAGGTGTGGAGATGACTTGCTTTTTGAAATTTGAAATGAGATAAGACTCAGTGAATGTAAACATGTGGAGGAGATATCAAGAAAAAAAATATAGAAAGATGAATTGTAAAAGTAAAAGAGGATGAGTAGAGGTGAAAGAAAAAGGTGAGTTATTAACTATTTGTTGGCAGATGGTACTTGAAAATTGAGATACGTGTAGCAGTAAAACAAAAGTAAAAATATTATATTTATAATATTTTAACAACAGATTTTAAGTTTTATGTTGTTATTATTTTTTTAAAAATATTTAGTATATATATATTAAATATATAAAATAGCGGTAAATCCGAAACGGTACACCGATATTGATTGGTACCAAAATATATCGTTCCGCTGGCTAAATCGGTACAACTTTCAGTACGAAATTGACTCCCTTCAGTAGAAGACATATTTTAAATAAATAAATAAAAAAAGACCACAATAGTGGGCAGTGGCTGCTTTTGTTTTATTATTTACCCCAAAAAAAAAAATTGATAATATATGAACAAATAAATTGTTGTAAAATTTGAATAGTTTCCCATGAGTATTGTATAGGTATCAACAAAGCAGGATGCAAATTTTAAATAAATAAAAAAGACAAAACTTTGTCTTCTAACTCTCACATTCACCAACGCTACATCACCACCATATGTATAGAGGTTATTACACGCCCTTGTTTAGTTTCTTATCAATATGAATTGTCACTTTTAATATGAATAATGCACCTCCTCATTCCATATTATTCTACTAATCAATCTGAGATTCCAAAATCAAGTAAAAAAAAAAGAACCTATGGACTCACTACAAAAAAGTTGGTTTTTTCAAGGGTCCAAACCCATGAAATATGTATTAAAAGCCCTCAAAAAAAATTATTTTGAGGCTTTAGATGACCCTTGATAACCTTTAAAACAAAATTTTGAAGGCCTTCGTAACCCTCAAAACAGAAATTTCAAAGCCTTACATGACCCTTGAAACAATTGCTTTTTCTTTATGCAGGGTTGGCCACCTTTGAAAAGTTTAAAAATAAATAAAAGTATAATAACCTTTTTTTTAAGGGTCTCCTAACCCTCAAAATAAGGTTTTTCTCTTTTTTTTTTTTTTTTTTTAAAAAAAAAAAACCCACAACCATGCACAGAGACTTTAAAGAACCACACACACACACATATATATATATATATATATATAAATTTGTATTACACCAAAACAGTGAAACACAAATATTAAAACAAAATTCAATTTTTTTTTTTTAAAATACCACAACCATGCAAATATACTTTAAAGAACTTCATATTACCAAGTCCACTATAGTTCCAAAATCCTAAAATGATAAACTTTATGAGCACATTGATTGACAACAAGAACATAATTACAATATGTAACTTTTTGAGCCTAATAACCCACTAACGCTATGTCTTGGTGTATAAAGTATGAAAAAAATTTCTGAGGAAAGAAGAAGGGTAGAGTAGCAACTTTCTAAGAACATTGAGGTGCAATCTTTCTTGATTTCATCTTCATGTCTTGTCAAACGATCAATACCTACATTCAACACTTCCACTGTTTGAAAACAGATATTTTACCAAGTCCATGATAATTCCAAAATCCTGACATGATAATCTTAATACTTCAAAAAAACATATAACAAAAGACCACACATACAATCCACAACAGTTCCAAAATCCTAACAATATAAGTAATATAAAATTGATTATTGTCTGGAAATTTGTGGTTTTGATTGTCGGGAATAAGCTCTTCTTCTTGTTATTGATGACAATTTTTTTTTATAGAGTGGTTTTTCCAAGATCATATGAGGGTTTTATGTATAAAATACATGGTAGTACAAATTACACCAAGTGAATTGTTTTTCTTTGATACCAACTCTGTTTAACACACATGACTATGTTGTAAAATAAAAGTTTTTTACACGAAATAGAGTTATAGTTGAAGATGAAGAACAGAACCGACTTTATTTTAATATATACAGATTCAAATGGGCCAAGCTCAACATTATAAGGGCCCACCAGTTTGACTTATCGCTTTGGTTTTAAAAAAATGGGAGAACCAAAAAAAAGAGGAAAAGAATTTGATAGAATATGAACAAATAAATTGTAGTAGAATTTAGATTGTAATCAAATTAAATTTTTTATCAATTTAAAAATTATAGGAGAAGAAGATAATTACACGTTGAAGAGAAATAATAAATATATAAGATATAAAACCTAAAATAAAAAGAAAAAGAAAATAGTGGTGATGTGAAAAATTGTGGGAATTCCAAAGGTTTCGGTCTAACCCATGCGATGCACGGGATTGTTTTAAATTAAATGTTAACATGTTCAGGTTTAAACATTTCTCTAATTTCAATTATTGAGAGCTAAAAAGTCCCCAATATAAGATCGTCCCTAAATCATCAAATTATTGTAGCAATATTACCATTTAAACAAAAAAATATATATATATTAGCAATACAAAAAAAAAATTCACTCAACTAAATCAAAAACTTTCATCCAACCAAATCAAGACACTCCTCCATTTTCATACACAGCCAAGTCTACCTTAGGCTTGAACTCAAAATGATTTCATTTCTTTAAGTGCTACACAAAATTAAATTTGTTTGTCTCAATATTATTTTACAATATAAAATTATTATTATAGATGATTAAAATAATTAAAATAACCTATCAAAAAAATAATTAAAATAAAATCTAATGTTCGGGAAATTTTTTGAAATAGAATTTTAAATTTCTTAAAACTTAGTTAATAGAGTTTCTATTTTAACTAAAAGTGAAGATAGCCATAGGCCGAATTTTTATTTTATAGCATAGGATGTTATAGTTAGCTTCATATCATGCATAATACGTTAGTTCATTATGATAGTTCCAAATAATATCCTAATACCTATCTATATGAGTTTTCTTTTTAATGATGCCATAAAGGATGGAGTCTAATAGAAGTAATTTAAGATCCAACATATCCAATAATTTGTTTTTAAAAAAAAATTAATTTCAAGTCTTTTAATTATAAATTTTCTTAATCATAAAATAGACTCTATCTAAACTCTAAAGAATAGCATTTGAAATGATCACATCATTGATACCAAATTATGATGGTTGCAAATAACAATATTATTATTCATGATTAAGAAATGAACAATGAAACTGTGAATTAACAATTTAACAATTCAAATACCAAGTTTAAACTACAACAACACATATACAAAAGACTTCAAATCAAACTTTAAAATACGACCCTAGGTACCTGTCCATTCACTTACAGTAAAAGTAACAAAAGTTACAAAGAACAATATGTCAAGCACAAATTATTCTCATACCAAGTCATCGACAGAAACCTTAAGCTAAGAAATCACTCTGCACATACCCATCTTTTTCAAGGCCATACACAACCTCCTTCACTCTTCAAATCATAAGGAACCAAATATCGAACTACATAAACTAATAAGGACAATAGTCTAATATCCACCATAACAATGTGCAACTTAAGGCTGCTCTACTTTCTCCACCACTTCTGAACCTTCTAAAACACCAAAAATACCCAACTTATTAAAATGAAGTTGTCTAATGAAATATCTTTTAAATTAAATCATTAAAATAATAAAAAATTATTGAAAAAGATAATGACTTTGTGATAAAAAAAAATTGAACATTTAAAAAACTCAAACTTTTGCACTCACCAGAGGCCATCAAATCATTATGTTTCAACTTAGCGTGTAACACCTTCACAGAGCATTATCTTTGTGAAAAAGCTCAAATCATGAGTCCAAGGTTGAGGTCAATCTAATAACAGCCTAAAAAAACTGCTTTGTGAACTTGAAAACACCAAACAAAGAAACAAACTCAATCATTATCAAAACAATTAAACAACCAAAAAGAGGCAACAATTTCATTCAAATGAATAAACAACCTTTTAAAATCATAGCAAATGAAGAGGAATAGTTCTAAATCAAAACCTTAATTAAAACAAAATCTAACCCAATCACCTAAATCAAATCCAACTGATCAAAATACCAAAAACTAAATCCTATTAAACCCCCAAATTTAAAATAAAATTTTACTTTTTAAGCCTCTATATGTTTTTAAGCCTCTATATATTTGTCATTTTAACACATATCAAGGTGCAGGGACGGACCTAGGATTTTAACTTAGGGGGGCCTAAGCAAAATGGTCAATTTCATACTAAGGTCATTTAAGTTTAGTTAAGAAGAAAAAGAATGATATATTTAGGTACCAATCAATCCTAATGTACCTTTTAAAGTTGTCGCTTTATATGTATTATATTTAATTTGTTTATAAATTAGAACCCCACTTTTTTTTTTTTAAGAGCTTTTAAAAAATGTAGATTCATATAATCTATTTTTAAGCCATAAATTCATATATCTAACTTAATAATATACTGCACAAGACACATTTTGATTTCTATCACAAATCATTAATATGAAAAACAAAATAGATAAAAGGTAGGAAAAAGAAAGATGTGGAGAAGTGAATCCCACGTGTAGTGTAGATGGACACTTGGACAAAATACAATAGTAAAAACCACATGTGCATCTGACATTTTTGACCAAAAGCTTAAAAGTAGATATCGGGAAAGTAAAAAACCTCTTGAGAACAAGGTTTTCAGACCTGGACCGTTTATTGAACTGTTAAAGAGAGGTTCAAGGTTTTTGAGGTCGAACCGAGGTTGAACCGTGATGACGTCATAATTAATTTAATAATTAATTAAAGCCTAAATATAGATATTGAATTTATAAAACTAGAAAAATTGACTAATATATCTATATATGTGAGGGAAATTTAATGATTTTCAAGCATATATTTAATAATTAAATAAGAAAGTTAATAAAATAAAATAATAACCATGAAAACATTAAAATTTATGATTAATTTTTAAAGTAAAGTTGAATATCTTTGAAGGATTTTAATTATAATTTTTTTTATTCTTTGTAAGAGATGGATAATTTAATTAAGTAGAATAAAATTGAGTTAAGTTGTTTTTATAAAAAAAATAAAAAATAAAAAATAAAAAAAATTGCTAAGAGCACTCCCATCAGGTGTGCCAAATGCCAAATATTTGACACATTTGACACACCAAACACAAAAACAAGCCCTCATCAGCCGTTCTAAATCTCAAAAAACTTGGAACATGTCTACAGTACCGTCTCAAATATGAGACGGTACGGACAACAATGCCATTACTGTTTGCCTTTATTTAATTCATTTTTTCTCTCTCCAACATCATTTGTCTCTCTTTGACTCTCCGTCTGCAACCCATCTCTCTCTCTCTCTATCTGGCATTCTCGCCACGCCGTCTCGCCCAGCTGTCTCGCCATGCCGATCTCACCATGCCGAGAGACAGAGACCGCCTAGGCTCGCCACTAATCATTGACCCACTTTGCGACGTAGATGAACTCCAGTGTGAAGGACACGGTGGCTGGAAGTGAAAACTTCCATCAGCGACGGCGACGGAGACGGTTGTCTTGATCTGATTGTCGCTCTTGAAAGGTAACAAACACTGAAGGAGGAGAGGAAAAAAAAAGGGTTTGTGCCGATTCAATTTATGATTTTAGTGTAAATTGTAATTAATTTTATAATTGATTTGGTGGATTTGGGATGTGGTTTGTTTAATTTGGTGGATGTGGGTTTTTGCCGGTGGTGGATGTGGATTTGTGCTGGTAGTGGGTTTGGGTTTATGCCGATCTCTCTGGTTGTGTTTTTTTTTGAGGCAGCATTGGCAGATGTGGGTTTGTGCCAATCTCTCTAGTTGTGTTTTTTTTTTTTTTTTTTTTTTTTTTTTTGAGGCGGCGTTGGCGGATGTATGTTTGTGTCGGTGGTGGATGTGGGTTTGTACCGGTGGTGGGTTTGGGTTTGTGCCGATCTTTCTGGTTGTTTTTTTTTTTTTTTGAGGCGCCGATGGTGGCCTTCGGTGTTTGTGCCGGTGGTGGCCGTTGGTGATGATGATGATGATGATAGTGATAGGAATAGAGAGGAGGAGGTAATATTTTATTTTAATGTGTAGTAAATATTATTTTAATGTATAGAATTGAAGTATAGAACATCTGATAAATGATATGTTGTAAAATGATGTGCTAAAATGATAAAGTGGGTTTTTGGTGTGTCAAAATGACATTTTTTTTTAGAGAGCTGATGAGAATGCTTTAAGGGGTTAGACCGCACGGTTCTTGCCACCGGTTCGTGCAGTCCAACCCCAGTTTTAACGGTTCACAGAATTGCCACATATATCCGGTTCTTTATGCTTAAAAAACTGGTTTTCATCCCGGTTCCCGGTTTTCACAATCCGACCTCCCAGTCCGATCCAGTTCTGAGGACTATGCTTGAGAAAACAATTAGACAATGAGCTGGTGGAGAAATCGAAGTAGAAGGAAGAAAATAATAGAGGAGGATTTTAGCAAACTGGTGGAGAAGTCTAAGCCAAAGAAGAAGAAAAAAATAGAGGAGGATTTTTGTTGTTCAAACAGTAGACAACATCAACCATAACAATATGACAGTCCAGGCAAGAAAGAACTAAAGAAGCATAAGGATTTAGGTAAAAAACGACAGTTGTTGGAGGAAGAAAAAGAGTTGAGAGTGAAATTGAGGGAGAGAAATTTAAATGGGTAAAATGGGGAATTTGTGATTTTTGTTTTGTTATTTCAGATTTGTAGTATGATTATATTGTGTATGCTTTTTCATTTAGACCGAAATTTTGTTCTATTTGAAGGTTTTTCTTGATATGGGTTGTTGACTATTGTGATCTCTTTGGGCTGATTTGATGAAGTTTTGATGATGGGGGCCTAGATTTTGGAAAGAGGGGGGAGGGGGTGAAGTTGTATGTGAGTATCTAACTTGATTTATATACTCCTATTGATTTTTTTTTTCTAAGGCCAGGGGGACCTGGGCCCCTTTAGGCCCCGGGTTCGTCCCTAATGTCATGTCCCTAACTTATGTAAGCCTTAATTTTATTGGACTCCAAAATAATTTTTGAACGAGAACTCTTTATAAATATTATATATATGAAAACAACTTTGAAAAATGTCAACAATCAATTTTGTCTTGAGATTGGTAAATTCATTGTTGAACATTTATACATTTTACTCATTATACATAAAACCTATCATGTCCATATATAACCTTTAAATGAGCAAACAAGTAGACATCTTCAAACATATCAAAAAAAAAAAAAAGTTGACGTCTTTAAAGTTACATGCATAATAAATAAATATATGCAAACCTCTCATGTTTAAAAACAATAGGAAAATTGTGACATAACACCCTTTTAATTGACAACGATCACTCTGGAAAGTGCTTTTGACCGGATCCAATTTAGTATAGGTACCTATTACATTATAGTATTGTTTTAAAAATCGGATCGGACCGGCCGGTTCAATCGGGAACTGAACTACAATTTGGTCCAGTTATCTTACATAACCAAAAATTACACAAAAAGCATAAAAAACTAGGAATTGCAGGTTCAATCGGAGAAACCGAAAACCAAGATGGTTTAACCGGTTTTAAAACGATTCAATTAGGATGTCAAAACACTGTCATTTTTGGCAAGATAGAGCCGCCTTGCCTCTAAAATATACATCACAACCCTACCGACAAAGGACTATCAAATAAAAAATAAAACAAAACAATGAGAGAGTGTGTTGAATACCCTTTTAGATCTACGTATCTTCACCCTTGAAGAAATGAATCCCCAATTGAGAGAGAAATGTCGAAATAAAAGGAAACTAGAAAGTGGTGGTAGACTAGTACGAAATATTCGAAAATTTGAAATTGGTATTAGAAGAAACTAAAACGCAAATGCTGAAAGTTTCAATGGGGTGCCACGTTTCAGTTTTCTATTGGTTATAGTCTTTTTTTTTTTTTTTTTTTTTTTTTTTTTTTTTTTTTTTTTTTCATTCATTGATTGTGTGTGTTCCTTGTGGTGCCACGTTGTTGGCATGCAAGGCAGTAATTAAACACGAGCCTGATCACACGTGCTTCGCGTTTGCAATGAGTTTTTTTTTTTTTTTTTTTTTTTTTTTTTTTTTATTGGTCCTATTTTGTAAAAAAAAAATTGTGTTTTTTATTATATATATATAATTTTTATTTTGAAAATTTAATTTATAAGTGAATAAATCAATTTGAAAATTAATAGGAGAGTGGTCCTATTTTTTAGGCAATATTTTAGTAGGAGTTAGTATTGCATTTTTAGTAGATTGTCCTTTAGTTTTATCTCTACTTAAACATAGGGTTGTAGGGGCATTTTTGAACTAAAAAATAAGGAATCCAAATAGGAGAAGCCCCTTAAATAATAGTGAATCCAAACAGGAGAAGCCCCTTAAATAATAGTATAGATTTCATTCATTCATTGTGTGTGTTCCTTGTGGTGCCACGTTGTTGGCATGCAAGGCAGTAATTAAACACTAACCTCATCACACGCGCTTCGCGCGTGCAATGAGTTTTTTTTTGTTAGTGGTCCTATTTTGTAAAAAAAAAAATAGTGTTTTTTATTTTATATATATAATTTTTATTTTGAAAATTTAATTTATAAGTGAATAAATCAATTTGAAAATTAATAGGAGAGTGGTCCTATTTTTTAGGCAATATTTTAGTAGGAGTTAGTATTGCATTTTTACTGGATTGTCCTTTAGTTTTATCTCTACTTAAACATAGGGTTTTAGGGGCATTTTTGAACTAAAAAATAAGGAATCCAAACAGGAAAAATCTCTTAAATAATAGTATAGATTAGTCATGACTAATGACTCATGAGTGATTATGACATTTTTTTTTAATAAAAAAATAGTATCATCTCATTTCATTAATATATAAACATGAACATGGGCATAAATTTATAGTTATGAATTAAATAACTAAATAATTATATATTAACTAAATATTAATATATTATATACTAACCTCATCACACACACGAATATTTTTTTTTTTTTTTTGGGTTTACATGTTTTACTCATGGTTGTTTTATTTTATTTTTATTTTAAGAAGAAGTTGTATTAGTATATGACTACTAATGTGAGAGAGAGAAATGTGGAGGTGGGAAAGAAACAGTTTAGTGATAAAAATAAAAAATAAAAATAGAGGACTAAAAACGGCAGCAGAAATTTCTCAAAAAAAAAAAAAAAAGAAAAGAAAAAAGAACACGACAACAGATCATATATCTCATATATTACGATACATATTCATGTCAGCATGATACCACCCATGGTTTGCAGAAGCAATAGCAAATAAATTTTTTTTTTTTCCTAGTCAATGATTGTTAAATCACACAATCACGATTATGAATAGATTAAGAATTGCGTACCTTTCTGCAAGGAATGTAGGTCTTATTGTAGTTGAATTCGAGGACAGCCTTGCCTCCAGAACAGAGTGATAGGAAATAGAGGAAGAAGGAGAGAAAGGAAATAGGAAGAAGATTGAGATAAGAAGAAGGTTAAATGCTTGAACAACTTGCTTGATATCCTCACTCATTATGGCCGTAGCCTTTATGCAATATACAAGATGTGCCACTCTGTTATTCCTAACTCACTCATCACCACTTCCCTAACTAACTAACCACCACAGCCTAACTAACACAGATACAATCACCTCACTTAACCAAACCATGGACCCTTTAAACCATAGTTAGTTAACTAACATAATAGGAACAGTAAAAACAATACAATGGTCTTGGTAAATCCTAACACTCTCCTAGCAACCCAAGTGTCTCTTTTTCTTTTAGAGTTTTGTAGAGTACCCCACATTCACACAATCGTTTCTGATGGCTAACCACTAATGTGATGTCTTACTTACAAAGACCTTTATAAGTCCTAGAGAGAGGATCTATGTGGGATCCTTAGGATCTTATCTTTAGTTGTAGTATCAATTAATAACTTTGGAAGGCTATTACCATCGCACATCCTTGGAGTAATGGTCATTCCACAAGTATAAGTGCTTGTGAGGTGGGGGGGGGGGATGGGGTAAGGGCCGGGATTCAAGTCTCTAGGAGGGAGCCTTACATATATATACACTTAGATTAGGCTAGGGTAGAATTTCAATCTTGTATATATATATATATATATATATATATATATAACTTTGAAAGGCTATGGAGTTTACTTGAAACTCTTCAAATATTATTTAATTTTCTCAACCACATCAATAAAATATTTTGGACTTCCACAAATTACAATAATGTCCATCAACACATATCAATGTCATGTCCCTAGCTTATGTAAGCCTTAACTTTATTGGACTCCAAAATAATTTCTGAGCGAGAAGTCTTTATAAATATTATATATATGAAAAAAAAAAAAAAAAACCTTAGAAAAATGTCAACAATCAATTTTGTCTTGAGTCCCACTCCAATATGAAATTAACTAAATAAAGTCTCTCTCTTAGAGATTGGTAAATTCATTGTTGAACATTTACTCATTATACATAAAACCTATCATGTCCATGTATAACCTTTAAATGAGCAAACAAGTTGACATCTTCAAAGTTACATGCATAATGAATAACTAGCCTCATCACACGCACTTTGCATGTGCGATGAGGCTTTTTATGTTTTTATTTTGTAGTGTCATAATTTTTCATTCATTCTAATTTAAGGTTTACACGTTTTCTCATTCATTCCAATTTATAAGTGGGTAAAGCAATTTTTATTTTTATTTTTTGACAAAGAGGATAAAACAATTTGAAAATCAACAAGAGAGTTGCCCTATTTTTTAGGCAATGTTTTAGTGGGAGTTACAGTTATATTTTAACCGGATTGTCCTTTAGTTTTATCTCCACTTAAACATAGGGGTGTAGGGATATTTTTGAACCAAAAAAATGAATATCCCAAACAAGGGAAGCCTCTTAAATAGTAGTGTAGAATATACGCAAACCACTCATGTTTAAGAACAATAGGATAATTGTGACAAATCACCCTTTTAATTGACAATGATCACTTCAGAAAGTGTTCTTGATTAGATCCAGTTTAGTATAGGTACCTGTTACATTATAGTATGGTTTTAAAAACCGGACTGGACTCGCCGGTTCAATCGAGAACCAGACTACAATCCGATCCAGTTATCTTACAAAATCGAAAATTACACAAAAAGCATAAAAATTTGGAAACCGCGGGTTCAACCAAAATAACCAAAAATTGGGATGGTTTAATCAGTTTTAGAACGGTTCAGTTAGGATGTCAAAACACAGTTGTTTTTGGCAAGATTGAGGCACCTTGCCTCTAAAATATACATCACAACCCCACTGAGAAAGGACTATCAAATAAAAAACAAAACAAAACAATGAGAGCGAGAGAGGAAGAGAGATCGTCAAATACCCTTTTTGATCTACGTACATCCACCTTCACCTTTGAAGAAATGAATCCCTAACTGAGAGAGAAATTCTGAAATAAAGGGAAACTGGAAAGTGGACGTATACTAGTATGAAACATTCGAAAGTTTGAAATTGGTATCTAAAGAAACTAAAATGAAAATGCCGAAATGGAGGGATAGCATAGAAAAAAGTGGGGGTAGGTTGAGATATTTAATGGGATGCCACCAGGGATAGAGCCAGGACTTGAAGTTAGGGGGGCAGCCTTGTTGTTGGTTGTGTGTGGCAACTTTAGCCTTTGGCTTTGTTGCTTAATTGCTAATGGTTATTTATTTATTTATTTGTGTTTTTTATGTTTGCATCTAGGTAAGGACAAAATTATTTTGTTAAATTTTTTTTTGAAGGGCTAGGTTGTTTGTTTTAGGTAAAATTGCTTTATTGGGCTTAATTGTTTTTAGCTTTACTATTGGTAATTTTTGTTGTTGGGTAATTTTTTTGGGCTTGTTTATTTTATTTTAGATTTTAGATCTGTTAGGTTCTTAAGACTTAGGAACTAATGTATTTAGAACTCTAATGTGTATTGTTGGCAAACCATGATCAAAACAAGTTGTTTAGTCTTGTTTAGACTTGCTCAAAGTTGTGTCTTTTATGTAAAGTTGGATTCAAGCTAATGCAGATTTAATAGTGCATTTTGGCTTGGTTCGATTGATCGAAGCTTAGGCTCGATCAATCGAAATTCTAGCAGAATGCGTTTTTTTGCAGAATTCCAACTCAGCCCTAGTTCATTAAAACGTTTAGGGTTTTACATTTTTTCCCTAGGTATATAAGGCAAACCCTAGCCATGTTTTACATGTTGCTCATATTGTTGTTTGTGTAAATCTCTTGTGAGATCTGTGAGTAGTTTTCCTTTACACAAGCTTAAGGTTATCAAGAGGAGATTCGTTCAAGAACTTGATGATCATTCAGTTGATGCCATAGAAGCTTAAAGAAACACAAGCGGGTGTGCTTGTACTTGCTGGAGAATCCAAGAAAGAAGGAGTTTATGGTCTCAGAGCTTGCATGTGGTCGTGTCAGTAAGTTTCTACTGGTGGGTAGCAATAGGATGTTAGCGGTCTAAGTCCTATTGTAAAACTTCGATTCTTTCATAGTAGATTCAGGTTTACCTTGAGGACAACTAGGTTAAATCCTCCCCAAGTTTTTACCGGTTTGGTTTCCTTGGTCATCATATCATTGTGTTATTTATCTTTCCACTGCTTTGCATGATATGATTGTTTGATTGTGATAACCTAGATTTGGAATTTGGACTAAGTAAATAACTTGGCTAATTAACTAGGTTAATCCAATTGTGTTTTAAGGGGTCTAAAACCTCACAAGATTTAACTTTAAAATGAGGTAAATGCTAAAGATGCTAAATTTGCAAACATTTTTACAAATTACTAATATGGTGAGTGGTTATTAATAAGTAAAAATATGATGTAAGTGATGAGGCCATATGCAAACTAATAAGAATTTACTGTCTCAATAGTTTGTAAAAATGTTGTAGAAAAGTTTGTGGCTATAGTAGCACTTTTAAAAGAATCAACGATATCATTAAGGGGGGTAAAGTGTAGTTTTATAGAACAAAATTTCTAAAATTGGTACCTATGTATACATTAATATTTTTATAAAAAAAAATAATAAATAAGAGGGGGCCATTGGCCTCCTTGTCTAAATGTTTGGAACCCGGTGGTTCCTAATAGGGATGGATAGGAATTATTGGAGAATTGATGGGTTCCTAATAGGGATGGATAGGAATTATAGGAGAATTGATGGGAATTATAGAGAAATTAACTTAACTCGAGGTAGTCACCCTCCATAGAGAGAGAGAGAGAGGAAATGTACTAAGTAATGAGTTGGTTTATTCTTCAATTGATATCTATTGTTGAAACACAATCATGTATTTATAAGAGACTAGCTCTAATATCATTGGCCCACATGGTTCAAGATAATTGGCTAGTCAATTCAACATGTACTCTATGAATTAAGTCATGTGTTAAATGAGCTATATGTGCTCAAATCTTAACTAACTCATCCTAATCTCAACCAACTAGCTAACTACCTAACTAAAGGAATTACAACAATTATTTCATTTTCCTAACATTTCCCTCCCCTTGAAAACACATTGCCCGCAAGGTGTTGTTGTGAAATGACACTTTCATTAGGGGAAACCGGCCACTAACCCAATATGCCAAAGCATCTTGATCATTGATTACACGAATAGCTCCAAAGCAATTAATCACAACCCTTGACATAAGAGCATAACGCAAAGCAGTCGTATTGAACTTAACTTTCAGCAATATAAAACTCAATTTCTTATAAAAATTGTGATCATCTCGGTTATGGAATCCATCATTTATCTCACAACTATTACCAAGAAAAGAAGCATCTAGTTCCTTGGCTTTGTGACAGCCACTAAGCAACGAGATTTGGCCCCCAACGTGAGTGTGTGGTAAGTCTACGTCTTTATTCTTGATTGCATGAACAGACCCATTTGGTGAAACATGAGTTTGGCTAACGCCAATGAGCATTAGATTACTCACAAGAACATGTGGTTCTTAAATAGTAGTCTTCAATGGATTGCCACAAGCAGTAGATCCAAATTTGACTTATAGTGCTTGAATAAAGGCATCCCAACTCACAAATAACCTAGTATCTTCAGCATCTTCGAACCACACTAATGCTTCCCCATCCATGTGAAAATAGGCCATTGGAAGCTTTTCATAATTTGGGGTCTTGTAATAGTTGAAGTATTGGTTTGCTTTATAAACCCAAGCAGCAGGTTCTTCACCCTTGAACTTAGGAAAATCAACCTTGATTGATTTTGGAAAAGTTATGGCTAGAGCATTGCTTAATATATAATTCTCATTGGACCAAGGTGTTTAGGGTTATTGTCTTCTTGTTTCTACTTCAGATAATTTCTTAAAAATGATGCTAAGTTTTTCTGAACTTCTTGAAAGTTGGAAATAGCTTCGTCTAGAAGTATTGTAGATTTAGTTTCAACCACGACTTCAGGATGAATGGCTCTGATACTACTTGTTAGGAACCCAGTAGTTCCTAATGGGGATGGATAGGAATTATAGGAGAATTGATGGGAATTGTAGAGAAATTGACTTAACTCGAAGTAGTCACCCTTCATAGAGAACTATTGAGAGAGAGAGAGAGAGAGAGAGGAAATGCACTAAGAAATGAGTTGGTTTATTCTTCAATTGATATCTATTGTTGAATTACAATCATGTATTTATTGGATACTAGCTCTAATGTCATTGGCCCATATGGTTTAAGATAATTGACTAGTCAATTCAGCATGTGCTCTATGAATTAAGTCATGTGTTAAATGAGCTACATGTGCTCAAATCCTAAGGCCTTGTTTGGATGTAAGAGACCCACTTACTCATCACTCATCACTCAAAACCCGTCAGTCATCACTCATCACTCATAACTAATCACTTATCACTTAAAATTCCCAAACTTCCTTCAATGGCATGTTTGGCACTTGTTTCTTCCTTCTAATAACTCAAAAACTTTACCTTTTTGTGCGACCCATTGACTGAGCACCATGTCTGCTCACAGTTAGCCTACCCACATATACTTTCACCCCAAACCCAATTTCACCTCATTTATTCCCTTTAGCCTATATCTTCTTCCAAAACCCACACCAAACCCAGCCTTCCTCCATCATCCTGAGCACCATGTTTGCTCACAGTTAGCCTACCCATGTATACTTTCACCCTAAACACAATTTCACCTCATTTATTCCCTTCAGCCCATATCTTCTTCCAAAACCCACACCGAACCCAGCCTTCCTCCATCGCCCTTGCCTGCAGCGCTAATCTCCACCTTCACCTACCAGGCGTACCTCGTGCCCATCGTGACCCAACTTGCAAGATCTCATTCAAAGTGCAGCAACGACGCTGATCAAAAATGTGAGAAAGGAGCATTGACTTCGTGCCGATCTCATTCATACCTTTATCACATTTTAAAGGTATGAATGTTTCTTCTTCTTTTTTAAAGAATTAGGCAAAAAAAACCTGATACTCCATTGGCTAAGTTAACTAGAACCTATGTCCAATTATTTAATTTTCCAAACATCCTCTTATATGGAATAAAATGGATTCCTTATTTTTGAGAGAGAGAGAGAGAAGCAGTGAAGAGCGCACAATACAACCCACTTATCAAACTTGACCTGAAATCCACAAACTTTAGTTTCAACCCAAATTTTTTGACGTTTGAAACATCTGATATGGCTGAGTTAATGGTGTATGATGTGCTGTGATAGGCCAAGAATGTATTGACCCTTTGTGATGAATTAACAAATTAATTAGCCAAGTTAATTAATTAATTCAATTAACATGCAAAACGCATGGTAGTACAAACAAATCACCAACTAAGTAAGTATGCAGCGGCAAATAAAGTTGACACGGTGATTGGTTTACGAATGGGGAAAACCAATACGGCAAAATCCCCATCGGGTGATTTTAAGGTCACCATTCCCAAGAATTCACTATTATCACAACAAGCGGTTACAAGTAAAGAAATTTCAGTACCTTATACCAACCTATAGTTGAACCTTTACCCTAATACCCAATTGGACTTGTTCTGTAGTGACAATCTCTCATTTTCAATGCACGGCTTCCAATATGTGACTGACCAATTTGATGTGCGGATCCCAGTACGTGGCTTACTCACCAACTTGAGAAAGATGTTGGCTGCAAAGTTTTTCAATTCATCACACGATGAGGATCAAGAAGCTCATTAGTCATAAAACCCTACGGTGTACAAATACAGCATCTTCTTCAAGAGAAAGATGAATTAGGGCAAATTCTGTCTCTGGTCACAATTTGCATGAACACAACTTTGCTTCACACTTATGCAATCTTTGACGGCCCTTAAAATTATCCTTATATATGTTTAGGGTTGTGATAGAAGAAAGCCTAAACATGTATACACGGATTGAATGAAAATCAGAACTGAAAATCTGTTTTTCATAAACCTCGATAGATAAGCTATCGAGCTAGCTGTCGAGCATCAGGCTTCAGCAGTTTTTAAACCTCGATAGATACTAGCTATCGAGTTTTAAAATCCAGCACTTCTTCACTTGTTTCTTGGACAGACTTGCATGGCTTTAAAACTTAATCTTGAAACCTTGTTCCTTAAAGTATTAAACACATTTTAGATCTACCCAATTACAAGTAAAGTGTGTTTTGTTAAAGGATTAGCCAATTACATAAAATATTGACATATGTTCTTAACATGATTCACATATGTCCTAACAATCTCCCCCTTTGGTAATCCATGACAAAACCACAACAAACAAATGAACATATAAGAGAAGTCATAAATCACTCAACTTATACTCATTTGTTGAATACAATAAAATCTATCCTAACACAAACTCTTGAAAAACTTTGCAAGAAGAAAGTTCATGACAAGAAAACTTTGACAACCTGTATTTCTGAAACACTTTAAACGAAACTCATCACGACATCTTAGTTTGAAACAGAAATAATAGATTGCATACAGTAAATAAGAAACATGTGTATAAAGAGAGAAAAGAAACAACACATAGAGAGATAGGTGAAATGTGATAACAACATCATCAAATATATATCAGAGATAAGTACAATGTTTGCTATCACCAAAGTAGTCACAAGACCGATGTACAAAAGATAATGTATCTAAAATAGAAAGAAAAGAAAAGATACAAAAAAAAATTCCTCACTACATCCCTCATATACACTCCCTCTATCACAAAAATCTCCTATACTAACCCTCCCCTTATGAGTGTGACTACTCTCATCTCAAAACTACTCCCCTTTTTTGTCACAAGTGACAAAGGGCAAGTACATCAAGTAGACATCACATTATCACTGGGCGAGCTAGCACCATCATCCTCATCAGCATCATCACAACTGGAGCCATTGTCGCTCTCATCCTCAGATGTCGTTGGAGATGGAGAAGAAGCAACAGTGAAACCACCCATAATAGCCTGTCGTCGTGCGATACGACCAACGCGGGTGTTCATCTGACACAACTCATCACTGAGTGTGTCAAGGTGAGCATCCATGCGTACAAGCTGTGCCATGATGGCCTTAAGTGTCAGTCCACCTGCAAAAGATGAAGGAACAGAGGTGGACAGAGCAGTGAAAGCAGAAGGAGTCGCCGTCTCTGTCCGAGGCCGCCTCGATCTAAGCTGTGCCTCGCTCCGTCGAACGGTAGCTGCATCTATGGCATTCATAACCAAAAAATGTGGAGACTCACGAAGAGAGATAGAAAAGTGGCAAAGAAGCCGCGTGATAGCTAAAGGAAAAATGAGCTTATCACGAGTCGTCGTATCCCTATAGAAATCTATAAGGGATAGAATGAAGTGAGAAGGGAAGTCGATAGAGATATCCTTTAAAAGGGATAGCAAAAATCAAGCACGAGACTCTGTAATAGTGTTATAATGAGACAAAGGATGAAGAATGAATGTCATCACCATATTAAGGAATCTCGGACCTTTTGCAAAGGCCGAGCAAGGGGTATTTGACGTTCACCCTAAGATGAAAGTGTCTCACAAAATAGAGACGAGAGTTTAGACACCGTCCTCAAACAATCGCAGCCAGGGTAGTCAGGATGCGCTACCCTAGGAACGTGTAGTACCTCGGAGACAATCTCTAAAGTAACTACGATGTGCGTACCTCGAACACGAGAGAAGAAATGAGGTACAAAAGTATCAAATCCATGCATATTGGAGTAAAACTCCTGTACAATCATGGAGGGACAAGTGACCGAGACACTACACAATGACTCCCAACCCCTACTGTAAATGACAGTGGGTAGGTCAGTATCGAAAAAATTCGATAAGATGACTTGGCATTCCGAATGAATGTCTCGCCTAGAGAAGTTCTCCGAAAATTCCTTTCGGGCTTTATCATCATGGAATTGTACATGAGAAGGTGTAGGGTCATCAGAAGAAGAAGTGGATGCCCCAGAACGAAAAGGGTTCTGGGACAGAGTGGATTTGTGTTTAGGTGCCATAGTGTAGACTAACGCAAGAAAGAAAGAGAGGGAGAGAGAGAGAGAGACAATCAGAAAAGCACCAACAAGACACTATATATAAGAATATAAAAACTTAAAGGTACGTATGCATGAAAATGCATGAACATGTGACATGCAAACTTAAATACATCATGGGGTCAACCCAATCCAAACCTACCAGCAAACAACATTGCAACAAAGTAAACACAAATCTAAATGCATGAAACATTGTTATAATGCAAATGTGATGCAATGCATGATGTTTTAAAACTATTTGAACAAAAACCCATCCCAAAATTTTAACAAAAACTCAAAAGTTTTGAAAAAGCCTCATAGAATTTCAAAAACCCCAAAAGTTAGGTTAAAGATCATGAAATGCATGATAAAGAGCGAGAAAGCATCATACCAGATGAAGAACAAGGATCTCGAGACCGAAAATGAAGTGAGGAAGATGAAAAGATTGAGTTTTGGGTGTTTGGGAGAAGGAGAGAAATTTTTTTATCGAGAGAGATCGGGGAGAAATGGGACAGAAATCGCATGGATCCCATTTATAGGAAATCTTAGTTTCTCGATGGATCGAGAGGTATCGAGAATTAAAAACGCATGTTTTATCTATTGAAGAGCTATCCAGAATCTATCAAGAGGTGTCCACAGCTAAAGGATCTCAATGGATCGAGGTAGCTATCAAGAAGCTATCGAGCATCCAAAAGGTTTCTCGATGGATCGAAGTAGCTATCGAGAATGCAATAAAAGGCAACTGAAGGGTCTCGATAGATAGTCTAGCTGTCAAGAGGTATCGAGAAGCTATTGAGATTACTTAAAAACAGTTTTTCAAAAAGAGAAAAAATCAAATATGAATGCAATCAAGCATGCTACATAACCAAAGATCCAAACAACATTTTAAGCTCTCAAAATCATCTCTCAACAAAAAAAAGTCAAGTACATAGATCCAAAACACACACACACACACACTAAACAAGTCTAACCGATTTTATATTTAAAAAAACAAGTTAAGACAGTTTAGTGAGCATACATTAACACATGTATTCCTTGTGATGGCCAAATCACATTGTATTTGCACATGTATCAAAAGTAGCAAAGAATTTTGTGTGTTGTGTGTGAAAAACATCGCAAGATTGCATAAGTGTCTTCATGTTATGACGATTTGAGATATGAGAAAATTATTTTAACTCACACACAATCATAACTGTTTGATGGGGACTATCTAATAGGCCAAAAACGAATTGACCCCTTGTGATGAATTAATTGATTAATTAGCCAAGTTTATTAGTTAATCAAATTAATATGCAAATATGTGGTAGCACAGACAAATCACCAATTAAACTAAGTGCAGTGGAAATTAAATTGACACGATGATTTGTTTACAAATGGGGAAAACCAACACGGAAAAAACCTCACTGGGTGATTTTAAGGTCACCACTCCCGAGAATCCATATTATCAAAACAAGCGGTTACAAGTAAAAAAATCCCAGTACCTTCTACCAACCTACAGTTGAACCCTTACCCCAATACCCAATTGAACTTGTTCTGTAGTGACAATCTCTCCTTGTAATGCATGACTCTCAGTACATGACTAACCAATTGTGCAGATCCCAGTACTCGACTTCAATCACCAACTAGAGAAGGTTGTTGGCTGCAAAGTTCTTCAGTTCATCCAGATGATGAAGATCAAGAAGATGCTTGGTTACAAAACCCTACGGTGCACAAACACGACAACTTCTGCACAATAACGATGAATTAGGGCAAATTTTGTCTCTAGTCACAGTTTGCTAGAACAAACTTTGCTCAACACTTGTGCAACTTGTGTCCACATTAACGGCCCTTAAAATAATCCTTTTATATGTCTAAGGTTGTGAAAAAAGAAAGCCCAAACACATAATCACGGATTAGAGTCAAAACAAAACTGAAAATCTGTTTTTCTTAAACCTCGACAGATAGCCATCTGTCGAGCAACTATTGAGCCACGGGGCTGGAACAGCTCTTTAAGCTCGATAGATACTAGCTGTTGAGTTTTAATGAACTTGTACTTTTTAGCTTGAATCTTGGACAGACTTGTATGGCTTCAACACCTGATCTTGAAACAAAATTTCTTGAAGTATTAAACACATCCTAGATCTACCCAAATACAAGTAAAGTACGTTTTGTTAAAGGATCAGCCAATTACATAAAATAGTGACATATGTTTCTAACAAGTGAATCACATATGTCCTAACAATCTCTCCTTTTGGCAATCTGTGACAAAACCACAACAAACAAATGAACATATGAGAGAAGTCATAAATCACTCAACTCATATTCACTTGTTGAATATAATAAAATCTATCCTAACACAAACTCTTGAAAAACTTTACAAAAAGAGAGTTTATGGCAAGTAGACTTTGACAACATATATTTCTAAAATACTTTAAACAAAACTCATCAAGGCATTTTTGTGTGAAACAAAAATAATTTATTGCATACACGTTAATAAGAAGCATGTGCATAAAGAGAGAAAGAACCAACACATGTAAGGGTAGGTGAAAGAAACATACATCAACATATAAAGAAGATAAGTACAATGTACGTCAATAATGGTCACAAGACCCATGTACGAGAATAAATGTATCTAAAATAGAGAAAAGAAAAAGATACAAGTAATCCTCACTACATCTCTCAAATATCAACACTCCCCTTAACAAAATAATCTTATACTAACTCTTCCCCTAAGTATGACTACTCTCATATATAAAACTACTCCTCATTTTTGTCATGAGTGACAAAGGATAAGAGTGTCAAGTAGACATCTCATCAATACCGAAAGAGCTAGCATCTCCATCATCATCATCCTCGGAAGTATCATCATCATCACTATCATCATCATCATCATCATCCTCAGCCTCAGAAGCCACTGGAGGAGGTGAAGGAGAAGCCTCAGGAGTAAAGCCACCCATGACCGCCTGCCGTCGAGCAATACGACCAACACAAATGTTCACCTGATACAGCTTAGTGGAGAGTGTATCAAGGCGAGCATATCAAGGTGAGCATCCATGCGCTAAAGCTGTGCCATGATGTCCCGGAAAGACACATCACCCGTAAAAGAGGAGGGAGCGGATGTGGATAGAGTAGATCGGGATGGAACCGAATGGGGGGTAGGAGCTGCTGACCCAGACTGCCTCGACCTAAACTATGCCTCACTACGTTTAATGGTAGCGGCATCTATGGCACACATAAAGGAAAAAGGGTCAGACGCTGGAAAGGTAACAGAAAAATGGTGTAAGATCCTCGTGATAGCCGAAGGAAAGATGAGCTTATCACAGGACACCGAATCTTGATGAACATCTATAATAGAAAGAATAAAGTGAGAAGGAAAATCTATAGTGAAATGCTCAAGAAGGGAAAGCAAAAATCGAGCACGAGGCTCTGTGATAGAGTTATAGTGAGAAAGAGGATAGAGAACTAAAGTCAAAACCATGTTAAAAAACCGAGGGCCTTTTGCAAAGCCTGAATAGTAAGTGAACTGGCAATCACCCCACTCAGAAAGGCGCTCACAAAAAGTAGACTTAAGCTCATCCTTGGACATAGTACTCAGACACTCATAATCGGGATAGTCAGGAAAGTCTACCCTCGAGACATGGAACACATTTGCAACAATTTGCAGTGTGACAACTATGCGCATACCTCGAACACGAGTGAAGAACTAAGGTACTGAACGATTAAATCCATTCATGTTGGAGTAAAACTCCTGGATCAGCACAAATGGACATGTGACCGGGACGTCACACAATGACTCCCAACCCCGACTGTGAATGACATTGGGTAGGTCAGTGTCAGTGAAGTCTGCTAGGATGACTTGGTGTTCAGAATGAATGCCTCGTCAAGAAAAGTTTTTCGAGAAGGCCTTTCGGGCATCCTCATCACGAAACCGAATATGTGATGGAGTAGGATTAGAGGAAGTGGATGCCCTAGAATGAAGATGGTTCTGGGACGGAGTAGACTTGTGTTTAGGTGCCATAGACACAGACTAATGGAAACATAAGAGAGAGGGAGAGAGAGAGACAATCAGAAAAGTCCCAACACAATTCAAATATAGCAAGTATATTGAAAAGAGAGTACATATGCATGGGAAATGCATGAACATGTGACATGCAATATAAACAACATCATGGGCTCAACCCAATCCAATCCTACTAGTACATAATCAATTTTCACACATCTAAATGCATGATAATACTGTTATAATGCTTATGTGATGCAATGCATAAGATTTTAAACTCATTCAAGCAACAACCCATCCCAAAATTTCAACAAAAACTCATCAATTTTGAGAAACCCCAAAAATTTTCAAAAACCCCAAAACTTAGGTTTCAAAACATGAAATGCATGAAAATGAGAGATTAGAAACTCACCAAGTGAAGAAAAACTTGGAAAAACCTTAAAGAAACCTTAAGGAAGAAGTTTGGAGTGAGTGAGAGAGGTTTGGGAGGTGAAAAGACGAGTCTGTTGAGAGAGAGATCAAGAAAAGTGAGAAACAGATCGCGCTGAACCTTTATATAGAAGGTCAGTAAATCTCAATAGATAGAGGTATCGAGACAGGTGTCGAGAAAGGTGTCAAGCAAAAAGGCTTCGACAGATTCAGTTGTCGAGATGGTGTCGAGGAACAATTCAATAGACACGATTAAAGAATCTCGATCGATCCATTAGCTGTCGAGAAGCTATCGAGAGGTCAGGAGCTTTCTCGATCGATCCATCTAGCTGTCGAGAGGTGCCAAGATTGCGATAAGAAATAGCTTAAGAGATTAACAAATAAACTAGGTGTCGAGGAGCTATTAAGATTGCTTAAAAACAGTTTTTCAAGAAAGGAAAAACACAGATATAAATGCAATCAAGCATGCAACTCAACCAATGATCCAATCAACATTTTAGACTCTCAAAATCACCTCTGAACAACAATTTTAAGCACATGGATCCCAAAAACACACACACACTAAACAAGTCTAATCAATTTTATATTTCAAAAATAAGTCAAGACAGTTTAGTGAGCATACATTAACACATGTAAACCTTGTGATGGCCAAATCACATCATACCTACACATGTATCAAGAGTAGCAAAGAATATTGCATGTTGTATGTGAAAAATATCGCAAGATTGTATAAGTGTATACACATTATGATGATCTGAGATATGAGAAAATCACTTTAACTCACTCACAATTATAACTGTTTGATGGGGACTATCACCTTTGAGGTACATCCTATAACTCTCACATCTCCTTGAATACACGCTTGCAATCATATATAAAGCATTTTGATCTTTTTGCTTTTTATTTTTCTTTGCATATTTTTCATTTTAAGCAAATCATACATGGACATATAAGAGATAGAAAAGAGATACCCAATAATGTTAAGCTTTTGACATTTCAATTTTGCTATGCCGAATCACACAAATGTTATTGACATTGCACTTTTGCTAGGCCGAAACATACAGATGTCATTTCATGATTGGCGGGCAATAGTGATGAGATAGTTATTTATGTCTTTCTCTTAGGATTTTCTAGTTCTTCCCATAAAAAAAAGTGATATGAGTGTTAAGTACAAGAGATTACTTAATCTTACTCATCACGAACACGAGCCACAAATCTCACTTGCTTAGTGCATAAAGATGCTCATTTAAGTTACAAAAGATACAAAGTTTAGAAAATTTTGTTTCGATGGCCATTCAAGGTACACAAGTACCAATGTACACAAATCACACACTATTTTTGTATTTTTTCAATTTTTTTATTTTATATGAAAAACAAAATAAAGCAAAAACTGAAAAGAAAACACACAAAAACATGTTAAACAAATAAAAAGAAAGCATAAAACAAGATGCATATGCATGAAAGCATAATTCCAAAATGAAATAAGAAATCAAGAAAGAAAGTCCAACTTTAAATAGAAAGAATTAAAGAAAATGACAAACAAAAAGACAATTAAGTCTTAGGATCCTTTATCACCCACACAGCACGAGTCCTTAGCCGTGAAGATGAAAAGGCACTTGTCCTAGTATGACTACTAAAGGACATAGAGGAATTAGAATTCCCCTGAAATTGAGTCAAAAAGCTCAAAGCTTTTAATAACTCACCAAGAATAAGTACAAAGCCTTTAGATAAAGGATGAGACCTATTTGACACTCGCTTTTGAGGAAACAGCTTGAAACAATTAGGACGATTGTGACCTGAAGCACTATAATGGTGATAAACATGAGTAGTTTTAGAGCTACTCGACTTCCTAGAAGGAGGTCTAACCTTAGAGGTTGACAACTTAGGACAATTTGGCCTAATATAACCAACAATATGACAATGATGACAAGTGGAGACAAAAACAAAATTTTTATTCAACCTAGGAGGAGTTTTAGACATAGGTTTAGAAACTTCAACGTTAACATCAGAACTTTTACCTTTGTCTATCCTAGCAATATTAGCCTTCAACTCTTCATTATTCCTTTTAAATGGAGGAATATAAAAATCTTTTTCTTTTGAGTTAGGCTCAACAAGTTTGGCACTACTTAATTTTTCAATTTCAGTTTTAGATTCAACTAGTTGCTCTTCCAAACTTTTAATTTTATCCACCTGAGATGAAATTTGATTTTTAAAATTCTCATTCAAATTATTGGCTTCATCCAATTTTGCAATCAAATCATCTTTTTCAAGCTTGACCTTTTTAAATTTAGCTTTTAATTTTGTAGAATATTCAAGAGATTTCATACAAAAATTATAAAGCTTGCAATAGGCATCTTGAATATCATCATCATCATTTAACATAAGATCATGCAAATCAAAACAATCAAGAGTTTCCATGACAACAGGGGTTAATGGATCACACAGCAAAAATTAAAACCTAATTAGAGTATGCCTGCTTTGATGCCACTTGATAGGCCAAAAACGAATTGACCCCTTGTGATGAATTAATTAATTAATTAGCCAAGTTTATTAATTAATCAAATTAACATGCAAACGCGTGGTAGCACAAACAAATCACCAATTAAACTAAGTGCAGCGGCAATTAAATTGACACGGTGATTTGTTTACGAATGGGGAAAACTAACACGGCAAAAACACCATCGGGTGAATTTAAGGTCACCACTCCCGAGAATCCACTATTATCAAAACAAGCGGTTACAAGTAAAGGAATCTCAGTACCTTTTACCAACCTACAGTTGAACCCTTACCCCAATACCCAATTGGACTTGTTCAGTAGTGACAATCTCTCATAGTATGTGCTTTCAGTCCTTGTCAAATCCTTTTACGTTGGCATTTTTCATAAACTTCTTGAACTACCTCGTGATATAAGATTTCATCTTAGAATCTTCATCGTCTAAAGACTCATAAGTATCTTGGCCTTCAATGCCATGCTCTTACTCTTACTTGATTTCCCGATCCTTATAAAACCCAACTCATAGGTTTGCAGATTGCCAACCAACTCTGTTAAAGGAATTTTGTCAACATCCTTTGATTTCTCAATCGCAGTGATCTTGGTATGAAATCTCTCGAGTAGAGATCTGAGCACCTTTCTCACAATCTTGGATTCAGGAATGGTTTCCCCAAAATTAAAGGTTGAGTTCACTATGTCCTTGAGCTTAGCATAGAACTCATCGAATGACTCATCCTCTTCCATATTAATCTCTTCAAAGCTCGTAGTAAGCCTCTGAAGTTTTGAATCCTTGACAGCCTTAGTCCCTTTATAGGTTGTCTGGAGAATGGTTCATGCTTCCTTAGCAGTTTCAGTAGAGGATATCTTTTTAAACTCCTCATTCGTGAGTGCACTGAATAGAGCATTCAATGTCCTACTGTTAAAGTTCGCTGCCTTGATCTTAGCATCATCCTACTCGACTAGTGCTTCCATAGGCTTGGTCCAGCCTATCTCCATAGCTTGCCACACCTTTTCATCTAATGACTGTAAGAAAACTCTTATACATACTTTCCAGTATGCATAGTTAGTGCCATCAAATAAATGAGGTATAATAAGAGATTGTCCTCTATCCATGACAAACAGGGGTTAATGGATCACACAACAAAGATTAACCCTAATCAGAGTGTACTTGCTCTGATACCACTTGATAGGCCAAGAATGTATTGACCCCTTGTGATGAATTAATTAATTCAATTAACATGTAAAATGCGTGATAACACAAATAAATCACCAATTAAGTAAGTATGCAATCGAAAATAAAGTTTACGAATGGGGAAAACCAACATGGCAAAAACCCCACCGGGTGATTTTAAGGTCACCACTCTTGAGAATTCACTATTATCACAACAAGCGGTTATAAGTAAAAGAATCCCAATACCTTATACTAATCTACAGTTGAACTCTTACCCCAATACCCAATTGGACTTGTTTGTAGTGACAATCTCTCATTTTCAATGCACGGCTCCCAGTATGTGACTAACCAATTCGATGCGCGGATCCTAGTACGCAGCTTACTCACCAACTTGAGAAAGATGTTGGCTGCAAGGTTCTTCAATTCATCACACTAGGGCTGTCCACGGTTCGGGTCGGATTGGGTTTGGGCTCAACCTGCATCCGATCTAAACTGATTGGGTGGAGCCATCATCAACCCGCCGCTGACCGAGAGGAGAATAGGATCGGATTGGTCAGAGCTTCGATGGATGTCGGGCGGATCGGGTTGAGGCTGAAGATCTGGAAAACAGCAATAATCTGGCTAGAAAAGATGAAAAACAGCAAAAATCCGATGAGAAAAGATGAAAAATGGAGGAAATTCGACGAGAAAAAATTGCAAAACGGCCTAAATCCAGCGAGATCTTGGCCATTTTAGGCAAGATCTCAGCTAGATCTAGCAAAATCTCTCCAGATTTAGCTAAATCTTCCCGAAAAAAATCCCAGATTTGCCGGAAAATACAAATGGGTCGATCGGTTCGAGTTTCTTGGATTTGAGGGGTGGAGATCCGATACCCGAACCATCGATCTCGATTTTTGGAGAATCAAATCTATCATCGACAGCCGGAGCAATCAGTTCGGTCGGCAGCAGGTCGAGTCCAGTCGGCAATGGCGGGTGGGTCGGGTCTGGCGGGTCCTTGGACAGCCCTACATCACACGATGAAGATCAAGAAGCTACTTGGTCACAAAACCCTACGATGTACAAATACAACAACTTCTTCAAGAGAAAGATGAATTAGAGCAAATTCTGTCTCCGGTCACAATTTGCATGAACACAACTTTACTTCACACTTGCGCAACCTTTGACGGCCCCTAAAATAATCCTTATATATGTTTAGGGTTGTGAGAAAAGAAAGCCTAAACATGTACACACAGATTTGATGAAAATTAGAACGAAAATTTATTTTTCATAAATCTCGATAGATAGGTTATCTATTGAGCTAGCTGTCGAGCATCGGGCTTCAGCAGTTTTTAAATCTCGATAGATACTAGCTATCGAGCTAGCTGTCGAACTTTAAAATCTAGCACTTCTTCACTTGTTTCTTGGACAGACTTGCATGACTTTAACACTTAATCTAGAAACCTTGTTCCTTGAAGTATTAAACACATCCTAGATCTACCCAATTATAAGTAAAGTGCGTTTTGTCAAAGGATTAACCAATTACATAAAATATTGACATATGTTCTTAACATGATTCACATATGTCCTAAGATGCTAAATGCTAAAAATTTAGCATTTAGGACACTTAATGTGTAAGTGTTGTAATCCAATTATAAGTAGATGCCCCACCATGTTGTAGAGTGTGGTTTTGAGTGTGTCTGTACTCTGGACTAGATTGATAATAAGTTAATAATTTGTGACCCTCAATTAAAAAATAAAATTGTGTTTTCAATTAGTTTAGCTGGTATAGTCTTGTCATCAAATAAAAGATTTTAGGTTCAAACTCAACTTTAGTTTCAACTTTCAACCCAAATTTTTTGACGTTCAAAATATCTGATGTGGCTGAGTTAATGGTGTATGATGTGCTAAATGCTAAAAATTTACATTTAGGACAATTGATGTGTAAGTGTTGTAATCCAATTATAAGTAGACGCCCCAAGATGTTGTTGAGTGTGATTTTGAGTGTGTCTGTACTCGGGACTAGATTGATAAATAAGTTAAGTATTTGTGACCATCAATTAAAAAATAAAATTGTATTTTCAATTAGTTTAACTGGTAAAGTCTTTTCGTAAAATAAAATATTTTGGGTTCAAACTCCCTTCATACAACCTGATGATATATATTAAATTTGAAATAGAAGTCATAGGTTAAAAAGTTAAGTATTAATAATTATCTGGCGAATCCAAGTTATAATATCGAAGAGAAAATGCATCTTTAGAACCAAGAATAAGGTACATTATCAAATCACAATTTATTGAGTACTTTTTTCAATTCGCAAAAAATATATATACACGTTTTCACAATGAGTTTCTTCCAACAATAATACTTTAGTAGATTTTACCAATGGCTTAAATATGTTTTAATAAATACATTTTTTTAATGCAATTCTTAAAAATCATTATTTTTTTCCCAAAGGTATATCTTCAAAGAACTACAACGAATAGAGAGTTCGTTACATGTATTTCTTTTTTTTAAAAATAGAATCAAACTCATGTAACCTTTTAATATATTTGTTAAAATTCTTCACATCTATCTCTCTCACATAGAGCTTTTGATGAGTCCATTTACTGCATTGGCATAGAATACCTATATATCAAACATTCATGTCAAATTTTTATCATATAAATCCGACTAGTTTTGTAAAATTGTTTATATCTAAAAGCATTGTACATGAACCTCATTTAAGTGAACAATCATGGTTTGAATACCCCTCCCATTTGTTATAATAATTAAATTATAAAAATAATTACTATACAGTCTATACCATTATTACAATATAAGCCAACCTTTAAATCAAGGTAGTATTGCCAAAACAATTGTATTGGTCATTAAATCAGTACCAATATTCCTCTAAACTGTACCGAATTAAATATCAGAAAGTGCCAAAGATTTTTTGGGTCATTCGGCGTATATTAATGTTTTGAACCATATTACAATAAAAATCATTCTAAAATATATTATAAAACATATTATTTAAGTTAATATATTGCGCTGATAAAAAAAAAAAAAAAAGTTAATATATTGGGTTAATGTACTTAAACTAATATTTGGGCATAAAAAATATGTGAATTTTAAATTATATTTATAAAAATATGAATAAATACACACATATATATTGCCACAACTCTGGAACGTTACACCAATATTTACCAAAATCAATATATTCGTTTCTATGGTCATATTGAAATGGTTTCCGTTACAAAATTGAGTCACTTGCTTTAAAGAGCTCTCTTATTTTAGCATCTTACATATATGGAAGGTTTGCACTAAGCAATCACATTCGGATTTAGATCTTTTAAATTTACTAGGGTAATCTACCAAATAAATGAAAAATAGGGTGAAAAATGGCATTTTCCACTATTTGGTTGAGGAGAGAAAACAAGAGAGACAGAAACTAAGGGGGAAAATTTTCCCTCCAGGCCCACCTATTTTTATCCTCCCAATTTGGGAGGAAAATAAAGAGAGAAAAGTACTAAAAGATACACTTTACACAAATACCCTGAATTTAAGTTGCATTTTTTTTTTCTTTTTTCTCTCTTCCCTAGGCAACAACGTTGCCCTTTTTTTTCTTTTTCTTTTTTTGTTGACATTGCTCCTTTTTTTTGCTTTTTTTTTTTTTTTTTTTTCTAGGCAATCACGTTGCCGGCTGTCAATTTTTTTTTTTCTTTTTTTCTTGGGCATTTACATTGCCTCTCTTTTTTTCTATTTTTTTTTTCTTTTGATTTTTTAGGGCTTGTGTGTGATAGTTTATTTTTATTTTTACTTGATGTGATATTTTTTGGAACATGTTTTTTATTTTTATAAAAAATTTTGGGTGATTGCTCTTGTTTGTGTGGTTATTTGTCACTTTTTTTTTAATTTGGCATCATTCTTTAACAAGGGTATATGAGTAAATTTATTCAAACTCTTTTTTTTTTTCCATCACCCCACTTTTTCATTTTTCCATTCTCCCACTTTTCTATCCTCCCACAATTTTCTACCCTCCCACTTTTTCACTCCTCCAACCAAATGAACCCTAAATCTTAACCATTCTTTAATGATTTAATGGTCTAAATTCTGCCATGTCAACATTCCACTAACAATAATCTTAATTGTTTTGTTTGCAATATTATTTTATTATTTTAAGAATATTATTAGTGGAATGTTGACATGGCAAAATCTAGACCATTAAATCATTAAAAAATGATTAGGATTTAAGGAAATTTATTAGTAGAGTACCCTAAGAAATCTAAAAGATGTGAATCCATTATGGTTTTCCCATATTAGAAGATTGAACAAATCTCATTTTATGACATGAGGATATTCCAAATGGGATTCCATTATATTTGGTCTCAATCTGAGCCTATAAATAAGCAAATAATCAATAATTTTCTCAAAGTACCAAAAAGGAATTACAAACATCATGAGTCCACTCGGAAGAGTTGTATTACTGCTGACAACCCTTATGTTGCTAATGTCTCTCTGTGAATGTGATCCTCCAACAACAGTTCATATCACTGATTGTTTGAGTAACAAACAATGGCTTAACTTTCATTGTAAATCGAAGAATGATGATCTTGGGTCAAGAGTACTCGCCCCTACCAACTCATACAAATTCTCTTTCCATCCTGACGTTTGGGCTACTACACTATTCTATTGTAGCATGTATTGGCAAGGTGATAAGAAATTACATTGGTTTAATATTTTCGAAGCCCAAAGAGACATAACTTGTACAGATTGTTTTTGGAGTATCAAAGACACTGGCCCTTGCAAGTCTCTAACTCAACCTAATTGCTCTGCGGGTGATAAGTACGTTAAATGCTATAACTGGAATCCGTCAGAATGAGCAGCATCCATAATCTTGCAAATTTGCATGATGCCTTTTCTGGTGCAAAATAAAGAATAAGCTCATCATATCATGCATGTAATCCTTAATTTCTTTTCTCTTTTCAAGAATCATGTAGTCCTTAATTTAAATCAAGAATGAACTCATATTATGTACTCCTTGCTTATCTTTTTTTACCCTTTTTCTGTGCCACTCTACTCTTCTTCTTAGCTTAACTCACTCTTTCCTTGCCTCCTTCGGAGAGTTGATTGATAGCATTTCAAGTGTATTATCCTTACCCATACGCACTCTTAGCATGATAATCACTTTACAAGAACATGTACTTGTAAGGTGACTAGGTGAGGGAGACATGAGCGGGAGTTTGAGTATATATATCTAAGAGGAACCTTCATATACATACGCTTAAATTAGGATAGAGTACTATTTTTATCTTAGATAATAAAAGAAAAAAAATCCTTTAAGTAATTATTATCACACACAGTATGTACGTACACATAGGCTAAAATCATGTTTTGAATCACAATTTCAATTAAAATGGTAAAATCATGTTTTGAAAACACAATTTCACAATTTGTATGTACAGCTATATATATGTAATTAGTTGTGTGCAACAATCAATGCTTATAGAATGTATATTATAAACATTTTTTAAAAATGTAGTTTGCCAAAAATTGAAGTTGGACCCTCCAAATTTTGAGTCATTTTAGTGGTGTTCTTAAAAGAAAGATAGATTATATTTAAAATCATATAATTTAAGTGGTTTAATAAATTAAACTATGTAGTTTGAAAAATAACAAATTTAACTTTGATGTTTTAGAAAGTAACAAATTTATTAATCTTGATCTTTCATAAAGTATGAAATTAAAATTCAGTCTATTGTGTTTGAGATTTAATATAAGTTGAGGGTTTAATTTATTACTTTTTGAAACCTAAGAATTTAATGTATTACATTGCAACTATATATAAAGTTTAAATTTGTTAATTATAAAGATATAGGGTTTAAATTGTTACGCGCTTAAAATAAAAATTTCAAAAGTAAAAAGACCAATTGGTCAAGTAGTTATAGAAACAAGATACATTTTTTTGGGCGTAAATTATGCTCTAGTATGCATTAAAGTCTTGCATTATTCTTGAACTTGAAGACTTCAATAGTTCCATTAAAAATTAAAATCTTCAAAATTTCATTATGGAGATAATAAAAGATTAATTTTATTATATGAGACATCATCATCAAGCATAATTTTGACAGGAGATACTACATTATATTTTTTATTATATATTTTTATACACGTTTAACATAAGTACATGACTTTTATATATTCATTAAAATTTAGAAGATGATAAATTCTCTTAGAAAATTAATTTGTATATATATACATGTGTGTGTGCACGCGTGTGTGTGTGAGCTTGAGTTAATCCTTAACTAATATACTAGTATCAGAACTTAGCCCCCTCAAACGAACTCAATTTTCATTCAATGAAGAGATAAGAAATCATAGTACAATCTTCCCAAGCTGGTGAAGGAGAGTCCTCCATCCAGAACATATCTTCAGTAATATTCCTAGCATACCTAGCCAAAGAATGGCCACAGTATTTGCACCCCATTTTACATGGCTAACATTCATCCAACGAAGTCCAAGAGAAAGACTTTGAATGTCCTCAATAATATGGCCTAACCGAGACTGGTTTACACCAGTGGAAGAGATGGAGCCCATGACATTGGCATTGTCTCCCTCAACAACCAATTTTTAAAAACCTACATCAATAAACTCCAAAGCTTTTCTTCATGCCAAAACTTCATCCTCGTCACTATCTCTCACGTGTGGACACTTAGCCGACAAAGCCGCCATCACCTCTCCCTTCACATTCTAGATCATTGGACCAAATCCTAAATTGTTCAAGTCCTAGAATATTGCAGCTTCAAAGGTCAATTGAAGACCGATGCAGGAGGAGGATGCCATGCAGTTACACTCACATTCGTATCTGGAATGTTCAAATGGTCTTTTGCATGGTGAAATTCTTCCAAATAATCCCTTGATATTTTATTTTGCCAACCAATTCCTTTAATTTCCCTCCATACATGCAATACCTGGAACAGATCTCTTGCCATGAACATTTAAAATTAAATTTCTGGAGCAAACTTGTTCTCATGTGGCTGAATGGGCATTGAGTTATAGGGGAACTAGATTTGATCGAATTCATACCTGGTACATATTATTGGGGACCTTTAATATGGACGTCGAACGAGGTGAGGTCCCGATTTTTCCCTTAATTGGTGTTCACCATTGCCTTTTGTTATCACCAAAAACTTTTGTCTCCACCTCGTGCATCTATAGATCTAGTCCCCTATATGTCTTGTACTTCGTGGTTTATTCAATTTGCAAACAAAATGAAAGTTTCTTTGCTTTGTCTTTTCTGGGTCTTTAAGTTTGAAGATTCAGGCCAAGTTCATGGAGAGTACCATAACTGGAGGGTGTGAAGTTGAAGTATGGATGTTGGCAACGGTGACTGGATCTGACTAGTGTGGGAAAATTACAGAATAACATGAAATGAGTTTTGGTTCAATAGTAATTGCTAAGCTGGCTTTGTAATTGTTTATAAGGCAATTTTTGACATATCTTATTTTTATTGTGCAATCTCATACATATTGCAGGAATTGCATGTTAAGCAATTGCATATAGTCTACTCTCCTAAATAATGTTGCCACATCATTAAAAATATGCCAACTCATTTTTCCGTTAGACACATAATCAAAAAAACTAGAGGAAGTTAGTGGAGTGACCAATTGTACTTAGTTTTGAGATTTTAGGGACCAATAGTGCTCAAGTTGAAATTTCAGGGACTAAAAGTGCTCCGTAGGTAAACTTCAGGGACCAATAATATAGTTTCGCCTAAAAAGAATAAAAAGTTAATATTTAAATAAAGTGGTAACAAAATAGAATATGTGATGTAAGGTGTATTGTAAAATGGTGTCTTAAAATAGAAAAAGTAGTTTTTTAATGTGTCAAAATAGTTTTTTTTTTTTTTTTTTTTACAATACTTGATGCTAGTGCTCAAATCTCATGTTATTAAATTCACTTTTTCATAAGTTGTGCTAAAAAATGGTATTTTCATGCAATAAAAGTTACTCTATCTATTTTAATAAATCACTTTCCAATGCATCTTACACCAGATCTTCCATTTTAAAATCCCAATTCCCAACCCATTAAAATATTCTCAATAAAACTTCTACAGAATAAAACAAAACAAAAACAAAAACAAAAAAATTATAAAGTCAGCACCACCACACATAGGCGGGCTCCACCACCAATACTACTAAAAAAAACCCCAAAATCAAACCAAAACCACCACCAAAAAAAAAAAAAAAAAAAAAAAAGAAAAGAAGAAGAAGAGATGAATATGATCTCAACCAATCAAAATCAACCCAATACCACCAACAAGAACGTCGACCCACCAAAAATCTAACGACCCATTAAACCCATGGGCACAACCTTAGGTGACCCACAAACCAAAACCAACACTACCACCCCATTCTTGCAACCCACAACCACCAAAACCACAACTCACCTCCAAAACCAACCAAAACCTGTTAGATTGAACCACCGCCTAAGACCCACATATTACCACCGACGACCCACAAGATCGGCCATGCAACGCCACCAAAAAGCCACCACCAGAAAGGGACAAGAGAGAGAATGTAAAAAGAAGACAAAGGTGAGAGTTAGTGGAGAGAAGAGAAAGAGTGAATAAAAAATAAATAAAAGTTTTAGCATTTTAGCCTATACCATCTCATTTTTAGAACAACATTGTAGCCCCATGCCAAAATTTTGACATTTGAAGTATTTGATGTGGCTAAGTTTTGGGTGTTTGGTATGCTAAAAGCTAAAAATTTAGCATTTAGCACACCTAATGCTAGTTCTCTTAGTACTCTTATGTGTAAGTGTTGTAATCCAATTATAAGTTGACGCCCCAATATGTTGTTGAGTGTGGATTTAAGCATGTTTGTACGCTGGACTTGACTGATAATAAGTTAAGTATTTGTGATTCTCTTTTTTTTTTCTTTTTTCTTTTTTTTTTTTAAATTGTGATTTCAGTTATTTTAATTGGTAAAGTCTTGTTGTCAAATAAAATATTTAGGGATCAAACTCCCTCCACACAACCTCATAACATTCATTTTGAAATACATGTCATTGGTTAATAAGTTAAGTATTAGTAATTATCTGGCGAACCCATGTTATAAAATGGAAGAAAAAAAATGCTTTTTAGAACTAGGAATAAGGTATAATATCTGTTAGGGTACTTTTTTTTTTTTTTTTTACACCTAATTTTATTTGAGCACCACCTATTTATACCGCTAATAAGTTATTGGTTTTCCCAAATATTTTTTACTCTATTATTATGTTAATCACAAATGTTTCATATCTCATTATCTAAATTGGGTCATAATACAAAATATCACAAAAAATCCCAAAAACTCATATTTTATCCAATTTTATTATCATATTCTTTTTAAAACCCAAGAATACTTATGCTTGATAATATTTGAGAAGCCCACGATTCAAGTCCATGGCAAAACAATTTTATCAATGGAATTCAAATCTATGATCAAAGCCTATGATTTAAACCCATAGCAATTTATTTATCCAAAACCTAATTTTCATTGGCAACATCAAAGCCCAATTCTCATTGGCAATATAAAAAGCCCAACTTATGTTGACACTATTAAAAGCCCAAACTAATTACTTGGCACTATTCTATCAAAAGCCCAAGGTTATTAATACTTGGCAAAATACTATATCATAATTATTTCACTTAAAAGTCCAATAATGAACAATAATTTAAATTCTTAAACATATTATTATAATATTACAACCTCATGGAATTTATGAATTATCTGTTCTCAAAACCCATGGCAATCATCTTGTAAAAGCCCATGGAAAGTTATGATTGTTAGACCTATGACATTTATTTATTTCATGTTATAAACCCATGAAATACATGGACACCATTTGCATCGCGACATCCATAATATACTCCTTCGACACTCATGGTAAACATTCAAACCCACAAGATCATCATTTAAGTTATGATGCGATTATTAAAAACCATGAACACTATTGCAACATGGAATTCATCAAAGTAAATATTATTTACAAAAGTATTTTGAAACTTATCCTATTGTTTCAAACATTACAACTAATTGCCCAAAGGCCCATTGCAAGTATTTATGAAAAACCCAAAAATATTTACTAATAAAAGTCCATGAGGAATAAAGGCCCATGGCAACATGTGCACACAACCTAGCCCATGTGAGCAAGCTCAAGCAAAAAACACCAGCAGGAGGCAAAAGAGAGTGGGCAAACAGCCCTTGTTCATTCCTAACCAAAAAGAGTAACTAAGTACTCATACAAGGAAACCAAGCCTTTGAGAATGGACTAAGGGCTATCCCATCAATTTTCTGCCACCCTCTGCCTGATGTGAATAGTGCCTAAGGGCCATCATATTAGCTAAAGTCAAAAGGATGAAGGAACTCCATCATCTTCCTCAATACTGCACCTCCAGCAGAAGGGGAGCTGAAACCAAACTTCAACAAATTGATGCTATAAATGTTAAAAATATTCAAGACGTGATTCATGTGCCAAGCCTATGAATCCTAAAGGGGGAAAATTAGGAACATGTGGTTTAGAGGGCATAATAGGATTTCCAGCGGAACCCCCTGAAGTGGACTTAGAATTTGACACTTGGCTTAGGGTGTTGAATCTTACTTCTTGAAGAACCAAATCTCAGTTTGCAGCATTAGGATTCGTTCTTGATACATGCCATAATCATATTGATTTAGCTCAACCCCATAAATTATGGCATTAAATGCAAAGCACTCTGAAATCCCATCATTACCCAAAGAAGCAAGGCAGCTCCTAAAGTGAATCTCTTACTTCTGACCAAAAATTCTCAAGAAACTTAACCTTGATTCATCACCTCTGAGTAGTCATACGTTTTTTGGATTATTCTTGTCAATTAATGCTTCCCTCAAGCTCCATTATAAAAACATACACACCTTAGCTCACAACAGGGGGAAGCCTCTCTCAAAATTTCTGTCATTGACTACACTCTACAGAAATTCAATCCCTATTTGCTTTCTTTAAGCTTCCCCAAGCTCTCTTGAGCTCACTCACAACCTTTCTCAGCCTATAGTCATCATAACACCAACATTCACCACCTTGCTTACACCTTCCTACTCCATAAATGTCCCATAACTGACCAAGACAGCCACTCCCTCTGAAATCCTTGGTTTGTTTACTACTTTGCTCGTGGTTTAGCTTTCCTCAAGCTCACCACTCATCATATTTAGCCCACACTCATTTAATCTCAGATACTCTTTTCCCCTTTCACACAATCACAACCCATAAATGTCTCTCAACTAGTCACAAATAAACCACTACTCATAAAAAACCTTAACCTTAGAGTTAACCTCATCCCACTCACTCAAAACAGCCAATATTGTCTCATTCATACCTTATGAACACACACTGACCAAAATCTTAGTCTAATACTTGCTGCACTAAGCTGGGGATCTTTCTCTCCCTTCATTCCATCCTATTTTTTCTCTTTTATTTGTAACTATGGAGCCTTTAATCATTATTTATTATTATTATGATGAAGGATATAATGTATTTATAACAATTGAATTATTCCCTCACATTGATGTAATGATGGCTGAAAGTACTATAAATTCCCCTGACCAAGACACACAAGGACCCCCAGGAGTGAACACTTTCCTAAATTTATTTAATCATTGATTGCTGGACTCTAAGTATAATTTCACCCCTATTGTTGGAGATAATACCGTACCACTAGAGAACTGATTTGAACTATGACATCGTAAAAAGACTAATAATATAACAAACTAACAATACTAACGTGTTTATTATGCTTTATTGTTGTCTTCTTGTTAGGGTGCAACCTCTATCTCTTGCTTGGGCGGACTTACACCACACCAATAGCCTTTGGACTTTATTTCAAGGGCCCATCGTCGAGTTTCGGCTTGGTTACCTCATATTCTATTTGGGAACATCAAAATTTTCCCCTCAACAATATCAAATCATAATTTATAGAGTACTTAATTTTTACAAATTGCAAAAATTATATATACACATTTTCACATTGAGTTTCTTCCAACAATAATACTTTAATTAGATTTTACCAATGGCTTAAATACGTTTTAATAAATGCATTTTTTTAATGCAATTCTTAAAAATCATTATTTTTTTTTCAAAAGGTCTATTTTCAAAAAACTAATTAATACAAACAAATAGATCATTACATGTATTTCTGCCTTTTTTTTTTAAAATAGAATCAAATTCATGTAACCTTTTGATATATCTGTTAAAATTCTTCACATCAATCTCTCTCACATAAAGCTTCCAATGAATCCATTTATTGCATTGGCATAGAATATATATATATATACATATATATATATATATATATATCAAACATTCATGTCAAATTTTTATCATACCTCCTATTAGAGACATATTTTATGTAATTGACTAATTCTTTGACAAAATGCACTTTATTTGTAATTGGGTAAATCTATGATGAGTTTAAGACTTCAAGAAACATGTTATTCAAGTCAAGTGTTAAAGCCATGAAGATCTGACCAAGAAATAAGTGAAAAAGAGTTGTTCATTAAAACTCGACAGCAATCTCAATAGAAAGACTTCTATCGAGATTTAAAGTCGAAACTCAACAGAAGCTCAACACAAGCTATTTTTGTCGAGACTTACGAAATCAGAACTTCCAGATCTGATTTTCAGCCCAAGCTGAAATATTTGTATAGGGTTTCTTTTCTCATAACCCTAGAAATATATAAGGCTTATTTTAAAAGGTCATCGTGCATGCAGAAAGTGCCTTAGTTCATTATTCTCTCTGAAAAAACTACTGCATCTTTACACCAAGGGTTTTGTGACCAAGGATCTTCCTAATCTGCATCGTTGATGAACTAAAGAACTTTGCAACTAACAACCTCTTCAAGTTGCTGGAGTTAATCACGTACTGAGATCCGTGCACATTGGTTAGTCACAAATTGGGATTCGTGCATCAAGGGAAAGATTGCCACTATAATACAAATTTAATTGGGTATTGGGGTAAGAGTTCAATTATAGGTTGGTATTTCGGGATAGGCTAAAGGGTTTGGTAAGATTCTTTATACTTGTAACCACTTGTAATTGATAATAGTGGATTCTTAGGAATGGTGACGTTAAAATCACCTGGTGGGGTTTTGCCTCAGTGGTTTTCTCCATTCATAAACAAATCCCTGTGTCAAATTTATTTTCCGCTATATTTAGATAATTTAATGATTTGTTTGTACTGCCATGCTATTATATGAAATTTGATCTAATTAATTAATTTGGGTATTTAATTAACTAGTCGCTAACCCGTGCGATGCACCGGAAAGTTATTGAGTACAATATAAAATTTAATCTTGGTTTATTTTACTACATCACCAAAATTGAATTTGTAAAATAAAATCATGTAGCTAAAACATTTGCTAACAACAATACGTCCAAGAACCATCTAAAAGTGACAACATTATTGTCTCAACACATACAAACATGATGAATATATCATCGTTCATTATAAATAAAGAAAATTTAGAAAATATATAACATGTGATTGAGTTATAGAATTAAAGAAAAACTGATTTCTTGGTGTTCTAGTTTTCTGTCGTGATTGTTTTTGAAACTCTCTTTTGATTTTTGAACCTATATGCTATGCTACGTTTAATATATGAGATATATATTGATTCACGTTAATCATAGTAGGCCATGATTATGTTTCTTTGCATCAAGTGTCGTGTCATGCTTTTATATGCATCAAGAATTTGTATGCATTAAGTTTTGATTTTTTTTTTTTTTAATTTCTATTGAATCAGTTTTCTTCATACTTTGGAAATATAATAAAAAACATAGTATTTATAGAAGATCAAATCATAACTATTATTGTATAAATAAAAGATAGCAAATAGACGTTAAAAAAGGGAATATTCTTTCAAGCATGTATCTATTGTTAATTAGCATTTTTATGCTGTAAATTTTTGTTGAAGATGACATTAATAATTATTCTGAATATGTAGAAAAGAAATGCAACATAAACTTTAAAAAAAAAATTTAGAGCAATTGTTAACAAACTTGGAGTTGACATATAGTTATGTAGTTCTTTCCCTCAAAAAGTATGCAGCTCTTTATCCAAAAATGAGAGAACCTGCAAAGTAAGGTTTTTTAAAACTTTTTAATTTTAAAATTTAAACTATCAATTAGGTTCATAAGCCATGTTCACCCAAACATGTCTTATAATTTGGGTGAACAAACTCATTATAAAAAAATTTGAAAAGAACAACAATTCATCCTTCCATTATTTCTATATCAATTGAAAATTTGGGAATTGTAATCAAATCTACTGATTAAGAACAGTGATTATTTATGCAAGATGCATAAAAAGTAGTCAATGACCAGTAGTAACTTAAACCAAGATGCACAAACTATAAAGTGGCTATAAACTAATGCAAGAGTAAGTAAGGCATTTTGTCAAACACATGGTGTGCACAAAATTTCAATGTCTTAGTTATTAACATTTGTAATTATTAAAAAAAAAAAATTAAAACAGAAATAGACAACCTGTTGACAAATTGAACAGTTCCTGTAATGCAACAAATAACACAACAAACAGGTAGAACAAACAAATTGAAGAGTCTCTCTCAGTTTCGCAGTTTCAGTTCCAATGAGAGGCCGTTGGCTTCAATGATCAATTATTGAGTTCTAAAATAATGAATTTTTTCATTTTAAAATAATTTTTTTCCTTTTTTTCTCACAAAACATAGTCAAATATTGTTTAAACAAAATCATCACATGATCTAAATGACCAACCTTCATCATTGGCTCTGCGTGATTCTCCTTCAGATGGGGGCTATTATATATTGTAAGGTTGTCTACGTTAACCCACTTTTTATTTCGGATAGAGGGAGAGACAATGGAAAAACAATATTTCTATCAAATTAGTGGAAGGTTACCGTAGTGATTTTGCTGGGTTACTCTGTTTTTTTCTCCACAACCTTTGCTGAGTTTCTTCTTGCAGAGGAAAAAAAAAACAGAAAACAATAAGAAGAAAACAAAAATCAACAGTGTGGATTTGAAAGAGTTAGACCAACTAATGCAAGAGTAAGCAAGACCAACTAATGTTCATGAAGAAAAGAATTACCAATAACAGTAGTGTCAAGGGCACTCTGTTTTTTGTCCACAACCTTTGCTGTAAGTAGTTACCCACTGAAACGGTGTGGGTTTGAAAGAGTTAGACCAACAAATGCAAGAATAAGCAAGACCAACTAATGTTTGTGAAGAAAAGAATTACCAATAGCAGTCAAGGGCATTCTGTTTTTTGTCCACAACCTTTGTTGGGTTTGTTCTCTTTCGCAGTGGGAAAAAAAAAAAAAAAACAGAAAACGGAAAAATGGAAAGAAGAAAACAAAAAGTAAACCGTGTATATAAACAATAATAAGTAGTTACTCACTAAAATTAAATAAGGAAACCACCAAAAAGATATATTGTTCAATATTTTAATGGTAGACGTGGCATTAGTTTATGTAGCCAAGTGGCAGAATGAGAAGTAGTCAACAAAAGATCAAACGTTTCAGCTATTAGTTATTATATAGAATATAGATTATATAGATTAATTGTAAGGGATCAATACATTTTTACCCTATCACCTCCGACTAGTTTTGTAAAATTCTCTATATATAAAAGCATTGTACATGAATCTCACTTACGAGTAGAATCATGGACCTTCCCATTTGTTGTAATAATTAAATTATAAAAATAATTACTCTATATTTTATACCATTATTACTATATAAACCAACCTTTAAACCAAGGTAATCAATACCAAACTGCTATCGATTATACTACCAACATAACTGTATTGTCTATTAAATCGGTACTAGTATTCATTTTTTTTTTTTTTTTTTTTGAGAAAAATAGGTAAGAGAACTCCTCTAAATTGTATTGAATTAAATATTATATAGAATGTGCCAAAGATTTTTTGGGTTATTCTGACTATATTAATGTTTTAGACCTTACAATAAAGAATAACTCTAAAATATTTTATAAAACATATTATTTAGGTTAATATGTTAGGTTTTTCCTTTTAAAAAAAGTTAATATATTAGGTTAGTGTACTTAAACTAATATTTGGGCTTAAAAAATGTGAATTTTAAATTATATATTTATAAAAATATAAAATACACACATATATATTGCTATAACTCTGAAACGATGCACCAGTATTAACCAAAACCAAAATATTTCGTTTATGTATTCATATCAAAACAGTTTCCATTACAAAATTGATTCACTTGCTTTAAAGAGCTCTGTGATTTTAGCATCTTACATAAATGGACAGTTTGTACTAAGCAATTACATTTTTCCCATATTAGAATATTGAACCAATCTCATTTAATGACATGAGGATGTTCCAAATGGGATTCCATTATATCTGGTTTCTATCTGACCCTATAAATAAGCAAATAATCAATAATCTTCTCAAAAGTACCAAAAAGGAATTACAAACATCATGGGTCCACTCGGAAGAGTTGTATTATTGCTGACAACCCTTATGTTGCTAATGTCTCTCTGTGAATGTCAACCTCCAACAACAGTTCATATCACTAATTGTTTGAGTAACAAACAATGGCTTAACCTTCATTGTAAATCGAAGAATGATGATCTTGGGTCAAAAGAACTCAACCCTACCAACTCATACCATTTCTCTTTCCATCCTGGCGTTTTGGGATCAAACACGATTCTACAATAGCATGTATTGGCAAGGAGATCAGAAATTACATTGGTTTGATATTTACAAAGCCCAAAGAGACATAGCTTGCACAGATTGTTTTTGGAGTATCAAAGACAATGGCCCTTGCAAGTTGCTAATAACTCAACCTAATTGCTCTGCGGGTGATAAGTACGTCGAATGCAATAACTGGAATCCGTCAGAATGAGCAGCATCTGCAAATTTGCATGATGCCTTTTCTGGTGCGAAATAAAGAAATAAGCTCATCATATTATGCACTCCTTAATTTCTTTTTCTTTTTTCTTAAGAATCATGTAGTCCTTAATTTAAATAAAGAATGAACTCATATTATGTACTAGCTCCTTGCTTATCATTTTTTTTTTACACTTCTTCTGTGCCACTCTATTCATCTTTTAAACTTCACTCAAGCACTCTTTGCCTCCTTGGGAGATGATTGATAGCATTTTAAATATACTATCTTTACCATCGCACACCATTGACATAATAATCACTTTACAAGTACAAGTTCTTATAGAGTGGGGGGCCGGAATTTAAGTATTTAGAAGGCAACTTCACACACATACGCTTAGATCTAGGCTAGAGGAAAATTTATATCTTAGATTAAAAAAAAAAAAAAGTGTATTACCCTTTAAGTAGTGATTATCACACATGACACAGTATGCACATACACAAACTAAAATCATGTTTTGAATCACGATTTCAAGTAAATGGTAAAATCATATTTTGAAAACATAATATCATAGTCTGTATATACGGCTATGTAATTAATTGTGTGCAACAATTACCACCGCATACTCTTGACGCGATAATCACTTTACAAAGTATAAGTACTTATGAAATGTGAAGAGTAAGTAACCTTATTCTTTTTTCACCTTTCCACCACGTACAATACGTGTCTAATTGTTATCTTACATGTGTTTCTGTTTGTACGCCTTTCTACCACGTACATTGTCTAATTGTAATCATACATATGTTTGTGTTTGTAATCATACATGCATCGTACAGTGTCAGTGGTCCACATCCTATTTGAATGCCTTTTTGCCATTATAGTCTGGCAACACACAAGCATCCCCATCAACCTTTCATCCACTCCATCAAAAACAACATCTGAGTGGGTCAAGTCTATCCTTAACCCAATAAATCTTGGCAAGTAACCTTATCCTTTTTTAACCTTTCTACCACGTACAATACGTGTCTAATTGTAATCATACATGTGTTTCTGTTTGTACGCCTTTCTACCACGTACATTGTCTAATTGTAATCATACATATGTTTGTGTTTGTAATCATACATGCATCATACAGTGTTGGTGGTCCACATCCTATTTGAATGCCTTTTTGCCATTATAGTCTGGCAACACTGATAACGTCTTACAATGTATACTTGTTATATATTTATGTGGGCATTATCTCCTTATTACTATGCTTAATTTATATAATTAAGCCATGATTTGCATTAGTCTCTATTATTTATCTTTACATAATTTCTTGAATAAGATGCTATTCATTGTATGTAATTTTCTACTTTCAGGAAATCATGTGAGAAAGATGAGTTTACAGGAATTTGTGAGAGAATAGAGGCCAAACTAGAATTAAAGTGGAGTTAAAGGACTATGCTTAAATGTCTAAGGAGGTGCAGCTGGAGTACCTGGATTGTCTACCATGATTGGAAGCTTCAAATAAGGAAAGAAATCAAAGAGGCAGAATCTGAAAAGGAAAAATCTAATTTGAGCACTGATCAGTATTTTGGGCGTATCTCTCTCCTCAAAAATCCAATTGACACAAGGCTAGATGGGTTGGAACCGTGACTTAAATATCTATAACTTTCTAGTTTTGAGTTTTCCGAAATTCTCAAGTTTTGAAGGCCGAAATTAACTCACAAGTTACTACTGTAAACCTGGACGGAAATTAAAATAGTAAAAGTTTTATTTTCTTTGGACACTTACACATTAGGGTTTTGGAAGGGAGGCTGGGCAGAACGAATTTTGGCAGAGAAAACCTTGTATTTTTCTTTCTCTAATGGCAATCTAAACTCTTTGCTAGGGCTAGGGATTATGTTTCTTCTATACGATATGAATATTCAATGTGATTCTTTCTAGGATTTTATCAATAACATTTTTGATTGTTCAATTAGATTTCTTTTGATGTATTAGTTCTTCCATGATTTCAATAAGTTCAATCATGTTTTTCTTATTGTTTAGATGAATTTCTAATAGTTTCAAATAGAAATCAGGTTCAAAGTGAATGGGTTTTTCTGAAAACTTTTCTAACCGCATTATTAATCGAGATTATCATGCGTTCTTGAATTGTCTCAGTTCAACCGAATCATAAGTTTTTAATTGTATAAGAACAATCAATTATGAAATAGATATTTTCTTAGATCACAAAGAATTTCATATTGATATAGGGAAACACCCCGATGCCCTAGTATTTACATTATTAATTTAAATCAGTTTTTATTATTATTCTTGTTAACAATTACTAGACAAAATTATTCTTCATCTTCACCAAAAGTTTTTTTAATTACATTGTCTTTGAATTTATCCCGCTCCTTGTAGTTCAACCTCGGTACTCCGAGAATTATATTGCTACGATCTTCTGCACTTGGGAGTGAGCAAGCAAACATACAAGCATCCCCATGACCTTTCATCCATTCCACCAAAAACAGCATCTGAGTGGGTCAAGTCTATCCTTAACCCAATAAATCTTCTTGGTCTTTGCCCATTTTTTGGCCCATCCTTTCCCTTCTAGCTGCAATAGCTTGTGATCACCTTTGGTGGAGTCGGAATAAATTGATTTTCGAAGATATTTCCTCTCCTCCTAATCAGCTTGCTAATGAAATTAACCGAGCCTACAAATCTCATTCCAATGCCTGGTTGTCTAAGTCTCCTACGTCCTTTGCTCAATGGTCCCCCCTCCACATGGTTGGATCAAGCTCAATTTTGATGCTGTGATTACCCCACATGCCTCCTTCATCTCTGCTGTTGGTCGTGATCCTAATGTTCAAATTATTTCGGTTTATACTGCCAAAGATCCTCCTCAATCCCTTGCTTGGGGTGAAGCCAAAGCTATCCTCTTGGCCATTTCCACTGCCTTAAACTTGGGCTGTAAGTTTGTGATTTATAAAGGTGATGCAAAGATTGTCATTGATTCTATTACTTGCTCATCGGCTGATCCCCCTTGGGAAATTTTGTCCATCATCACTGATCTTCACAGCTTAATCATTTGCTTCTTTGTTGTAAATTTTACCTTTTGTTATTGTTCTTGTAATAAACTCGCTCATATGCTAGCTTGTTGGGCTTCTTTTTCTTCAACTTGGGGACCCCAACCCATCTTTTCCATCCCTCAATGGGTCTTTTATAAGGAAGTTGATGGGCTGATTCCCCCCATTTTGCCTTAATAATAACTTCTTATCCAAAAAAAAATCATACATGTGTTTGTGTTTGTACATGGGTTAGGAGTTTGCATGTTATGAAAAAAACGTAACAAAAATCCAATACAAAAGAATATGCTATGCTCTTAGCATTAAGCACCAGTTCAATATTTTCAAAATGTGACAAACACCCGATTATATATAGGTATATACAATGGAGGTAATAGAGGAGAGTAAAGATGCTTAGAAAAGCATAGGAAGTGAAGAAAATAAAAATATGAATATAAATAAATAAACAAGAGAAAACCAAGAATGTACACATAGGTGCCGATCGGCACCTGTCTTTTTGACTGGCTGCCATCGGCACCTATCTCTAGAGCATATTTAGAGAGCACCCATGAATTTGCGATTGGGTGCCGATCAGCAGCTATGTCTAGAGCATATTTAGAGTGCACACACAGGTATCAACTGCCACTTGTGGCTCTACGAGTAAGTGCCGATAAGCACTCGTGTCCTAAAAATTTCAATTATGCTCAAAATTTGTGTAGTTTTCTTGTCTTTAATGGCTATGTTTTGGTTCTAACTTGGACAGTGTACCACCGTGACTCTCCTAAGATACCTTTTGAAGGGTCATAACCCCTGATGTTAAATTATGATCCTATACTTAGATTTTATTCTAACACACTATTTTTAAAAATTTACAAGAATTTCCTAAGTTTGCTTCTTGTAGAATTCTTGACTTAGTTGTATCGTAGGAACAAATTTGCAAAAACCATTTAGCAACACTTGAGTGTGGGCAAATATTGTTTAAGGAAAATGGTCAATTTGTGTTTCTAAGCCCCTTATTATTCTGTTCTTTCTTGTTCTTTTCATTGTTCTCTTCATAATTTATCTTACCTATAATTATCTTGTGTGTAAGATATGTGAACTATACATACTCAGTGGAATAGTAAAATATTGTAAGAGTTCTGGACACCCACGTTAGTACAAAAAAATATTATTATTAACAACCGTTCCGATTAATATTGTTATTATTTTTTTATTGATATGATAAATTTTAACTTATGATATCCACTCTATGATAAAGGCTCATTATCATCATGCGAAGATATCAATAGATTTTTTGTATAAGCGGAATTCAAAATCTAAATCCCTTATTTGACGATAAAATAGTTTAATAGCTAAGTTAACTAAAAACGTACGTCCCATTATTTAATTTGCTAGACACCCTTATATATTAAATGAGTAATACTAGTACCACATAAAATGACACAACTTATGTCACAACTCGCCCACGTGACGAGTTGTGCGAATTGTGAGTGGTAAATGTGAGATGGTGAGTCTATGTAGGGACACATCTCTACCACTTGCAACTCACCATGTGAGTGAGTTGTGGTATAAGTTGTGTCATTTTATGTGACACCAACATTATTGAAATACAAATGAAATCTTGATTTTTTGACCTAAAAAAAAAAAAAACCTGTTCAGAGCCCATTACAGCCCACTTATAAAATTTGACCTGAAATCCACCAATTTACGGTCCGTTTGGATTGATTGAAATCCACCAGCTGTTCTCTCTCTCTCCGCGCCAAGCCAAAACGAAATATCTGTTAGCAATATATCTTAATATCTTCCCCAAACTTGAACCAAACCAACTGAGCTGACTGAGGCTATGGTTTCCTCACCAACGCTGGCCTTTACCTCATCAACCTTAATACTACACTCACCAGACCCATCTACTAAGGTATGCAAATGCAAAACCTTCTTTATTTCTTGTTCTTCAAATTCTGCTACTTCTACTTCTACTACTACTACTGATACTACAAGCACTGGTTCTGACCCAGTGACTATTAATAATGACAATAGGAGTAATGGTAACACTAACACTCAGAAATTTAGCTATAGCAGAGCCTCTCCATCAGCGAGATGGCCCCACTTGAAACTCACTGAAACTTACCAATCTTCTCAGACCCAATTCACATTTCCATCTCCTCCTCTGACCCATGTTGTCGAGGATGCTGGTCTGTCTGTAAAAACCTCGGATTCTGGGACAAAAGAGGAAACCCAGAATGGGAATGATGGTGTAGAATCAGAATCTTTGAATATGAATGATGAAACCCAACAAGTGTTGGGGAGGCCTAGCAAGACTAAGTTTAAGAAAATGACTAAATTGGCCCTTAGGAGAGCTAAAGATTGGAGGGAGAGAGTGCAATTCTTGACTGATAGGATTTTAGGATTGAAATCTGAGGAGTTTGTGGCTGATGTGTTGGATGACCGGAAGGTTCAGATGACTCCCACTGATTTTTGCTTTGTGGTGAAATGGGTGGGCCGGTCGAACTGGCAACGTGCATTGGAGGTGTACGAGTGGTTGAATTTGCGACATTGGTTCTCCCCGAATGCACGGATGCTTGCCACCATCTTGTCGATTCTTGGAAAGGCTAACCAAGAAGCCTTGGCTGTGGAGATTTTTGCCAGGACAGAGTCTGCGGTGGGTGATACTGTCCAAGTGTACAATGCCATGATGGGTGTGTATGCGAGGACTGGGAGGTTCAATAAGGTTCAAGAACTGCTTGATTTAATGCGCGAAAGAGGGTGCGAGCCAGACCTTGTGAGTTTCAATACTTTGATTAATGCCCGTCTGAAGTCGGGTGCTATGGTGCCTAACTTGGCTGTTGATCTTTTGAATGAGGTAAGGAGGTCAGGACTTAGGCCGGATATAATAACTTACAATACTCTTATTAGTGCTTGTTCACGTGAATCAAATTTGGAGGAGGCTGTGAAGGTTTACGATGATATGGAGGAACATAATTGCCAGCCTGATTTATGGACTTATAATGCTATGATTTCAGTGTATGGGAGATGCGGACTGTCTAGCAAAGCTATGCAGCTATTTAACGATTTGGAGTCAAAAGGGTTTTTGGCTGATGCGGTGACGTATAATTCTTTGTTATATGCTTTTGCAAGAGAAGGGAATGTGGAGAAGGTGAAGGAGGTTTGGGAAGAAATGATAAAAATGGGGTTTGGTAAAGATGAGATGACATACAATACTGTAATCCACATGTATGGGAAGCAGGGCCGACATGATTTAGCATTGCAGCTTTACAAGGACATGAAATTGTCAGTTCGAAATCCTGATGCGATTACATACACTGTTTTGATTGATTCACTTGGGAAAGCAAGTAAGATAATGGAAGCTGCAAATGTGATGTCAGAGATGTTGGATGCAGGAGTTAAACCCACTTTGCGGACTTATAGTGCTTTAATTTGTGGGTATGCAAAAGTTGGGATGCGGGCAGAGGCTGAAGAGACATTTGATTGCATGCTTAGGTCTGGGATTAGGGCTGATCATCTAGCATACTCAGTTATGTTGGATATCCTACTGCGGTTCAATGATACAAAGAAGGCAATGGTGGTGTATCGGGAAATGGTGTGTGATGGCTTCACGCCTGATCATGCCCTTTATGAGTTCATGCTCCGAGTATTTGTGAGGGAAAACAATTTGGAAGGTATTGAAAAAGTGATGAGAGATATGGAAGAAATATGTGGTATGAATCCACAAGTTATTTCTTCCATTCTTGTTAAGGGGGGATGCTATGACCATGCTGCTAAAATGTTGAGATTGGCCATCAGCAATGGCTATGAACTGGAACGTGAGAATTTGGTATCTATCTTGAGTTCATATAGTTCGTCCGGAAGGCACTTAGAAGCACGTGAATTGCTTGAATTCTTGAGAGAACATGCTCCTGGCTCAAAGCAACTGTTAACTGAAGCATTGGTTGTCATACTTAGCAAGGCTCACCAATTGGATGCTGCCTTGAAGGAATACACTAATACTAGGGAATTTGGTTCATTTAGTGGAAGTTCTATCTTGTATGAAACCCTGATTCAAGGCTGTGAAGAAAATGAACTCTATGGTGAAGCTTCTCAACTTTTCTCTGACATGAGATTCTTTGGTGTTGAACCATCTGAAAATCTTTACCAAATTATGGTACTCATATATTGTAAAATGGGCTTCCCTGAGACTGCCCACCATTTAATTGATCAGGCTGAAATGAAAGGTATTTTGTTTGAAAATGTCTCAATGTACGTTGATGTTATTGATGCCTATGGGAAATTGAAGCTATGGCAGAAATCAGAAAGCTTGGTGGGAAATCTTAGGCAAAAATGTACAACAGTGGATAGGAAGGTTTGGAATGCTTTAATTCAAGCTTATGCCGCAAGTGGTTGCTATGAGCGAGCCCGGGCTATTTTTAATACAATGATGAGAGATGGCCCTTCCCCAACTGTAGATTCTATAAATGGTCTATTGAGAGCTTTAGTTGTTGATGGGAGATTGAAAGAGCTTTATGTGGTAATCCAGGAGTTGCAAGATATTGGTTTTAAGATAAGCAAAAGTTCTATTCTTTTGATGCTTGAAGCATTCACTCAAGCTGGAGATATTTTTGAGGTGATGAAAATATATCATGGAATGAAGGCTGCTGGTTATTTTCCCACCATGCATCTTTACAGGATTATGATTGGTTTGTTGTGCAAGGTAAAGCGAGTGAGGGATGTTGAGGCCATGGTATCTGAAATGGAAGAGGCAGGATTTAAACCTGATCTTTCAATATGGAATTCTATTCTTAAGTTATATGCAGGAATTGAGGATTTCAAAAAGACTGCTCAAGTGTACCAGCGAATCCAAGAAGCTGGACTTAATCCAGATGAGGATACTTACAATACTTTGATTATAATGTACTGTAGGGATCATAGACCAGAAGAAGGTTTGTCACTGATGCAAAAAATGAGAACGCTGAGCCTGGAACCTAAGTTAGACACATACAAAAGCCTGATTGCAGCATTTGGTAAGCAGCAGCTGTTGGAACAAGCTGAGGAACTTTTTGAAGAGTTAAGGTCAAATGGATCTAAATTGGATCGTTCCTTTTATCATATAATGATGAAAATGTTTAGAAATACTGGAAACCATTCCAAAGCGGAAAAGCTATTGGGCATGATGAAAGAGGCAGGAATAGAACCCACCATTGCCACAATGCATCTGCTTATGGTTTCTTATGGCAGCTCTGGACAGCCTCAGGAAGCTGAAAAAGTGCTTAACAATTTGAAAGTAAGTGGCTTAAATCTTGATACACTACCATACAGTTCAGTCATTGATGCTTATCTCAAGAATGGTGATTATAATGCTGGAATACAAAAGCTCATGGAGATGAAGGAAGGTGGTTTGGAGCCAGACCATAGAGTATGGACATGCTTCATTAGGGCTGCAAGCTTGTGCAAGCAGACAAGTGAGATGCTTATCCTCTTAAATGCACTCCGGGATGCTGGGTTTGATCTTCCCATCAGGTATCTATTAGTTTTTCAAATTTTAGAATGAAGATAAGGTGTCGCCAATGGACTTTTTAGTTTCTTCTAAACTTCTCCTGTGAATTTGTTTCTAAGAGAATCTTGTGTTGTAGGCTTCTGACAGAAAGATCTGAGTCACTTGTTTCAGAGGTAGACCAGTGTCTAGAGAAACTAGAACCCATGGAAGACAATGCAGCCTTTAATTTTGTCAATGCTTTGGGGAACCTATTGTGGGCATTTGAACTCCGGGCTACAGCTTCATGGGTTTTCCAATTGGCGATCAAGAGGAGCATCTATCACCATGACGTGTTCAGGTAGGTGCTAGGAAATGCAGTTTTGAACTATCAATTCGTGTTATTTGTTTATCTAGGTTAGAACTCTGTTTTGCCAAGAAAAGCTTGAATAGGATATGTATGTGTTATGTATTAGTTTCCATTAGTTTGCTTATAACTCACAGTCCATTAAATGCAGAGTAGCTGAAAAGGACTGGAAGGCTGATTTTAGAAAGTTGTCTGCTGGTTCAGCTCTTGTTGGTCTTACTTTATGGCTTGACCATATGCAGGCAAGTTCTCGTCCTTTTCATTTCTATTAATAGCACTCTGAAGGCTGCCATTGTCAGAAGTTTAGAATAAATCTCTATGGCTGTTACTAAGGATGCTGTTAGTCATTATTACTATTAGCATGTCACTGAAATCAACTCATCTCAACTAAAGTCTTAATCCCAATGAAATTGGGAAGTAACAGTTCAGCCACATATATTCTTTTCTGCCAGTCCATCACATGTCTGCTACCTGTAGCATGTTATTGGAATATTTTTCTTTTTAAAAAAAATTATATATATATAGGTGTCACATCAGTCAATTTCAAAACATTAATTTTTCATTTGTTAAAATAGAAGGCTATTTTTTTTTTTTTTTGGGGGGGGGAGTCATTCACATAGTTTAAAATCTGAGAACTCCCAATTGAACATATTGGCCACTTGACCTAGATGGTCCATTAGTTCATTTACTGTACATAAACCTAAATGTGTTTGAAGCAGTGAGCATGACTTTATTCCAAATGAACATCTCATGATTCACTGAAGTCATTGTTCATGCTATGGAAAGATGCTGAACTGTCAAAGAATTCATAAAATGCTTGGTCACTATTGGAAGCTGTCAAGTTCATAATTATTTTGCCAAGGTAGTTATGATTTAACTAGGGTTCCTGGGGATTGGCTTATTTGCACAACTGAGAACCAGCCAGGATTAGGCTTGTTTTTTACATTTCTGCTCTTCTGTCACTACTTTTGTCTATGTTTTTGGTTGTGGTTGTGTGTTTATTGAACCTTCCACCATCTCTGCAGCACTCATTCTTACTATTGCTTCTGAAGGTTGTAGTGCACACCACAATGATACACCTTAAATGGATTTTGTATTTTATCATCTATGAGTGTTGCTCCAAAGTAAAATGCTATGAGCTCATCTCTAAATTTTCTTTCTTCAAAGCCTTGCAACTCATCAGTTGAAAGTACTCTCTCTCTCTCTCTCTCTCTCTCTCTCAGAACATCATAACATTTGTGTTAAAGGTTGACCATTTTCAATACTCTTGTCAAATATGTTAGTCAAGGTGGTAAATTGGATTATGAGTGGAAAGGTCCGTGGATGTATCCTGTATCTTCATTCCTACGTAAATTACTGGGAAGCCAATATTTTGATTCAACCAGCCATTTTTGCAGTAAAGAAATCTTTTTGGGACTATTCCTATACTTCCTGCCCCTTTTGTTGTTGTTCATGTGTACAGGCACTTAATTAGTCAGCAAAAGTTCAATAAAGATTGTGGTCTTGGGGTTTGTAGATTCTAAGATTTGGTATGAGGTTTATAACTTCTCAAAAAAGAAAAAGAAAAGGTCTGATGTAGGGTTTATAAAGTGAATGTGGGCATTCTAGGAAACCAGTTATGGGTTGATGTAAATAAGTTGCTGAAATTCCAGAAGAAAGAATTTTTTTTTTTTTTTAAATGTATAATACTCCAGACAGCTATTCAATTTGTGTTCATATTGCCCATGTACTGTTTTTTTTTAGGGAAAAAGAGGTTTGGTTATAATGATCATGCAAGTATGCAGAGTCAAAGACAAGACTGGTTGGTCACTGTTGGTGTTTGAATAGTAATAAATTTAGTCTATTACTAAATTGTTACTAACAAGTAACTGCAATTGTTGTTATTATTTGATTTTTTGGTGAATTGGGATTTTTTTGAGTGTTATATTGATCTGTTTTCTAAGTATGAATAATAAAACTCACATGTTTAGTAGCTTGGGTATGCATTTGATTTCCTTCATTGAATGCTCTTGATCTAATTAAGCTACCTTTCAAGTTAGCTATTAAAGCTTGAGACAGGATGGAAAAGTAGATCAAGTCTACCACAAGTCAGACATCATCTTGATTGTGATGATTGCCTCCTAAGAGATTTAGTCAAATCTATGAAATTTGGAAAAGAAATGGATTGTCTATTAAAAGCATCTATAATAGATGATTTGAAAGTATATAATCAAACTGAATGTTATCCTTTGATGATACTCTTTTTCAAATTTTATATTTCCTAGTTAATATTGACATGGTGAGATGTGAACCTTTTGTGGGACTTACTAGCCAACTAAATAGGAGCAAACTCTTGTTCTTTCACCAACTTGGGATGAATATCAATGTGGAAGCTTATTGGAATCAAAATAGAAAGACTAAGAATGAGCCAGTAATTGCACATCTACCCTTTCCCCACGTGTCCCCCTTCCCAAAAAAATAAAGATTGTTCTATGAAAAGAACCATACCAGAGATACTTCATTCTTGCATTTCTTTGAATTTAAAACAAAATTAAAATAAAAAACCATAGTTCTACTAAAGTAGCATCTTCATTAAGCACCCAAAATAAAGAGGAGAAAAAGAATAAAGTTAGGACCCTGGCCTTTTACAAGCAATTACATGACAGGCGTTTTTTAGATCACCAAAAGCATAAAGCATTGTCTCTGCATCTCTGGGAAATAAGATTTCAACTAATGTTGGTATGTATGTAAAAGATCTTGCCTTATTCTAATCTCTCTGCATCTAGGTACCTGCATGCATTCAAGCATACCTGCATAATTGCACATTCATTCACAGACATGAACATGAGCACACAAACACAAACATGATGTAAATCTGAATTCATATGCGTGCTTGGTGATTTTCATTCTTTTAAAAAGCTGAGAAGGATGCAAATGTAACATGTAATTCACAGAGAGAGGACGAACTTTAATCCTAATTACTGGGGTCTGCCATAGGAATTGCCAGTATCACTGAACTTTCACGAGGACTTTGACAATCATTTTTGTGCCTAACATATGGTTTTCTATACTTGGCAGGATGCATCATTGCAGGGTTGTCCAGAGTCTCCAAAATCAGTTGTTCTGATTACAGGGATGGCAGAGTATAACATGGTTTCCCTAAATAGCACATTGATGGCTTGCCTTTGGGAGATGGGGTCCCCTTTTCTGCCTTGTAAAACACGAAGTGGGCTCCTCATAGCTAAGGCACACTCCCTTAGGATGTGGTTAAAGGACTCCCCATTTTGTTTGGACCTTGAGTTGAAAGATGCCGCATCTCTCCCTGAATCAAACTCCATGCAGCTCATTGAAGGATGCTTCATTAGACGTGGCCTTGTTCCTGCATTCAAGGACATAACTGAGAGACTTGGACTAGTGAGGCCCAAGAAGTTTGCCAGATTAGCTTTGCTATCTGATGACAGAAGAGATAAAGCTATTCGAGCTGACATAGAAGGGGGGAAAGCGAAGCTGGAAAAAATGAAGAGCAAGTTTGCGCTTAGTAGAAAGGGGAAGACCAAGAAGCCTAGAAATGGGAAATATTTTCGTAGAGCTATGCTGCCAAACATTGAAAGATGATTTATACCAGGTTTAATCTAAAATACACTGTCATATGTCTATAGTTTATGGTCTGGGGAAGTCCCAAAAAATCAATTAATCTGTGTTCAACCTTTTTTGTTGTCTTGCTTGCCAATGGTGGAAAAATTATAAGATCCACATGGTGGATAAGTGATGTAGTCCACCATTCCATTAAAAAACTTCCACATATTTAAAATTGTTAGTTAGAAAATTTTTTTAAACAGAAATTAATTACAGACTTAGCAATTTTAAACAAGTTGAAATTTTTTAGTAGAATGATGGACAAATGACATGGTCCACCAGAGAACTCTATAATTTCTCCTAATGGTGGGCAATGTTAATTGTGCTTCTTAGCATGCGTTTGCATGCAAATTATTTTGCGTTTGCCTTTTTGGCTAGGTCTCACAACACTGTTCACAACCCAGCAAAAAACGCAAAAACGCGCATAATCATGCATTTCTGGGTCCCACGGCACTATTTACATCTTTAAAAATTATTTTGCTATAGTATTTTCAGCAATAAGTTTTCAGTTTTCAGCAAAATAAATAGTATCTAAATAGACCCTTAGAAATGAAAATCAGTAACCGTTTTCCATCCAAATATTATTATTGTATACATATTCATTATTTACACAGTAATAATGATCCCTTCTATTGTTAACTGTGGTTCTTATACAGGACCTTACATGCTTGGAATTCAAATCGAACAATGAGATTATAGAAAAAGATAAGCTAAAACTTGTGATAAGATAACACCTATCCCTTTCTAAAAAAAAAAAGATAACACCTATCCTAAGTAACAAGTGCTTTTTCTTACAGTACCCAAAACAAAGGACAATTATTCAAAGAGTCCTAATAACATATAATAACTTCTAATCGATCACATCCCACTTGTTACTGTCTTCATCTCATGCAGTTACTAGGGCCATAACACAATGTAATTAGAAAGAAAGTAATATATAATTTTTGCTATCAATTGCAATGGTAACATTTGAAGTTTTTACATTCTCCCCAAGGTGCCTGCTCTCTTTTTTGGCATTGCTTGCAACAATGCTCTGACCACGTTTTCCTTCTCTGATTATAACATTTCTCAAATAAACTGGATGCTATTATACAAAAGGAAAGTTGAAACAAGGGGAAAAAATTTAAATGTAAAAATCAATAGAGGTTGAAAATTACAAGACTATATACCAACATAAATTTCTAGATGCAGAGGTTATAGCACAATAGTAGAAGAGCAAAACTTAGCCGCAGTTCTTCAAGTGTTGTACCTTAGCTTCTCTAATAAAATTCAACCATATGGTTATATTGGCCAATAAACCATATAATTGAATTTAGTTGTCCTTCGGAAAAGATAACACGGTCTATACAATATTGATCAATGCAACCATGTGGTTGAATTTAATTGTGAAAATTAAATTCAATCATGTGATCCTAGAAGTTATAATTATAGGGTCCCTTAGGTTATTTGTTAATAAACAATTTTAGGAAAGTTTTAATACTACTTTTATGGGGAATATAAAAGGCCATCAAAACAATTAATTGCTTCCCCCCCCCCCCCCCTTTTCCCATAAAAGATTTCTATAAATATATATATATATATATATTTTAACTAATGTTCTTAGAACATCCGTTAACATTTCCCATAACTATATATATAAAAAGAAATTGTACCTCAGTAACTCAGTTTAACCCAAGGGACATAATGACGTTCTTATGTTGTGTATGTATATATAAACTAAAACTATTGGCCCTATTATTTCCAAAACATTAATTTAGCTCTCATAATAGTACTTTGTAAATAAAAACAGTATGGTTTAGAAGCTGCTTAAAGATGATGGTTTTATTATTTGCAGAAAGAAGGTGAGTTGATGATATTTTGCCTATGTCTTTTGCACCCTAATGAATTTTTGGGAAAATTTCACTTTACTACTCTAACCTATACTCCATATTACACTTTGCACCATAAACTTTTCGATGCACATTTTGCACTCCTAAACTATGACACTTGTTACACTTTGCACCCCGATGTTAAGTTTGCTGTTAACTTGGATAGAAAAGTATGACATCATGTGAAAATATCCAATTGTTCTCTTCTCAATCCCTTAAAAACAAAGAAGAAATTACAATTTACCAACCTAAAATATATTATTGATTACACTTTACACCCTAAATTTTGGATTTTCATTTAGTGACAAACTTAACGTCGGGATGCAAAGTGTAACAAGAGTCATAGTTTAGGGTGCAAAATGTGCATTCGAAAAATTTAGGTGCAAAGTGTAATCTAGGGTATAGTTTAGGATGGTAAAGTGTAATTTTCCTTAAATTTTGAGTAAAACTTATTTAAGAGATAATTATTTTTATTTCTTAATTTTTCTTCAGTATATTAAATTAATTGCTAAATCCATGTAATTTTTATAGTTGAATCTCTTATTTCAGTGATAAATAGACAAGATTTTGAGGCAGTCACCAATTTGATCCAATTTGGATTTGAAATTAATGAGAGATGATCATTTGAAATTAGTGAAACTATGTTGCACCTAAGACCCAAAGACACGTAATATTTATTTTCAAACATTTTATAAGCTATTCCATTTATTAATTAAATTTCTTTTTTGATATTTCTTAATTTTTCTTCATATATTAAATTAAGAGGCAAATCCATGTAATTTTTATAGTTGAATCTCTAATTTGAGATTCTCTATCAAGATATTAATTAAGAATCTCCATTCTTTCTAGTTGTGAATCTCACATATGCATAATTAAGGACTTGGTTTAGGTCCAGTGCACTGGATCCGGTCAGATAATGGCACATGTTCAAAAGTGGACATATGTTATCTTCTCAACGAATCCAGTACTACTGGAAACTGGACCTAAGCTTGACCCCATAATTAAAAGAAAAGTAATACTACAACTACAAACTATTAATGTATAACATTACTTTTTCACTTACCAATAATTACTCACTATATCCATAATTTGTATAAAAAAAATCCTATGAATTTTGCATGAGGTACAATTAAGGTTTTAATTGTAGTTATTGTACTTAAAAGGCGAGACCAGCGGCAAGTGACTGCGACAATAGGTTAACGAGGGAGATCTGTTTGGCCTGAGAAGTTGGTGTGCTTAGTGAAATGAGAATTGGTTGGCATAGTGAGTTTTGGAAGAAGCTTTGAAGTGGACTGAGATGGTTGATCACGGTAGTGGCATTGCCTTCTTGTTGAAGTTTTATGATGGAGATGTCAGCAAATTTGGTGCACAATTGAAGACCACATGAATGTGATTCTGATACCACTATGAAATTAAAGGAGAAAATATTGTAGAGTTTGTAAAGAGAGAACACAAAGAATTATGTGGCTTGGCTTGATAACCTATGTCAATGGGATAAGCCCTTAACAGCTACACCTTCTCTATATGCTTAATTTACGCTTACAATGAACCTTGTATAGGTTATATAGAGAGAGCAGAAACTATGGTTAGCCTTAGATGGGCTTTATACTAAATTGAGTCTCTAGGCCATTACATGATACACTAATATCTTTAACAATTTCAACCACATTTATTTTAGCAAATCAAAAAGTAATATTAATGAAAGTAATAAAAGGCATACATATATTTGATAATGAAACAGAAAGCCAATTTCACTATTTTTTTACTGATACATGAATGACGAGTATAGATCTATATGTGAAGGCCACTAATTAGACGCATAGTTTAAAAAATAGTCTAAATATGATAGAGGTGCATGATAAAAAATAAATCTAATACATGTTCTAATAGGGCGTGGTTTGAGTAACATGGATTGAAAATGATAAAGATATGTAACTCGGAAGAAATTTGATAGAGTAGGCTACCAATTAGCATGATCCATAATACTCAACCAAGATGGTCAAGGATGCATAGACCACAAGAAAGACGAAGACTTAGTGCAAAAGAAAGATGCATGTGCCCATTAGATGTAATTGAAATCACTGAGATCATCTTATCATAAAATATCATATCTAAAAATGATTCATATGAAGTTTTCAGAATGCCATCCAAGACAAAGAAATAAAAACATTCACTCATAAAACAAACTCCAAATGGGAAACCATGTTTTATTTTTTGAGTGTGATTTTTTTTTTCCTTTAAATTTAAGGTTTTAATTATATTTAAAAGAAAATTTAATAACTTTAGTATTTTTAAAAATAATAATTTTTTTTAATAATTCACTACACTTTTTTAGGCGCATGGATTGATGGTGATTAAAAACATCTGAACTCAACTTCATAGAATAAAATGATAAGAATGAAATTTGCATTTTAGCATAATATTCCTTTTTCTCTCTCTCTCTCTCTCTCTCTTCGAAAAAAAATACTACTCAAAATGTCAGGCCCATGAACCGTTGGGTTCGAACCCAACCCATTACCATCCAATTATGGATGTCTAACAAAACCCAAAAAAAGGCCCAAGTAGCGGCCCAGCTCAGCCGAAACCCTATTTAGGGTTTTCACAACCATTTCCTCTTTATATAAAACTCTAAGAAACCCTAAAACAATCCTCCCTTGCGGCTGAGCTATAGCGAGCTAGAGACACACACACACACAGAGATTAGCTTCTTCATTGCTCAGGTCTGTAAATTCATATCTTCTTTCTCTTTCTCTTTCTTGCCTTGGTTCGTTCCATTATTGCATTTCTATTACCGTCTCTTATCTCTGTTTGGTTGTTGAGAAAAAAAAGCTGTCTTTGGGTTAGAAAATTTTAAGGACTAGTAGTACTATACTGTTGTTTTGCTGCAAATCTTAGGGTACAACTACACATGGGTTTGCGTTTGTTTGTTTGTTTGTTTTAGATCTCTGGGGTTTATTGCTCTCTCAAAGCCATTCTTGTTTTGTTTATTCTGTAATGAATTCTTTGCTATTCGTTTTGTTCTGTCTGTTTCGATTTGACCCTGTTTGGTTGCTGAGAAAAAAAAAGATGGGGTTGTGGGGAAATTGAAAGAAACGAAGGATTTTATGTTGAAGATGAAGGTTGTGTTGTATATGTTCATACAAAAGCATCCTTTTTTCTATTTATTTAGTTTTGTTTGCTAATAACCCTGTTTTTATTGAAGTAAATCGTTTATTGTTTGATGAAAAATGGGTCTTTTTTTTTATTGTAATTTAGGAGAATAGAAAAAGAAAAAGGTAGCTAAAACCAAGAACATGGTTTATTAGAGTTTAGTGAATGTCAAAAGCATGTTTAGATTCAGCAGTGATAGAAAGAGATCTTTGTTTGTGTGCGCGTTTAAAAGGTGTGCCCCTTGGACCGATGTATATTCTTTTTTGGTGCATTCATTTTGTGAATTTCATTGTGTCTAAGATTTTCCTTGCTCCATTTTTGTAATATCATTCTTTGAATTTACTTACAGGTAAGAAATGGTGAAGCACAACAATGTTATCCCTAATGGGCATTTTAAAAAGCACTGGCAGAACTATGTGAAGACATGGTTCAATCAACCAGCTCGCAAGGAGAGAAGAAGAATTGGTGGGTATATTATTTTCTTGCATCTGGATTTGCCCTATTTTGGTCCTGAATTGTTACACTTTGATTGTTCATACACGTAAACATAACCCACCCTCCAATTTTATTGCAAAATAATATTGTTGAGTGATATTTGACTGACTCATATGTTAAATTATTTCCAGCTCGCCAGAAGAAGGCTGTCAAAATCTTCCCCCGCCCTACTACTGGAAAACTCCGTCCTATTGTACATGGACAGACACTGAAGTATAACATGAAAGTGAGATCTGGAAGGGGCTTTTCTCTGGAAGAATTGAAGGTGGGGTATTTTTGTTATTGTCTGTTAAACTTCTGCTTCCAGTATGATGACTTGTAACTGCTGTGTTTGTTCTGAAATTAGATAATTATTTCTTGAAAATGGTTATTTTAAAAATATTCTTGAAGGGTAAGTGGTTGTTCAATCAGAATTGGGCAGAAGACTGATTCCTTGTCTTCCTTCTGTCCTACTTGGTAGTACCGCCTATACAAAAGGCTACTAAACTGACATGGCAACTTATGTAATTGGTGCCACATTAACAACAACAATAAAAAAGTTTCTTACATTTTTTATATGTATTCAAAAGTTGAGACATCATTTTGTAAAACTTAAAAAAAAAAAATTGAAGTGGGTGGTATCATTGTTTATATTATGTAAGCAATATTTTGGCAATCCCATTCTTGCAATTATTGCCTGTCTATAAGCTGTGCTTTATCTTCTGTTTGTTGTAATTTATGCTGGTATCATCTCCCTTTTTGTGTTATGGTTTAACAAGATAAATTCCCATTATTCTTTTATAAACAGGCTGCAGGTATTCCCAAGAAGTATGCACAGTCCATTGGGATTGCAGTTGATCATCGCAGAAGGAATCGTTCCCTGGAGGGTCTTCAGGCTAATGTTCAGAGGCTGAAGACATTTAAGGCCAAATTGGTTGTCTTCCCAAGGCGTGTTGGCAAATTTAAGGTTTGTTTTAATGTCTGAAGTGCTTTTATCGTACAAATGGATGCTTGCTTGTGTTCCCTGATTTCTCATTTTCTCATATGTCTTGCAGGCTGGTGATTCTGCACCTGAGGAACTTGCATCTGCCACCCAGGTCCAAGGCCCATACTTGCCCATTGTACGTGAGAAGCCATCTGTGGAGCTTGTGAAGGTTACTGAAGAGATGAAATCATTCAAGGCCTATGACAAACTCCGTCTTGAGCGGATGAACGTCCGTCATGTTGGTGCCAGGCAGAAGAGAGCAGCAGAAGCTGAGAAGGATGAAAAGAAATAGTTGGTTTAATAATAACATCAGGCAGTCTAAATATTTTTTAATGTTGAACCGTCTTTTGCAATTTTGGTTTGAGCCATTTATCTTCTGGACTCGGCTACAACTTAGCTTTGTTTTGAGTTTATGAATTTGTGGATTTCATGGATATGTTGACCTTTATTCAGTAATGGTTTTGGTACCTTCGTTAGAATGAATACATTTTGGTTATCTGCTGTCCTTTATAGAACTATGGACCTTTAGATTTTTTTGCAAAATCTATGGATCTATTTTTAGTTTTTTACATTGTTGTAACTCGGCAATTTCTTGAGCTTTTTGGTAGGAAGAAGTGGGCTGAACTATGGAGGCTGACCATTCTGGTCCTCAGTATGCCAAATTGAGTTTTTTCTCAAGAATATAGTGTAGTGTCAGTTGTTGAAATTGTTCCTACTGATGTAAACGCTACGATCTATGAACTTGGTCTCTCCGAAAATTTCTTTAGGGTAAAATATTTTATGTTTCCATCTCACCCATCTTGTCTTACTGTCAAGTGTGACCTTTTCCTGTCTCAAAAAGTTGATGGTATGCTCATACATGAATTTGTGTTGCTGGTCTTGCTCTCTGCGACTCAGCATTCCTGGATACAAAGAATGAGCACGCTCACTGAATTGAGTGAGCTACTTAGGTAGCATGCCATGTCCCAGAGATCACTTGCCATTGAAATTTCTAAACATCTCAATGAAAATCCTGAAATTCTAATGTCCTGCAATCCATTGATCCAATGTTTGCTTGTATTCTATATGTTAGTGACTGTGATCTAACCCAAATCATGTGCTTGTTCTTAGGGTGCTTCCATATGCTGATCTTTTAAGGAGAGAGTTAAAGGCCATTTGGTTAATATTGTCTTTTGAGCATATGTGATGTGGATTGTTACCTCAGATTTATGGGGAAAAAGAAATTTAATTTTGTAGCACAGATTTTTGTATCAACGCATGGCAAGAGAAATTATAAGAAAAATAACTTAAATCTTCAGATCCATCGCTCTTGCTAACTCCAAAATATTTTTGGATGTGATTGTTAGCTCCAATTAATTGATCTAATACTGCCAAATTATTAATGATTCTATATGATGCCTATTGCTCTGTCAGTGGTCTTATTTAGTGTAATTCTAGGACATTTTAATGTCTAAAAACTATCAAGCAAGCGTAAGTAAAATGAACAAGGTCAGTGTTAATATTTAATAATCTCTTTCGCCATTAGCAGACACAATTCATCAGGACTTGCTTATTTTCGGGAATAATAAATTTCAACTAGATTTATGGGTTGTAAATTGTAAGTTGTAACTACTACTCATCCAATACTAGAGGGGAATCTTTGGTTTAGCAAGCTGATTCTATACCACGTTGTCCAAAACTGAAACTTTCTCCAAGAAAGGAGAAGCGACTTTTCTAAGAGGTACCTCACTTCTTTGTGTGGGAAATAGTGGGGGAGGGGTGAGTGGGATTCCAACCACAGACATGGTACCACAAAAGATTCACAAACATGGTTGAATAATAACATACTGCTGAATAATAACAAAGCACATGCCTCTACAAATGAATACAAATGGCCAAGTAAACCATTTTTGAGCGCCACAGGTTGCACACAAGTCAGTTAACTGTAAATCCAATAACCAATGTTTGCAATTTTGTGATATACTGAAAGGAACCATTATAATATATGTAAATGACAAGATCTGAAGGATTAAGTTTAAGTATTACTAGAGTAGCTAGAGGTTTTGGTAAGAGTCTCCAATATCTAACAGACAAGTCAATGCCGGGATAAGGCAATCAGCGCATTTATAATTGTTAGCCAAACAACCATGTACATTTTGGTCACTTGCTCAAGGAAACAGAGGTGATTTACTATCACATTACAGAACCCCTCAGAATGGTATGTGAGCAGCAATGAATCTGAAGATGCATGAACCAGATGTCCCAGCAACATTACCTAGTCAGCATTCCTCTTTGATGAATCAGAACTTTAATGCCTGAAAAAGATTCCCAGTTAGTAAATCATAAGAAGGATCTTTAGTAATAAGTATGCAATATTTAAATATCAAAAAGGGAATGTTGTGATAGTTATTAGTGTCATAAACAGAAATTCGAAAGTAAATAGTTGCTTACAATTCAATATACCATGTTATAGAATCTTCTGTTTCCTCATGCATATATGGATTAACTTTTGATCAACATATTGGTACGACTGTAAAATTCATATTGCCATGAAATAAATGATTTTCAAAAGCTTTGATGTTTAAAGTTTAAACAGTTGTGACCATGCACTTGAACTTCATGACTTCCAGGCAGATTCTTCTTTTATCAATCAACAAAAAACTTGTCTGAATTGAACAAGATATGCATAACCATTAAATTAATTTTCTACTACTATGTCCTCTATATATCAGTAAATCAAAAACTGGTTAAAATTTTTTCAGAAAACAAAATTTTCAGAAGAATTTTACACTGTTCTCAATTCAATTCAAACACATTATCTAAACTAAGTTTTGAACAGCCTCTTGTAACTCAAAGGGAATGTAAGACGCCTACTACTGACAGATCAAGTTCTCTACGCCCCCTCAAACAACTCCTATAACAGTACAACAAAAGGAAAAGAAATAAAATTTGTCAGTAAATATTTAAACAAGGTATTCATACCTGAGAAGCCATGACCCAAGTTCCATCTATCCAATCTTGATGTGGTCTTAAGTCAGAGTGACGAAACTCCCCGTAGTCTTTTGTTCTCTTGAAGTAAATTTTGTATTTTGAGCCCTTAAGGATCTTTGAAATCACACCCTCCCACCACCCATCATTGTAATAAGCATCAACTTCTTCATTCAGGTTGAAACTATCAACCACAACAGCATCAGGAGGACAAGGCCTCATGTGCTTTATATCAACCTCTTCTCTCAAAAACTGTTTGTTATCCTCAGTTCTCAGGCTCTTGTACTCAACAAGGTATTTGTCCTGTCCGATAGCATTGATAACTTTTGCAGAAAACCAAGCACCTTCAAACCCAGCTTCATCACTGCATACCTCAATTTGCGTTCCTTTGCTAAGATTCTTCATACTTGAGTTGCTGGAACTTGGTTCCATCCTCATTGACACTTCCTGCATCCAAAGTTTTAGGAAGATTAATCTTGTAAACCAAACAAGAAAGATGAACAAACAAAGCAAGAACATAAAGCAGTACAAAAGCATGAATCTGCTATGACTATTACAAAACATTTAGTTTGAATAGATTGTACAGACTCTACATCCAATATACAAATTTTTACAGTTATCTACCTCTATATTCTTTCCATGATACAGCTTATAAAGTGGTACTTATTTCGTTAATGTTTGTGGCCTTATTTTAATTACTTGGCACATTTGTACATTAGAATCAAAAGTCCATGCCTACAAGTTTAAGGAAAAAAAAAAATTTTAATTTTTTTTAAAAAATATTAAATAATTAATTTTTATTTATAAGTAAACTTGTGTCAATGCTTTAACATAAGGAAAGCTACAAGAATAGAAGTAAAAGAGAGAAGGAATACTTGCACAAAAGCAAGCAAGTGTATTATCATTTTTATTTTGCCTGGTTTAATAATTGAGTAAACCACCAGCTGGTTCTTCTTGCGATTTGTTTAATTATTTCAACTCAAATCCTAGGTTTAACATAATCAAGAAATTTTACACGAGAATTTAATTTCTGAATGATATATAGCACCTAGAAGAAAAGAGAACGAAAAAAAGGAAAAAGAACAAGGGTTGAGTTAAGAAGAAAATGATATAATATAATAATGGGGATTAAAACCCAATTTACAGTGACTGGAAAATTGTTCTTTAAGTAATTTTCTGTATCTCATAAGGACAACTCTCCATTGTAAGCCCTTAATCAAGCTGAATATAAGATCTTCAAGAAGTTATTTAAAGACTATCTTTCTCAACCAAGTGAAAGCATCATAAGGGGTTTCAAAGATAAAGCAATTCACAAATTTAAACTATCTAGTACAAGAGAAAGAAGAAACAAGGACTCCAAGATGCAGTATTTCCTGAAAGAGAATTAAATATCGAACAAAATTATTGCATTCTTGCAAAGTGAAAAAGTTTCTAAAGAGACATTCCATCTTGAAGACAAGTTTCAAAGTTATTTTTGCATTTTTTACACATTCCATTATTATTTATTTTGCTTGCTCTCCTTATCTTCTCACTACTTTACATGACAAAGTAAAAATTTCCAAATTTATGTTAATTGACAAAAATCACCTTTGTCCCTACACTTGACTAAGATATTTCTGAAAGGAGCATAGTAGTAGTACTCTTCCCAGAATGGATTATAAATAAATATTTTCAGGTACCAATGACTTTGATAGGTAGAGATGTACAATCTTAATGATGATTATCGGGCTCAATCTAGACAAATTTTTCATTTAGTAGCATCCTAAGTAGGCATATTTGACTTTCATTTGTCCAACTATAATTGTGAAAACGTTATTCTTCTACTAAAGGAAGACAAAATTTTGTTAAATAATATTTTATGAATATGAAAAATTAATGCCCATAGAACTATAAAGAAAAACCTTTTTTTCCTGTACTAGTCATTTTCAAAAACAGATGCCAGTTTCTGCTATGAGACTGGTTAAAACATCAAAAGAATGCCATGCATGAATACCGCGAAAAAGGAGCAGGATTTAGCCTAAAATTTAATTGTAATACATGATTGATGGCCCTGGGTCACAGTGGATACCAAAGTAAAAAATGCAATGTGTTTCCCAACTCTATATGTCTCAGTGTCTATATTATATTTCATCTGTCTAAGAGATTTGATTATGCATGCATAAATTCTTGTAGATCAGGTGTATGACTGTTTAGGTTTTAAAGAGAGAGATATATATATATATATATATCCATAAAATTTTAATTCATCAATGCCAAACAATGAGTGCTTTAATTATCGTGTTCTTTCTAATAACTAAATGTATGTCATGGAAACCAAGATTCTTGTAACTCAATGACACTGTTTGGTCTCTCTTATGAGAGGTTTTCCCTCGCCACTTCCGGTAACAATTGAATTATTTTTAAAAAGAAAATGTCTATCATAATTCCATTCCAACAAATACTACGTGTATTTCCCTAAGTTCCGTACGAGTTTCTGTCAGTTTTTTCATCAAACATTTACAATGCATACCTTCTGAATATTGAAAGAAGCCAATCGGGGAACAGGGTGAAGAAAAACCAAAAAATAACAAAAGAGAAAGAAAACCCATCAACAAAAACCAAATAAAGAAGAAACTGTTACCCTAGGTGGAAGCCAAGCTCCCTTATCCCACTCCTGGTGAACCCTAAGCTCTGAAGGTAGAAACTGAAACTGTTGCTTCGCAAACCTAAAGTAAACCCAGAACAATGACCCTTCATCATCAACTTCAGTGATCACTCCTTCCCACCACCCTCCACTGAAAAAAGCATCCACTTCGTCTCCAAACTCGAAACGATAACCGGGTTCGGAAGGCGGTGGCGGAAGGGGCCTTAAGAGCACCAAATCAACCTCTTCCCTCAAGGGTTCATCGTTGGCTTCTAAGTGTTTGTATTCAACCACAAACTTGTCTGCATTCCAATCCCTGCCTATGATTTTTGCTGGGAAAAGCGTGCCTCGTAGGTTGTGGTCGATACTTGTGACCTCAACCTCGTCACCTATGCTGAAGTATGATTGAGCTGTTGTATCAGCGTGTTTTTTGCGAGGCATTGAGGCTCTTTAGGGTTTTCTGTCTTGCTCTCTCCAGGTGTGTATTGTATTTTAGGGTTTGGGTTTGGAAGAAGTGGACTGGAGATGAATAACGAGAGCAGGTATAAATAATACTATATTGTAACGGGAGTCGGGTTTTGCATATCTTTTGATTGGACGCAAATGCCCAAATCTAAATGGAGTGCTGCTGCTGCTGCTGCCGTGTGCCCGTGTGAGAGGGATTGTGTTCAATTATCTGTTGTTTTTATTTGCGTAATCATTATGAATTTAATGAGTGGACCCTATCATAAATGTAAGAGGAGAAAATATCATTTTTTGTATTCTAAGAGTACCTAAGAATTACTTTTTTTGTGAGTTCCAATTAACTCAACTAGTAAAATCTCTGATGGTTGTATAAGAGATCTGAGATTCAATCTTTGTTTACACAAAAAACTGATTAGTGTCTTAGTCTGATGATAAAAAGTTATTTTCAGAAGCGGACGTCATAGGTTGAAACTCTCTAAAAAAATAAAATTAATTTTTTTTGACATACCTAAGAATTACTTTTATCTATATATTTGTTGTATCAAGATATCTAATAGAAGTTATGGGTTCAAGTAATGACAAACTCTATTAGTGCTCAAATAATCTCATGTCATAACGCAATATGATGGATAAAGTGGTGTGAGAGCAGTGATCACACTGCAATCCCTTTTTTGTGTTCATAAAAAATAAGAGAAAACAAATTAAAATAGGTTCCATTTTGAGTAACAGTCTTTGTTCATATTATCTCTCTTTGTAGAGGTTAAATTTGAGGGATAGATAATACTCCATCGGTCTCAATTTATTGGCCTTCTATTCCATTTTGAGATATCCCAAGATGAAATCCTCTTTCTAAAATTAATAAATAGAATTTTTATCTTACCCATTACTTTGTTTAAAAATTCAATGCTATTTTTTTTTTTTAGTTTAATTAATGATAGTAGTTTTGGAAACTTATACTTTTTTTATAAGGTAGACAATACAATAAATAGTGTTCCCTTAAAATGTTTGATTTTTGAAACAGGACAAACAAACGAATAATGCTATAGCCATAAACTATTTTACAATATTTTTTACAAAATGTTCATATGAACAACCTTTTATTAGTTTTCATCTAGGTCCACCATTAATATCACATTTTCATTTATCAATAATCACTCACCACATCAGCAGTTTGTAAATTTTTTTGTAAAATAGTTTGTATTTCTAGCATTATTCTAAACAAATTGGGACGGTGGGACTTGGGAGTAATAACCTACAACAAATAGGTAAGAAAGCTTTGAATAAGTTATTTGATAAAATAGTAAACACCAAATTTGATGGAATGAATAGTCGCGGTGATCTACGTTTGGAAAACCAAACCAGATTGCTCGGTTTAATCATAAATTGGTTTTTCAAATTGATTTTATGAGCCACGATTGAACCGGATGATTCACTAGAACCTGTCGAGGTTCAACCACGTTCCATGTTAGTTATTAATTTGAAAAAATAAAATTTTAAAAAATAAATAAAATAAAATAAAATAAAAAGCAAAACCATGGTCCAAGCTAGTTTTAATTTTTTTTAAAATAAACATTGAAATGAAAATATTAGATATCGAAAAGCATGCCATATCAATAAAACAAATAAATAGACTTTCACATATATATTCATAATTGCGTAAACTATATATTTGGTTCCTATCCTATACACCATATTTTAATTTGGTCCCTAACCTTTCAATTATATCAATTTATTTCCTAACCTTTCAAAACCTTGTCAATTTAGTCTTTACCGTTATTTTTTGGATGAAAATCGATAACGTGTCTAATGGCCAAAATAAAAAATTAGAATTCGTTTATGTGACAATATACTAAAATTTTATTTTTGCTGTTTGACATGTCATCAATTTTCATATAAGATATAATGATAGAGACTAAATTAACATGACATTGAAATGTTAGAGACCAAATTGACATAATTGAAAGGTTAGGGACCAAATTAAAATATAGTGTATAGGATAGGGACCAAATATATAGTTTACCCTTCATAATTATTTCTTATGCCATTTTATTTTAATTAGCCACCTCAAATATATATATATATATAGTTTTATTCTTAAAGAATTAATTTTAACTTTAATATTTTTTTTTTGTTATGCTTTACCATTTTCTAAATTTCTTATATAAGTTGTAAAATATGCTTAAACATTATTTTAATATCCCTAGATTTTTTTATTCAAGATTCCTCACTTTAAAATTTTTTTCATTTATCTTTATTTAAATTAATTATTAAAATAATTATGATATCATCACAATTCAACCTCTAGTTAAACCGTAGCCCAGCCTTACAACCTTGAGCCTCTTCCCTAAATATTTTTTTAATCAAGATTCCTCATATTTAAAATTTGTTTCATTTATCTACATTTTAGTTAATTATTAAATTAATTATAATGTTATCACAATTCAACCTCCCAATAAACCTCGACCCAATCTTAAAACCTTGAGACTTTTTAATTTTTAGTTCTTTCAATGTTTTTTTTTTTTTATTTATGTTTTTTTTAACATGAAAAATAGTTCTATAGAAGAGCCCTTTAAACTCATCTCTAGTTAGTAAAACCTATGGGCTGCTAACCCTACTTGTCAAAACCAGTTGCTAGATAATCTAGAAGCATTCAATCATGACAGGTTAAGCAATTTATGCTCATGCCAAAGAGCAGAAAAATTTGAATCAAAACCACGGTGGTGATAACAAAGTCTCCTAATTACTCTATGGAATAAAAGATATAATGGTTCTTTAACAAGAAGTTGACCATAATTATATAGTATGTGAAAAATGTAAAAAAGATCTTGGATTATTGGAGACATCTTTAAATAATCTTTTAAGACATTTTTAACTTTCCTAAGAATCTTAAAAGAATTTAGAAGAAGATTGTAAATACCTTTATGAAAATCCAAAATGTGAAAAATGTTGATTCCATTTTTAAAAGTGGGTATTGACATTCATGGGAAATTATTTACACTCTATTTGTTTTGATGGAAAATATTGTGTAAAGGTTGTTTTCCATATTTTTTAGTGTTTGGTAGCATAAAAAAAAAAAAAATGAGTTAAAGGAAAACTATCTTTAGTCAACATAAAAAATATAACTTATTTTTACAGATTTTTTTCCACTGTTTTTTTTTTTTTTTTGGAAAACAACTCTATCTCACAACAAGCTAAATAAGGGAAGTTATAATATTTTTTTTCAACTCATTTAAAATTACTACCAAAAATAGGAAAATGAGATAGTTTTATAGAAATTACTTTTTGGAAAATAACTCATTTTCTAAAAAATTTCATCACTAAAACAAACAGAGCATTAGTACATATTATATGTCAAAAATGTCCAATGTTCATTTGACTCACTAATATAATGCCATGTATCCAAATTTATTGAGTGAGACCTTGTCACAATACTAACAATACCATTCAAATAAAAGATATATAATAAAAACAAAGACCTTTGTCACCACCACTTCCCCATCTCTAACGTTGTCAAGTACTCTAACTAAAAACTTCATGGTAACATCAACCCCACCCAACGTACCCATTTCCGCCACTGAATGAGGATGAGGAGATCTATGTTGCTGATGAGCCTCCCATCACCCACGACACCATGTCGTTATCCTCATCCCCAAATACTATTAGCAAAAACATTTTAAACACATGATAAGGCAATAAGTGCTTCACATTAAAGAATTTAGACATTTTTTTTTAATTTATTTATATATATAAAGGATAGAAATTCTACTTTAGCCTAATCTAATTATACATGTGGGAGCTCCCTTTTGGAGACTTAAACTTGGCATTTGCCCCTCACACCCTACAAGCACTTAATACTTGTGGAGTGACCATTGCGTCAAGGGTTCAGCATTTCAGCTTCATAAAAGACCCATCAAGTTGCCTTTCTTTACTCAAAATCACCCACACAAGGACTTCTTCCTTGATAAGAAGCTTGGTTCGATGAACATCAACTGCTGAATTATATTTTCATTGGATTCTACATTTTTGAACTTCACTTGAGCATGAAAATTCTTCAAAAAAATCTACAATATCCACAACTTTGTTGTTTGCCTTCGTAGAAAGGTGATAAAGGATAATAAAAAATTATGACTTTTGAAGGCTTAGAACCACATACCACCTTAAAAGGAGAAGTATTGATAATTTTAATTGAGAGAAGAGTTGTAGACTCTCGCCAACTATACATATCAACAATTTCTCAAGCTTCTATTACCATTTTGGTTTGACTATCAGTTTGAGGATAAAAGTACTAAACTCAATTTAATCCCCACTTTCCTCCGTAAAGTTCTCTAAAAATGAGCAAGGAACTTGGCATATTTATTAGGAAAAATAGAAGTAGATAGTCCATGTAACTTGTAGCCCTCTTTGAAAAAAATTACAATACTTGAGGTATCCACGGTCTTCTCAAGATGAGAAATTAAATAGAGCCATCTTGGGAATTGATCAACCAACACCATGATTAAGTCTTTCTTCCTTTGGGTAGGTCGATTACCAAGCACAAAATCCACACTAAGAGAATTCTCATCAAATGTGTCAAATGCTATAAATGCTATTTTTTAACATCTAATTTTAAAATACACACTACATCAAAGGTGCTAGATGTTATTAATTTTGACATCTTGCTACAGTGGGCTGCTATCTCTAGCAGCTCACTATAGAAAGATGTAAAATATATAAATATATATATATATATATATATATATATTTGTTTAATGAAACATGGAGTGGAGCCAAATGCTGTGACAGCTATTTCAGTGTTATCTGCTTGTAGTCATGGTGGGTTAATTGAAGAGGGGCTTGGTTTTTTCAATTCAATGATTAAAGATCACAGGGTTGAGCCTGGATTGGAGCATTACTCGTGCATGGTTGACATGTTGGGTCGAGCAGGACAACTTGATAGTGCAATTGATTTAATCAAGAAGGTGCTTGAAGGTTTTGAGGCCGGTGCAAGTATTTGGGGGGCACTTGGTAGTTGAAGGAAAAAAAACTTTATAACTAACAGGTACATGGTAGTTAATTGAAAACATAAAGAAAGAATAAAAAAATAATATTTAAATGAAGTGGTAAAATACTAGAACTTTTGATATTGGGTATATTGTAAAGTGAGTCGTTAAAATGAATAAAGTAATTTTTTAAGATGCTAAATGCTATATTTTATAGCATTCTTGATGAGAATGCTCTAATACACATCCAAGGTCTGGTTGTGGTACTACAACAAAAGTGGACTATAGTGACAAAACCAATCGACACAATATGTCCTTATTCCATCACCGAATAAATATGGTGACGAAATGGTGACGAAACAACGTTCATCACCTAAGCTCCGTCACAGAATGTATTGGTGACGAAAATGTTTCGTCACTAATACAAAAATGATAGGTGACGAAATTTTTTCGTCACCAATAAAAAATGATAGGTGACAAAAGTTTTTCATCACCTAATATTTTCGTCACTAAACCTTATTTTCAGTGACGGAATATTTCGTCACCAAATGTTTTTATTTTTCCAATTTCAATAGATTAGGTGACGAAGTTTTGTGTCACTGGTTTTTTTTTTTTTTCTTTTCAATAGATCAGGTGACGAATTATTTTGTCACCAATTTCTGCTTATAGTCAAATATAACAATAAAAATTATCGTCACCAATTTTATTTTTTTTATTAATATTCTTTACATTTACTTGCCATTACATTAAACTGTTCATTTCTAACCAAATCCATAAAAACAAACATCCATTCATTTCTAACCAAATCCATAAAAAAAACATCCATACAATCTAAAAATGCAATAAAGATGTTTACAAAGTAATTACAACCATTTATATACAAATAATGTCTTAGCTTCCAAACTTTATAGAAAATTATTTGAGTTCAAGTAGCCTCACAAAAGCTATCTTTTTGCCACCAATCCCATATCTGCACAAGTATAAAGGAAAATACATCAATAACAAACTAAACTGCAAACCTATATCCCTGATAAGATGTACTACAACAAAAAATATTATTATTAGTAAGACAATGCAAAAAAAGTCCACAGAATACCCAATAACAAACTAGAAAATAATCATAGTGCAACATCATATGAAGCCAAACTATCAAAGAAAGAAGACTCACAACATTCTCATCAAATAAAAACCAAACCCACGTTACAAATCATGGAGAAATCATAAAGAATGCAAAAAAAATCCCAATTTAAAACAAAACAAATAAAGTGAAATCCAAAACAAAAAACCAGCCACCATCATAAGCACAAACCCAACCACCACAACAAATAAAAAATCTAGCCAACACTATTAAAAAATAAAATAAAATAAAAACTAGCCACCACCATTAAACAAAAACCATAGCCACCACCATAAACAAAAAACTCACCACCACTATTAAACAAAAAACATAGCAACCACCATTAACACAAAAACCCAGCCACAACCATAAACAAAAAAAACCCAGCCATTACAATAAACAAAAAACTCAGCCACCACCACTATTAAACCAAAAAACACAGCCACCACCATTAACACAAAAACCCAACCACTACCATAAATAAAAAAACCCAACCACCACCATTAAACAAAAAGCATAGTCACCACCATTAACACAAACCCAGCCACTACCATAAACAAAAATCTCACCACCACCATTAAACAAAAAACATAGCCACCAACACAAAAACTCAGCCACTGTTATAAACAAAAAACCCAACTATCACAATAAACAAAAAGCATAGTCACCACCATTAACACAAAAACTCAGCCACTACCATAAACAAAAAACCCACCACCACCATTAAACAAAAAACACAGCCACCACCATTAACATGAAAACTCAGCCACTGTCATAAACGAAAAACCCAACCATCACAATAAACAAAAAAAAAAAACCCACCACTAACATTAAACAAAAAACTCAGTCACCACTATAAACAAAAAACCCACCACCACCATTAAACAAAAAACACAATTACCACCATTAACACAAAAACACAGTCATTGCCATAGACAAAAAACTCATCCATCACAATAAACAAATAACCCAACCACTACCATAAACACAAAAACCCAACCACACAATAAACAAAAAATCCAGCTACCATCATTAACACAATCCACCACCACCATTAAACAAAAAACTCCAACCACCACCACAAACAAAAAACCCACCACCGCCATTAAACAATATAGCAACATATACCATATACAAGCCCCAATACTAATGCTTTTAGGCAGGAAAATAAAACACTAACCAAGGTGTGTTCTAGTTAGTAGATGAGCTCTCCCCACTGCCACAAATGTCACTGTCACCCTTGCTCCTCAAATATTGTATGATGCAATCCATCTTCTCCTCCAGCCTACAGTTTGCATCCTAGAGTTCTTCTACTCGATCCTCCAGCTAGTAGTTTGCATCTTGCACCTTGGTTTTGCATTAGGGTACCCCACAACTACAAGACTAAGCCAATAAGCCTAGCCCTTTTCAGCAAACATCTATAAAAGCATTCAAAAGTGTGCAAATTTACGTGAGACTCTGCAAAGGTTTTGGCAAAATAAGTAAATAACCATGCTTTGACCACTTTTTGGTTATATACCCTTCATGCATATATTATCGGCTATTCCAATTTTCACAATAAATTTGGATTTTTTTCCGTTTATAATATATTATAATTATAAGCCCCCAATTTCAAATCACGCAAAAAGATTCTTGCTTAAAATTCGATAAGAATCAACAAACAAAAAGGAAAAGATGGATATTTTAACATGAATCATCAAAAACCATGTATCATGTATGCACCATTGTTGCAATGATTACAAAAATCAACTTGCAGCTAACTTTGACATACTTTGGGCTCAATATCAGTAAAGCATTGACAACTAGCTAGCATTGAATAGCTTCTTCTAGCTACTTCATTTGAAAAGACATACAGAATGATAATGATATTTTAAATAAAATAAAATCAAAAAATCAAAAACATCTAGCAAATTAGCAATTAATAGGGTCTTATCTCTTTAACTTTTTTAAACTACTAATATTTTCTTGTTTCCTAGCTAGTACTATTTATCTACCTTGATTAATAACCATTTTAAAAATATATATGAAAAGCATCAATATGCATAAATGAAAAAAGAAATGATATGATGATACAAATTATAATATTGTTTATAATATATATATTGTTTTAACAATTTTATATATATATTGTTTATAATATATTGATTATTATAATAATAAATAATATATTATAAGAATTTTAAAAAAGAAAGCAATGGAAAGAAAAATTAAAAAAAAAAAAAAAACTAAACAAAGAAAATACAAATACCTGGAGCACACAGCACAAGCACAAGCATAGAAGCTTCACAAAATAGAGTCACAAATTCAGGAGCCCACAGCAATACTTTACTGACAAGGATAATGAGAAAGGGACAAAATTAGTCACTCTTTGTTGTCTAAATTCAACACATAGTACGTTTACCAAAGAAATATTGAACACATAGTACATACATTACACTATTGCAATTCTAGAAAGTGCAAAACCTTTACTTTTAAACAAAGAGACAAAACTTTTACTTTTAAACAAAGGGATGAAAAAGCAAAGAACTAAAATCTGAAGAGATAAAAAAAAAAAAAAAAAAAAAAAGGGCAAAGGCAGTGCAGTGGTGAGAAGGACTAAAGGAGGCTGAAGGCAAAGATAAAGAACTAAAAGAAGAAAAAGAAAGTTTCAGACTTTTCTATTTTTTTACTGTGTACAAGTAAGCCTTGGGATGAAAATTAGAATTCCAAGGGGTTGATCTATGGTTGAAAATTAGAATTCCAACAGAATCAACCATTCTCAAACTACACAAAATATAACATTTGACCTCCTAGGATCTTGCCTAATGGACATGGCTAAAAAGGTAAGACACTATCAGTTGTCCAAATAATTCCAAGGGGTTGATCTATGGCTCCTAAGGCTTCATGCAATTTAAGAAGTCCTTGGTTTAAAACTCATAGCTGATATTTTGAGGTTACTCCTATCAAATTCCTTCCTATAATTACCTAATGTGTACAATAGACACACCTTGAGAAATAGCTAGGTGGTGGAAGAGCTTAGGACCCACATTGGCCAAAAAAAGAAAAAAGAAAAAATCGGTTGCCCCAAGTTTTAAATATGCTTTGTGAATATATTGATTTTGGTCTGCCTTTTTATCTTCATTTAATTATTTTTCAAAAGTTAAAGGTGGAAAAGTATTTATGTCTTTAAACCGTTGTGACAAGCTTAATTATCATCTTAATTGTAAAAGAAAAAAAAAGATTAAATCCACTTTTTCCTTTGAAATTGTTGTTGTTGCATGATACATGTCTTGTCCTGAGAGTTGATTAATTTACTTTTGTATCTTTCAGGGAATAGTTAGTGAAGAGAAAGTGGACTCCTTTAATATTCCATTGTATTACATGTCTCCCCAGGAACTAGAAGCTGCTGTGGATTGAAATGAGTATTTTAGTATAGAGAGAATGGAGGACTTACCTCCCATTCAAGAAATAATTACTAGTACCATTCCTAAAAGCCAAATAGTCGCATCTCACATGTTTCTTATGTCCTGTTTTGCCAAATTTGAAAATATTGACTAAATTTTTTTGAAAGATCTGTTCCAGATTAGCAAACGAAGTAAGCACCAAAAACACACTTAAAGAGTTTACTAGAACTGAAATTGTTAAACAAAGTGCACCACTTTGACTAAATATTGCTTAGTTTGAAAATGATATTAACAAGTAAACCAATGTTACTGACAAGTAAAGTAAGCACACAAAAACATAGAAACCCATAAAACAAGCATTTTGCGTACAAAGAAATCAGCCTCAAAAAAAAAAAAAAAAAAAAAAAAAAAAGATCTTTAAGGTCCTAGAAAAACCCAAATTCAGTACCAAACAAAAACTAACAAAACCCACAAAAATTAAACTAAAAAATCTAACATATCAAGTCACAAAATTGCATTTATTTAATAGACACATTTATGCACACGCATGAAGGGGAAAAAAAATTATAAAAGCAATGTCCAGAATCCATAATGATATACATAGATTTGCTGCTAAGTTTAAATATTATAAAATCAATAGGGCTTGTTGTTCCATATCTCAAAAAATCAATAGGGAAAGACTCATTACCTTCTCCAATCCCAAAAGCTATGTCCTAAAATCAACACCCTCTCTAATCCCAAAATCAATATCCTGCTAATCCTGAAAGAAGAAAAAATAATCCACAAAGTCACCAAGTTTAACATGAGAGAGAGATAGAGAGAAGAGTGATGAGAGAAAGAGAGAGAGCTTACCAGTCTTTTTGGGAGAGGTTGAGAGGCGTGGGTTTGTCTATGGGAGGAGAAAGAGGGAGTAACAGTGTTTTGTTTACCCAAAAAAAAAAAAAAAAAAAAAAAAAAAAGAAGAGGTAAGACTTAACTACAATACTTAGATACTATTCCTTAGATATTATTCTTTAGATCACTCTCTTAAGATTTTATCACGTGGATTTTTTCTCATTATAGAAGTATATTTTTAAAATTAAGTAGCCATATGAAAGAATCTTAAGAGAGGAACTTAAGTAACAGCACCTAAAATACTATACATAAATTTTATCCAATAAAAAATAATGAAAAAAAAAAAAAAAAAACCTAAAAAATTTAGAACTCGCCTGAAAATTGGTCACCACGCAAAAAGAAATAAAAAAAAATTCACTACGTGCTGTGCACTACTCAAAAGAAAAAACTGAACCTCCACTTTTAGTTTACAAACTTTGTGCTTCACTACTTTGCTAGTTTGCTAATTCTATTTGTATACACAACAATTCAATGAGAGCCACACCTTTGTTTTTTAGTTTTTAATATAGAATGAATGAGAGCCACATAATTTTGATATTCTTTTAAGCCTTGAGATTTTGTTTTACTTGCAACGATGTACATTATACTACTTTCTTCTTCTTTTTTTGGTTAAGTGTACATTGTACTACCTACTACTTCTCAAAAACATTATTATTATTATTATATTACCACTGCTACTTGATAATTATGATTTAGCTTTGATATTCACATAATTTAGTTTTTTTTTCTTCTTATGATAATTATGATTAGAAAAAAAATAGTAGTTTTGATTAATTAAGTGAATAAATTTAAAAAGTACTTAATTTTTCTCTAACATTAATTCATTAATATATATATATACACAAATAAACAAATAATGAACATTTTATTTTTAAGATTACAATTCAACATATGTGATGGTCCGTTTTTACATTTTGCTATTTTTATTTTCTAAATATAAGATGTGAAAACCCACAAAAATCTTTTGCGAATTTTTACCTACATATTATTAGTAATAAACTTATTATATTTTTCCTTTTATAATTATAAAATAAATATTTATGACGTCACCGGTCGGACCAAAAAACTGGTAACCAGTCACTTTTTAAGCTCCTTGTTCGTATCAATTTTTAAAACTAGACTAGACTTGCCAATTCAACCAGGAACCAATCACTGATCCGGTCTGGTTATAAATAAAAACTGAAAAATAGTAAAAACCCAAGATTAACTACGAATCAGTTGATCAACCGTGAAAACCGAAAACCAAGACAGCTCAATCGGTTTTTGAATGTTTCTGTTAAAATGCCAAAATGATCCCGAAGTAACAGTTGTTATAGCAATCAAAATTCACATCAAATTAAGAAATATAGGGCTGGGTTCAAGTTACACCTAATATAACTCTAAAAAATGTTACATCACCCAATAACTTATTATTGAATGCATATTTTGAAAATCCAACCGTTAGATTACATGATCTATCTGTTCTTAACATGCATGCCAATTTTTATGTCAATTGGGTGTAATTTACCATTTATCTTTAAACTCATCTTTTAAACGTTATTTTAAACTACAAAAACTTAAATTTAGATAATTGATTGATAACATGCCTATTAATCTTTGATCACCTTGAAATTTTGTAAGTATGAAAAATATATGAAGATAATGCAATCTAACAGTAGATTTGTCAAAATTCACATCGAATTAAGAAATATACGGCTGGGTTCAAGTTACACCTGATGTAACTCTAAAAAATGTTACACCACCCAATAACTTATTATTCAATTCATATTTTGAAAATCTAACCGTTGGATTATATTTTCTATATGTTCTTAAAATGCATGCCAATTTTCATGCCAATCGGATGTAGTTTATCATTTGATCTTTAAACTCATCTTTTCTGCGTTATTTTAAACTACAAAAAACTTGAATTTAAACAATTGGTTGATGACATGACTATTAATCTTTGATCACCTTGAAATTTTGTAAGCATGAAAAATATATGAAGATAATGTAATCTAACGGTAGATTTGTCAAAATTCACATCGAATTAAGAAATATAAGATTGGGTTTAAGTTACACTTAATGTAACTCTAAAAATAACTTATTATTCAATTCATATTTTGAAAATCTAACTGTTGGATTATATTTTCTATATGTTCTTAACATGCATGTCAATTTTCATGCCAATCAAATGTAGTTTACCATTTGATCTTTAAATTCATCTTTTATGCGTTACTTTAAACTACAGAAACTTAAATTTAGACAATTGATTGATGACATGCCTATTAATCTTTGATCACCTTGAAATTTTGTAAGCATGAAAAATATATGAAGATAATCTAATCTAACGGTAGATTTGTCAAAATTCATATCGAATTAAGAAATATAGGGCTAGGTTCAAGTTACATCTGATCTAACTCTAAAAAATGTTACACCACAAAATAACTTATTATTCAATTCATATTTTGAAAATCTAACCGTTGGATTATATTTTCTATATGTTCTTAACATGCATGCCAATTTTCATGCCAATCGGATGTAGCTTACCATTTGATCGATAAACTCATCTTTTCTGCGTTATTTTAAGCTACAAAAACTTGAATTTAAACAGTTGATTGATGACATAACTATTAATTTTTGAGGTTGAAATTTTGTAAGCATGACAAATATATGAAGCTAATGTAATTTAACGGTAGATTTGTCAAAATTCACATCAAATTAAGAAATATAGGGTTGGGTTTAAGTTACACCTGATATAACTCTAAAAAATGTTACACCACCCAATAACTTATTATTCGATTCATATTTTGAAAATATAACCGTTGGATTATATTTTCTATATTTTCTTAACATGCATGCCAATTTTCATGCCAATCGGATGTAGTTTACCATTTGATCTTTAAACTCATCTTTTATACGTTATTTTAAACTACAAAAACTTGAATTTAGACAATTGATTGATGACATGCCTATTAATCTTTGATCACCTTAAAATTTTGTAAGCATGAAAAATATATGAAGGTAATGTAATCTAACGGTAGATTTGTCAAAATTCACATCGAATTAAGAAATATAGGGTTAGGTTCAAGTTACATCTGATATAACTCTAAAAAATATTACACCATCCAATAACTTATTATTCAATTCATATTTTGAAAATCTAACCGTTGGATTATATTTTCTATATGTTCTTAACATGCATGCTAATTTTCATACCAATCGGATGTAGTTTACCAGTTGATCTTTAAACTCATTTTTTATGCGTTATTTTAAACTACAAAACTTGAATTTAAAGAATTGATTGATGGCATGACTATTAATCTTTGATCACTTTGAAATTTTGTAAGCATGAAAAATATATGAAGATAATGTAATCTAACAGTAGATTTGTCAAAATTCACATTGAATTAAAAAATATAGAGTTGAGTTTAAGTTACACCTGATGTAACTCTAAAAAATGTTACACCACCCAATAACTTATTATTCAATTCATATTTTGAAAATATAATCATTGGATCATATTTTCTATATATTCTTAACATGCATGCCAATTTTCATGCCAATCGGATGTAGTTTACCATTTGATCTTTAAACTCATCTTTTATGCGTTATTTTAAACTACAAAAACTTGAATTTAAACAATTGATTGATGGCATGACTATTAATCTTTAATCACCTTGAAGTTTTGTAAGCATAAAAAATATATGGAGATAATGTAATCTAACAGTAGATTTGTCAAAATTCACATCGAATTAAGAAATATAGGGCTTGGTTTAAGTTACACCTGATATAACTCTAAAAAATGTTACATCATCCAATAACTTATTATTCAATTCATATCTTGAAAATCTAATCATTGGATTGCATTTTCTATATGTTCTTAACATGAATGCCAATTTTCATGCCAATCAGATGTAGTTTACTATTTGATCTTTAAACTCATCTTTTATGTGTTATTTTAAACTACAAAAACTTGAATTTAGATAATTGATTGATGACATGACTATTAATCTTTAATCACCTTGAAATTTTGTAAGCATGAAAAATATATGAAGATAATGTAATCTAACGGTAGATTTGTCAAAATTCACATTGAATTAAGAAATATAGGGCTGGATTTAAGTTACACTTGATATAACTCTAAAAAATATTATACCACCCAATAACTTATTATTCAATTCATATTTTGAAAATCTAACCGTTGGATTACATTTTTTATATATTCTTAACATACATGCCAATTTTCATGTCAATCGGATGTAGTTTACCATTTGATCTTTAAACTCATCTTTTATGCGTTATTTTAAACTACAAAAACTTGAATTTAAACAATTGATCGATGACATGACTATTAATCTTTGATCACCTTGAAATTTTGTAAACATAAAAAATATATGAAAATAATGTAATCTAACGGTAGATTTGTCAAAATTCACATCGAATTAAGAAATATAGGGCTTGCTTTAAGTTACAACTGATGTAACTCTAAAAAATGTTACATCATCCACTAACTTATTATTCAATTCATATCTTGAAAATCTAACCATTAGATTACATTTTCTATATGTTCTTAACTTGCATGCCAATTTTCATGCTAATCGGATGTAATTTACCATTTGATCTTTAAACTTATCTTTTATGCGTTATTTTAAACTACAAAAATTTGAATTTAGACAATTGATTGATGACATGACTATTAATCTCTAATCATCTTGAAATTTTGTAAGCATGAAAAATATATAAAGATAATGTAATTTAACGGTAGATTTGTCAAAATTTACATTGAATTAAAAAATATATGGCTGGATTTAAGTTATACCTAATATAACTCTAAAAAATGTTACACCACCCAATTACTTATTATTCAATTCATATTTTGAAAATCTAACCGTTGGATTATATTTTCTATATGTTCTTAACATGCATGCCAATCGGATGTAGTTTACCATTTGATCTTTAAACTCATCTTTTATGCGTTATTTTAAACTACAAAAACTTGAATTTAAACGATTAATTGATGACATGACTATTAATCTTTGATCACCTTAAAATTTTGTAAGCATAAAAAATATATGAAGAAAATGTAATCTAACGGTAAATTTGTTAAAATTCACATCGAATTAAAAAATATAGGGTTTGATTCAAGTTATATCTGATGTAACTCTAAAAAATGTTACACCATCCAATAACTTATTATTCAATTCATATTTTGAAAATCTAACCATTGGATTACATTTTCTATATGTTCTTAACATGCATGCCAATTTTCATATCAATCGGATGTAGTTTACCATTTTATCTTTAAACTCATCTTTTATGCGTTATTTTAAACTACAAAAATTTGAATTTAGACAATTGATTGATGACATGACTATTAATCTTTGATCACCTTGAAATTTTGTAAGCATAAAAAATATATGAATATAATGTAATCTAACGGTAGATTTGTCAAAATTCACATCGAATTAAGAAATATAGGGCTTGGTTCAAGTTACACCTGATATAACTCTAAAAAATGTTACACTATCCAATAACTTATTATTGAATTTATATTTTGAAAATCCAACCGTTGGATTACATGTTTAATATGTTCTTAACACGCATGTTAATTTTCATACCAATCCGGTGTAATTTACCCATTATTATCCATTTAACTAATTAAATCTTATCCAAACCTAACTCAACCAAATTATTATGAGTAAACCCCAACCAACCCAATTACCCAATAATCAAAATTACCAAATTGCCACTAAAACTTGCAAATAACCAAAGTACTCCTAAAATCCTCTAAAATTGCCGAAATGCACCCTAAACCTAAAAAATGACCGAAATACCTCTAAAATTATAAAACTACCAAAATACCTCTTAAACTTAAAATATTACCAAAATATCCCCAGAAACTATAAAAATACCAAAATACATCATAAACCTAAAAAATAACCGAAATACCCCCGAAACCTTTAAAATGACCAAAATACCCCCCGAAACTTAAAAATGACAAAAAATACGTCCTAAACCTAAGAAATTACTGAAATACTCCCCAAAACCTAAAAAGTACCAAAATGCCCATGAAACCTAACAATGACCAAAATACCCTCGAAATATTAAAATTACCAAAATACCCCTCTAAACATAAAAAATAACCGAAAATACCATCAAAACCTTAAAAAATGACCAAAATACCCCCTAAACCTAAAAAATGACCAAAATAGCCCAAAATTATAAAAATGTGTATTTTGGTCATTTTTAGGTTTAAGGGTATTTCGATCATCTTTCAGGTTTAGGGTATATTTTTATCATCATATAGGTTTTAGGGCCATTTTTGTCATTTTATAGGTTTCAGGTGTATTTTAGTCATTTTTTAGGTTTCGGGGGGGTATTTTGTTAATTTTTTTAGGATTAGGGGTATTTTGGTAATTTTCAAGTGTCAAGGCTATTTCGGTCAGTTTTTTGGTTTTGGAGGTATTTTGGTAATTTTTTTTTTTTTTTGTTTCGGGGTATTTTGACCAAATTTTAGGTTTTATGGGTATTTTGGTCATTTTTTAAGTTTCGTGTGTACTTTGGTCATTTGTTAAGATTTGGGGGTTTCGGTCATTTATTAAGTTTAGAGGATATTTTGGTAGTTTTTTGTGGTTTTTGAGCATATTTGGTGATTTTTGGGGTATTTTGGTCATTTTTGAGGTTATTTCATGGGTATTTTGCTCATTTTAGAGATTTTGGGATATTTTGGTCATTTTAGTGGTTTTTTTTAGCATAATTGGTGATTTTAGAGATTGTAGGAGTATTTTGGTCATTTTAAAGGTTTCATGAGTATTTTGCTTATTTTAGAGATTTTGAAGATATATTGGTCATTTTAGTGGTTTTTGAGAATATTTGGTGATTTTATAAAATTTGGCTTTGGGTAGGGTATGGATATCTATGGATAAACAAACCGGGTAACAATTGGGTATAGATACTAATTGGGTAAGGTAATCGGATATCCATGGATAAATTAATTGGATCGGGTATATATGGGTATATCTTGCCCATGACCATCCTTAATTATTTGTAAACAATAGGTGATGAACACTTATTTCTTCACCAAAAACACCTCCATCTTAATATTGGATAATGAATTTGGAATTTTGTCACCCTCCAGTTAGTCTTTGGTTAAACAATAGGTGACCAAAATTTATTTCGTCACCAAAAACACCTACATCCTAATATTAGGTGACGAATTTAGAATTTCGTCACCTCTGGTAAGTCTTTGGTGACGTGAATATTTCGTCACCCTAGGTTTGCCTTTTTTTCATGACCTATAGTAATGAAATAAATATTTCTTCACCAATTTGTGCATCTTTGGTGATGAAATATTGATTTCGTCACCAATTGGTACGTCTTTGGTGACGAAATATTGATTTCGTCACCAATTTTAAAATTTTTATAATATTTGGTGACGGATTCTTCTTTTCCTCACTAAATGTTATCATTTGGTGATGAAATTGTTTACCCTCACTAGATTTTGTCACCATAGCCCACTTTTGTTGTAGTATATATGTAAGATTTTTTTTTCTCTTTCGTTTGTTCATTTTGGAGATTGTGGGGTTGCCATTTTAGAGATTGGGTGCTCAGGGTCAAGGCTTGATTCACCCGAATCTTGCACTTGCAGTTTGTTCATCAAGGTTGCAATATTGACATCCCTATCTTCAAGTGTCTTTGTGAGAAAGGCGACTTTTTTTTTCCATTTCTATCATCTTTTCTTCCATGGTAGAGGTGTTAGTCATCATTACTGGCATGACCTCTAGATATGATGGAGAAAATGATGAAACAGGATGAATCAAAGGTACTTCATTCCTTAAGTTTCTCATCATGGGTGAAGAGTTGATAAAAAAGGTTTTTGTTGTAGATGATTCATTATTGATCTCCAAATCTTTCGAGACAAATGAATCCTTAGAAGTAGCTTTCTTATTTGCAAGAAACTCCAGAGAGATGATAGTCTTGCTTTCTTTGGTTGGTTGGGATTGAAGTCGATCAAGAGCTTTGGATCAACTACGAGTGACTGGGCCAGCATAATCATCAGCAATGGAAGCATCAATTGCTGGTTTTTGGACATTCTTGCTAGAGGCCATTGAAGCTAATAGCAAAATGATGTCGAATTTCTTTTCTTCTGAAGGAGAAAGAGATGAGAGGCAGAGATGTCCCACCAGGCGTGCCAGAATTTGTAGACAACTAAATTTCTAGTTTGAAATAAATCAAACAAGTAAAATAGTTTCACAAATGCGAATTTCTATTGATGAATATGTGGTATAATTCTCTGAAATTACTAAAGAGTGATCATCTGATTTGATCTCCTTGATAGACTTGTTAATTGAAATTGTAATAATGTGATTTTGACTCAAACACCAAATATCCTTCAATTTGGCTGAAGGATGGATCGAAGACCTTTGAAACAGAATTACAATGAACCTATGGCTATGAGCTTGTTAGAAATTCTTTATTCTTCATGTTCTTCGTGTTCTTCGCGTGTTCTTCGTCTTCAAAGGTTTGTGGCGGATTTCTTCGGTGCTTTGGAGGCTTGAGTCCGTAAAGCTTCGTTGATTTATGGCTTGTTGAGGTTTCTGGAGGCTTTTGAGCTTGATTCCAGCAAACTTTAAGATCTAGGCAGATAGTTTTGATGGTTCTGCTTCGAATGTTCTTCGATTTTGAGGTTGAAGTTCTTGAAGGCTTTGAGGCGTGATTCCTGCAGAGCTTCTATACTTTCTGAATCTTCTCTAATGCTGCTTGTGCTCTGGATGTCTTGGTTTGTAGAAATGCCTTAGGAAGGCTTCTATTTATAGGAGTTTGGGGGTGGGGTGAGCGACACGTGGTGAAGTTTGATTAGTGACATGTGTCATAGTCTGATTGGAGGGGCTTTAAGACTTTTTCTCCAAGACACGTGGCATCTTTTGATTGGCCAAAATGTTTTGATTTTCAATGTAACACATGTCAGCACCCGATTGAACTGCCTGTGTCATCGTTTACACGCGCCGGGTTGCTTATGTCATCGCTTACACCCACTGATGTGTGATTGGTTTTTGCATGCATTTTATGCCCCTATTTCAACAACACTTGGCAAAATTCTGTTGGTTTTTGAGTAATGATAGCAAAACCTAGCAGCAGTACGTGGCACTTTGTAATTGTCTGTATTTTGTGAACTTGATAGTATGATGTGTCAGCTTGTGAAAGGTCGGGAATTTTCCCTCTCTACAGTTGTGACACAATAAGAGTTTTGCAAAATTACATGCAACACTTTCATTATTATAAATGATATAAATTAGATATGCATGCATGTATATTCCTTGTCAATCTCTTATGTACAATGGATAATTTTTTTTTTTTTACCCATGAATAAGCATGCATGTTTTAGATAAAAGCACCGTGATTTCAATCCTAAGGAACGTCTGACCTTCTATTTAGCTAGTAATTATTTTTATTATTTTTATTTTAATTATCACAATAAATGGAGAGGAAAATTTTGAATCTTGGATATCTTTGTAAAGTAAACCAAACAATGACATATAACTATATATATGACTCTTTGCACGTAGTTGTTAAAGATGATGCTTGTAGGGTCACAGTTTGAGGTCCAAGCCCAAAATGTATGAAATCTTGGTCCAATGAGCTCAATACAATGAATTTGTAGATAATGGGTCAAAGAATTAGGTTCTAATGAATTGGACAACGGCTAGTATTGAATTGCATGGCGTTCAAACACAAACCAAGAATGTTGATACTAATAAACTTCCAATCCGAGGAGGTTAAATTTGGATATAATGTTCACTTAGAATAATTTAGATTGCTTCCTCTTTTTTCTCTCTCTTTCTGATCCCCTTCTCATGGAGGGTCTTTCACATTATATAGCTGCTCTTGGATCATCTTGATCCTATACTTGTTGATCATTTAAGTTCCTACTTGAATACCCGTCCCATCAGACACCCTTTTCAGCTTTCTGCGAGTTATGGTAGTCAAGGCAGCACTGTTCAGAGATTTTCTCCACATAAATGTGGCCAGTAAAGTAGCTGCAATGCATTTAATGCAGTGGTAGCAGTTTTTTCTTAAATATTTTGAGTTTCCTTCCTTTTCGTACGTTCACAAGGCACATTTAGTACATACTTAGACTACATTTGTCGTATCCGAGGAGGTATTCCTCCTCGGATATCCTTCTATTCATACCTCACTTGTGAGATTTCAACTGGGAACTCCTTAGTAGCTATTCATTCCTCCTCGGACTTGTCTATGTCCTCGGACAAAGCCCAAGACCCAATACACTATTTTGGACCTTAGTCCCTACAATGCTTATAAAATACAGGGCAGAAATCTTATCTTTTATATATAAATTCTTTTCGATTATTACATTTATTAGATGTTTTAATGTCTCAGGCGTGAATAAAGGGTTGCTGTAAATCCTTCAAGAAAGTGCGACTCCCATTAGAAAACAAAATTTGTATGACAAGAACCATTACTTATTGTTTCTCATTAGTATTTGGCTATTTGCTACAAATTTTGAAAAAATAAAAGTGATGTAATTTTTTTCATTGTTTGTCTTCTAAAATAAAAGTGGTGTGCCTGTAATGTAAAAATAATGGAAGTAAGGCGATCTCGCATCCATATAGATATGAAATGAGAGGAGCTAATTTCGTTCAAAGTAAAATAACTATCATTTTCACTCAATCTTTGCATTGAAAATATAAAGAGATGCCAATTAGTTGAATTACAAAACACTCGACATTCATTTTTTTTTAAATTAATTATTTTTATTCTTTGGTAATAATATTACTATATTAGTTGATAATGCACAAAAAATGTCAATGAGTTGATCATCCACACGCGTGCCAATATAGGTACCTGAAGGACAAAAAATCAAAGAACCAACAGAGAGCACCAGTGTAGTGCCGGTCAAAGGCTCTTCGAAAGTGAAGTCAGTGATAGAAGACTCTCTAAGTAATTAGTAATATGAGAGTTAGAAAATTTCACGTACCTTAAAGAGGTGGAGGTTTGGTGCTTATATAGCGGCATAGGGCTGACCACAATCCCTTAAGTGTAGGGGCTTTCCTTGTAGGATCTAGAGTTAAGACTTAGAGATCTTAGGGCATATCTTCCCATATGGAAGATATAAATGTGTAGTAGGGTCTTTGAACATTGTGTGCAAGTTATTTTCATGTAGGGACACATCAATGGAAAATATGTAAAGGATTGTGGGGACCCAGTAGCTCAACCATCAGTATGCCTTATCATCTGTCGGTCTACCTCCTCTTCCATCTGTCGGTATGTGAATAAGGAAGGAAGCATAAAGCGCCCGTCGGGCATACACGAATTGCTCAACGGGTCTCAGAGAGGAGTGGACTACCGAGTCCTCAGGATGTTGAGAACTTTGAATAGGGGCATGCTAAATTTTGAACAGCCACTTCAATAATCTTTCGAATATAATAAAAAGAAATCCTTTAGTAGAAAATTCCCCAGCTCATAGTCTCCTCAAACTTTCCTATATATTATTCTTATAATTAAGGTCTTCTTCTTTTCTTTTTCTTTTTTCGAGAATAAATTATTCTATTATTTATAATAAAATAATTTTTAGACAAATTTAAATATCGAGGTGTATAGCTCAACTAGTAAAACCTCATAGTATTTCCAAACGGACTCCAAGTGACATAAAAGATATATTAAGCAGAGCGAAAGGTAAGAAGCAATGAAAAAAAAATGATATGTGGAGATTAGCTCAAGCTAATGACCTGCATTCGCTTTCTCCAATATTTTCGTCCCAAGCGCACGAGCTTTGATTTAAACCATGCTTGAACTCAAGCTTCAGAGAACAACTATTACTGCAATGTCCATGAATTAAGCACCAACTTTTTTGTTCTTTTTTTTTTTTTTTGAGAATTAAACACCAACATTAAACTTGGTAATTAAGAAGACCCACTTTCCTATTCTGTAGATATGCATAATTACAAACACTATACTGTGCATCCTTGGTGCGGTAGTCACTCCACAAGTATAAGTGCTTGTGGAGTGTAGAGGACAAGAGCTATAGTTCAAGTCTCCAAGAGGTAGCATCACATACATATACACTTAGGTTAAGTTAGAGTATAATTTCTATCTTGTATGAAAAAAAAATTATAATTAAAAAAAATTCTCTATTATCAAAAAAGAAAAAAGAAAAAATAGATCATACGTTTTCAATTACTCTAAAAGTAAGGTAAGGAAAATATCTATTCCTAAATAATATTTACTTACAAAATTTTGTACATCATCAAAGTATGCTAAAAATTGGCAATTAATCTCCGAAATAATTTTTTTTTAAACCCAAACTTGCTCTCTTTAAAAAAAATTATAATTAAAGAAAAAAATCGGGAAAAAAAAAAAACCAATAAAACCATAATTCAAAAATAAGAGAAAAAAAATCACATCAAAATCCAAAGTCATTGTGAACATGACCTTTTTTCCTAATAAACTTTATTCTAATTCTATTCATGTTGAACATGAAAATTATTGTGAAAAAAAAAAAAAAAAAAAAAAACGTTTTCTTGTAGTAGAATTGGTCAGGGCGCATCTGTTGCTATGTATCTATACTCAATAAAAAAAAATAAGAAAGAAATATTTGAGCCAAGAAGCATGAAAAAAAAAAAATTAAAAATTAAAAACTAAGCAATAAAGAAATAGGAAGAGAATTTATGCAAATCTAAAAAAAGAGTACGAAAAAAGAAATTCAGCCATTAGAATTGTTTTGGAACCCATTGCTCTATTAAATTTATATCGTTTGTATTATTTTCAATTCTTACATTTCAAGACATTACTGTATTTTTTTTTTCGTACTTTCTTTGATTTGCTCTTTTGGTTCAAACGGCTTCTCATGTTCCCTACTAATTAAGGTAATAAAGAAGTAGGGAGATAATTTATGCAAATCTAAAAACAAAGTATGGAAAAAAAAAATCTTCAGCCATTAGAATTGTTTTGAAACCCATTACTCTATTAAATTTATATCATCTGTATTTTTGGGCCGAGTAAGGAGAATGTGATGAGAAGAGATAGGGAACATGAGAAGCCGTTTGAACCAAAAGAGTAAATGAAAGAAAGTAAGAATAAAATAATGTCTTGAACGGTAAGAATTGATTGTATTTGCATGAAGGGAGGAAGCTGAATGTGGGAAGGAGGGAGGATAGTTGGGAAAATTACTAAATACTCCGGAAGTATCATAAATGCGTACTCCCCTTCTCTCACATGAATTGTGAGTCCCACCATAAATTTAATTAGTGAAACCCACATTTTTTTTTTTTGAGAAATAATTACAATATGTTGCTAACCTCGTAGCTTGAACCCTTTCCCCCTAAACCCCCAAGCACTTTGTACATGGACAGGTGTCAATTCAGCTATAAGACCTTTGGCGTGAGACCCATAGTTATGCGAGAGAAGGGAGTACGAATTTATGGTATTTCAGGAGTATCTAATAATTATCTGAATAGTTGAAGGCATCAAAGGGTTTTTAAAAAATTATATATCAATTAATCACTATTAATTAGGAAAACTGGAAGGCTAGTAAGAGGAAAATAAAAGTGAGATGAGAGATTTGTGGAAAGAAAAAGAAAACAATGAGAAATTATTCGCTCCATCAGGAGGACCACATTAGCAATGTCTAGTGGTCCTACCACTCAATAATAATGTGCCATGTGTGACAATTTATTAAGTCAAATATTGGTCATTAATCCGGTCATAAATTATAATAATGATAATAACAAAAAAAAATCATCCATGAAAAGTGATTATTTATCAATTACAATCACACGTGTCATTAAGTTGTAGCAAAATATGTGAAAAGCATTCTAACTTGCTTTATAAAAAATAAAAATAAAATAAAAAAGACGAAGGGTTTTCTTTGTTAAAACTAAAAATATCATTATTTTGAAATTTATCTGAATTATTATGCATATTTAATTACAACCTTTCAATTTTATGTTTCTTTTGAGAGGAATTAGTTAGTTAAGTTAGCATTGAAATTCTAGTATACTAACAGGTTTAAGATCACAGACGGTAAACTAACAATTAAGCTGAGACTGAGAGAAAGGCAAGAAGTTATGAAAAAAATATGATATGTGGAGATTAGTGGCAAGGATGGGCTTGACTTCTCTTATGCTTGTAGTAATAATACAAGCTCAATCTGATGAACTTGATTCGCTTGATCCATTCAGCCTCAAAGAAACCATGGAAATTGTAGAAACATGGTTTAAGTGTAAAGCTAAATGTGGCAAACATTTTCATCCCACGTCCCAAGCGCACGTGTATTGCTTTGAAAAATGCTTGGAGTCATGCTTCTGAGAACAAGAAAGACTGCAACGTCAGAACCGACTTTTTTTTTTTTTTTTTTGATAACCTGCAATGCATTACTGAAGAAACAAAGAATAGGGGGGATAATCTGCCTTACATAAATGCAGCAAAGAGGGGGGCAGATTATCCAAAAAGAAAAAGAAAGCTGAACGAGACAATAAAGAAAAACTAGCTACGTGGTGAGCTACACCATTACAAGTTCTACTAACCCAAACAAAAGTGCAGGAAACGAAACACTCAACAAGAGCAAGGATGTTAAGCAGCGGGGTGTGGATGCACCAAGGAGGAGGATTGCTGGGGGAGTTGATAGCGTCGAAAAAAATCTTGGCATCTCCTTCAAAGATCACATGGCTCCATTTTTCCACTTTTGCAAGCTGACCTGCCCAAAGTAACGCCTCTGTTTCCGCTTGGAGAAGGGAAGTTTTCTTTGTCAATCTGGCCCAGATTTTGATTGGTACACCACGGTGGTCACGAGCTACTACTGCAATAGCTGCTTGAAAGGTTGAAATGGCAGCATCCACGTTGATCTTGATGGACCCTAAGGGCGGTGGGCACCAAGCTTGCACGCATGGGGGATGCTGGGGAACAATTGGGGGGGCTGAGATTGCAGTGTATTCAAAGTATCTGGAATGGACCAGTCTGATGGATGCGGAGATATCCCAATGGCAATTATGATGGAGGGAGAAATTCCTTGCTCTCCAAATTTCTTCAAGTGTTAAAACCAAGAGCAAAGGGACATGACCATTACCTGAATCATTGCTAGGAAGTGCTGGAGGGTTCAACACTAATTTAACAATATCCTCAGGTTAAGAAATAGCTAGAAGATCAGTTCTGAGACCCCAACAAACAGAGAACCAAAGGGATCTTGATGCAATGCAGTTAAAGAAGAGATGGGTAGAAGATTCAGTGCTATCCTTACAGAAGATGCAAGAAAGATCACTTACATGGAGGCGGGTCTGGAGATTTTGCCTTGTGGGAAGCGAATTGACGCCGATCCTCCAAAGGAACATTTTCAGTCTCTCAAGAACATTCAAATTCCAAAGTTTACTCTAGTTGAGGCCAGTGGGGGTTAAGGTGGGGAGGTGAGTGCGGGAAGTGTGATATGCTGATTTGACTGAGAAGAGCCCTTTAGTGTTCGGTAACCATATGAGCTTATCAGGGAAAGGATTGGAGGGGATGGGGATGGAGAGGATGGCCCGAGCAGATGGGGGGTTGAACAACTCCATGACTAAATGATGCTTCCAACAGTAAAGGTCGGTGTCAATTAACTGAGAACCAGAGACTGGGAGCTGAGCATACTCCTCTACTTTAGGGGTAGGAATGAAACCCTCTATCCAGGGGACCTAAGGGTCCTTCTAGACATTAATGGAGGTACCATTACCAATGGTGTAACAAGCTCCTTTAATAATGACTTTCTTTGCTTGCTCAATAGCTTTCCAAATGGGGGAGGCACGGTTGAGGGGATCAAAGTACAACCACTCCTCAGATACTTTGTATTTTGCTCTTAGGATACTCATGCATAGGCTATCCCTCTTGGATGCAATCATCCATGCAAGCTTGGCAATGAGTGCATTGTTGATATCCTTAGCTTTTTTGAATCCTAGACCACCATGGTTCTTTTGATAGCAAAGTTTGTCCCATGCTCTCCAAGCAAGAAAATTACCTCCTGGTTTCTTAGGATTCCACCAGAATCTTCTACTAAGGGAGTCAATGTTGTCACACACTTTTTTAGGGATGCTGAAAGTGGACATAACATAGTTAGAGATGGTTTGGGCAACCAAACATATGAGAGTTCTTCTACCAGCCCACGAGAGGCATTTACTTCTCTACCCTGAGAGCTTGGCTTCGAGCTTAGACTGGATGTATTCGAAGTCTTTTACAGGAGCTCTGGACAGCAAGAGTGGTGCACCCAAATAGATAGAATCTTTTTTGAGTGACTTCATTTGGAGAGTGCTTTTTAAGGATCTCCGTATGTTGCTCTGGGTATGTTTCGAGAAAAGGATGCCAAACTTCTTTTTGTTAACTTGTTGGCCGGACCAAAGGCAGTACTTATCAAGGGTTCGGGCAATTGTTATGGCATCTTTTTTTGAAGCTTTGGAGAACAGTATGATATCATCCGCATACATCACGTGTGTGATAATAGGGCCACTTCTGCTGGTTCTTATTCCACTAATGCTTTTTTGCCTTAGTTCATGGTCTAGCATTCTAGAAAGAATTTCTTGCCCCAAAAGGAAAAGATAGGAGGAGAGTGGATCGCCTTGTCTAAGCCCCCTGCTTGGTTTGAAGCTTTCAGACTTGCCCCCATTGACTAATACTTCAAAAGACACCGAGGTTAAACAGCTAAGAATCCAGTTTGAAAAAACCTTATTGAAGCCAAGGTGAAGAAGGACAGCATGAATAAAACTCCAACTAACTCTATCATAAGCCTTTTGGAGATCGATTTTAATCGCCATGAGACCCGGCTTGGTTTTTCGAGACTTGAAGCTGTGAAGGATCTCTTGAACAATGACTTGATTTTCGGCTATCCATCTGTTAGGGATGAAAACGGATTGTGCCGGGGAGATAATTTTATCAAGATGAAGTCTGAGCTTCGCCGTTAACAGCTTTGAGATAATCTTGTAAATCACGTTGCAAAGACTTATAGGTCTGAAATGATTTACAGTAGAGGGGTTAGAAATTTTAGGAATGAGGACAATGAGTGAACAGTTTACCTCTCTAAGCATGGTCCCTCTGGTGAAGAAGGAAGTGACAGCGTTGATGACGGCGTCGCTGACGGTAGGCCAGCATTTCTTATAGAATATGGCAGGGAAGTCGTTCGGACCAGGGGCTTTGAGATCTTGCATGCCAAAAAGCACAGATTTAATCTCATCCGGAGTGGGAATTTTGCTGAGTTCAAAGTTCTCGTCCTCTGTGATACATGGGAGAATAAGGTGCCCAAGATGAGGGGAAAAGTCAGCCACGTTTTGCTGAAAGAGGTTCTTGAAATGTACAAGGAACGCATTTCTAATGGAATTGCCCTCTGTAATCCATACTCCGTTATCATCCCATATCGCATCAATGCTGTTTATTTTTCTTCTAATGATTGTGGAGAGGTGGAAGAATTTGGTGTTTTTGTCACCAAGCTTCGACCAGAACTCTCTTGATTTCTAGCGCCATAAAGCTTCGCTCCGGAGAAGCCATTCTTAGAGTTCAGCTTGAAGGGAAGCTTCTAAATCCCCTGAATGGATTGAAGGAGGCTCTCTCTGGATGGCATTGATTTGTTTGATCAGGGAATTTATCCTGTCTTGGCATCGTCCGAACACTTCCTTGTTCCACTTCTTGAGCGCATCTCTGGTGGTAGCTTGTTTTTTGCATAACTTGATGAAGTCAAAGCCGTGACATTCCTCATTCCAGGCACTATCAATTACCGATGAGCAGCGTTCATCCCTTAGCCATGCAACCTCAAATCTAAAAGGACGGTGAGTAAAGGTGGATAGAGGGTTGGTGTCGAGTACAATTGGTGCGTGGTCCGAGCTGATGGCACCCAGATGGGTCATTGTTACTTTCGGGTTTGCTAACCTCCATGATATATTGGCTATAGCTCTGTCCAACCTTCTTTTGACTGAGGCATTCCCCCATTTGCCTTTTGCCCAAGTATATTTACCACCAGAGTATCCAAGGTCAATGGTACCAACTTCGAACATTAATTCTTTGAGATAGTTGGTAGAGCTGCTGCCTTTTTTACCTCCCAGAGCTTCATCTTCATTTAGCACAAAGTTGAAGTCGCCAAAACACATCCAAGGTTCTTGGTGGGATTCAAGCAGGGCCAGGAGACATTCCCACGCTTTTTTCTTTTTTGGATAATACGGAGGGCCGTAAAAGCCCACCATGAGCCACTCGCAGATAGAGTCGCTGATTTTGATAGCGATGAGGTTTTTACTAAATTCTACTTCCTTAACCGAAAGCCCAGCTTTCCATAAAACACACAGGCCGCCTGCTTTGCCCTTAGCCTCAACAACAAACATATGATCGAACTTGATAGAAATCCTAACATAATCCATTCTATTTACAGTAGCTTTAGTTTCAGATAGGAAAATTAAATCGGGTTTAGACCCTTTTATTTGAGCCTTTAAGGCTCGAACTGTCGAGGCGTTGCAGATGCCCCGACAGTTCCAACCGAGGAGTTTCATGGGGATAGTGGGGGCATGATAAGGCCTGCCTCCTCGGCAGTAGTAGAAGATGAATTGGGGTTAGCATAGATGTGTGAACATGTTTCAGAAGACAAATGATAGAAAGACTTACGGTTCTGGGCTTCATCCTCTGTTTTTTGGTTCTCCTTGAGAATGAAATGCTCTAGGCTTAACTGCGGAATGAGGGCAGCAGTCTCCGGATCGAAAAATAACGGTTCATGTCCACTAGTTGCCTTTCTCAGATGTTTGGCGAAGATGTTTAGTTCTTTTTCTGTGACCTTCCTTTTTAGAGGATTTGGTGTAGATGATATTGTGTGTAGCGGAGTGAGGTGCTGGGTTTGGGGATCCTGGTGTTTCTCGGTGGCGTTAGAACACAGAGGTGTAGGGTGAATGGGAGATTGGGTATTTAGGGATTCTGAAATATCTATTGGGACAGTGGAAGGAATGGGATCAGGTTGTTGATTGGGCTGGATGGTGTGTGCTCTTCTATGGGCCTTAGACTCACTTGGACAAGAGTTAGACGGATCAGATTTCGAAGGCATTGGGCTGAAGCTTTGGCTAAAGGGCTCGCTTGAGATGTGGACTTGGTGTGGGGTACATGTGTCACCTGTATTGCTTCCAGCTCAGCTTGGGTGTGAGACGTTAGGATAGTACTGTTCGTACTTTCAGAGGTAGTGGAGGTGGGAATGTCGTAAGGTTACCACGTACTCTGTACAGGTTATGGCTTGGTACTCTGTGCAGGACGTGTATTGTACGTTGCAAACGTTGCTACCCCAGGACCACTGCCTTGCACGGAACTATTATCCTGCTCCGGCGACATTTCAGGTGCTAACGTTGCTAACGATGCTACCCTAGGACCACTGTCTTGCACGGAGTTTTTATCACTCTCCAATGACATTTCAGGTGCAGTTGAGGCCGCGTTAGAGTCGCTGGTTGGGTGCTCGGAAACTCCAGGAGGTGGGTTATCATGACCGGGACGGAGCCATGGTCCAGCTGCTTTGAATGTTGCATCGTAGGGGTTTCAGATTTGGAAGAGGGTATTTGTGCATGATTTTTCCTCGTGTCCGATAACTCCGCACTTATAGCAAATATCAGCTAGTTTCTCATACTTCAATCCGATCCATGAGTCACTGTTGTTCGGCCGTGGGAGGAAGAAGCCTGGGAGCAAGGGCTTCTCTATTGGGATATCAACGGGAATCCTTAGGAATTTTTTCCAAACGCCGCCTGGTTCTCCGCCTAGATCCATTTCAATGACTTTCCCCAGCCGCGAGCCTATCCTTTTCAGGTTATCCTCCGTACTCCACAAGGCGTGGAGGCCGTGGACTTGCACCCAGAAGGTTGATGATGAAAAGTTGACTTCTTGCCAAGTGATATCTGGGCTCCATTTTTTAATGATGAGGTGTCCACCCTTGCAAGACCATGGCCGTCTGTGAAAGGCTCTATGCACGTCAACTTCATGGTGGAATGAGAACATGAACATGTTCTTGTCTATACGTTTCACGTCCAGGGGATAGACCGGAGACCATGCTTTAAGGACCACGTCCTTGACATAGGTGGGTCCTATGTCTTTGTTGGTGATAAGTTTGGCGAGGAAGATAAGGTTGGATGTTGTTATGGAAGCTTGGCTTGGAGGGAGCTCTATTCTGGTTTCTTCACAGGATACTTTTTCTGTGCGTGATATGAGGTCGGAGACCTCCATGGCAGATTTGGGATGTTATTGACAGCTTAGAATGTGGAGTGGATGATGCAGAGAAGTGGTGGTTGGAGGATGAGATGGATGAAAAAAAGTTTTCTCTCCGTACTCCCAGTTGAAAAAAAAAAAACAAAAAACAAAAAAAAAAAAGTCAGAACCGACTTTAAACTTGGTAAGAAGATCTGCCTTCATGTTCTGTGAATATCCATAATTCAAAGAGTTTACGTACACAAATTATTTTACAAAAATTTTACAAATTGTTGAAGTAGCAAATTTTTACTGATTTGAACTCATGTGAGCCTACTAATAATATCACCTTTTTTTTTTTTTTTTTTTGATGAACAAGAAATTTTATTCACAAGACAAACAAAACTACAAAAGAGGAAACAAGAGCCTCTTCCTTAATGATAAGCTCAAAACAGGAAGGGCCGAAACCTACATCGAAAGAACCAAAAACATTATTCACAAATGACCACTTAGCTAGAGAATGAGCTGCTTTATTTGCCCCCCTATGGATCCAGGCAACATGACAACCAGGAATAAGTGACATCAAGTTGAGAATTTCATTCCAGCCTAACAAACGCATGCTGAGATTGAAGGAAACCACAGCTTGACAACTCAACCAGCCAAGAACAACCAAAGGACCACGACCCAGCACAATCACAGCAATAAGAAGGGGAAAAATGAATCTTACCAATAAGGGCGTCGATCCACTCACTAGCTGATGAAATTGGGCGATTCCAACAACCAGGCCCCACGAACGACAAAGGACCGCTATACAAAGACTTCCAACTAGACCCACTGAGGTGCAAAGAAGGTCTCCTTCCTGATCAAACTCAGGGGATTTGGGAATAATAAGTGAGTATGAATTCTGAGATTTAGGGCAAGAAAGTTGGGAAGGATTAATGAGAAAGATTGATAGGTATGAATTCTGAGATTTGGGTATGAGATCTGAGTTTTGGGTATGAAAAAGACCCACACAATAGTAGCGAGAGGAAACCACACAGAGGTGGTGGAGAAAGAAAACACTGAGGTGGAGCAACCACACGGAGGTGGAAGGAAGGACCATACAGAGATGGTAGAGAGTGTAACACCCCAAACCCATACCAAGGATTTAGATGCACAACGTGTCTTATAAAAAAATCAACATTAATATAACGGAACAGTGCATAATTAAATATCCACAAATATACTTCAAACCATCAAGTCTTTCTTATAAAATCCATAAAACTAAAACTTTAACAATAAAGTCTTCAAATACAAACTCAAATAGTTTCATGAATACTAAACTCACTATCCTAAGAAAATATACTAAAATAGTCCATCAACTAACATAGCTCCAAAAGAAGTCTTCAATCTATGTCTCCAATGATCTACCACCAAAATATATTCCACTGCTCTAATCTGAAAGGGTGGAGAAAGGGGGGTGAGCTAGAAGCCCAATAAGAGACTACATAACATGAGGATGTCTTTCAAAACAAAACATTAGTATCATTGACAAAATATAATCTTTACAAAACATTTCCTATATAGCTTTAACGGTAATATAAAATATTCTATAAAACTGTTAAAAAGAAAACATTTACTATAACATTGTAATCAGTAAATAAAATAGTAATCACTTTAATTGGCCAAAATACACTAGATAGGTAGAAACAATTTAATATAGTAATAAACAATTTTTCCACTTGTAACAGCCAATAACAATAAAACAATAGTTTGATATGGAAAACATTAAACATTAGCCAGACAAAGACATAAGCTGCTAAACACTCGGTGGGTGATTCCCATAGGGAACAATAACACTAACCTCAAAGAGACAACACTGGCTCCGAAGAGCAAATGATAACATTACATCACACCACAATAACACTACATTGGCCGAAGACCAACACTTAACCCTATGTTGGCAAAGGTTGCAGACTGTCAAGCTGACTATTTGAAAACATTCTTACGTTATTACAATATGGTCAATACCAATCATATATCATAAAACAAATACTTTCTCAAAAATATAGTTTTGAGTCATTCATAACATATACAATTTCAAGGTAATACTTAAGAAATAATAAAATTCAAGTATGTGTACAAAGTATTGATAATGGTATGAGTTTTTGAAAACTTCACTTTTGCAATTATGTATATATATAAATATATTTTTACCAAAAATATATATAAATATACACGCCTTGAGAGACGTCATGTTCTGAAGTCCACTTACCTCTAGTTACTAAATCAAGCTTCAACTCAACAGTCTGAATCAATGTCAACTAAACCAGGTTCATAAAGTCAGCACCACTACCAATTTGTGTAAATCCCAGCAATAAAACATCTACTAGTGCTTAACCTCAATATAACGAATTCGCTGGTTGCCCCTAGCAGTGCCACGGTCTTCTATCCCTTCAATTTTGAGAAACCCTAATTCTCTTCTCTTAATCTTTTATACGCTAAACACTCTACCTTTCACGTGACTGACTTAAAAGACCCAGTATATAAACCTCTAAAATAACACTCCAATTCAATCTAGGAAGATCAATCCGACTCCAATTAGTACTCTTAAATAACACTCCTACTTGGGCTAGAGTTTAAGACCCACTAAAACTTAAATAAGCTTCCAAGACTTTAATTCCCAATTAAACTCAAATCAAGGTTGTTTAGATGGGCTAAAACTCTAAAGAATTCCAATAACACTTAAACTCCTAATCCAAATAAGTTTTAGTCTCTTATCCTTTTCCTTAATTGACAAGGAGACTAAAAGTTAAATATGAATAATCCACAAAGATAACTCTCACGTTACATCTTTTATTTATTTTCTTTGTAGATATCATAATATAAAATAATATCACCTTCAAAATAAATTAAATAATTCATCAATTTCACTTTAGAAGCAATAAAATTAAATTTAAGTGAGGCGGGTGTTACAGAGAGCACCACATGGGGGTGGAGAGAAAGACCACTACGGAGGTGGAGAGAATCTTGGGACTAATAATAATATTACTTTTTACTAACTAATAACCATTTATCAATATAATAGCTTCTTAGATCCCACAAACCCCGAACAATCCCAATAAATTACTCCCATTCCCCCCCAACCACACCCTATCCCTCCTCCCCAAACGCTTCTCCTTTAATCCACACTCATTAAATGATTGATTTGCCCTTGAGGGGGGCTATAGTTTTGGAGAGATTCAAAGGGATGGATTTTGACTTAAAAGTAAAGAAATTGGAAAATTAAGAGGGGAATTTGTGTTGGATGTGGAACAAGAAGATGGGGATAAGGAGTTCGTGTTGTAAGTTGTGGAGATCGTTGCAATGCTGGTGAGGTGCACGGTGATGGGGTAGAGTAAGGAGGGTGATTGGTTTGGCCATGGTTTAGGTATACGAGTTTGAATATTTGGTGGAGTGGGGTGAGTGAAGAGAGGAGGTAGTGGTGATGATCACGGGAAAATTGGTGGTGGTACAAGTGGAGGCTGATGGCTCCTGTACGAACGACACCTTGGTGGCAAATCAAGTCCTAATGAGTTTAGCATAGTGGTGGTGGAGCCATTGGTAGTGAGGGTGAGGGTGAAAGTGAAAATGAAAGATTTTTTATTTTTTTTAAATGATGACTAGGTTGGTGACTAGGATCTGACTCAAGAAACTGTCACATAAGAACAATTGAAGAAGAATGGAAAAAATGGGGGAAAATGAGCTAGTGGTAGAATCATACATGGCACAACGGAAAAAGAGCATAATCAAATGATAAAGCTTCCATTTTAATATATAGTATAAATATAGATGTATATTCTTGTATATCAATCTCTTTTCTTCTCTTTTCTTTTTTCTTTTTCTTTTTCTTTTTATTTTTTTTTTGGTTTTTGAGAAGCCCAGTGATCAATCCCTGTTGTACAATAGATAATTGTTTTACTCGATGAATAAGCAATTTCATTTCAAAAGAACAGCTATAAAATCAGTTCAAAACCTCGACACAAAACATGACAACACCAGTGCAACTACAGCAGCACTACGAAACAACAGAGAAATTTGCATATATGAGGAAGTAATAAAAATTTACAACTACATAAGTTCCTTTTCATGATTTCAATCCTAAGGAACTGACATTTTATTTAGCTATGTATTTGTTTTTTCATTTTTTGATAATTCAATTGTCATAATAAATTGGAAATGAGAGAATTTGAATATTGGTTCTCTTTATAAAAGAGCCCAAGTAAGGACATAAAACTATAAGATTCGTTGCACGTAGTTGTTTATTTACTCATAATAAAGTCGATGCTTAAAAATTATAGTGCACAAATCTTATCCCTTATATATAAATTCTTTGTAATTATGACATGTATTAGATGTTTTAATGTCTCAGGCGTGAATAAAGGGTGGCTGTGAATCCTTCAAGGAAATGTGACATTGCTTTCCATTAGTACTATGCTCGAAAATGTTGAAGAATTTTATGAGTATTCATTTGAATTTTGTAAACTTTTTTTTGCTGAAATTTGAATTTAGTAAATTTTAAATTATTATTATTCAAGGGAAAAAATTTGTTGATCGCTATTATGAATGTTGTATAAGGAATTTAATAGTATGAAGTACTATAGTTGATAAAAACCTTTTTTTTTTTTTTTTTTTATAAATTAAATTAATGAAATTGTTTGTTTATCAATTGGGATTTAAAACAAAAAAAAAAAAAAAAAAAAAATTGAAATCTACGTTTAGAAGTAGTACCTCACGCTTGATAATGCTAAAGCTTTGTCGCATCTATTAATTCTAAAAGAAAAAAAAAATGTTACAGTGGAACTATAAATAAAGAATCGCATGAGAACTTGTTGCATCTATCAATTGTAAAAGCAAAAATGTTATGGTGGAATCATATTAGATCACATGAGGCAAGTTTAAAACGTTAAATCACAATTTGCAAGTTTAAAACGTTAAATCACATAAAATTATATTAGATCACAATTTGCAAATTAAATTAAAACTGTCAGAATTAAGTATTTCTTCAGAAAAAGTGCAGTTAGACAAAACTGAAGGAGCATATTTGCAAATATGTGCACTAGTGTTCATGAATACTTTGGTTAGTTTTTGTGATGAAAACTTTGGTTCATGCAATTGTTTTAGTTTTTGTACTTGTGCACATACTTTATACTGTGTGTCAATGCTGCTGTTGTCCCTGTTGTCCTAGCATCTCTCCTTCCAAATGAACTGCATCAAGAATTGCAAATGCACTCTACATAAAGATACCATTCTCATAGACACCTTCTCAAAGACAATAGGTCAGCACAAAAAGATTCCTTCTCAAAGACAATATGGCCAATAAAAAAAGTTTCATTCTCCTTCCAAAGGCACCTAATGATCCTTTATTTCTAGTTCATAACCCAACTTACGTCAAAATAACTCTGCCTCCCCACAATAAGTCAATAACACACCAGGGGAAAGTTTGCTATTAGACATATTGAACTACAATGAAAAATGCTATATTTTTCACATCAACATACAACCAGTGTTAATTTGCACCTAGAATAAGCTCGTGGCCCTTATTGTACACAAAACTTAAAGTTTACTTTTTGCTTATCACATATTATCTTTTTTTAATTAGAAATCAAATTATTATTGAAAAAATAAAAGTGACGTAATTTTTCTTTTGTAAAATGAAAGTATTGTGCCTGTAATGTAATGGAAGTAGAGCGACCTATCATATTCACCTTCATTATCTCCATTGGGAAGGGAAGGATGGGAGCTCAAGGATGAGTTATATTGTAACAGAATTTCATGTGGTGATTACCACCGATCATACGCAAAAAAAAAAAACAAAACAAAAAACGTTCTCAGGCCTTTTCAACATTGAAGGAGAGAATAGGAAAGAAAATGCAGGGCTGGAAGAAGCAATTACTATCACTAGCATGAAGAGAAAATCTATTGAAGGCAGTAGAGCTCTAGCCATCCCAACATATGCTATGAGTTGTTTCCTTATTCCAAAAATGGATTTGTGAAGAACTCAATGCCATGATGAGTAAAGTTTGGTGGGGAAATCAGGGGAGTGGAAAAAAAAATTCATTGGATGAGTTGGACAAAGCTTTGCAAAGCGAAACAAGTCTCGGGGTGGTCTTGGTTTCAGAGACCACTAATTCAATTTAGCACTATTGGCTATGATGGAAACTTCTGACTTGTCAAGACTCCTTTCTATATCGGATATTGAAATCAAAAAACTTCCTTTCATCCGAGCAGAACTCACCTCGAATGTTTCTTATACTATGAAAAGTATTATGCAAGCTAGGGAAGTAATGAAGATGGGGTTGAGATGGAGAATTGGGAATGGACGTCTAGTTCATATTTGGAATGACCCATTTGCTTCCTACACCTACAATTTCCAAGTTGATCTCCTTCAAATCAGTTGCCCACAGGTATAGTTTGAGACCTAATAGATGAGAATACTATGACATGGAAAGAGGAGCTTGTGAATAGATTGTTTCTTCCATAGGAAACTGCCATTATTAGGAGGATTCCTTTGAGTCCAAGAAGACCACATGCTCGAGCAACAGATGGGAAATTTACTGTGCATATAGGATGCTCGAGCAACACAGAGTATAGGCAACCAATTGGCCAATTTTGTACCCAAGCCCAACCTTATTGTATAGTTAATCTTTTGAGTAAATTCCACTAACATACCCTAAGGTTTAAGCTAATGCTAAGTCTAAGACTTTTCAAAACTAGCCAATTTGGTCCCTAAAGCCAACTTAGTCCCTAAACAATTATTTATTTTTTCTCAATTATTTTAAGGACTAAATTGGCTTTAGGGACCAAATTGGTTAGTTTTGAAAAGTTTTGAATTTGGTTAATATTAACCCAAATGTAAATGAAATTTACCCTTATCTTTTTTTAGCTTTTACTTTTTTTGAGAATCAATTGTTCTATTATTTATAACAATATAATTTTTAGACAAACATAAATTTTCTATTAATTGCTAATAGCTAGATTCAAATCCTTCCTCCCCCAACTATCAATGGTTTTTTTTTAAACATATATTAGTTCAACATAAGAAACAAGTCTCAGTGACTACACAAAAAAACTTATTGGTATCTTGATCTAATAATAAAGAGTATTTATTAGGAGCCAACGTTATAAGTTAAAACTCTCTAATAAAAAAAATTATAAAAAATAAAAAACCAACAACAACAACAACTCCCAAATGATAGTACTATCGAGATCAAATCTGTGTCCAAGCCGATTATGACTTTAGCAATCATTTACTCTACCTCAGCCCGGCCCAAATCGGGCCCCTTGCATTCAGATCAAGGCTCTCAGTTTTAATATGCTCTTTCGGTTTTTATAAGTAGAAAACAAATATTGAATTTATTTGCATGATACTATTCGGCCAACAAATATGAAGTTTATATGCATACTATTTTTGGCCAATATATAAAAATAAAAACCTGTACATGAAATGGTAACATGAAGCTGTGGGTATTTGTTTATCAAATAATTATAATTAAATTAGGTGCAAAATTGTACATGACACCCATAAGTCCACAACATTATAATGTTTAAAACAGTATGATTTATTACTCCCTGCAGCAAAATTGTACAGGACACCAAAAATGTCGTAATACAAGTTTGGCTCCCGAATAGCTGTGCCACGAACACATTATCTGGATCTTAATCTTTTCTCTCTCTCTCTCTCTCCCTCTCTCTCCGAACTTCAGTCCTATCTACTATCTCTTGCCTTGGCAATCCGGGACTCCATTATCATGGCAGTTTCTGCCTAATTTTCCACCCCACTTTTTGTCTCCAATCAGCAAACTCGGCTGTTTCTTTTCTTTTCACCACCAATCCCATTCACAAAGTCCCATTCCATATTCGAATGGCAGGCCAATCTAACTGCACCTAAATGGTTATCTGGGACCCTATTATCTCAGCTCCTTATCCAATTCAGTTCTCCTACACCTCTCATCAAACTTCTTCCAATTTTTAACCAAAGGCCAATACATTTGCTCCATTCTCACCAACATTGTTATTTTGGACTCCGTCAGAATATTCCAATGCTTTTGCTCCAGTCTCACCAACATGGTGATCTTGGAGACCATTATCAACAAAAATTTCATTGGCTCCAGTTTCTAACTCGCAAATTGCTGGCTCCAAATTCTCTGCACCCCCCACTGTGCACCGTTTCTGTCTCTTTTTCTTAGATTTTCCATCAACACAATTTTTATCCAAAACACCACTAGGACATATCAATCCATTTGATACGCTATCACCAACATGCTTATCTTGGACTCGGTTATCAACACAATTTAAATTGGCTCCAGTACCTGCCTCACAAATTGTTAGCTCCAAATTCTGTGCACCTCTCACTTTGCTCCCTTTCGGTTTCCTTTTCTTAGATTTAACATTAACACAATTTTTATCTGGAACTCCACTAGCATGTACCAATCCATTTGCCCCAGTCTCACCCACATGCTTATCTGGGTCTCTGTTATCAACACAATTTTTATCAGCTGCAGTCCCTACTTCAAAATTTGTTGGCTCCAAATTCTGTGCACATACCACACTATTTGTGCCTGTCTCACTGACATGTGTATCTGGGACTTCATGATTAACACAATTTTTTTCAGCTCCCATCCCTACCTCGCAACTTGTTGGCCCCAAATTCTGTGCACCTCCGGCTTTGCTCTGTTTGACATCAACACAATTATCTAGAACTCCACTAGCACATACCAATCCATTTGCCTCATTTGCACCTACTTGACTATCTGGGACTCCATTAACACAATTTTTTTCAGCTCCCATCCCTACCTCACAACTTGTTGGCCCCAAATTCTGTGCACCTCCAGCTTTGCTCCGTTTCCGTTTCTTTTTCTTAGGTTCGACATCAACACAATTATCTGGAACTCCACTAGCACATATCAATCCATTTTCCCCATTCACACCAACTTGATTATCTGGGACTCCATCAACACAATTTTTATCAGCTGCAGCCGCTAAGTCAAAAATTGTTGGCTCCAAATTCTGTGTACATACCACTCTATTTGTGCCTGTCTCACCGACATGTGTATCTGGGACTTCATGATTAACACAATTTTTTTCAGCTTCCCTCTCTTGATTATCTGGGACTCCATCAACACAATTTTTATCAGCTGCAGCTGCTAACTCAAAAATTGTTGGCTCCAAATTCTGTGCACATACCACTCTATTTGTGCCCGTCTCACCGACATGTGTATCTGGGACTTCATGATTAACACAATTTTTTTCAGCTTCCATCTCTACCTCACAACTTGTTGGCCCCAAATTCTGTGCACCTCCGGCTTTGCTCCGTTTCCGTTTCTTTTTCTTAGATTTGACATCAACACAATTATCTAGAACTCCACTAGCACATACCAATCCATTTGCCTCATTCGCACCAACATGATTATCTGGGACTCCATCAACACAATTTTTATCAGCTGCAGCCGCTAACTCAAAAATTGTTGGCTCCAAATTCTGTGCACATACCACTCTATTTGTGCCTGTCTCACCGACATGTGTATCTGGGACTTCATGATTAACATAATTTTTTTCAGCTCCCATCTCTACCTCGCAACTTGTTGGCCCCAAATTCTGTGCACCTCCGGCTTTGCTCTGTTTCCATTTCTTTTTCTTAGATTTGACATCAACACAATTATCTAGAACTCCACTAGCACATACCAATCCATTTGCCTCATTCGCACCAACATGATTATCTACGACTCCATCAACACAATTTTTATCAGCTGCAGCCGCTAACTCAAAAATTGTTGGCTCCAAATTCTGTGCACATACCACTCTATTTGTGTGTGTCTCACCAACATGTGTATCTGGGACTTCATGATTAACACAATTTTTTTCAGCTCCTGTCCCTACCTCACAACTTGTTGGCCCCAAATTCTGTGCACCTCCGGCTTTGCTCTGTTTCCGTTTCTTTTTTTTAGATTTGACATCAACACAATTATCTGGAACTCCACTAGCATATACCAATCCATTTGCCTCATTCGCACCAACTTGATTATCTGGGACTCCATCAACACAATTTTTATCAGTTGCAGCCACTAACTCAAAAATTGTTGGCTCCAAATTTTGTGCACATACCACTCTATTTGTGCCTGTCTCACCAACATGTGTATATGGGACTTCATGATTAACCCTATTTTTTTCAGCTTCAGCAGCTAACTCAAAAATTGATGGCTCCAAATCCATTGCACGTATGGCTTTGCTCCGTTTCGGTTTCAAACTTCGAATCAGTGTTTCGCAATTAACATGATTTGTAATTGGTACTCTGCCACACTCCAAACCATTTGCTCCAGTCTCACCAACTTGTTCATCTGGAGCTCCAATATCACAATAAATGCAGTTTTTATAAAATCCAGCCCCACCCTGTGGAACAGTATCAATCAAATTCAAACGGGATATGAATCCATCCACACCTATGTTGTCACCCAGTTCCATAGACCCCCACTTCTTTCTCGGAGGGTAACATTTAGATAGAAGTTTACGAGCTAATTTTGCTAGAAGATGACCTGAGATTGACTTAGGGATGGACCTAGAAAAAGATTGAACTCATATTAGCGATATGTATTCAAACCAAAGCACTGATCCAAGTCAGTTATTTATATAGAACAAAAACACAGCAAGTACTATCAAGAAAATAACCATGACACCAAAACCTTTGCCCATTTTAACATAGGGTCATACAGAATTTGTACCTAATCCACATGAAAATTGGGCAAGTGTGTAGGACTATGAATTGGGCGAACTCAGCCACAAATGATTTTTTAATGACTACCATAGTATCCTTGAAGCAATTGATTAATTGATAGTTTTCCAATCTGACAATTTTTTTTAGAAGTTTAATTGCAAGTTTTATTTCATGCCAGATAATACTGAAGCATTAAATAAGCAAAGCCTGATCTGATACAACCATGCTTATTAAATAGGTAGATATTTACTACTGCTTATCTTGTGAATTACATTATGCTCAGGCATGGTTCAAAAGAAACTAAGTGAAAGATATTTAATTGGACATATAATTGTCTTCACCGGAAAATTGGAAACAGTTGAAATAATCACCTTTCAGAATGTATGCGTCCAAGGACAGCTGACTTCTTATGCCACAAAACAGGTGGAGGTAAAATGTCCTTCTTCCTGACAGACTGGAAAATGCAAAAAGCATGACAGAAACACTGATGAGGACTTATATTCAATGAAAAAAAAAAATTTTGATGCAGAAAATAAATTAATAAAATTTTTGTAACATATACACATTCCTAAAATATGCAATATAGAATTTCCTAAAATAGCATAAATATTTATTACCTTCTGAATATATTTTTGAGATGTTTTTCTCAAATTATTTTTCTTTAACTTTACGCTGAGATATACTTTACAAGATATCTCACCAACTTAGAGGTAAAAAAAAATGTCCATTCTTAAGGCATCATAAACAATATCTTCTTGCACCTAAGATTCTCTTTTATTAGTCCAAGACAATACATAGGTTCAATTTTTGTGTGCTGGACATCCAACATATGACTTGACAAAAAGGGATTTTGAAAATATATTAACGAGTTACTCAGATTCCAATGCAGCAAATTACCTGAGTCACCTGACCCATTGGATTTTAAATTATACTAATCAGCTAGCTACTCACAGCAATATTTTTTGGTAAGTCAAAGTTGCAGCCAATGCAGCTTGAAGCTATGACCTCACCCTCCACCTTGTTTTTTATAAGAGGAGGAAGTTATATTTGAGCTATATATTACACAACTAACCAGCATAACTAGGCCCTTTTTGAGGTCCCCAAGTTTTCAGAGAATGAATGCATTAATTTAATGGAACCAAAGTAAAAGAGCCAAAACATACCATGCGAGGCACTTTTACTCCTTTTGATATACTAGTGATGTGAGAATGGAATGGTGGGCATTTGAAGAAGACTGATCTGCAGAAGACAGAACAGTATTTGCAATTAGTTATAAAGAAATGGTACCATATCAGTTGAATTAGTCTACAAGTGAAGCAAATTCATGAACATACAATACTTCATTATTAGAAATAATCTCCATGTCCTCAATTGGTGAAAGGATTTCCACAGGCTGCACAGGCTTATCGGAAATGTACATGTACCCATTCATTCCATCACTGCAAAATTAGAGAAATTACCTTCTGATTAGCAAGAAATTCACATAAAAGCCCAAAAAGAATCACCTATTATCTCCTCAGTTGAAAGACATATATTGCAAAAAAGCAAGTAAATAAATACTTCTTTTACATATTTTATATTCTAATACATTTACTCTTTACTGATCAGAAAAAATAGGTCAAAATAAATCTTATTAGACTATTAATATTTGAGGTCCATTAGGGACAATGAATGGCTTTTATTTTACATAAGGAAAAATTTTGAAAATTTTATATTGTTAATTAATAAATTATAAAAACATTTCCATTAATGTGTAAATATATAAGTAAAAAATTATGAGCACTAAAATTGAGTTTACATTTTTTTAAATTCTTATAAATGTAAATCTTACAAGTAGTCTACTTCAATTAGCAGGGTTTTTTTTTTTTTTTGGGTTCTTTTATCAACTTTGTAAATCTTACAAATTTTCACTCGTAATTCTTAAGGGGACTCTCTTGTGTATCCCATGTGCTTGAGTTTCGTCTCTTTTTATAAAAATATCTTATCAAAAAGACAAGTTGCTTAGTTGAAGTAGGTCACTGAAGAATGAAAACTGTCTCCCTCTCAAAACTATTTTACAAACCGATCAGGGGATTGTTAGAGATCAGTTCTTCCACATTGATCAATAATCTCTTTGCACTTTCTTTCCCCATGAATAATGATCTTAAGGAATCTTGGCCTCTCTCATAATACATAGTAGATAATATGTGTCGCCTCTTCAACCAAGAACTCGAAAGTTTTTTATTCAACAAAGAAAAAAATGGAAGCTCCCATAATGAATAAGACAAAAATAACAAATGATGAACACAGAAAGCAAGAAGAAAATCTAAAAAGAAATTTGGGCAAATTACAATTTACCCACTTATGATTTGGCCGAAATTTAAGTTGTCTAACTGTGGTTTGAAATTTGACACTTTATCTGCCTGAGGTTAGCTCAGTTAAAGTTCCATAACCCACTTCTGTTAAAGAGATGATAGCTAAATATGTAATTTTGCTCAACTTTTATGTCTCTCTCCACCAAAACACAAAAAACTTAAAAATACAAGATCAATTAAGATCAAAAGAATCCAATGGAACACTTGCATCATGGGATTTCAAACCACAGGTTGGCAACTTAAATTTCGGTCAAACCTAAGGTGGATAAAGTGTCAAATTTTAAACCATAGGTAGGCAACTTAAATTTCAATCAAACCACAGGCGGGTAAGTTGCAATTTACCTAAGAAATTTATGGCTAATTTAAGGTAGCCGGGCCTCGTTTATGGCTAATTCAAGGTAGCCAAGCCTTCCCTACACCTCACCCTCCATCCCATTATAGCCCCATCATTGCATGCAAAGGTTAACATCCAATAAACCATAAAATTGATAGGAAAAGCTAAACTATAAAGTTCATGAAGCAACAAGCCATGAAGAAAATGAAAGAAACATACAAGCTCAATATTTCAATTATAATATTAAAAGAAAAAGGTGAAATATAGATTCAGGCAGTCTTTGGTTTACAATTAGAACCCTCCTACCCAAGAAAGAATACAACTTGAACCCCATGCAAGTTCCATTATTTGTACAGAGACCAATTATAGAGCTGAACATCTTAAATTCCAGCAAGTGCCATGCATGTTTTGAAAACCTAAAAGGTTCCATTCTCTAGTAAGTAGAATAGCATAAATTTCATTCATCAAAAGAATGGCAGATATTTCAACCACTTATTTAGAAATGAATAATACTTGTCCAACACATTACCACACAAACCCTGATAGAGTCAGATTTTCCCTTATAAATAACTTGATTCTCTAATACTTGAAAGATGAGAACATTGAGCACATTTTCAAGGAAGTGAGACAATAACAGCAGTTTCAGCCACTCCAGTAATCACAGTAGCAAAAGAAATCAATATAGATTCTGTGACATTGTGAATTACACACCTGAATTTTGGATTAATTTTTCGCTTAACTTTAGTGCCAGCAAACTTTGGATGAACAGCTTTTCTCTGACAGAAAGCAAGTATCTTCACTGTTAAAGGATGTGAAGCATGAACAAACAGTACATCCAGACTGAAACTATTTCTGCATCTTTCTTCATCCTATACAAAGATATTATATAAGAAACCATAAATGAGGAGAAAATGACAGTAGAATTAAGAGTATAAGACAATAAGTTTCTCAAATGTCAAATCATAAGTATGTATGTGAAGTACCTCTGTTTGACATGTCAAAATAAGGGTATGATTATTTCTGACATAACTATTTTGTTGTATAAGTTCAGAAATGAAAGTAGAAGCAATGTTTTAGTCACTATAAATTAACAGAGATTTTGAGCATTCTTATAGCACCAACATTTAAATTATAAACGATCAGTGAAAATCGTGGAAAACTAAATAGGAACAAGCTGATCTTACTCAAATTCCTGACTAAAAAAAAAATCAATAATTAAAGGGCAAAATACCATATAACCTCACTTGATTAGAGTCAAAATCACTTTACCCCCTAGACCTTTCAAATGTTATACTAAACCCTCCATACGTTGGACTAAGCTGTCACCATTATTTTTTCCATTTCTATTCACAAAGTTTCACACATGTTGCCAAATTCTGGTCAGATTTCCCATACACTGTCAACCATAGCCCGTTAACTGCCAGCCACAAGCCACAAAACCATTGCCAAACCTCCAGAGAACTATGCTCCCAAAATCCAGCCATCCAATACACATCAATGAAACTTGATCTGATAAAAATTGAAAACCACCCCTCATGGCCACAAATCACAATATGATCTTCCATTGCCTGACCATCACCACACAATTTCCTGACACCACCTAGAAATTCCATCAAGCCCTGCCGACTCAGACTGCTCCCCCTCCCCCCCCCCCCCCCCAAAAAAAAAGGCATCTGACCACCACCAAACCGCCCACCATCAAACCATTCTGCTAAACTCCATAGACCCACAGCATTATAAAAATTGCCACGCCCCTTCTCCAAACCCAACTGAGACCACCCAAAACCTCTCTTGAAGCTGCCGCTGGCCACCCATCAGAAACCTTCAAGAGCCACGTTCCAGTTAGTTGGAACAAGTAGAGAGAGATAGAGGGTCAGCCAAATGAAGAAGCCAAGGAGAAAAAGGTAGTGTATCCAAAGTGTGAAACTCCGTCAGAAAATTTGATGGTGTCATACTGGTCCAATCAGGAAGGTTTAGTGTAACATTTGAAAAGTCAGGCACAACGTCATCGTTACAGGAGGTATATAGCATTTTCTCTTAAATTAAATTTGCATAGTGCAGTTGTTCAAATTATTCAACAATATTCTCATGTCATGAAATTCAAGAATTATACGATATGATACCAAAACCCTACACCCCATACTAAACTTTCAAACCGAATTCCAAGTAACATAGATTTCACTTATTACCGTCAATGTATGCTCCACTTTTGAAATCTCCGAAAGAAGGCGTGACTCATCAATAAATGGTAACTTACAAACAGCCTGCCCATCAAAAGTAATATTAAGAAAATATTGAACACTCACAAAAATGTCATTAAAGTTACAAACATTGGCAAAGCTAAAGAAAAACAAGGCACATTAAATTATTGGCCGAAGAGAAATGTATGAAACTTTCTGGATTGTCAAAAATAAAATTAAAAGAAGCTAAGAAAAAGGGCATCTAAATTCATACTCACAAAAGCCAAGAAATGAAGGTTAGTCATTTAGCTTAGTCATCTAAATTGAAAGAATTGGTGTGTTGTTGAGATGGTTTGGGTGGCACTGGGAAAAAGGAAATTGACTGTTGGACATGTGGGGTACGAGTATAATGCTGGTTAGGTTGAGGCCCCTGAAGAAAAGGAGGTGGTGGGAAGAAAAACGGTGGGATAGCTAAAAGGTGTTAGTATTGGGAATTGAGGTGGTAATGTAGGCGGTGGAGTTGGGGAAAGAGGTGGCAGAGGTAGTATAGTCATTTGGTCCTATTACAACTTAGTCCACAAACCACCAATTGTCACAGTTGACACCCTAAAGTTTGGATTAAAAAAAATCTTTAGGGTTACGTTACATCCAAATTTTCAGTTTCCACACGTGACTCCAGTCACTCCCTAAAGTTTGAAAAAAATAAAATCATTAGGATTCCATCCAAATTGACAGATTTTGCGTTTCAGGGACAAACTTTCAATTAGAATTAACCCAGTTGTAGTTTGGCCCTATCACTATTTAGTCACAAAAATTTCCAGCTGTTACATTTTGACCACCCATAGTGTAGATTAAAATCAAATTATTAAGCGGTCCTTGGAAAGAACCCTAAAATTTTCATTTTTAGTCCAAACATTAGGAGTCCAATATAGCCATTGATGAAAAGATGAGAAAAAGTCGCTTAAGATGGTTTGATCATGTTCAAAGCAGAGCGAATGCACTAGTAAGAAAGAGTGAGTTGATCTAAGTTGAGGGAATGAGAAAAGGTAAAGGAAGACCAAAAATAACATTAGTAGAAATTATATAAAAATAAAAAAATAAAAATAAATAAAAGGATATGTCAATTAGGAAAGTAACTTAGATTATTACTTCAAATTAGAATAGAATCGAGAATAAGAATACATGTGATTGACCCTAACTAATCTGTAAACTACTATGTTGAAAATCCATAGCTGACCCAAAAAATTTGAGATTGATGCTTTGTTGTTGCAATTGTTGAAACGGCTTAAGAATCCAAATGTCCAGTTTTTTTTTTTTTTTTGATAAATAACGAAAAAAATCCAAATATCAATTAAGAGACACTTGATTATAAAATTCTAATGCATTAGATATGTAAGATACGATTTGAGTTCATTATATATTTAATAACTATATTTAGAATTTGGCGCCTTGCTTTACTAGGCTGAGCAGCTTTTGCCTTTGACTACACTGATCTATGACATAAGTTTTGATAGCCAGGAAACATAATCAATAACTCCACATGCATGACTTGGTATACCTATGAAAAAAATAATCAAAATTTTTTGCAACTCAGACACAATTAGTTTAGATCAACACTATTAGACAGAATATTAACACACAGAATCAACCATCACCTGCCAAGAAAAGTGTTTCCCATTCATATCAAGCTCAAAATCTGCCAAAAAAATTACTATCAGATATTAAAAAACAGTAAAATTTATAAGAATTTCTCTGCAAACGATAAACTACTCAGCAGAAATCCTACCAGTAGGGTAAAAATCTGATAAAGGTGATGACATATCTGTCATCAGCTTCCTGTAAAACAAAGGAAGAGCATGTGCACTGCATGTGCACCCATTTGGTCACATCTTATTACAGAAATAAATTAGGAAAAACAAATGAATATACTAATAAATAAACAATTAAACTGAAAACCTTGCAGCAGGCAATACACTCAACAACTGATCAAATGGCTTGAAAGGTTTCCCTAATGTGAATTCAATTTTTAATTGATCAACACCACTAAAGTCTGAAGCAAACGGGGCATAATGATATGGGTAAAACCTGCAAATCAAGAACTAAGAATAATTAGGCAAGGAAATTAGGATGTTCTACGAAAATGAGAACAAGTCATCAAGAACTGAAATTGTCTGCTACATTCAAAATAAGCATTGCATAATATACATTGAGCACTGCACAATGATAAGGTATTGACGAAGTCAGGTTTTTCAATGGAGGGAGGAGAGAGAGATTCTGCAAGCAGCTAAGGCAATGCCATAGAAAAGTTGAAGAAAGAACCAAGAATGGTGATATGACAACTATAGTAGGAAGTTAAAAGAAAATTCTAAAATGGAAGATAAGAAAGCACCACTTACCATTGCCAGGAGCATACTCCTTCGTAGTAGTAATGCATGACCCAACATATCCCTTCAATATATTTAGAAACCTACATCAATTGCAATGCTTCAGAAAATTGTATATAATAAAAACAATATTTTTTTTTATAAAAGATAATAACAATGGTCAAGGCTCCTAGAGAAGCCCAGCAGATTAAAGCAGAGGTGAAGGTAAACAAAAGTAAAACACATCACCGTGAATGTGCAGCAAAAATGAACTCGCATATATATATATATATATATATAAGTTGAAAAACTATATAAAAAGCACAATTCAACACAATCACTTCAACTAAAAATAAAAACCAATAATTCAATCAATAAAAAGAAACAAATCAAGCAAAAAAAATGCTATAATTTTTCTAAATTCACAGTTTAATTTTTTTTAAATGAAAATAAATTTATTCAAAAGAGGATATGGTTAACATACAGAGCATGTTTATCAAACCACTCCCCTTTTTTTTTTTTTTTGATAAGAAAAAAGATGTATATTCAAAGAAACTACCTCATGCTAAAATCATAAGGTAGAGATAAAAAGTACAGAAAAAGATGATAAATAAAAGAAAGAAAAAATACTAATTACAAAGAAGGGAGCTAAGGAACATAGGGAGAGAATCACTAGTGGTGAGTCCCCAAGCCCTAGACCAATCAAAAAGGGAGCCACTGAAAGTAGCCAATAACTAATCATCGGAACTTTCCATGTCCTCAAATTTCGCTTCCACCACAGACACCACATTAAGCACAGCAAAGCTAAATTCCAAATGCTAGATGAATGCTTTCCAGACCAATTCCAACAATGAAAGAGAGTATCCGCAATTGATCTTGGCAAGACCCAAGAAATCCCAAAAGAACTAAACACCAAACTCCACAACCGGTAAGCCTTACCACAATGCAATAGCAAATGATCCACCATCTCCCTATTACATCAACACATAATACACCAGTCAACAAAGTCCATCCCTCTACCCCTCAAATTGTCACCTGTAAGGATTTTATCCCAAACAACAGTCCACATAAAGAAAGAAACACGTCGAGGGGCCTTAATTTTCCAAACACCTTTCCAAGGAAATATAATGGGCAAGGGTCCTCTTAACTTATTATAAAATGATTGGATATCAAAATCCCCATTCTTCAACAACTTCCATCGCATACGATCTCCATTCTCAGTTGGAGATAAATTAGAGCCCCAAGTACGAAGAAATGCATCCACACCACCCATTTCCCAATCATTTGGTCTCCGAATGAAACGAACATCCCAGCTTCTCCGTTCCTCTATCCCCAACCATTCAAGAAAAAAGGCCACTGATGCCCCTTTATTGGAGGCAATCCCATACACAACCGGAAATGTCAATTGAAGTGGAGAATCCCCACACCATTTATCTGTCCAAAGCTTCACTCTATCCCCCACCCCAATCTCAAACCGAATATTTTTTCTAAAAACTTCCCAACCCATTCGGATGCTTCTCCACAAACCACACCCATGTACCCCTCTATCTAGCTTGGAAGTCCAACCCCCTATTCTTCCACAAACTTTAGAGCTACAACCCATCTCCAAAGCCTTGTCTCCTCAACCCCAAACCGCCATAACCACTTTCCTAGTAAAGCTTTATTAAAGGTAGTTAATTTCCTTACTCCTAACCCACCATTTTCCAGAAATGCACGTAACTTATCCCATCCAACCAAATGTGTCTTAGAATCCCCCCACAAAAAATCTCTTTGCAACCTCTCAATTTTATTGGCGATATGTGTAGGGATTGTAAAAAGAGATAAAAAGTAAGTCGGAAGACTAGATAATGTACTCTTAAGCAACGTCAATCTTCCACCTTTTGACAAATACATCTTCTTCCAACCAGCCAACTTACGCTCGATTTTCTCCAATATAGGATTCCGGACTTGTAGGACGCCCCCAATGGCATACCAAGATAGGTCATGGGCAAAGACCCAATCCGACAACCCAAGATCCTACACCACCTCACCCCAAATCCCATTCTCTTCAACAAATCTAGAAGAGCCTCCCAGTTCACATGATCATAGGCTTTCTCAATGTCTAGCTTACAAATAACCCCCAAAATCTTACTCTTCACCCTACTATCCACGCACTCATTAGCAATAAGAATTGAATCAAGTATCTGTCTGCCACCCACAAAACTGTTCTGAGACTTAGATATCAGTTGATCCAAAACCTCTTTCAAGCAGTTTGCCAAAACTTTATCCAAGATCTTGTATGCACTCTCCACCAAGCTAATAGGTCTAAAATCTCAGATGTTGGAGGCACCATTCTTCTTAGGGATTAGGGCTATGAAAGTTGCATTTAGAGATTTTTCAAACTTACTGTGTTGATAAAACTCCTCAAACACAACTAAAACATCTCTTTCCACAACTCCCCAACAATGGTGATAGAAAGCCATAGAAAAACCATAAGGACCTGGAGTTTTATCTCCTTCTAACTCTTTCAAACCACTCCTAAATTCACAGTTTTAAATTAAAGTAGAAATAACTTAAATACTATGAAGCACGGGTGCGTGTTCGGATTCAAGTGCAGGTGCAGGACTCGGCAATTTTTGAAAAAGTAAGGTGCGGGTGCGGCAATTAAAAAATTATTTAAAATATTTTTATTTATATTTTCTATATATTGCTAAGCATACTAAAACATGATATTCACAAATTAGAATACAACCCACAAGTTTATTTTTATTATTTTTTTAACATGTATTTCGGCCATAATTTCTGCCAGTTTCGGCCAATTTCGGCTGCTTTCGGCACGAATCAGCTGGAATTGGCGCAAATAAAAAAAAAAAAAAAGGCCAAATCGGCGCGTCGGAGGAGCGTCGCTGCGAGTCCGGTGCCGGTGCGGTGGCCCTAGAGCTGCACCCATGCTTTCTAGCTTAAATACAGTAAAATTATGTGCAGTAAATACAATTTTCTCTTGCACTAAATGGATAATTAATAATGCACATGCATCATTTGTGACACCAGGCCAGCAGGGATAAAGCAAAAATTTATTTCCAGATATAACTTTTTTCTAGGCATTGAGCTCAAAATTTTGAAATACTTATAAAGAGTGAAAAACAAGGGCAGGACAGATTCTTCAAACATAGAATTCAAGTAAGATAAATTTCATAGTAGATTTTCTAACCGCATGTCTCCGAATTTTCTCGACATCTTTAATTTCAACCTCAAACTTTTCAGCATAAAATCTTTCCTTCCAACCCTTTGTTTCCCCCAGCTTAATCTGTCAAAGCAACAAGAGCTTAAATGAATACAAGAGACCACTCACATTGAAATTTATAGGCATCTAAAAAGTATAAATGAACAGTAAACCTCATCCACAACTGCATTTGTGCCAACGGATGACAAGTTGATTGGTGTTTGAGTCTCAACAGAACTTGACTGGTTCAAAGACATTAAAATCTTTATAAATTCTCAGTTTTCACAAGTAAAAAACTCAATTTATAATTTCAAATTTTGATTATATAGTACACTCACATTACGATGATTTTGACTTATAAGGTTACTTGAAGAACGGGTATTCTTCTTATTTGAAAATCGTCGATAGCGGAGTCCTCTTTCCTTCTGCATCTGAATAATGGACATTGTTTATAGACATTATCAGTCCACAGATTGTAAAAATATGAAATATTCTGAAATTTCTGCATTGAAAATAACTGTTTTTTACCTTTTACAGTATACTCAGGATCTAGAAAATCTTGTCAAATATTAATTGAAAATCTTTCTACCATACTAAAAACAATAAAAAGTAGATTTATCACTCAAATTGAGTACAAAAATGAAGGTGCTCAATCAGGATGCTGTACCAAGCACAATAATGAGGGTTGTATGCAGCCTGAGACTACTTAAGGCATGCATAGGCCCATATAAAGATTCCAAACCTTGCAGAGGTCATTTCAGGTAGATCAGTGACGCAAGACAACCAGAACAATTGAATAGTAAAATTAAAAGACAGCAAAATAAAGGGATATGACCTAGGAGTCAACATAAACCGAGAAAAACCACTAGAAATCAGCACTTAGGGTGGAACTAGAGTCTGCACCATACCAAAGAAACCAAAAGGCCATTTTTTTTCATTCATCAAAATCATAATCCCTTTATCCCCCTTGAAAAGAGTACAATAGTTTGCTTATAAAGGATTGCTAAACCCTAATTCTAATTGGCATAGGAAGCCTAATTGCCTTATTACTAACCTTACTTTCAAATATTAAAATACTAATAGCCTAATAAACAACTATGACTTAAAACATATATATACAATTGACTTGCAAACATAAATAGTACTAAATTAAAATAAAAGTTTTTTTTTTGTGTTTTTTCATGATTTCTTTCTTGCTGTAGTTGGGTTTTTTTTTTTTTTTTTTTTTTCATCATAATGAACAACTTATATTTTTCCTACTTATTTCATTAATAATATTTCTTCTGATTACCTATCCAAAAAAAAACTTGTGTTTTCTGCATCATCCGTCTTCACACCACCAACCAGCCAGAATTGAATTCAAAAGGCTTGGAAAAGCCCATAAGAATACAAGAGCAAAAATATCTACGCCTAACCAGTAGATTTGAATCACTAAAGAATCTAACCAGACAATGAGCAAAAATCTTCCACACTTCTCACATATAGACAATATAATAGATTACAACTTACGCATTCCTCACTTATTCCAAATACATTTCCAGAAAATCTCAGAAAACATAGTATAGAAGGGTGCAAACTGAGAATTTCCATTACCAGGACATTATCAGGTCTTCTTTTGTCCAAAAACAGGACGATCTAAGATCCTGCAAGGTGTCCGACCCATCTATCTTCATACTGAATTTTTTCTATCCCATTCTTGAGGCCAAACAAGTAGTTAGGAGGAGCGGAAAAGCAAAAATTTATCAACATCCACAGAATAAAACACTTAAAAAATCCAGACCAAAAGATGACTCCAAGAACATCCACAAAACCAAGAAAGAACCAAATGCTTTCCTGTACTCAAGCCTTCAAGGATCTATTAAAGGGTCAGCTGACATTTATTTCATCACCTAAAAATAATTATTTTCAAATTAAACTTAATCTATGTGACGCTTGTCCCAGAGTTGTTGTTATCAGCTTCACAGCTTGCCTTCATTTCTATCTTGGAAAGGAACTAAAAGGAACTAAATCATGTACATATTAATATACACATAGTCCTAGCAAGAAAGAATAAATGAAAGTTACGATTTAAAAGAAAGAGAACCAATGCAGTCTATAATAGAACATATGTCACTATGGCCCAAAACATGAGAACTTTCAAACAAGGTTCTAACAAAGACAATTCTAGCTATCATCAAAAAGGCATCTACACCTTCAAAAGTACAATGATTTCTCTCCCCCCACAAAGTTCACAAAAGGCATAACGAAGCTCAATTCCAAACAAATGAAGAATATTTACCATATCAATTCTTACATCTCGAAAGTAGCTTAACTACACTATTTGACATTACATTACCCACTGAACCCAAAAGCATAATAGATAAAAATTTTACAAGTCATAGACAATGTCATAACGCAGGACCAAATAATCTACAATTTAATCACTACTACTACACATGCAACAATGATTTACCAGCGTAATCCCTCTCTTGATAAGATTATCACCGGATGGAATCTTTACCTGGTGTTGCTGTCCACAGAACAAAAAAAAAAAAACCCTTTTTGGAGCCTTAATACACCAAATACTTTAGCAAGGAAATGTTATTCCACCTCTTAAAGCCTGGTAGTACGAGCAAACATCAAACTGACTATAACTAGTTAACCTCTGCTTCATTCGATTGGGACCCTCATTGCTTTGGAAATTTAGAACATAATCCTTAAACAGAGAGTCAACTGACTCTAGTTCCCAATCACTAACATCAAGAGAAAATCTTCCATTCCATGGCCATGCCCTCCAATCAAGGGGAAGCCTTCAAGCAAAAGATCTAACAGAAGCATCTTTGTTAGCTGTAATGACATATAATTCAAGATACAATTCTTTCAGGGGTTGATCTCCACACCATACATCTTGCCTACCTTATACTAGACATGCCCTGCAAAATTTATCCCCATAAACTACAATAATGAGTACTTCTTACCTCCCTTGTTGACCATCCTTCCAGTCCCCCCTGTATGTGAAGGATACAACAGATCTCCACAGATGACTTATTTCTACCAGATATCTCCATAGCCCGGCATGACTTAATCAAAATTTCCTAGTTTACACACTCCCAATCCCCTACCACGTTTGTATGGGGAGAGAGCAGCTATTTCTTCTCGGTACATCCAAACATACCCTAAAACTAAAACCAAACTGGACCAACATAGTTGCCCTAATACAACAGCCTAAAGCCAACCAGCTAACCACCTTCCCACTGGGCTAGAACATAAGAAAGACCGAAAACAAGGGAGGTAAGAATCGAATTTTTGAGGATTTGGAACGATCAGGGGATCAGCTCATAGTACTGTTTGCAAGGACTTTGTATGATTGGTCTTGTGCTCAAGGATTCACATCTAGTGACTCCGTTCCTTTGTTCATAGACTCTCTATCTTGAACATAATTTCATTTTTGTTGTTTTCTTGTACATATGTTTTTTAGGCTACTTCATCTTTTTCGAATGAAGTAGTACTTTCTTTTTAAAAAGTTTTTTCTTACTTCTCCTAATAAAAAGAAAAAAGCCACAACAATGACTTCTAATTTACAGTACAATCCTTTGTCAATTAGTTGAGCAAATAATTTCATAGCACATAGCCACCGCATTTTCTCAATACAATCAATTAATGATTTTCATACAAAAATCACATGAACAGTGGCTAAGCATGGGATAATATGCAGTTGTCAGGACAAACAAATGTGAGGAAAGAAATGTATATGAGTTGAGTTCTCCAAGCTTCTAGAATAAGTCACTGCAGTGAAGGATAAGATGAGTTGGAAGTTGGAACCCAATTCTAGAGAAGATGGAGTGGAGATTAGCAAGTTGGAAGAGAATGTACCATCCAAGGGAGTCAAGGTAACTCTTATTAAGAGTACTCTTTCTAGTTTGCCTACTTATTTTCTCTCTCTCCTTCCTATTCCAGTGAAGGTGGCCAATTGTATTGAGAAGCAACAAAGAGATTTTCTTTAGAGAGGCATCGGTTATGAATCTAAGTCACATTTAGTGGAGTGGTCTCAAATTTGCGAACCAATGCAGAGTGGTGGGTTAGGATTTTGGTGTGTGAGAAGATTTCACCAAGCCTTGCTTGGTGAATGGTTGTAGGGAAATGGGACTGAAAGAGATGCTCTTTGGGCGAGGGTTATTCAGGCAAAATACGAGAGTGAATGGGGGGTTGGTGTACTAAAGATGTATCAAACCCTTATGGTGTTTCTCTTTGGAAATTAATTAGGAGAGGTAGGTTAGCTTTTTCCAAATTCATTCGGTTTGATGTGGGAGATGGTACTAGAGTGAACCTCTGGCAAGTTGAGCGGTGTGGGGACTGTCCCCTCAAGGAGGCCTTTCTGTAATTTTACAGCATTAGTCAGTCTAAAGAGTCCGCAGTAGCAAATGTTATGGTTTTCTCTGATGGTAGGCTTCACTAGGATATTCAATTTTTTCGTCCAATGCAAGATTGGGAATCAGAATCTTTAGCCTTTTTTATGGACATAATTTATTCAACGTTTGTGCGGGGCAATGGATTAAACCAAATTTGTTGGAAGCCCACTAAGACTAGAGGTTTTGAGGTTCGCGGATATTATCATTCCCTATCCCTTGCTAATGCCATATCATTTCCTTGGAAAATGGTGTGGCAAGAGAAGTTCCCTTCTCAAGTGACATTCTTTCCATGGTCTGCTGCCTTGGGTAAGATCTTTTTTTTTATAAGTAAGAATGATATATATACGAAAGGCTACTCTATGCATAAACAGCACAAAGCAAACCAGAGAAATACAAGAAGGAAAAAAGAAAACAGGGAAAAAAAATAAATAAATAAAAAAAAAAAGAAAACCAAACAACAAAAGAATTACAAAAGAGAAAGAGAGCTAAGAAAAGAGGGTAGAGAATCACTAGTCGTGAGTCTCCAAGCCCGAGACCAATCAAAAAGAGTTCCGCTAAAAGATGCAAGTATTTGATCACTGAAACTATCCAAATCCGCAAAAGTCCGTCGATTTCGTTCCTTCCAAAGACACCATAGTATGCACAACGGAACTAAATTCTAGATCTGAGATGAATGCTTCCCTAACCAATTCCACCAGCCAAAAAGCATATCTAGAATCAATCTAGGTATGACCCACAATACTCCAAAAGTTATAAAAGCAAAGCTCTATAACCGAACCGCCATCTCGCAATGAAGAAGTAAGTGGTCCACCGTCTCCCCACAGCAGCGACACATAATGCACCAATCCACAAAATCCAAGCCCCTCAATCTTAGATTATCACCTGTTAGGATCTTATTCCAAGCTACACACCAAACAAAGAAAGAAACACATCTAGAGACCTTAACTCCATATACCTTTCCAAGGAAAGACAATTGAGGGAGAAGATCTTAACTATAGATAATCTTCGGAAGCGGAAAATTATTGTGATAGACTGATGTTGTATCTGCAAACGGTGTGGGGAATCCATGGATCGCCTTCTTCTTCATTGTCCTATAGCATAAGTTGTGGACAATGGTGTTTAGCTTGTTTGGTATTCACTGGGTTATGCCACAAAAGGTCTTTGAGTTGTTTGCTTCTTGGCAAGGAAATTCCAGTCAGCATCGCAATATAGCTTTGTGGGTTTTTGTGCCACATTGCATTATGTGGTGTAACTGGCAAGAATGGAATGCTAGATGTTTTGGGGGATGCAAACATTCTATTCTAGAGATTAAGTCTTTCTTCTTTCTTTCTCTGCTCGAGTGGAGCTTAGCTTTACAATTTTTTTCTTTTTCTTCTCTTCCTATTTTGTTTGATCATTGTTTTTTGCGATCTTAAATGTATTGCACCCATAGTACATTTGCTGTGTACTTGGGTCTGTTGTTTTGATTGCAAGAAAAATTTTATTGCTCATCAAACGTCACTGCAATGAAGGAAGGTAGCATAAAATATTATATACAAATACATGTTCATCATATGAAGCATCTCAAACAGATACCTGGCGTCGTCTTCTAAAAATTGCACATTCATGAGATGCCAAAACCTGGACAAAGTGCTCCACACGTTTCAAGTTTACCTATTAATGAAAAATGGGATGAAAAAAAATCAATAAGCTGGAAAGTGGAGATGGAACACTAATTATATGCAAATTTTCAGAGAGAGAGAGAGAGAGAGAGAGAGATAAAAGGAACATGCTGCCAGAAGCAAAGACAGATTGTATAACTAAATATTTATTGCACTTTCTGCTGCACGTTTGAACAGCTGTAAGGAGATTATAAGCTATCACCTTATAAAGTGGTGCAAGAACATCAACAAGCCTACCAAGGCTCAACTAGCCTACTAGCCAACAAAGAATATGATATCAACATTAGTTAGAATGATGTCATTCCTTAATTGTTACTTCTATAGTTTTATTTCTGTATTCACTTTATTTTGTTTTCTTCCAGATTATTTATAATATATATGTTCCAAATCCTTTTAATAAGATGAGAGACAAAAAGTGACTTCTAGTGAGCTTGAAGTGCTAAAATTGATGAGATTTGCAGTAAAAAGGAAAGGCTAGGTTCATAGGCTTGCTTTGAGCATAACATAATTAGCCTCTCAAGAATCTTGTAGGCAGTTACATATCATTAAAAAAGAGAATCTTGTAAGCAGTTCCCTTACCATTTAAGTTCAGGGGCAAAACTAAGATACAATTCCTTGGATGTTGTACCTTAGGTTCCTTAATTTTTTTTTTTTTTTTTTTTTGATAAGTAATAAGACTTTTATTCAACATGAAAAAACGCACACAGCCATTACAGGTGTTCATGATAGTGAACACAAAAAACAGCAAACAAAAACAACAGAAAAAAGAAAAAGAAAGGCAACTTAAGTGGCACTTCTAAGGGTAGAAAAGAACTCCAAAGTAGAAGAACGGTTTGAAGAACCCCAGCACTTAGCCCATTCAAAAAGAGTAATTTGACTGAGCGCTTGTAACTGATCAAGCGTTCTCTCCAAAGTCTCAAATGAGCGCCGGTTTCTTTCCAACCAAACAACCCACATCAAACAACCAGAAACCATATTCCATATGTCCGAAGCAGATTTCCCCATCCTATTCCTCCAACAAGACACCAAACTCTCCACAGTACCTGGCATGACCCATTGAATCCCAAAAGCTTGTAACATATGCACCCACAAAGAATAAGCTACAAGATAGTGAATGAGAAGATGGTCCACAGATTCCGCAGAACAACAGCACATCCAGCACCTATTCGCCAAAGGGAGGCCCCGAAGTATTAAATTATCCAGGGTAAGAATCCAACCATGGGCTGCGGTCCACAAGAAGAAAGCCACCCTCTTAGGCACCTTGACTTTCCAAATCCCCTTCCATGGGAAGCAAGAAGGAGATGTACCCCTGATCTTATGATAGAAGCCGAGTATCAAACTTACCATTCCCATTAAGGCACCAATGGGGTCTATCACACCCAATACCTCTAGGGATCCGAGCCTGAATGAGATCTAGGAAAGAGAAGACAGCCTCAAATTCCCTCTCATGAGAATTCCTAAAAAATCTCACATTCCAACATCTACTACTCCCATCCTCCTGATGATCCAACAAGTCAGAAATACAGGCTTCCTTGTCACTAGAACACGCATATAACTGAGGATAGAGCATTTTAAGAGAGATATCTCCTACCCACCTATCATGCCAAAAACAAATGCAGGAACCATCACCCACCACAAAAGCCAAGTATTTGGAGAACCTCTCCCAACCGACATTAATACTATGCCAAAGGCCACACCCGTGTGCCCTTCTACAATCTTTAGTAGTCCACCCCCCTTGGCTCTCGCCATATTTGGTGGCAATAACCCTCCGCCAAAGTCTAATTCCTTCTCAGCTAAACCTCCATAACCATTTCCCTAATAGAGCTTGGTTGAAGTGACCTAACTTCCTAACCCCCAACCCACCCATCACTAGAGGTGAACACACCTTCTCCCAAGCCACTAAAGAATGTTTAAAACACTCCTCCGAAGACCCCCACAAAAATTTCCTCTAAATACGCTCCAACCTAACAGCCACTGCTACAAGGATGGTAAATAAGGAAAGAAAGTATGTGGGAAGACTAGAGAGGGTACTCTTCAAGAGAGTAAGTCTACCACCCTTAGACAAATATAGACACTTCCAACCAGACAGCTTCTTCTCCATCTTCTCCAAAATGGGGTTCCAAATGGATGCAATCTTGAACGAGGTGCCCAAAGGCATGCCCAAATATTTCATGGGCAGGCTACCCACCCTGCAACTGAGAATATTAGCCAAAGCATCAATATTACCAACCTCCCCCACCGGGACAATCTCACTCTTCCCCACATTTACATTTAAACCAGTAAAGGCTTGGAAGCAAGACAAAGCCAGTCTAATAGCCAACAGCTGATATCTAGAAGCATCACAAAACAAAATAGTATCGTCTGCAAAAGGCAAATGTGATATGCAAACTCCGATAGAGTTCACTGGTCTCACATGAAAACCACGAATGGAGGGAGCATATCCCACATGTGATATGCCATATGTGATATGCCAAAGCCAAATACTTAGAATATAGTTTGAAAGAGAAGCTTTTATGGAGGGAGCATATCAATGAAGTTTCCTCAAAAATCAAGAGAGTGCTTTACCGCACAGATTCTAGTGCAGAATTTTCATTTAGATTTTGTTTATAGGGATTGAATGAGAGATAATTGTTTGAAAATAGATAAATATCTTATAGATTTAAAGAAGCGAACCCTCACCGATGCCTAAGTTCCCCCCCCCCCACCCCCATCACTCAGCCAACACCTTTCCCTCCTCTGTCCCCCTCTTTACCTCTGCCTTTCAACCAACCACCCCCTCTATTCCCTGGTTTCTTTCCTTCACCGTTCCCATCACCTTTTGGTTTTATTCCATATCACCCTTTTTGTCCACCTCATCCTCCTTCTCTGACCACCCCACCTGCATTAGACCGGCCCTTACACCCACCTGTTCTGCCTAGACCAACCACCACTTTATCACTCACATCCCTAACAAGCATTTTGCCCCTCCCTAACTTAGCTCTTAAAACGTCTCCTCAAGGCAAAGGGGGCAGTTTTGGCTCTTTTCGCATTGACCCCAAAACCTTTTCCTTCTCTTTTGACAATGGGCGGGCTGATTCTTATGCAGTTCACGAAAGTCGTCAGGATTTTAAAAGTTCTGTTTGGTTGGGTCATAAGGGATTGGCATGGATCCTCTCATGCTTTGCCAATATCTGTGATTGGGTTCCAAGAACGGATGAATTGTGCAAATGGTATAGAGAGAACAATAAGTTGTTTGAATTCCGGGGATGGTCGAATAAGGCTGGAATTTTTGTGGAGATAGCTGTATATTATGGTGGAGCTCACCATGGTTGTGTTATGGTACCTGCGAGTTCAAACCGGTCTGGGTGGTGCTTGTTCTCGAAAGAATTGGAGAGATTCCTATCAGGTCCAAACACTGTTTGGGTGAAAGGGGGGACTTCTAATGAAGCTGCTAGTGGTGGTCCAACGGAGGTCGATGGACATAGAGGGAATAATTCTTTCAAATATGGTAACCAACGGAAAAACAAGGACTTTGAAAATACTAAAGTTGGTTCAAGTAATAACGTGCTGAAGGGAGCTTCTGGCGTGTCTGTAACTGCTAGGAATGGAAGACCCACACGTGAGTCTTTATTTAAGTTGACTACTACCAACATGGCGCTAAGGGTATCTATAGCTAATGGAGGGAAACATGTGGTTTCTTGGTTGAACCCAAAAAATTCTCATAAGTCCAATAGTAGTGAGCCTGGTTTTTTAAATTATGTTGTTTAAATTATGTTGTTGTGAAAGGCAAAGCCCATTTACCCAGCCCAATAAGTAAGGCCCATAAAGAGGATTCTTATCCTGGTGATTTGGGCGTGAGTATCCATAGAGATCAGAGTGTGTATGTGGTGGGTGAGAGTTCAAGGCCTCCGATGGAGTCATCGGTGGTCTTGGTCAGTCCCGAGGTTCCGAAGGGAGTCAAACAGCCTTTTCCCATCCCTGATCAAGCTACAGAGCCTATCGTCTTCAACCCAGTGGCTTCGCACCCAGCGAGGGAAGGTGATTTCGTAGCTTCGAATCCAGCGGTGGAGTCGCGACACCATGGGGATCATGGTTTTTGGGCTCCAGGTCAATTCCATCACTAGGTACTCGGTGGGTTGACTCTAATCGGTTTTCTATCTTGGCTAACTTGGGTAGAGAGGGGGACCCTTGGTCTGCGGAGGACGTGGGTGATGATTTTTCGGAGTCCCAGACCGAGGTGTACGATGGTGGTGTCCCACACATAGGTAAGGAGCTTGTTGATGGGTCGCTTAATGGGGGGGTCGAAGCACCTGCTTCTCCCACGGGAGCAAAGTGGAGCGGTTTCTGGTCTATCTGGTAGTGGGGTGCATGAGTGTGGCCCTTTGGAGTGTGTACCGTTGTCTCGGTGGAATCCTAAGGCAGCGAAGGATATGGTGTTGACCAGGGTTGAGGAGGGTGCACAGTCTATATGGGTGTCCAATATGATGAGAAGTTTTTGCAAAATGGTGGGTTTTCCTATTGTGCGACATGAAGCTCAGTGTGTGGCTTTATTTCGTCTTCTTGAACAAGATTGTCTTGAGGTTGTTAATGAGGGGAGTGGTTGAAGACCTATTAAACCTGGTCTAAAAGGCCTTAGAGAACTTCGGGGTCTAGTTTCCACAGTAAATTACGATGGGTCCTCTTCTCATTATAGAGTATCGTCGAACAGTTTAGGGGCTATTGGCAATTATAAATGACTTTAAGACTTCTTTCTTGGAATGTCAGGGGGTTGAATAATCCCCGAAAGAGAGAGGTTTGTAAGAATCTCCTTAAGGAATGGAGATGTGATATTGTTTGTCTCTAGGAAACTAAGCTTTCTTTGATTAACTTTGCTGTCTTGCGAAGCTTATCGGGTAGTCCTTCAATGATTGGGCTGTTTTGGATGCGGTTCAATCATCTGGGGGGGGGGGGGGGGGGGTCGTCGAGAAAATTGATGTGTTGGTTGGTCAGTTTTCGGTTAGTGTTCTTTTTAGGGGTGTTTTGGATGGTTTTGAATGGGTTTTTACTGGCATTTATGGTCCAATCGCAGACCTTCATAGGGCCGATTTGTGGGAGGAGTTATCAACGGTGCGTACTCGTTGGAACAACCCCTGGTTTCTATTTGGTAATTTCAACATTATTAGATGTCCTTGCGAGAGACTTGGCTGTGACTCTTTCAGCCCAGCCATGTTTGCTTTTTCAGATTTCATAGAGAATAATTTCCTAGTGGACTTACCATTAAAGGGGGCTTCTTTCACTTGGTTTAGGGATTCCGAACTGAAGTCTAGGTCCCGCATTGACAGGACGTTGGTCTCTGCTGATTGGAAGGATCAATTTGGAAATGTGTCCCAAAGGATGCTTTCGTGTTATTTCTGATCATTGTGTGATTTTGGTGGAATCCAGTGTTGTGGGGAGGGGGCGCGATGCTTTTAAGTTTAAGAACATGTGGTTAAAGGTTGAGGGTTTTGTTGAGAAGGTTCAACAGTGGTGGATCAATTATTGTTTTATGGGATCACCTAGCTTTGTTTTGGCTCAAAAGACCTAAAAAAGTGGAATAAGGAGGTTTTTGGTGATTTGGCTTTTTAAGAAGAAGAGTTTGTTGTCTGAATTATTGGGTTTGTATGCCAAAGAAGATATTCTAGGCCTTTTGGCATGAGGATCAAGCTCGTCGTACTCAAGTTGAAGGTGAGATTGAAGTTTTAACTTCCATGGAAGAAACTTTTTGGAGACAAAAGTCCCGTGCTCTGCATGTGAAGGAAGGAGATAACAAATACACACTTCTTTCATAGATTAGCAAATTCTCATAGAAGAGCTAATCATATTAGAAGTGTTGAGGTGGATGGGGTATTATATGAGGATGAACCTGCTGTGCGGGCTCAAGTGGTCCAATTTTATCAGGATCTTAAATTCAACCATGTATCTTATTAGTCAATGCTTTTGTTTTATATATAGGTAAATTATTATAAGTCAATGCAGCACAACCATTTGGGTTATTGCCTCATAAGCCAATATAATTCATTGTTTATAGTTACAACTTCCAAGGTCATATGTTTGAATTTAATAAGGGACTCTTAAGGTACAACACCCAAGGATACCTAAGCAGTCTCACTTTGAGTTTAGAATTTAAGATTTAGGGTCTGTTTGGTAAGGTAGTTCAAACAATAGTTTTCAGTGTTTAAACACTAAAAACTGTGGGCCCAAAAAAAAAAAAAAAACATGTTTGGTAGGGGATTCCTTTTAGGAGTGTATGAGTTACGTTTCTCATTTTAGGGTTTTTGAACACAGAATTTAGAGAACTCCCCCTACCAGTTTTCAGTTTTCAAATAACATTGATTAATAGTACTTTTGTAAATATGTTAAAAATTGTAGGTCCCACCTGATTAGACCACATGAGAGAACTTTCTCTCTTCAAATAAAATAATAATACTTTTACTATACTTGTTAGCTTTAAAAATAAAAATAACAAATAATAAATTAAAAAAAAAAAAGCGCATACATATACCAAACACACAATTATGTTTTTTCATATTTTTAAATATATTATTTGAAACATAATACCAAACACATTTTTTACATTATGAATACTTTAAGACGTGTTTTCACAACACTTTTTAAACCACAGTTTTCACATCATTTTGAACAACAATGCTTGAAATCTCCTACCAAGCAGGCCCTTAGCATCTTCATTGCTTCCTTTCAACCTAAAGCATTTTTTTTTTACCTAAATATCCCAAAAAACTCCTCCCAAATTTCTAGATCACATACCAGCTAGTGAAGTTTCCTGGCCAAGACAAAACTAGTTGAGCTCATCAATCTATAGCTTTTTTCACCATCTTGCACCTATCAACAAAGCCTGGTACTTGGAGCCACATATTTTCAAATTTGGATAAAATTTACCTCTTTGCAAGTCACCACAATCCAGCAACATGACCTGATATTGATCATAGCAACAAACTCTATATAAAATCTGGGTAACATTTCTCTCACAACATCAAGAGAGAAGTCTACGTTTATCCAGATTATTATCCCATGTACACAAGCCCCCTTTTAATGGAAAATCTAGTAATTCAAGGTCATTAAATAGGTCCAAAAGCTATCCATAGCTATAGATTGTTTTTGATAATTCGATAGTTGGGGGCAATACAATCTTATAAAAAGTTCCACCTATACACTCCTTATCTTACTTGTCAAAAAAAAAATTTTAATAAATAAATGAACTCCTTACAATCTCTTTTGATACATTAGTCATCTTCATCTCCTGTAAGCAAATTACATCCCATTTCCACTCTCTTAGCAAATTTTTTACTACTGGACGCATAGGATTTACGCCATCCAAATAGCTATTGTTGACTTCCTCCCTACAAGTTGATCCACGTAAGACACCCCATGCTTGTCATACCTTACCCATTGTGGAAATCTCCTCAATTCCAAGGGTCAAGAAGTTTCTGAGGTTTACAACTAGTGTCTACTTTTCATCTGCCATTGACACTTATTTCCTACATAGTTCTTAAAATTGTTGGGGTTGTCAAAAGCATGTGTGAGGAAAATGGGTACAACAGTGTATTCTGTGTATTTGTATATTTTTGTAAGCCTCAATGGTTGAATTTGACTAAGGCATACCCCAAGTGAGTGTCTTGTGCAAAGGAAACCTTAATGTCCTCTGTACTTTATTTATAATAAAGTAATAAATCTTGGGAGAAGTCTCCTGTAATTTCTGTCTATGGTGTGCAAGTTTGATTCACACAAATTGTTTCAAAGTTTTCTTGTGAATTGAAATTTTGGCAGAGATTAATTAGGATGGACTTAGTGCCATGACAAGGCAGAAATTTTGGGTGCAAATCTACCTGCGACACCTAGTATGATGATTGATTGAGATAATGAAAGCATTATAAACTTACTGGAGAGAAGGATCATAATACTAACGCTTCAATCTTGGAGATTTCTAACACAATGAGGACATAAAATATACCAAAAAGGTTTAACAGAAAACTGAAATTTCAAGTGGAATATATAAATAAATAAATAAAAGGGGCAGGATTTCAAAGGGTGAATGCTAAAGCATGAACATGTCAAGTTCTGGGGTTATCAGATACTGGACATATGACATAAAGTAAGAAAAAAATATAGTTATTCACCTTAAAAGAATCTGTGAGGTAACCTCCCATTTTGCGAAATTCCTTTTTGTAAACCATCATGAGCAGATCGATAGCCCCCTGCAAAAACAATATAAAACATGTAAGAATCAGTTACAACCAACAAGCAGAATTATGCAAAGTAGGTCTAGGTCATGTACAAATATATGACTAGTCGCATTATGAATACTCTTAATAGTTTGAAAAGGAAGAAGGTTTGTACGCAAAGGATGTATACTCAACAATATTTACATTCAGAAAGACTACATCTAAGAACTCAACAAATGAATTCATTTACTTCACCCAAGAGTGCAAGACCACTGAATGAATTTCTAAAGAAAAAGGATTTTAACTCATTAAATGAGACCTCCACACTATTGAATGTGCAATGGTTCCTCTCCCTTCATGTTACCCACATTAGGTATAGGGGAACCATAGCCCATACCAAAGAACTACAATGTTTGCCAAACCAATTATTCCAACCAAATAGCACCTCCACCACTTCTTCTGGCATCACTCAATACACCACCAAAAAATAAATATATAAAACCCATATTTTCCCAATTGGCATAATGTAAGAGCAAGTGACCCACAGTTTTGCAGATGTATTTGCAAATGCAACACCAGTCCACCAATAACATGCCTCCTAATAAAATTATCACGTCAATAATTTTCCCATGTGGCTGTCCACACACAGACTGTCTCCTTTTTTGGAATCTTGATACACCAAGGTGTCCAATAAACTACCCCACAAATTAGACTTAAGCACAAGTTTCACTTTCTGACATGACATAAAAGTAAAAAGTGTCAAACAAAATTACCAAAATAAGAGGGGAAAGAGTAAGGTTTCCAACAAAATAATCATCACAAATCATCTGTACAAGCGGATTTCTCTACTAAATCCATAGATTTAATCTTTATCTGAGTTGGAGTAGGTGAAAGAACTCTTTTTTTCTTGTTATTATTACTTATTAGTAGGTGAAAGAACTCTAGATAGCCAACAGGAAAAATAATCTAGCTTGCTATTACTTCTGATCACAGCCATGGTCCACCTCTGAAAAGACCATATCCTCAAAAGTAAACAGAAACAGATAAACTATATGTTATATATAGGTAGATAATATCTTGTAGATAAGCATCTTAAGAAACCAGTCACTTACAGGAGAATAAAAATATCTGCATATCAGGATTCAACTGGAGAAACGAATATTAAGAACTCAACTAGTACGTCCAACAATTTATTAATATAAAAGTATAAGAATCTCAAGTGCCCAACCTCAGATATTTCCAATGAAGGAATGTGGGGAAGAAAGTCATTTCCAACAAACAAGCACATGAAGACAAAATCATCAATCAAGCGTTCTAATTTCAACTTCTTCTTCCCTTTTTTGGTAAATATGGACTTCTTTTTTGAGGACTTCTTTTTTGCCCGGATGGTCATGTCAAGTTGTAAATACTCCCTGAGAATCAATATGTTGAGAAACTGTAACAAAATACCAGAGAAGAAAATGTTAAATATAAACATTTTAAAATCAAAGCACAACATCGATCATCAACATCATGCAGCGGCAATAATTGGCAATTCAACCTCAAAATGATGATCTTGATGTGGATGGAACAACCTAAACTGTCACATTTTAAATATCAACCTGTATATTTGTATATGACACGTGCAGATCCAATTAAGTTTTTACCCAAACAAAAGTAGATATCAAAAATTCATGGTGTACGAATCAACTAGAATCCACACATTCTCATGGCCATGGCCATGGCCATGAATTTCCACAAACAACATAAAATAAATAAATAAATATTGAGGGGCAAGCAAGGGCGTTATACACACACACTGGAACAGTAATGCATCAGGTTTATTGTTCAAACAACAAACAAGCATGTGAACAAGGGAAACCACAAAAAAACAAAAAGGAATGACACAACATGAAGAGACCGAGAAAAAAAAAACCTGAAATTTCTGCCTTGAGATAAAACCTTCAAGATTTTCGCCCTCCACTTCCATTTCCTTTGACTTTTTCATATTTTCTTGCTGATGTTTATCATTTGATCTTGCTCCACGGACATCCTATGTCACAAAACTAAAAAATAAGATGCAGACCATGGTTTTCTTATAAGCTGACTGAAAAGAGCAAATAGATTCTCAGCAAATAAGCCCAGAACATATCCCTGAAAACACAAACCTCTCTCAGAATAAAGAAATGCAATTCGTGGGTAGCTAGTGCAAGCATGATAAGATCCGCATCCTAAAAACAAAACATAACATCAGTCGCATATTACAAGACCCACATGCCATCTACATTAAAACTCAAATACATATGGACATTAATAAGCAACAGCTTTACCAATCCATACAGACAATGCCTGGTGTTTACATCATATCCCGGAAGATTTCTTTGTAATCGAATGTAAGACATTATCTTATGCTCCCCTTCACCGGGAACATTGGCATCAGAAAGAATGACCTATAAATACTCATGTACGCGCAAGTTAGTACAGAAACAGATAGAGAAACAAAAAGAGTAAAAGACCATTCCGATACACTCCCCCGTTTACCTTAACTCCCCGCCACCCAGGATCTTTATTCATCCGCAAATGTATATAATAACAAAGAGCCAATGACAACAATGCCATGAATTCAGTTCCGGGTGTGATCACATTTGAGTCCATCTTCTTACACTGCTCCAAATACGCTGCCTTTTCTTCTTCTGATTCAAATGTCTTCTCTCTTGAAGCAGCCTAATAGTTTTTTTTTTTTTTTAATGAAATTTCATAGGTATAAAATAGTATAAAAAGGTTAAAATCAATAGCTTTATTGAATTTAATTCTGCTTGGAAAAAAAAAAAAAAAAACATTGTTTGTGCTTCGTTGATCAATGCAACAATGTATTTGAATTTAATTGGGGAACTGTAACTAACTTTTGCCCATTAAATAAAGAAAATAACTAACAAAAAAAATGGCAACATATGTAAAAATTAATTATCAATTATGAAGAAACTCACTTCAGCAGCTGCATCCTTAGCTGCCCGAAAACGCCTAGAACGTTGCTGATTCATCTTAGCTCGCGGCGCTACACCATCTGCATATAATAATCACACAAGTTATATAAATCACCCCACCCCCAACTATCGAATTATCAATACTATTATTAAAAAAAAAAATCCCTTTGGCAACCCGATTTCATGGAGAAAAAGAACGATTTTAAACATTCGACTTTGCCTTTTTTTTTCTTTTTTTTTGAAATGGCAGCACATTGAGCTTTATTGAAACTGCTACAAAATTGTGTTTTCATGCTGCAATACTAACTAACTAACTAACTACCCAAATTCAGATATTAAATCAGTTATAATAGGGGGTTGAGTTGTGAGTGGTGACCGATTGCTAGGAAGAGGAGTTTGCGGGGCCTGACGATGGAGAAGACGCGGTCGATGTAGCTGAAGACGGCGGCGAAGATGTCGTCGTAGCTTTTGGGAGGCGGCAGGCCTTCCGGGTGGAAGCAGGGATGGACGATGCCGTTCATGTCGAGATAGAGGTTGTCGAATTCCTTGCCGTTTGGGTTCGGCTTTGTGGCGTCCGGCGGTTCTTCTTCGATGGCGTCCACCACCGTCCGCGGGTACCTGTCCAAAAGCCATCTGTAAAATGAAGGTATTCCCATTTTTTTGCGAGAGAGAGAGAGAGAACTCTGTTGTTGTTGTTGTTGTTTAATGCGGCAGGGGTTATTGTTAGGGTTTTAGAGTTTTCCGGTTACTGGTTTGCCACTTCAATGCTCACGTGTCATATCCTCTGTTATTATGGACATACCGTTCTTTACAATATTTTGAAAAATGCAAGATGGAATTTGGGGACTAGTATAAGGGTCCTACCTAGTAAGTTAACTCAAAGGTTAATGGGTTGTTTGGATGAGAGAGTTTTGAGTGATATGATTGTGTTTTCATCACTCATCATCCAAAATTTGTGGCACCCACAGAAAAATTTTTGTTTGGATACCATCACTCATATCTGGTCACCCGGTTTTGGTCATCCAATCACTCAAAAAACTGAGTGATGAAGACCAAAAATGAAAACACAATTTCCTTGTTTTCAAGACTCATCACCCATGACTCAGTGGCACTTTTGTAATAAGCTATCTCAGTGGGGCCCATTCAACCAGTGACTTGTCCCATCTATCTGACCGTTGGAGCTTCTTCCCTGTTACTCTGCATTTGTCCGAAAATTTTTTCCTAAAAAATTTCCCTCTTCTCACTTCCCTCTCATTTTCACTTCCATCCTCACATCCCAGCGAGGTAGCTCCATGGCACCACAGTCTGTGTTCGAAGACTGAACGAGGCCTGAGAAGATCGTCCGTGTTTGAAGAACAACGCCTCATCGAAGCTCTGAACCAGGCCGGAATCTTCACCGGCAAGTGTAGCTCTCTGTCACCGTGTCCATACTTCTCTCTCGCCTTCCCAGGTGCGACATTATCTCCCAGGTGCAGTAAATCTGTCTCTCTCCCTCTCCATTTTCCATGTCCTTGGTCTGGTTCTGGTTTGGGTTTTTCGTTGGATGTGAAAGGGGTTTTTGATTTATTCTACTGATGTTGGTTGTGGCTTGTGAGACATGTTGATTGAATTCTTCCCATATGGATTTTTAGGGAAAATTTGTATTATCTTACTCTAATACCATAGGTCCAAAACAGAGCATGTAAGTGAAAAAAAAAAAAAAAAAAAAAAAAGGAAATAATCAGGAGTATTATAGAATGAGCCGTTATTTAGATTAAATGCCACAGCTTGTTTTTTTCAAACTATATTTAGTTTTAAGTGAAATTTTTCTTGAAGATTTTGTGATTGGAAGCCTAGAATGCTATATACATTGTTATTTTTATTAGATGCATTTTATCCAAAAAAAAAAAACAACGTATGACCATAGCAGACTAGTTTGTACTGATTTAAAGGGCCGGGTAATAAGATAATCAATGTTGCCGCTTACAAGAATTTTATATAGCCTTATGGTGTGTTAATGCTGCCAGATTCAGATAGGGGTGAAAACTAGCCCAAGATTGCTCAGGTGCTTGTTCCATGAAAACACAACCTAACTTAAAATCTAGGATTTAAATAATATGTTACTCAGCTCCACAATTATATAATTCAGTCTCAAAATTTTATAAATCATATTTTTCTTCATTTTTTCTTTTTCTTGCTGGTTACTTAGTACACTGCCTGTGTGCTTTGGTTCCTTATATAATTTTAAATTTTCCTACATGAAGCATTATTTAATTATTAAAGAAGGAAAAAAAATCTCAACCCTGAACCTGCCTCATGAATCCCCTCCATATAATCACATGCTATTGTAGTTTTTTTATTTTTAATGGTAATCCCAAACAACTCTATAAATGAATCATTTTAGTGGCCAATTCATAGAACTATGAATATACAAATATTAACATATGCAATTGTGTTGGAAAACTTGTATTAGATGGCACAAGAAACACAGGATGTTGAGGAGAAAAAGTGGCCTCCCCACATTGAACATCTTTTCATTAACCTCATGGCCGATGAACAACAAAAGGGGAACATGGAACATGGTGTCTTTAAGGCCAAAGTTTGGTTATCAATTACGAAAACCCTAAATGAGCAAACTGGGAAGGGTTTCACCCCTAAGCAAGTGAAAGACAAGCATAATAGGCTTAGGCAAAAACAAAGAAAGTGGGGCCAGCTTTTGAGGCATATCGGGTTGGGGTGGGATGAGACAACCCAAACGGTGACGGCTTCTGATGAGGTGTGGGCTAACGTGATTGCGGTATGTTATATTTACTATCCTAATTCTTTGTATATCTGTTTGTAATTTTCTATTTCATATTAGCATGATTTTGATGTATATATTGTCATTTCAGGGGGATAATAAGGCAGCTGCATTACGGAAGAAAAGGTGTCCTGATTATGAGAAGCTGAAGCAACTTTTTGCCCCTAATACTGCAACCGGTTCCCTTCAAATTTCCTCAAACACGCCAGCCCAGATAGTGATGAAGAGCGTGTCCTGGAAGAGGAACTTGCCAATGAGGAACGTGAGGCACATCGTACCCAGTTGGATGATGATGATTGCTACAATCCCAACATGGAGGGCGTAACCCAAGACGATCCCACTGTTGATGAGCAAACCCAACACGCGGACAAACGTCCCATGCAAGAGCCTAGTACCAAGGGGAAAAAGGTTGCTAAGAAGAATGATAGGGCTAGTGAGATGACCATGGCTCTACAAGAGTACACTGCCTTGGCAAGGGAAAGGTTTTCCAAAAAAAAGGGAAAGTCGTTTGGTAGCTCTGATCATGTTGCACAATCTGCCAGTGGTGGCGATCCTTGCTCACTTGGGAGAGCTTTAGAAGTGCTGAATCAGTATACTGATCTTGATGATGACACCTACCTTAATGTCGTCGAGGCTCTCCAAAAGAAGGAGAAAAGAGTGTTGTTCATGGGCATGCCCGAGCAAAGGAGGAAGAGGTTTATGGAGCGCCACGCTCAGCCGCCGGATAACTAATGGGGATTGCTTTTGTTCTACCTTTTGTTATGTAACACTCTATGTGAATCACTTGGTTTAGTTTTTTTTTCTTTTTGAGAAAACACTTGGTTTAGTTTTTAAGTATCATTTAAGGACTTTATGTGTGTGTGCTTGGACAATATAAAACGTTTTGTTTTATTTCTCTTTCCTATCAGTTGAACAATTTTATTTAATGTAGTTTTATTGTAATGTTAAAGTGTTGTGAACTATGCTTGTGATTATGGTGTTACTTAAATTAGTGTGTGGGCTTTGTTGTGTACTTGGTGTTTTTTTATAGTATTATATATATATTTTTTAATATTTCTTATCTAGTTCATGTTACTTACGTTGTAAGGTGAGTTCAGCTAACATTATTGCAATTCTCTTGGTACTTTATATTAATTTGTCCGTTTATATATTTCAATATCTTTGGTTCTAATGCTTTGGTTTTTTCAGGGTATAGGTTAATGGTCTCCCCCAGTGATCCTTTCTGGCAATATGATTTTGATGATGCTTATTTTAACTCCGACGATGATGACATGGATAGTGGTGGTTGTGGTGATGACATGGACACTAGTTTGAGTGATGACGACATGGATATAAGTGATTGTGACGATGACATGACCACTGGTGCAGACACAGACTTTAAGACTCGAGTTTTAGAAATTTGAGGTCTCTTTGAAACTCGAGCCTTAAAGACTCGTTTTGCATTTGTTGAGTTGGACACATTGCACCACATAGATCTCGAGTCTTAAAGACTCGATTTCTACAAAGCAAAAACTGAGTCTTTAAGACTCGATTTGCTTCGGGAAAAACCTTTTTATAACATATAGATCTCGAGTCTTATATACTAGAGTTTTGCTGGGCAAAATTTTTATAAACACACATCAGTCACTAACTTAGCCCTCACTTTCTCACCCATAACACCCACCCTCACACCCCTCACTAACTCACTGCCTCACTCACCCATAACTCTCACACTTCTCACACCACATTACCTCTCACTTTCACTCACCACATTGCCTCTCTCACTGCTCCTCCCTCTCAACAAATTCATATCTCTAGTAAGGGTTTTTTGATTTGATTGTCATCGTAGTTGGGTATTATTTGTTGTTAGGTGTGGGTTAAAGAGTTTGACTATTTATTTTGTAGATAGTTAACATAACTTAGTTAAGATACCAATTTTGTGAATTATAGAACTTTGTTTTGTTAGTATTAATTTTTTGAGTATTTATTAGCATGGTTTTTGTTATCAAAATTTTATTCATCATTTCTAAGCTCTTATTTTTATCATGATCTTACAAGGTTTTTGACTTTATTCATTGTTTTGGATATGAAATGGGTAGTGAATGAATTGTAATGAATGGATATGAAATAAGTATGTAATGAAATGAGTGACTTACTCCCTTGGAATGAAATGGGTATGTAGTTCATGTTCTTTGAATGTGTAATGAAATGGCTCTTTTTTTTAATTGGGTATTAAATGGGTATGTAAATATTATAGGTATGTAATTAGATAAAATGTTGTATACTTTTACAAGGATTTTGGCTTTTTTTTGTATTTGGTATGAAATGGGTAGTCTTAGCATGATGGAAAAAGGATTTAGGTATGAAATGTGTAATGAATGTGTAATCAAATTCATACCCTTTAAATAAATTGGAATTTGTACTTTGTGTAGTTTGACTAGATAAAATGTTTTTTTAACTAATATAGTAACTTGACTCTAACAGGTTCACAATGACTGTAATTGATATAATCCTATACCACGGTGGTCCACTCAAGAATGCCAATGCGAGCAAGGGATTGCCATTTAAAAGGCCGAGTATACAGTATTATTATACCCAAATTGATCGTAGGTTGAAGACCCTTGATGAATTGAAGATGATAGTTATGGAAGAATTGTGTGCAAATCCTGCTATGCACAACATACAAATTATTTATCGTATGCCACATGAAGTCCTAAAGCACCGGATTAATTACAAGTATATGGCAATAGAAGCAAACAAACATGTAAATATCATGTTTGACAAGTTGGAGAGAACACCTGAAGTAAATGGTATTGAGTTGTACATATAGTTGGAGCCGCGTGCAAAAGTTGGTATAGAGGAAATCCAACAAACAACCACAAGTTTACAAGTTGCAGTTTCGGATGAGCAATATGAGTATTCTACACATGTAGAGGATGATGATGTTCATGCTGATGATGATGATGATGATGATAATGATGACGATGATGATGATGATGACTATGTTGATGAGACTGCCATTAATGGTGAAGATTTTGTCTATAGAGATGAGTATGAAGAGTGGATTGAACGAGGGGACTTTGGGGACTTTGAGAGAGAAATTGATGACGATAAGACATTGGATGATAGTGAACCTAATGCAGATAATGTTATTAGTGTTCAAAATATTACGAACACAATCCTTGCCTACACACCTCCTGCCTTATCATTTTTTGCAAATACTTGGGAAAATATGGTTAATCCTTCAAATATTGAAATACCATTTATGTCTACTTTGAGAGAGGGGATGAATTTGTGCAAAGGACTGACTTTTGCCAATAAAGTGAAGGTGAAGCACGCATTAAGTGAGCATTTGGATTACGTTTCTTCTCAACGTTTCAACGTTTACGTTTTACTCACCACGAGGACCCACGCTACACTGCCACGAAATAAACACGCAACTCTTCCCAGCTGAAACACATGGATGAAAGCTTGAATGCACCGTTTCATTAACGTTGTGCATGTTTTGTTCATGGACACAACCTTGAAAGGAAACGCGTTGCTATTGTGTACGTGTACTATTCACTCACAATAACCCACGAAGAAGCAAAGTAATAAAACACAAAATGGTGTGTTTAGGCCAACAGCTATTTTCGCATTCTCCAGGTTTCTTCTTTTCTCTCAACTACCATGGCAGAGATGTCTTCAATTTTTTTCAATGCTCCATCCTCTTCCTCTTCAATGAATTGCACCTACCCACTAACCAATAAACCATCAAAACAGAGGAAACACGGCAATTGTAAACCCATTACACGAAATAAACGTACCCGATCCCCTCTTTTCTTCCTCCACTCGAGCTCACCTTCTCTCCGCTTAGGACGTCGTTGCCGCCCCTGTGGGTCTTTGCATTCATGGGTAAGTTGTGTCTAACTTCTCATACTTTCTAATCTGTTGGTCTGTGGTTATATTGTTTTTCATGAGGCTTCAATCTGTGGTTTTTTGTGTTCAACGTTTGTGTGTGGTTTTTGTGTTTTCCATGACACTAGCATGTGGGTTTCTCTCTCCTTCGTGTAATTTTGTGTGTTTCTCTTCCTACCTATGTTGTGTTTGGACTATGTGAGTTTACTTTGCATTTTTCATATAGGCATGCATAACCGATTATGATATGCACACGAATTGTTTGTTGAAATGTCTCAATGAGTATAGGAGGAAGTTGTAGCACAAATGGGTATGGGGAAATCGAAGGATGGTGGCAATGATGCGAGAACTGGGTGGAAAGAACTAACGGAACTAAAAACTTTTTGTAATTTGTGCAAGGTAGTCAAAGGCAAAAGGCGCCCTTAAGGCACCAAGGCCTTGTATCACCCCAAGCGACGAGGCGCCAAAAAGGCACTGGCCCGAGTGAAGCGTGGTGCCAAATTCTAAAAAATTAGTCTCCATCCAAATATCAACAGTCAACTAAGTCTAGATAATTATCAAATATCAACTAAGTCTGAATATAAACATAAATCACCATTTAAAAATTAGTCTCCATCCAAATATCAACAAAATCTGAATATTAAACCAAAATATTGTTCATAACTTCATATTAGAAAGAAGAAAACTCCTAACAAAACATTGAAAATTGAACATTCTGCCTATTAGCCTATTTAATAGCCTGAAATTGGTTGTTATTTTTAATCTAAAGGTCATCATCAAAGTCTTCACTCAAGTTTCCATCACTTTCAAAGCCACTTGAACCAGATTTATAACCATCAACATTCACTTCCTCGGTCTCATCAGAATCAGCATCTTCTCTTCAATATTTGGTTGTGACGTTGAGGCCTTTGTGCATGCCCTTGATTTTGTTTCAAATCTAGTATTCTTCCTTGGTTCTCCAACACCAGCAGCTCTTGCCACTACACCCCATGTTAAACCGTCATCATCATCATCATCAAAAACCAACTCATCTTCAACATTCATAAATGGTTTAGCACCCATTTCCCCCAACAACCATTCATTACTTTCATCTATATCATCTAAGGAGATGGGATCAATAACATCACGCTTATCATATCGTGCCTTCATCTTTTGATTATACTTCCCAAAGACCAGATCATTTAGTCGTTTTTGTGCAAGTCTATTCCTTCTTTTTGTGTGAATCTACAACCATTTATGAAAACTAAGTATTAGAATATAGTGAATAATTAAACCATTGGAATTTTCTATGAAATAAAGTAGCTCATTAAATGATAAAATCTATTTATTATACTTCAAAACTCACCTGCTCAAACACACTCCAGTTGCGCTCACAACCACATGCATTACAAGTCAAGCTCAAGATTCTTATAACTAACTGTTGCAAATTCAGAGTTGAGCTCCCATACAAACTCCACCATTCAGCTATGTTAAAAAAATAAGTATGACTAATGATATATCATATATCATAGAAGTCATTTTTTTTTTTTTTTTTTTTTGGTAAAAAGTGCCACTGTTCTAGTCATTATAAGTTAGATATAAATGCTTTCTTACCTGGAGCCGTTGTCTTTCTTGATATTTTAGTCAATTCAATGCCAAAGAGTCCTTCAGCTTTCTTATAAATGGGTAGCTCAGCCATGATCTTGTCCTGAATTTCAGCACTAGGAACTAGTCTTTGTATACAAGTACACAATCCTGCTGTAATTTCATGATCTGTTGCTATGTTATTATCAAAATAGAAGTACTCAAGATTCAAGAAATGACCTGCTGCATGCAAAGGCCGATGTAATTGACATTCCCATCTCTTATCAATGATTTTAAAAATATTTGAATACCTTTCTTCATTCTCATTAAAAGTTTTTATAATAGCTTCTTTGGCCCTATCCACTGCCTCATATATGTAACCCATAGCTGGTTTTATCTCATTATCAACAAGGCAAAGAACCCGAACAAGAGGGCCCATAACTTTAAGAATGTAAACTATAGTATTCCAAAAAATAGACATCAAAATTGTTTCTACTACTTGTTTAGCATTTGCTTCCTTTGCCCATCTACTACGAACCCACTCCTCAAAAGTAAACATGGCCCTTAGGTTATGCTTTTGCTTACAAATAGATTTTATTGCAAAATATGAAGTGCAAAACCTAGTTTTCCCAGCCCTAACCAGCTCTCTTTGTTTTGTGTATTCTCTCATCATATGTAAGACACCCCCATGATTGTAGATATATCTAGTCAATTGAATGGCCCTTTCCAAAGTTTTTGCAATTCTAGGAATTTTCCCAACGTCCTCCAATATAAGGTCAATGCAGTGTGTAGCACATGGAGTCCAATACAAATTTGGCCTTTTTGCTTCCAACAACTTCCCAGCCAACACATAATTAGATCCATTATCCAATACTACTTGAACTACATTAGCCTCCCCAATCTGTTCTACAAATGCATCAAGTAATTCAAATGTTTTTTCCCCAATTTTCATAAAAAATGATGCATCAATTGACTTCACAAACATGGTTCCAGATGGGCAATTCATGAAAAAGTTAATCAAGGTCCTATTGGTTCTACTAGTCCACCCATCAAACGTAATAGAACATCCATATTTCTCCCAATCTTGCTTGTGATCACTCAATAACTCATTTGTGTAAGCCACCTCCTTTTTGAGAATTGGAACTCTTAACTCATGGTAACTAGAAGGCTTCATATTTGGACCATACTGTCCAATAACTTCAACTGCCCATTTAAATTCATCTAAGTGAGCAACATTGAATGGTATACCAGCTAGATAAAATAGCCGGCCAATATACTGACAAGCTTGTGCTCTTTTCTCTTTGTCAAGTTTATCATTGATGTTAGTTTGCTTCATCTTACCCTATTTCCTAAGTGCAACCACTTTTTATGGCTTTAATGTTACAAAAGAATCCATAGGACCTTTCAACTTCTTAAACTTTAGTATTAATTTCACAGTTTTCACTTGGGTGCTACTGTCAACCCCTCTCTTACTAAAACATGATTTTTTCCCTTTTTGGATAACTTCTACTTCCTCTACCTCATCATCATCTACATCCTCAATTTTAATCATATTATCTATATCATCAAAATCAGGCATCTTGTCATAGTTCTCCTTGTCACTCTTCTTCTCTGCCATTTACTGCGCAAGCTCTTCTCTTACATGATTAGGACATTTTAAACACTTTGTACTATTTTTAAAATTCCCTACTTGATGCTGTTTTGCTCTATGTATCCCTCCTTTTGTGACTTTATTACAAAAAAGGCAAGTCACTACATTTTTGTCTTCAACATTAGCTAAATAATTATATTTCCATCTTGGATCTTTTCTCCTCCCATTATCTGAAGCCATTCTATATATATATAAAAAAATAAAACCCAATACAATACATTTAATAGGATTCTATATTAAGCTAGCTATGTATCATTTACTATGGTTTAAGCTCTAAAAATTGAGTGATGCTTGCCTCGTATCCTCGCTAAGGTAGAAAAACCCAAGCTGATCGAGGCAGAATATTTTGCGATCACTCCTTGTTGTACCAGCATTTGTATATGTTATTCCATGATGATGGCATGGCCAGAACATTGAAACAGGGCCATTGAAGAGCACTAATTAAGAGTGATGACAAAGTCAGGAGCTCGAGCCCAATCTAAGCTCATAGAAAGACATTATAAGACTCGCAAAAATTTTTACGTAAATGCCATTTGGTCCAACTTGTTAAGAATTTTGACCGAAATACAATATCGATGTTTTTGCACGAAAATTTGTTTATAGCATATATAAATGTCAAAAAAACAAATGTAAAATTCATTGGAAAAAAAAAAAAAAAAACTTAGTGAAAATTTGTACAAAGTTGAATTTGGCATCCAAATTTTAATAGGTTGAAGGTTGGATTTTTCTTAGCATGTGTGCAAAAAATCAGGGCAAGACTCCAAGAATTGCTCCAAAAATGACCCATTATTCCTCCTCAACAAATCAATGTTTCCTCGTGCCAGAGCAGATTTTTTCCTAAGGGTTCTTTAGGGAGGGGCAGAAGACATTGTCAGGTGGGGAGTTTGGCTGGGGCAGCACATCTGTTAAAAGATAACGTAGGGAGTTCGAGAAAAGGGAAAGTTGCTAGAGACAGAGAGGAGAAAGTTGCTGGAGACAGAGAGTCTAACAGAGAAGAGAAAAGGGGGGGAAAATAGGGAAAAAACAGAGAGGAGAGAGTTTTATGTGCTATGAAAAGGGGGAAAAAACAGAGAGTCCAACAGAGAAGAGAAAAGGGGGAAAAAACAGAGAGTCCAATAAAGAAGAGAAAAGGGTGAAAAAAGTAGAGAATAAATAGAGAGGAAAGAGTTTTATATGCTTTGAAAGTATGGACAATGACAAACTTACCAAAGCAGTGTCGCAGTGAGAGAGAACTCAGGAAAAGAAAAAGTGTTAAAAAAAAAAAAAAACCTAAAAGAATAGGAAAATATTACTTGATGTTGGTTGACTGCTGGCAGCCACTGACCAACTCTCTTCCAAACCCTAGAAGAAGACGAAATACCTTTGCTCTGATGTTGGTTAACTGTTGCTTTGCTCTGAAAGTTGAGTGGTTCCCGAAACTTCGTTGTTTTATCTTTTGTTTTATGTTTTTTTTTTTTTTTTTTTTTATTAATTTATTTGATATAGTGGGTGACAGTTCTTCCCCACTGAGGTAACAATTTTAAAACCAACCATACACCTCTTTAAATTTACAAAACATGCCAATAGAGCCCTTAAAAACACAACTCTGCCTCAAGAGCTCACCTTTCGCCGAACAAAATACATCTGGGTGAGCGCCTAGGCTCCAAAGGCGAGCGCCTCGCCTCAGTGCCTCTAAGGCGCTTTTCTGGTGCTTTGCCTTGCCCGGGCGTCTAGGCGAGCGCCCGGAACGCCTTTGACTACACTAGATTTGTGTGCTGCTCAAGTCCTAAACGGCAAGAGGAATGGAGGATTTTTTTAAAAAGGAAGGGGTTGATGCAATGATTAAGTAGTTGGGTGAAATGGGAAAAGTGGTGACTCACACGCAGTTCAAAAACAAATAGGATCATCTGAGAAAACAGTGGAAGGTGTATAAGGAGTGTTTTGAGCGTGAGACTGGGTTGGGTATTGATTCTGTAACTGGAACATTTGAGGCCAGTGATGAGTGGTGAACCCAAAAGATTGCGATTAGTTCACTTTACATAATTGTGAAAAACTCCACTGTCTACAACTATATTGTGTTCTAACTACTAGTTGTCCACATGTAGGCATGTCCTAAGGTATCAACCTTAAAAAAAAAACGTATGCCAAATGTTAACTCCATGGAAATCATGTTTGAAGGCATAGTTGCAACGGAAAAAAATGCATTCTGCACGAGTGGTGAAATACCAAAGGAAAGCAACGAAGGGTTTAGGGACTTCGCTGATAACAAATAATTTGTTGACGCCCAATGTCAACCCTTTGCAAATGTTGACTCAATGGAGGTTGAAGGCCCATCATCGTCGAGGGTAGGACCGGCAGTGAATAAAGGGAAAGGCTTAGCAAGCGATGTTCACCTTTTTAGGGGAATTTGCAAGAAACCAAGAAAAAAGCGTTCAGTTGTGCAAGAGATATCTGACTCTTTGAAGAACATCTTAGATGTTATTGTTGAAAGTATAAGTGTAAGTACTAATACACCATTTACTTCCATAGCAGCTACTGAGATTCAAGCAACTCTGGACATGGTGTTGAGTCTTCCTGGGGGGCAATCGGGTGATTGCTTTCATTTGTTTAGCACCTGCTTCTTTATGAGAAACTAAGAGGGTAGGTTTATGTTTGCAACACTTGTGAATCAAAAGGACGTCCAATTGAAGTGGCTAGAGATGCAATGCCAAAAGAACCCTCAATATCATTTTTCCTGAAAGAAAGGGGATTGTCTCGATAGGGTTGCTTAGGCTTGGTGTTATAATAATCGGATTTTCTTTATGTACTTGTTGCACTCTTTTTTTTCTTTTTCTTTTTTTATTGGCAGAAACTATGCTTACCATGGGTGTGTATGTAAGACAATAATTACCAATTATTGTCATCTAGTGTATGCTTGCCTGTTCCTTTTTCTTCTGCTAGTGTTTATAATTGTTATCTATAAGTAAGACAAGGGTTACTAATTAAACCATAGTTCTAATTGCATCAATGTCTACCCCATAGTTCTAATTGCATCCTTTTTTTTTTAAGCTCTTTGCCAGCGTTAAACCAAATTGTCTTCCTCGTAGATCTCTCTGGTGGGCGTGGATTTCTCTTCTCGAAGACACTGGCGTTAGGGTGGGAGAGGAGTGGAAAAAAAAAAAAAAAGCGTGCCTTAAGTACCTTCAGCTGAGTTACAGTAAATCGGACCCAAAAAAATCAGTTGGCATTTTTCAATTATTTCCTACTGTATTTTCAGTTTTCAGCAAAATCAGTTGTATCCAAACGGACCCTAACAATTTGTGCCCTCAAGGAAAACAAAAATTTTATGATCAGTAGGTCGACAAAGGTCAACCTTTGTGCGAAATACGTGAATAAGTCATGCAAGTAGTACGTCTGCACAATCATGAAGCCCAATCTCCACGACTATGGATGGTCACCATGTATGTGGGTCCTCACACGTGTATATCGATTAGGATGCGAAATGATGGTAGAATGATGAATTGTAATTTTATTGCATAAGACATCCTTAAGAAGTTATGTGAGGATCACACTATCCCAATTAAGCATCTCAGATCTATGATAGAAAATATAATGACCATAAGTCTTCTTACTACAAGGTATGAGATGCGAAACAAAAGACAATTTGGAAGATATTTGGGAATTGGGAAGAGTTTTACCAAAGATTGCAAAAGTTGCTAATGACATATATTGATCAGGATCCGAATATCCGGGTGTTATATCGTACCACACCCACTAGTGAAGATTACACCATATTTTTGCATTATGTGTTTTGGTCTTTCAGTCCATGCATTGGTGGATTCAAATATTGCAAGCCGGTTATTAGTATTGGTGGGACCCATCTGTATGGTAAATATCAAGGAAAGTTGTTGGTCGCAATGGCAACTGACGCTAACAACAAGGTATTCCCTCTTGCCTTTGCTGTTGTGGATTGTAAGTCAAGGTCCAGTTGGAGATGGTTTTTACAATGCCTCAGAGATACGATTGACGATGTGATACCTAACGAAGGCATTTGCATAATTTCTGACCGATATGGAGGTATCAAAAACGCCATTGCACATTGGCCTAGAGGGGATGATGGAAGAACATGGGTATTTCATAGATATTACCTTTGACATGTTGCTAGCAACTTCAACACACATTTTCAGAACTCGACTCTAAAGTCAACAGCGTTGAAAGCGAGATATGCTACTTAGACAATTAAATTTGATACCATAATGGAGTCTATTAAGCAAGTGGAAATTGAGGCCATTAGGAATAAAAAGAAGGTGATAACGAAGGATGGCAAGGAAAAGGATTTTCTTTCATACACATACCTAATGAGCGAGTTTGTGGATATGTGGACCCAGTCACATGATGGTGGCACAAAGAAATTACTCATGATTTGTTGGAGGGTCAGAAATGGAGTACATATGCCTTCTCCACGTGGTTGAAAAATAGGTTTAGTTGTAAGGAAGATATGCAATCAAAGAACAATTGTAATCTCCTAATATCAAAGCCACCAAAAAAGAAAAAGGAAAAGATTGAGTGCTGTACCAACTTGACTAAGGTCTTAATTTTTTTCTTTTCCCTTGAATAGAAGTCACACACACAAAATTCAACCATTTTAGCAAATGTCTTAGCAATGCCAATGAAACAAGAACAAGACTATTCATTTGTGAGCTGTAATTGAGACTTTGATAGAGCAAAATGGTAGACAACAAAATAGTGGGGGCAGCTATTTGATGGGGCACATATTGATAACAACGTTTCATTGACAATAGCTGGAAACAAAGCTCCCCAAGGCAAAAGATTGGAACATGCTTCTGAAAACCTGTTTCTCATTCAGCTTTTGTGGGTGCTAATAATGTAAATGTGGTCTAGTTTCAATGGCTGAGCCATTGGCACGGAATCCTATACATAGAGGTTCTTTTGCAAAGGCAATTACATAGGAACTTTATTATCTAAAATTGACATGAAGGGGGAGGGTCCCTTCTAACACTGCCAAAGGATGACAAACACATTAATGAGACAGCAAGTACTTTCCAGTAACTGAAAAGCTTGATAATCGCCTAAAACTTAAGTGGACACCCTAGGCTTTCAACTACTGAACATGTGATAATAATCTTTATTCAACATAACCAAATAGAATTTTTGTATATATTACCTAGCCCGGCTGCATTCTAACTAATTGCTCGCGATAGTGGATCAACACCATGCAAGATGGCCTACTCTTTGGGCTAGCACCCGCACCTACCTACAGTTATGAGTGAATAACATAAGATAAGATAATACCACTTAGATACTAAGAAAAGTACATTGCATAACACACTGAATATCAGGAAAATACTTACTTAAATGCAAGTGGAGCTTTTGGCCATGGGCCATAATCACTTCCAAGTAAGGGCTTTATCTTCAGGCACAAGAATGGCAACCTCGCCCATGCCTAATACTGGACCAATTGAAACACCCCACCAATCTGCGATGTCTCTTTGTGGCTTGCCCGACACAACTCTCTGTACAACCATGCTAGGCAACCACTACCCCAACTATACTATAGCAGATCACGAAGGTTTCGCAGGAACTCTAAGTGCATCAAATGCACCCTATCTCTCGACTTGTCCATGAAAATCTTATCCCTTAGTAGCGCTAAAATATAGCACCGGGCATATTGATGTATTTGAATCTTCGTTGCATCATGAGGTACTGGCTCTACAATGCGCTCAACAAGGCGGCTGGTGAGAATTCTTTACCTCGCCAAAGTTTTTTTTGTCATTCGCCGGAACTCCAAAACCAAGCAACTCCACGCACAGTTGGCTCCAATTCCCTGCAACAATTGGCCCAACCAAGACCTCACCGTCTATAGGAAGTCCAAAAATGACCTCTACATCTTGTAGGGTGATTGACATCTCACCATGTGGAAGATGGAACGTATAAGTCTCCGGCCGCCATCGCTCAACTAGGGCTGATATTAGGCCATGATCTATCTCTCTAGAAGGGGCCCTAAACAATCCTTCTAGCCCCACCAACTTGATAATGTTTATCACCCGATTATCTTGCATCAATATGTTTTCCATCTCCTTAGAGCGACCACAGCACTGAAGTGGGCTCGGGTCCTGCAAAATTGATAAAAATTATAGCAGTTATTAGAACTAGATATACAACTTTGAAATAACTTGCTAAAAGTGAAACTTGCTTTGTAAAAATTAAAGTGGTTGTTAGAACTAGATATTTCACCTTGCCATTCCAAATAATTTCTGATTGATGATTTGTTTGTTGTGTCAGCAATGAAGTATTTTCTGGACCAAGGCGCACGATCTCAGGCTCTTCATCGATCCAAGGCTCCATACTGCAAAGAGTGCTATTGTGAGATTACTAATAGTATGGGGGCAAATAACTTGTTGTCATTATGTAACACTAGTCATAGACTGAAAAATAAATAAATAAAAAACTTGGCTTTATGTTTTCTGGAAAAAACTTGGTTTTATATGTACACATAATACTTTACATATACAAGAGTACCTACCAAATGCAGACTTCTAAGTTCTAGTAAGAGGAAAAATAATAATAACAACAATAAATGCCAAAATAGAGGAAATATAGGGATCAGGACAAGCCAAATTCATTACATACAAGGAAAAAAAAAGAGGATAGTAAATTTTCATGTTTAAGTTTTTATAACTTTATCTTCGTGTTTAAGTTTTTAGAACTTTATATTCGTGTTTAAATTTTTATAACTTTATTTTAGTTCTTATATTTTTAAATTTACTATCATTTTAATCCCTATTGTCATTTCACTTATAGAGAACGTCTATGTGATTAATGAATTGCACAAACACAACTTGTTTAAAATTGCATTTTCTATAATTGAGATGATGACATAAACCAAAATGTTAACATGTTTAAAAATATAGCAACTAAAAATACGTTTTTACCGCCTACATACACAAAGTGAAAAACATCATTATGCCTAAATTGTTCTGAGAATTCTTATTATCTTTGTTTGCCTACAGCTTCTAGTCCCAGTGCCAACCTTACACAATGGACCTAGCTATTTTCTAACAAAGTTTTGCCATTGGTGTACGTAGCCTATAACGCTATGGTATTTGATTATCATTGTCATCATAACTTGGGAAATCCTAATGTGGTGAGAAGTTTTGTGGTCATAATAACCTAGCAATTCATCCTGCGTTTTGTGGAATTCTTTCAATAAATCAAATGAAAGGATTTCCCTAGTTCAGATTGTGAAAAAAAAGAAATTCATTGGGCCAACACTACTTGCAGTAAGCAATTCGTTTTCTTCTTTAATTTAATCCACATTTACAGTTTCACCAAAAAAAAAATTGTAGTACATAGATAAATATTATGTTCCCTATTTTTCTTTAGTGTCCCTCAGATAATTTTTTTTCCTTCTTTAATTGGAACAATCAAGATCGTTCTAGAATATAATTTTTCATTATGAGCATTTCATTCAAAATCTTTTGTTTGTGTTTTATATAAGATGAGTGGACTTGAAGACGAACTTGAATGAAGATCATTGACCTACACATACCTTAAAGGAGGATTTTGACTAAGGGTCTTCGGGCCGCCGATGAGAGGAGCGTCTCTGTTAGAGTGACTAAGCGTCTCCAGTGAAACAATGTCTGAATGTGTGGCCTCTGGAGTCTGAAGGATGAGAGTGTTTGAAGGAGTGTTTAAGGGTGAGAGTAAGTGATTTGGGTGGGTTTCGGTGTCTGAAGGAGGAGATTTGGGTGTGTGAGAGTGAGAGTAACTGATTTGGGTGTCTGAGAGGGAGTTTGGGTTTGAAAGCTTGAGAGTGAGGAGTGTCTGAAAGTGAGAGTGTTTGATGAAAGCTTGAGAGTGAGAGTGTTCCAGAGTGAGTGTATGAAAGCAAAAGTGACAAGTGAGGCCAGATTTTAGGTTTTAAGTGGTTAGAAAACGTGTTTCTGAAACTCGGTTTTAAAAGGGAGTTTTATAAAAACGTGGATTAGAAATTGAGTATTAGAAACTTGAGTTTGTAAAGTGAGTTTTATAAACTCGATATCCACGTGGAAAACTTTGTCCACGTCATTTTATGAAAAACCCCAAAATCAAGTATTAGAAACTCGAGTTTTAGACTAATCTGTTTTATAAACTCGAGATGCTAGTTTTTCACATTCTTTCAAAACTAGGCAACTAACGAAATTATTAGCAAAGTAAGGTTATTTGGAAAATAAAATAAAATAAAATAAAAAATGCAATACTTTCGGAGTATATTGAAATTGTGCTTCATCATCTCACATTCATGATTGACTCCATCATCATTAATATGAGAAGGAGCATCATTACTATGCTTCGAGAATATTTAAGAATTACCCCAATATTTTAAATTCTACAACTTTTAATGTATTAAGATTAAGATTATAATTTAAAGTCTAAATTCGGTAAAATTAGGTGAAAAACTCATGTTTACACTATCCAATAAGAAATTATCATATTCATTTTTTACTTAAAACTTAATATATTCTACTGCACCTAGTAATATCTCAATAAACTCTCAATTTAGTTGGATTTTCAGATGGGATTTAAATTGATTGGATTTGGTTGGGACTATTTTTTAATACGTGATATGATAATGTAGCATATTGTTGGGATTGGAGGGTATAAAACTTGGATTTTACACCACATTTTATAGAATTTAATCTCTAAAAGTATAAATTAATGTGTCACCAATCACAAAAAACCATTATCACATCAGTTTATAAGTTTTATATAATAAAAATTGCAGTACATTTAAGCTTTAGCATTTTCTGGATTTCACTCACATTATTATATACACTCACACACACACTCAAAATTCAAATCATGACTTAAAGTTGCAAAAATCACTATCACATAAAACACTCAAAATGCAAATCGTAAGTTGAAATCACAATACACTCTTTTTTGTGTGCATTTTGAGGGTGTGTGTAATAAATGCCACATTTTTTTTTTCATTTTTCCTTTTTGGCTTCCTTAGCCTATACTCTTCTTTTTCTTTTTTCTTTAATTTCATATCACTAATATAGGCAAAGATGATAAAGAATTAAGCTTCCTCCATGGAAATATTGAAAGCTTTTTTTGTGAAGCTGAGGATGAAACTATCCTAAAAACTTGAAGATTGACCTTCTAGATGTAGCAATATTATGAGCCATTCAATTGGGACCATAGTATTTGTGCAATTGGGCATGAGTTGTAAAGATGCAGTGTTGTTTCTATATCTTTTTGACATGAAGGGAAGCTTATGTCTTCTATGGTGAATCTTTGATTGATCACTGACCTGGGAGGGAGAGAATTCCAGGCTATTTTTCATCGGAGATATTTTTAAATCTTTCTTCAATTCTGGATTTCCATATCCTCCAAAGTCCAAATAGCTGTTGATAAAAGGGATTATTGAAGAGAACCACTTGATCAGCTCTGTAGTTGATTATGTAGAGAACTGACCATTTGGATCTGGAGACACAAACCAGCCAGCTTTCTCATAGGAATTGCGTGCCTATTCTTACAATATGGGAAAGTATGGTTATGAGATACTTTATATTAAAGCATTCATGTTAGCCTTAAGCACTAGGACGCGTGAAGCCATTTTGCTCTATATAGAGGATTTGACTATAGGAAATGTTATGCACAAGGCCCATTGTCGTTTTTATATTACTCGGCCATTAGTATGGACCATGAATTATAGTTCGGTTTTCTTGCTAACTGGGCAAAGCCTGCAACTAGATATTACATTAGAGGAAAGACATTTTAAACCATTCCCTTACCCTAAGTTTGGATGAAAGGAAATGGGGGAGAGGAGAGAGGAAAGGAGAAGAAGAGATCATAATGTACAGAATTTTAGTATATTTTGGAATGTACTGAGTTTTAGTCTTGGCTTCACACCTAGTGCAAGTTATCATAATCAGGCCCTCGCGGAACCATTTAGCAATATCCATTTGTTGACAAAACCAATATATCTAAGATTCAAAAACCATGGTAAAAGTAAGTGAAGCCGAGACTCATCCAGGTGTGACTGAACACTGCGTTTCAAGAAACGGAGTCCTTTGGAAGATGTCATATCCAAAGCTTATACATTAAGTGAATCCTGTTGTAGGTGACTGCAATTCTGCTGCAGAATTCTCCCTGCTGTGATGACTTCATTTCATCTGATCAAAAACTTGTGGCACAGCACCATAAATGCCAAACTTCCTGCAGAGAAAGCTGTTCAGGGAAAGGGCATATCAGTATATTACTACATACTATGAGCTTCCTGTATGATATAAATCACACTTACTTTGAATAAAAAATAGAATACTTACAACTGATACTCATTGGGAAGTTTGGCACATACTCTGTTGTAGCGCTCTACCATGATCTTGCAGATGGCACGTATTATCAAGGTACCATATCAATTATGCCTCAGTCTACAGAAATGATAGCATCACAAGCAATCGATTCAGTTTTCCTCTCTTCTGTATTTGGGGACAATGTGCATAAAACGAAAATTAAAGAACTATATAAACAAGATCAAACTGGGAGAGCTTAGAACCTATTAATTATCAACTATAAGCAAGAGAGCTCTATGGGATCTCCTTCCAATATAGGTAAACTCAATAACCATAACACTTTTAGGGTAACTCTGCACTCACTCCAAGCCTCTCAAGATTCACATGACATATCTAAGAAACTTCTATAAATGCTAGCAGCTATAGATAACATGTGCCTATTTTTATGCTACGGTTATGTAAGTAGGATTAGCAAGAGGATAATGTATCAAGGCCCACCATTGTGTGCCAGCCTAAAAGTGGGTGGATTGGGGGAAGGAACCTGTTAAGAGGGGTGCCCCCACAGCAATCAATTTCAACAAACAAACAAGGGTAAAAAAATGTCTTCACCTTTACCTCCTACTAAACACAAGGTTAGGAAACCTCCTTTTTTATCTTGTAAGCAACATAACATTTTTCCATGGCCATTTTGCATACCAAAACAATTTGCATCTAGCTAAGTGAAAGATTAATTTAACTTCAAGGGTTGTACTTCTATAATAGCTTATAGCTTGCAGGAGTTATTTTCACAAAATTACATACCATGTGGAGTAATACTTCTATAATGAACATGAAGATATTAAATAAGAAAAGAAACATTTTAAATTACCACACAGTAACTATTCTGAATCTTCTTCACTTTCAATGGCAGGAATTCTGCGGAAACGAGCCAAGTATCGCAGATATGATACTTCACTTTTATTTGGTGTCACTGATCTCTTACGCTTAGCAGAAAACCCTGTCCCGGAAAGTGAATCAAATAAATCTCCCATGTCCATTTCCTTTGGGACCCCACTATTCTCATCAGCATAGCTACAGAATCACCCATTGAAGTCAAGAAAAAATAAGGATCAATCAGGTAAGAATTCAATGAAATAATTTTTTTATATAATATTTTTTTTTAAGACAAGAAAAAGAAAAGAAAAATGCATATAATAAAAGCAATACTTTTTTGGGTATTTCTTTTAAAATTTTTTGGGAGGGAGGGGGGGAGGGATGTTCAAAGTCAATATTAAAAAGGGTCCAGTTAACGGATGCCCTTAGGGTATCTGTTAATGGACCAATTTAGAAAAGTTTTAATATCACTTTTATGAGAAATATAAAAAACTGTCAAAAGAGTTGGTTACTTTTTTCTTTTCCTATAAAAAGTTTCTAAAAATATTTTCTAAACTAATACCCTTAGTGCATCCATTAACTTTTTCCTATTGAAAAATACTCTGCAAACACCATAGCATGCATTAGTCATATTTCAAATTGTCCGGGAAAATGTGCAGTACATAAATATACATTCATGAAATAACAGTGTAGTTTTAACCACATCTTGATAGGAAAGGACACAAGGGTTGATCAGCTGTCTCCATTCTCCCATTTACATTTTGGAAGTGCTATTCATTCTTGGCTAAGCTTAACTCAACCCAGCTCAACTAATTGGGTGCTTTGAAAGTACTATTCATTACTTATCAAAATATTAGTGAAAAATTATTGAATACTAAGGTGGCCCTGCTGTTACTATTTAAGATATATTAGTACCCAAAATGATGATAGACATGGAGGGAAATAAAAATTATAAATAACACATAGGTGCAAGCTTTTTGGCTGAAACTGTATGACAAATTTCTTAAATAAAATGTAAACAAAGGCTACTAAAGGAGGCAATGGAAGCCATACCGTTCACGAATGATTTTGAATGCTTCTTTTGTAGCATAAGGCAGCCCTGTCTTTGGATCACGATACCTACAGCATGAAATGACAATTCATTAAGAAGTATGGTGGCAGAGTATACCAAGGAACCATTGTCAAACAACTTCCATATCAAAGGTCAAAATCAATGAAAGTAATCAATTTAATAGGGCATCATCAAGTTAACATATATATTAACTCTGTTCACTTGCTCATTTACAGGTTGAATAAGAGCATCTACTAATTCTACTTCCCACTTCTGAACCAATCAGAAAGAACCTCTAATTCTAGTGTGACTCCATACTTATCAGCCCCAAAGAATGAGACACCATACATCATTCCAAAGAAAAACCTTACTAACATCCCCAACCTCAAATGACTTTCTATTAATTAAATAATGAGAGCGTGCCACCCACTTCAAATAGTCTTCCACAAACCTAAGCCATGTCTATGCCTCACAATTGATGTCGTTGAGCAACCTTTATCATCCACAACTTCAATGCTATCACCCAGCTTTGTAATCTATCCCTCTCCACTATACTCAAATGAACCCTACAACCCAAAAGTATTTCCTTTTGATCTAGTCCTAACCTCATTAATTTTTTACCATTTAATCCATGGACAATCAAAGCTGCAGGTTCATGTCATTTAGCAAAAAAAAATTGAGAGAAAAACAGAAAGTCAATTGCCAATGACAAAAATTAACAATCTCCCTTATCAAGTCATTTTATTAATGATTTTTTTTCTTGTAAAAACTATATTACTAAATCAAGGGTTAACCATGCACGATAGAACATCATTTTAAACCATATGTTCTCCAGTTGTACTTGTAAAGAAATCAACAACATTTTTAGACTTTGCATTTGAATGTTTTTTCCTGCAGAAATATCTTTAGGGAAATCACTGACCACCAAATCAGAAATTCAGCTCTTACCTGGCAGGCAAACCAGTAACTGCACATACAGCCTTCTCCGGATCTGGAAAGAAATTTAATTAGAATACATAAATCAAAAGCATAGCCACAGAATATGATCAAGAAGTCCCTAACTGCCACCAAAGAATGTGAAATGCATCTAAGTGTGCTTTTAAGCGCAAAGACAGAAGTTATTTTTTGTTTTACCTTATTAAACTTAAGCTTGAGGATTGATACTTTTTTAGGAAGAAGAAAATGGGGCAAAAAAGAAGGGGGGGGGGGGAGGCGTAGGAAAGAGAGAGAAACTAAGGACAAGAAAAAGGAGGATGAAAAGTTGGAACCTTTAATAAAGTAAGGTTACCATAAAACCGGGTAAATGTTTATCTTTTTTTTTTTTTTTTGGATAACTCAGGGTAAATGTTTACCTTCAAAGTATCTGCATCATAAGAAGCCAGAGTTTTGCCCAAAAAAGAGCAAGAAAGGGCGTACCCCTGAACACAGGAAGTCTACAAAGGAAGTGACATACAAAAAAGATGATGAAGAAGAAAAAACCGAAAAAATTATCTAAAATTGTTGTTATCCAGGAACTGTAACAAGTTCGAGGAGAATGAAATAGTAGCAAAAGTCCATCTGTATAAAGCCTTCAAAAAAGAGAACTTCAACTTTGATAAAGGTAACTCCTTCCCCTCAAAACAACGCACATTCCTTTATCTCCATATTCACAACATTCAACAAAGGCCTTTCTAAAACTCCAGGTTTATAGATAATATATTAATATTAAAGCTCTTAAAGAGCCATTGTGAACTGAATTATTGTGATCTTCATCCTAATAGACAACTCGCTTCGACTACAGTAAGCTATGCAGCTTTGTTTCTTTAATAAAAAGCAGGTGCAAAGTCAAAGGTATATGTGAATCATATCAGAGAGCTTTAGAAGTTCTAAACTTCGTTTGTAGTACTAATACAAAGTTGGGCAGAAATATAGCAGCAGTATCTCAAATGATGATAGAAACTTCAGGTAGCATCATTTCCATAAAAACAAGACTGATCTACAGCTGAAACAGGCAAGTGCACTCTTGTGGATCATTATGAGGAGCAGGGTGTCTAAAGATTAACTATGCAATTTAGCAGGACAATAGATCCACTTTTAAGATCATGGCACAGGGATCTAAAGGTTTATCTTCAATTCCTGGCTTAGGGAGGCGACTGACACAAGGAGGTAATTTATTGCTAGTAGCAGGGACAAAGCTTAACATGCATAAAAATATCAGTGACTGTATAGCTTAATATTTGAGAAAAAAAAAAAAAAATCATCCATAAGAAAACAGCACCGTCAACCATTGGCAATCTTGTACGGGAATGATTTGTATACAATCAAATTTTGCATAAAGATACTCTTTTTAAAATAATAATAATAATAATGAGGTACCGGTATTATTGAAAAAAGGAAGGGTCATGAACACAAGATGCATACACAAACTTAACTAAAGAATACAATGACAAAAAATTAGGCTCTAAAAGGAAGAGAGCGTATAAAATCATTTGCATAAATATATTTATAAAAAGAAAGCATTTTCACCATGATATTAAAATGAAGACAAGCACATAAAGTTAACTTACAAGGAACAGGTGTTGTAGAAATCTCTGACAGAAATGACAATCCTTTACTGAATTCTAAATATGAAGAACCTGTACAGAATTTATAGATCAACATTAATTTAATCCAACTTGAATTAATTTTGCAGCAAAATAAATATTTGTGCACTCACTTTGTTGTCTAAAACCTATATGTAAATTAAATTATGAAGAAAAGCTTACCGTCCTTTGAAAAAAATCGTATCTGCGGGCCACTGTAGACAGCTTTATGCACAATTGCTCTTTTCTTAACTTCTTCCTCCCTTGCTAAAACACGCTCCAAGTTCCTCAAGTTCATGATTTCTGCAAAATTATAACCAATGCCATTCAAGTATAGATCATACAGAAAGTAAAAGCTTCACAAATTCATAACATATAAATAAAAAGTTTCCAGCAATCCTCAAATCATTTCCTAAAACTGAGTATTAAGAGTAAAAACCTGTTTGAGCTGCTTCCAAGAGCATCTCTTCTTGGGTCATCTTCTTCTCCTCTCCTTCCTTTTTCCTTTTTATTGGCTGAAAATTCATTCCAACTTGATTGATTGCATGTCTTTAGATTTGAAAATGCTACTCATGCAAATTTTACAAGTAGCAAAGTTTTAACAAATCAAATGAACTAAGGAAGCAGTGAGCAATGCCACTAAGGATTAGAATAACATATGCAAGAATATGACCCAGCTCATCCATGAGAATCTTAAAATAAACCTATTCTAGTACTAAAAATCAATTAGGGTTTTTGCAAAGTGAGAATGGAAAAATAAATAAATAAATAAATAATTCTTTCTCAGACATGCATTTGCAATAGTTAAATAGTTGAATTTGCCCAACTTCAAAAAGGATATCCCCAAGATACATTATATCATAAATTTTTAATTCATTTTATCAATATGAGATGCCACTGGTGATAGTATAAGTTTAAGTCTCTGCAAACAGCCTTTTATTTCTTCAAAAGTAAAGTGAACTTCTTATTCATCATTCCATTTAAACAACAAGCAACTCTTTAATCATAACTGGAAGTATGTCCAGCAAGAAATGCTATAATAAGACAGACAACTGACCTTCATTGTTGCTTGCAGAGCTGCGCGTATTGCATCTCTCTCAGCTTGCCTAACAATGACCGAAGTTCTAGTAGATTTCCTGATCGTCCTCTCTCCTTCATTGTCATCAGGGCCATCATGGTGTTCACGGGAGCCAGACTTTTGAGCTGGTTTTTCATCATTGGGATCAGCTTCTAACTTCGAGAGGTCTTTCTTTTTCGTTTTCCTCTTCGCTAGAGTCTTTCCGGGGAATATTAGTCTCTTCTTTGGACGCGTCCTATAAGAAAACCCAACATTTAGAAACACTCCCGAATTGATAGTATCTTAAAACATCATTTGCTTTAGCCAATAGAAACTAAACCTGTCCTCAACATCGTTTTCTACTTCTTCATCTGGCTCGGGCTCCTAAATAACATGATAACAAAACAAAAAAATCTTTAGCAGGATGACTACATTTTAGACTGTTCAATTTCTAAACAAGAGCCCTTTAGACTCGCCTCTAGCTAGTAAAACCTACAAGAAACTGACCCCACCCGCCAGAACAAGTTATCGGGTAATCTAGGGGCGAATCTCTTCGCGGGTTAAAGTAATGTATGCTCATGCCCAGAAGCTATATTCTAGTCTGTTAAACTAAACTAAGCTCATTTTTTGGTTTAATTAGCATAAAATTGGGGTTATGTATAGCTTAATTTAGCATTACAGAAAAAAAAAAAAGTAAAATTGTTAAGAAAGTATAAGGAAGCTCTCACATCTTCATCAAAGTCACTATCAAACTCATCAGCAACCTCTTGCTCTTCTTCATAATTAACATCATTCTCTTCCTGCAAATCACATATATAACATGGTTAATTTCCAAGTTAACAATATTAGAAACAAAATATACACACAGAGAGAGAGAGAGAGAGAGAGAGAGAGAGAGAAGTACATCTTTAAGAGCTTCTTGATTCCAGAAAAGCTCGTCTTCTTCAATTTCCTCGTCGAGCAGCTTATTCATTCTCTTCCCTCTCGTTGGTCGAGAGGTGCGATCGAGGAATGCATGTGCTTCTTCTTCTTGTTCTTTAGAGGTCTCCATCACAGGCCAAGACAGTGTGACACGGAGAATCAGTCTACTAGAGCGAACTATCCAATTTCAAAAACGTATGAACTTTGCTATGTTCAGTTCTCGTCTAGGGCTTCTTTTCTCTTCTCTGTTAAACACACGCACTGGTCTGTGGTTTTTTTTGGATGGGGTCGGATCGAAACGAAGAAGAAGGAGGAAAGTGGTCGCGTTTTAAAAATGGGCTTCGAGAGCCCACTCACTCCTAAGGCCCATTTATGAAGAGATTTGGCATTTGGGCTTGGTTTGGAAAAAGCACAAAACGTTGTAATGTAAACTACACGCTGTCCCGTTTTAAGTTAGGATTTTTGTGTTTCACGATCACGACGACCTGGTTTATATAATATAATATTTTCAAAATAAATTAGAGGTAATAAGTTAGAGCATTCACAGTAGTAGTGCTAAATAGCTATATTACTATTTTTAACACTACTAAATACTAAAATGTGCCCTGCAATGGTGGAGCCAAAGCTATATTTTTTGACTCCACAGCTACTGTTCATAGCTACTTTTGGCCATGCACTGTAGCTAAAAAATTTAAAAAAAAATATATATATATATATGTATATATATATATTTTGCATTCACATGCTTTTTTTATTTTCCTTCTTTCTTTTGCGTTTCATTTTCCACTGTGCATTTGTTCTTCGTGTCTCTCTCCTCACCACCTCTCCATCTGCTTCTTTCTTCCTCCACGCTGATTTGCACGAGCCCAGCTGCCACAGACCCATCGTCGTCAACCCACACTTGGCCGCCGACCCATGCTGGCCCATCTCAGTCTCTTTTATCTGTTTTCTGCGTTTGTGCTTGTGTTTCAGTGTGGATTTAGGGCTAAGTTTCAGGTTGTGTTTGTGTTTTAGGCTGGGTTTTTGTTTTGGGTATGAGTTTCGATTTGGGTTTGTGTTTCGGGCGTGGTTTTTACTGGTTGTTGTCGATCTGTGACCTCTCAGTTTTGTGTTTCTAATCTAGGTTGTTGTCGATTAGCTCATTTTTTCTAGTTTTTCTACTTTCTTTTTTTGTTATTCTTCGCTGGTTTTTTATGGGCATTGGTTACAGTGACAGGGTTGTGGCTGTATAGTGATTTTTATGGCTTTGATGGTGTTTGTGGTTGTGTTTTGGTGGTTGAATGAAATATTATTTTATCGTAGTATTTATATTATTTTATTGTGTTAAAAACTAAAATAAAACCACTTATGTTGAATGTTTTGTAATGTGAGAAAGTAAAATAGATAAAGTGACTTTTTGTGGTGTTAAAAAATTAAAAATTTGCTTTCGCTAATTGATGCTCTTAGTAATTCTAATTTAAATTTATTACTAAAATTACTATTTTGCCCACCAATAACAACCTATCACTTATGATTTGTTGCGAAAGTATTGTAAAAATGTTGTAAACATAGTATTTCTTTATAATAAAAAATATGAACTAAAGTTATTTGAAATAAAATTAAATGAACAATCTTGTACTTTTAATTAGAGTTGTAAATAAACCACATCATTCATAAAATAACTCTTGACTTAGTAAAAAATCTATACATGTTTGTTTGTTTATAAATAAGCCAAGTTTAAATCTTAACTTTAGACTTATTTGATAAACGAGTTGAGAAAGTAAAAAATAAAAAAAATAAAAATTCATGAATAAACTCATAACAAAATGGCTCGATAAAAAAAACAAGTCTAACTTAAGCTCGATGATAGGCTTTATAAAAAACAAGTTTAGCCTAAGCTCAATTATGGGCTTGATAATAAACTTGACATAGGTTTTAAAAATAAACTAATAACTTACTAAATCTTTAATTAATTTGGAGTTTAGGCCACACTTTCAAACCAAATGAGTTTGATAATGCATTTGTGTTAGAATCATTTTCCTTCTCCCTTATGTGTGTGTGTGTTTGTTTCTCAAAAAAAGAACAGGCAATTGTCTCACATTACTTAAGAAAGTGTGTTGTGTGTAGTGTAGCTTATCTCACATTCTCTTAAAAGTTATCATGACTTTTGAGCGGAGTTGTAGTGTGTTTTTGTATTAGAACATTTTTTACTCTCCCATCGTGCATGTGTGTTTGTTTATTATATATATATAAAAAGTTTGGTAATGTACTAAAATATATAGGCTTGATAATGAACTCTTGTTGGATCTTATCTTAATCTTAATCTTAAGATTAAGGCCCCGTCTGGAACACTCACTAAAACACATGTTTTCAGTTTTTAAATAATATTACACGTATTTTCACACATTTTTTCACCCACATCTATTTCCATACATGTTTTCAGTTTTTAAGTGCATGTACCGAACATCTTCTTAGAGTTTGATATTGAGCTCAATCTCAACTTGATTAATAAATCAAACTAAGTGAAACCAAGCTCAAGCTTTTGGGTTGTTGTGATCTTGAACTCAAATATTGGTTGTACTTGAAGTTGAACATTTTGTTTTTATTGTGAGCCTAACTTTAAACATTCCAATATTGAAGTTGAAATGGAAGACGTGGCTGAAAGTCTACCGTGGGATCAGTTGCCCAGTGGCAAAGTATTAGCCATTAGGCAACTGTAGAGTGTAGAACCGAACCAGGACCGAACCACAAACCCCCTCCACCGCGAAAGAGAAAAAAAATATATAAAATAAAAATCACAAATACAAAGCTTCCGTAGAAATGGGCCACATGGCCACAACAACGCTGCCATGGCAACCTTCACCGCCGTTAAAGCTAAAGCTAAAGCCACGCTACTGTCACCCAAGGCTTCCGACGACGACGACGACAGTCTTCCCCTCCCGCCACGTGGCGCCCATCAGAGCCTTCCAGCGCAGCGACATCGACGGCTTCGCCAAGCGCATGGTCTCCGGCGAGGCTTTGAAGGACGCGTGGCGCAGCGCCAACGACGGCTTCGAGCAGTTTCTTTACGAAGCCAAGAAGGCCGCCGAGCGACTCGACCGCCGCTACTCCGTCTCTCGCCGCCTCAGCTCCGTCGCTCGCTCCGCCGCCGACCGCGCCCGCGAAATCGATAGGGAGTTCGAGATCGGAATGCGCTGGCGCACTTTCTCGCTCGACTTCACCAGAAAATTGCCGAGGGTTTGTTCTCTCTCTCTCTCTCTCTTTCTCTCAGCTCTCTGGCTTTTGTTAGGGTTTGTTTGGAAATAGTAGAAACAAACTCTTTGCTCTTACTTCACACCTGAGTTAGTACAGTGCACTCTCTAAATTTGTGTCACAAGGTAGTGTAGGAGCTTAAGAATGATGTTAATTATAGGTTTTATTGGTTTAATTCAATGATTCAAGTTTTGATTGATGTTGAGAACTTGTTCAGAACAAGCAATCATAGGTAGGTCTATAATTGGAATTTAGGAATGGTGTTTCAGATTTTATAGGTTTAATTCATGAAATTCAATTCTGGTTTGTCGAAATCTAAATCATTAAAGTAAGAGAAATGATAAATACAGAGCAGCTTTGGCAAAGAAGACAACTTGCATAGGAAAGGAAACACACCCTACATGAGCTGTTATAGTTGCTTGAAGATCTCTCTGTTCGATACTTCGAGTCTAGCTTAGTTACAGATTACATATGCTCATAGGCTTTATAGGGCTGCCGGCACAACTGTTTCCTACTAGGACTACGCATTTTAATTTAAAGTATAGGTCTTTAGAAAGTTTGGCTCATATTCTAAGCCGGGAACTTACAAGAACTAAATAAACCCACCATTGAATCCTATATTATCCACAAGCCGCTAGCATGGCCAATTCTAGCAAATCTGGAGCCAATGAGCTCTAGCTTAGCTGACACCTCCTCCCTTTGTAAGTACGAGGTGGAAGGTGAGGTCGTGGGTTCAAGACTCATTGGGTGCATGTGTAACTTACAATCAAAAAGAAAAATTCAAGCAAATCTGAAGTATAGAAATTTACTTTGTCATAGATCGTCAGTAAACAGATAAAGACAAAAAACTAATCTAGTAGCATTTAACTTAGTACACCTAAAAGAACAATGGAAATAACTAAAATTGATCATAAAAGGTCACATAAAGGCAAGTTTTCTTCACTATTGAAATTTATACTTTCATTTGGTCTTTGAATGTTGTTATTGCCTTATTGTCTCTTATGCTTTTGATGTGAGGGTGATCGCTAATAATTCTGTTCTTTGCCATCCATGCAGTACAGGAAACAGCTCAATGATTTTTTGGACACTCCGTTAGGAAGAAGTTTTGCGGTATGTATCCCTTAAAGTAATGCTGCATGTTATTTATGTAAAGTTTGAACAGATTTTTCTATGAGGACTATTTTATAAGTGCAATTATATGATATTACAGATGATCTTAATTAATATAGGAGGGCCTTTTTAATATTTAGTTTGTTATAATAGGTACTGGGCTATACTTTTTGATAAAACTGATGCATATTTTACTCTCATTAGAAAATTAGGTTTCATAAGGTAGGTTTGGAAGGATTAGTTGCTGTCAGAAGGTTTAGTGAAATCTAGGGCTTGAGGGTTTCAAAAGATGAGAGAAGGGTGTGATTTGGGGCTGTAAATAGGAGGATAACAGAGAAGAAGCTGGTGGATGTCTAAGCTGTGTGAAATGTCATGTAAATGGTATTGGAGCTGGTTATAGATTTAAAAGGATGATTAAGGTGATAGAAGAAGAAAGAAGAAATAATAAAGAGAAGAAGCATGCTGTTAGAAATTAAAAATGCAAGTTCTAAATTTCTTTTCGGTAAGCACTGACTCCATAATAGAAAATTACCTCTTTATAATAAGGAAACCCAAATGCAAACTAATCCTAACCCTTAGATCAGATGAATACTAATCATCCATATAAAATTTTAACAATTAAAATAAAAGAAAACTGAAAACTAATAAGGCCCAAAAAGCTACCTTTAGCGCTTAATGCCAGCCAAAGGGAGTTTTTAATTGGCATGGGCCTCTTAATTGACGTAAGGCCCAAAGCCTTAGTCTTGGGCATAGGATAGTTCTTCTCTAAACATGCTAGGGCTGCTGCATAACTGATTATCATTTCGAATGAATGGGTGAAATTTAAAGGTAATGGCTTTGGTATGAAAGATACTTCATAACTTTGACCACCTGTGAGCTATGTGCATTTGGATTAACTTATTTCCATTACCTTATTTGCTTATGTACAGGTTTTTAAAGTCTCACCTTTTCTAATGTAACAGCTTTCAAAGTCTTGTTTTTTCTAGGTACAATTGTACTTTTACCAACTTTAAGCAAATAAGCATTTTAACAAAAAACTAATCCAGACGCATATTGTCACATAAATATTCTTCCAGTGCTTGTTCTGATTCCAAGCAAGCCCATATGCTAATTCTGGGTTATTGTCCTTATCTCATGTTTGATGCTGATTCCAAAATCCAAGCAATGCAAGGTGTTGATTGCTAGGTTCTATTTTCCTGTTTTAATTGTTTGGTGCCAACTCCAAGCAAATCCTAGGTGTTGATTCCTAGGTCCTATCTTTTTTCCCCCCCCAAACACATGTTCCCATTTGATAGTTCATTGGCTTGTTTCAGGTTAGTAGGTTTGGACACCAAATTTGACCTATTAATGTTTATTGGCTGCAATTGATATTGATTACTACTGATTGATGCTATTAGAGAGATTTGATTTTTATTTTCATATATGAGGTAATCTCATTATGAGTTTATTTTCTTTCCATGTCTGTCATGATCTGGGGACCTTTTTATTTATAATTTCTGGGGACACTATTTAAAGAGGCCAAAATTCACGGTTGTAGATTAGTTGATCATGGGCTTTTAAAATTTGGGTTGGAAGTTTTCTTCCAATGCCTGGTGTTGATCCAAGCAAGTCCAGGGTTTGAATCTTGGGTTCCTATCCTTATCCCATGCCTGGTGCTAATTCCAAGCAACCCTGGTTGTTGATTCCTAGGTTTTATTTTATTTTTTCTTTTGATTTCTTGGTGCTGACTCTATGCAAACTCTGTGTGCTAATTGACTAATTCTAGGTCCTATCCATTTTGTTTTGTTCTCTTTTTATTTCCCAAGCACAAGTCTCAAGACAAGTTCCCCTTGAGACTTGTCTTGCATCAGTTTTGTTATTCATTATTTAGTATGGTCAACTCAAAATTAAGTTGTTTTCTTTTGCATATTGAATGTAATTCAGAGTAAACTATAAGTCAAGCCACAGACTAAAACAAGTCATGGTTACCATTTTCCATTTATTGCTCGCTAAACTTGGGGGGTTCTATGTCTTAGCGATGTAGAAAATCTCAAGATGAAATGGATAGAATTATGCTTTAAACTTTGAATACTTGGTATTTTGTTGTAAGAATTTTTAGACTTATCTTTCTTTCTCTTCACCACCTGTCAACTGGCAGAGACATCGCATTAACAACTATATTCAGGAAAAATAGCACTTGAATATGTACTAATAAAATTTCTCTGTATGTATTCTGAATGTTGGTTATGCAAACACTTTATTTGGTAACTTAATCTTGGTTTTGAACTTTCTTGTCTTCTTTTTGTAGACAATTTTCTTCCTCTGGTTTGCGTTGTCTGGATGGCTTTTTCGGGTCTTGATATTTGCAACATGGATACTGCCATTTGCCGGTCCACTTCTTATTGGGACTATCGCCAATAACCTTGTTATAAAGGTATGGTTCATGTTACTTTGCTTTTGTCTATGCAGGTGTGCTTGTACAATTTTATAGTTATTTTAGTTGCAATTCTTTTAGGACGCAATTGGACTTGTTGCACCATATATTATTGTCAATATGATGCAATTAGTTATGAACTGTTTGGCAGTCTCTCTTTAAGCCTCATACATGGTCAGAATATATCTTTGAATAAATTTCAGGGCAAAAGTCACCATGATCAGATAACCAAGTGATTATCTTTGTGTATGAACTTTCAAGCTATTGGTAGCTTTCTACAGAAATTGTGATAATTCACATGTATGACTTTCATTCTTGATATGGTCCAATCAAAAGGGAGGCCCTTAATATATATTTTCTTCCTGTGCCATTCGCACCTCTTATGTCATGATCAATTTTAATTGATGTGTTATGTTATAAGACTCTTATTGTTTTGATTCAAAGATTTAAATTCTTCTTTTATTATTATCCAACTCCGATTCCCCTTCTTTCAATAGAGCTACTTCTAGTCGACCTTTTTTTTTCAATGAGAGAATCTATTTTTAGTTTTTTTTTTTTAATAAATCAATATGTTTTTAAATGAAGCTAAAAGGTGGAAATGATTTCAACTAATTTTGTGTCATGTCGTTTTGGAGGATATCTTCATCATTTATTTTGTCTAGGAATTTATATATTTTCATCCCACTTAATTATGTAAACTAACTTGGTTCAATGATTGTATTTGATCAATTTTGCAATGTATAGCTTGTTCATATATGTATCAAATATAGTCAAACATAATCCTACTTCCTTGGCATCAAACTCAGTGGTTATCACTACAAAAATGAATGTAATTTAAATGAGACAGAAGTAGGAAATCTAGATGTTCTTCTTGATCTGTTGGAAGTGCTAGCATGGCCAATTGTGTTGCACCAAATGGTTTGTCCTGCCCCATAACTGTTTGGTTGGTAGCCTTTCTTGATTTTCCACATATTCTATTTAGCAGATGAATTTATTTATTATTATTATTATTTTGATAAGTAATAAGTTTTATTGATATAAAAAATGGAACACCCTAGTACACAGGGAGTGTACACGGGGTCAAGCAATTCAAGTACGATGTATTTATACCACCGTACTCCCTTAGTGCGATGGTCACTCCACAAGTATAAGTGCTTGTGGAGTGTGGGGGGTAAGGGCCGGGGTTCAAGTCTCCAGGAGGGAGCTTTACACACATATACACTTAGATTAGGCTAGAGTAGAATTCTATCTTGTATAAAAAAAAAAAGTACGATGTATTTATTATCAAAACCCATTTGGTTTATCTATAGACTGGAATTTATGATTAACTAATGAATCAAAATAACGTGTCAATTTCCCCTAAACTTGGACAGGGTGCTTGTCCTGCTTGTAAGAGGCAGTTTGTTGGTTACAAGAACCAAATAATTCGTTGTACAAGCTGCGGAAACATCGTGTGGCAGCCGAAAGGGGATTTCTTTTCAAGAGATGGTAAAGGCACCTCTTCTTCAAAATCAAAGTCAGACCCTGATATTATTGATGTTGAGTTTGAGGAGAAATGAAGGGATGCCCAAGTGATGGTGCCATGGTGATTTCACTCAATATGGGCATTTAATACAGAGAGCAAAGAGAACATTCCTACTGTTCATTAGTTCTGATGTTTTGTCTCATTATTATTGTTATTTTTTCTTTTCTTTTCTTTTTTTTCATGTTTGTGTTAATTCTGTGTCCTGTAATTTTGAAGTGCTTATAATGTCAGTTTGTATACCCTTCTTCTTACAAGGAATACCACAACCTCTTGTCCTGACAGAAAATCTTTATATTGATGATAGGCAGCCTTTTGAGACAATGACAATCACATTTTCTAATGTGCTACAGGAAAAAAAAAAAAAAAAAAGACTCAAAAACAAATCTAACATGTTAGAGATATAGGAAAATTTTGGCAAATTTCTTGGCCTCCTGAGATTGTTTGTCTTTACCATTTGTATGTTAGCAATTCTCACATTGGTTGGCTAGCATGTTCATTTTTGTATTTGATTTGATTTTTTTTTTTTTTTTTTTTTTTTTTTAATTTTTCCAAATAACTGAATTAGTTGAAGTGTATTTGGTTGATCAATTTGTTAGGTCTACTATGGTGATCAAAACATATTGTAAACATGGGACCATTTTGTTCACCTTCGTATGTATGTGTTTAGCTAATATAGACTTATTTTGCCTATTAGGCAAATCTTTCAATGGGATGGATTCGCATCATGATTATTATCCAATAGGAAAGGGTCTTACCCTCACCTTGATATATGGTATGAAATTAGGGTCTTATCCTCACCTTGATATATGGTTTTATTTGGCTTATTAAAATGCACTTTTTCGATTCTCTAATTACTACATCTTAAACCCCAAAAATTAGGAGAGGAATAAAATGAACCTTATTGCCTTAGTAATTAGTATAATTTTGAAAAGTACTCTTGAAATCATAACAAATTAAATCCTAAAATTTAAGTGTAAAAAAAAAAAAAAACTAAGGTTTTAAAAATTAACAAATTAAATGATATTGCATTGTATTTGAGATTTACTATCGTATCTATTAAAAATAAATAAAATAAGGTTTAATTGCAATGTGGCCTCCCAAAATAAATTCCTTAGCTTTGCATAGTGGTTCCTACAAAACTTGCGCAAACCCCAAACTAGCAAATATAATGAGATTTGAGATGTAAAGGCCCCGTTACATTGGGTGGACTCCATAATTACTTGACCATCACATTCTTTAAGGTCTGAGTTGTAATGGGCCTGTTACATTGGCTGGACTCCATAAGTATGAAACTCACTCCTATGTGAAGGAGCATTATGTACTTAACTATCTCATCATTTAACAATCTCTTTAAATTTGACTTCTTACCTCATATAGAGAATAGTTATAGCGTCACAACAATTACTTTTATAAAAGTAATGTTAGTAATAAACTCAAATGAGAACAATTTATTAAAATTTGCCAACTCCCTTCCAAATTTGCTTTGCAAAGTCATTTCATAGTCTCATTCCTATGGAAGTGGGCGTTTTATACTTGGAAATCCCATCCTCTACGAGTCCCCCCAAAGTTGATTGCTTACCTTGTCCAAAGAATAACTCTAGAGTCACAATTGCTTCTGTAAAAAAAAAAAAATTAGAATTGTTAAAGTAGCAAGTTATTAATGGTGGACTCATATGAGAACTATTAATTAAGGACAATGTTTAGCTCCAAACAATTTTAGAGGAATCTTGTTCAACCCACTACGTGACTAGTTATATGACTATCCATGTATATTATTTAAATGAATCACACGACTCATTAAAAAAGCAATAAGTCTAAGTACACAAAAAAAATTTGACAACAATTTTAACACCTATTGATGTGGCAATTTGACATTGGTGTACCACCAAGTGGTGTTAGTGATTGTCCCAGTTGAGAATGATGTTGCCATCAATTATATTACGCCAACTCAACAAATTGTGAAAAAAAGTTATGAAATTTATTGTGTCTGTAACATTATTTTTTTTTTATAAAGTCATGTGACTAAAACTATAACTGTCGCTATATAATGGGTTAGAAGAAAATAACGCCAAACCGAACTAAACTTTTTCCATTAATTAAAACTTGCCAACTCCCCCCTCCAAATTTTCTTTGCAAATAGCATTAAAGGAACCACAAGTAATCTCATATTTTTTTTTTTCACATTTGTGATTGGTAATTTGGTACATGACTACAATCCATATGTATCACAAATAACATTTTGGTCCGAGTTACTTGCAATCAATTTGGTCATTATATTTTGGCATTTTAATTGGTCCATGTTATTTTCAATTTGTAATAATTCTATCTAAATCTGGGTTTGCTTTAGTTGTTAAGTTGATATGTGTGTGGTAAATTTGGTTTATGTTTTCATGTTTGATTGCCAAAAAAATACATTAAAAGCTTGATAGGGACAAAATTATTTGCAAATTGAAAATATCATAAACCAAATTGACTATTTTTTTCACAAAAATTAAAAAACAAATTGTGAAAAAGAAGCCAACCAAACAGTAACACTAACACCAACTCGATCTCCCCAATCCTTTTCCTTCTCTCCTAGTTCTATGCCATCAAGCAAAAGAGATATCCAGATGCTCACGCCTTTTCTTTAACCGTCCACACACACCAATTACTTTTCTTGTATCTTAGAAATTTTCGCTCGCACTCCTAATGAAGAACAAACACCTTCTCTCTCTCTCTCTCTCTCTCTCTCTCTTTCTACATATATTGTAGGCTTAAATATTCGCTTACACGTATCTTCATGCAATAATCATAAACTCCCTTGACTCTCTCAGTCGTCTTCCTTTTGGTGTTCTTTGAGGTTTTGTCCCACCATGCCTTCCATATCTCAAGGTTTAGTCTTCGCCGCAGCCATGGTTGTCTCTAGCACCCTACTCTTTCTAGCTTATTCTAGGCATAAGTCTTTCCCACTACCCCGACTTTCCAAGAATCAAAATTCCCAACAGCCTGAAAAGAAAATTCTACGTTCTTGCTTACTTTCTGGTACATGGGTTCCTTCTCTTTTGTTCTTCTTTGCTCTTTTTTTCTCGTTATAATGGTACTAAACGTTTGTGTCTTTTTTTTGTTGCTATTGTAGAGGAAAAGAAAAAGGAGAGAAAGAAGAAGAAAGTCCAGTTTGCTGAGGATGTGAAGGAACCAAGTGGGAATGGTAAGGAATACAGGAAAGAGTGCATAAAGTTGAGCAAAGATGAAATGAGTTGCGGAAACAAAATCCCAACAGTTAATGGAATGCCAGAGAATCGGATTGCTTTGTACAATGGAATTCACAAGGACCGCATGCAAAGAATGCAGTGCTCATGGTGATGAGCTTTGTAGAATTTCAGGTTTTTTTTATTACAGTTTTTGTGGGCTGCCATGAAGGAAAATCTTGGACTTTTGTGGTTGTAAATACTTGTTCTTTGTCCAATTCATGGTTATTTTTTTAATGAGAAATATTGGGCAAAATTTAATTTGTTAACGATCTCAATTTTTGTTTTATTCTACATGTTTTAATGGTTGAATTTTAATAGTCTGTTTGTTTGAATTGTTGTGGTGATGATCATGAGTTGGTATAAGTCAAGATAATAATTTATTAAAGCAGATCTTCTTTCTTGAATATTCTAAAGAACAAAAGGCAAAATTTCAAGTTAGTTCACGAGTCTCAGATATTTAACAATTTTTTTTTTCTTTCTTTTTTGAAGAACCCTGAGTCAAATATATACAATCAATTCAATTTATGTTTTGGCAAAATATTGACTAAGTGTGCGTTTGTATAGCGTTTTTGTCAATGTATTTGCGTTTTCTTCTTTGTCCCGTGCACCGTTCACGGACCAACTTGTACGGAGAAACGCGTTTATAACTTTAAAATTGGGTCCACAAGTACTATTCATAGTTTAAAAATTATTTTATTACAGTGTTTTTAGTAATAAGTTTTCAGTTTTCGACAATAAGCGGTATTCAAATAAACCCTAACTTTGATAATATGATCCATGGTTATTTTTGAACAGTAAGTTCCAGTCAGATTCCGTTGGAGCTTTAATTTGGTTATAAAATGAAGCTGGCTTGTACTTTTTCCTCATTCATTTACTTTCCAATTGACAATAAATCTTCAATAACTATCACTAATTATTGGAAAAATATAGCATAAATGATCCATCACAACCACACAATAAAATTAATTAAGTCCATTTTAAATTTCAAGGTCTCTTATTCAATCCATGAAATAAGAATGTGAAAGTAAAGATGACTATCCTTACCACCGCACACTCTTGGTGCGATGGTCATTCTATAAGAATAAGTGCTTGTGGGGTGTGGGAGGCAAAGGCTAGAGTTCAAGTTTTCAGAAGAGAGCTTTACACATATACATTTAGATTAGACTAGAGTAAAAATTCTATCTTGTAAAAAAAAAAAAAAAGACCATCCTTTAAATTTGTTGTTATTAAAAATTAAAAAAAAAGAAAAAGAAAAAGAATCCTACTAGTGTCACTTGTTAAAAACAATTATAGGTAAAACATTATAAAAATAAATTTTTGAAAAAACACTTCACACTTCTAGAAAGATTTAAATGTTCACTGGCCATTAACTTTTGTAACAGGCATGCTTGTACGAATATATTAATTTTTGTAACATAATGTTCATTGGCCATTCACTTTTGTATCATAACATCCAAATACAAATAAATATCCTGTCTCATTTTGTATATGTTACACCAAGTTTGTCATATATCATTTTTTTAATTATAAAATAATTAAAGTTAAAAATGAAAATAAAAAAAATCTAACTCAAGACAAATTATAGTAGGTAGAATATATAGTGATTCTAAAAGTGAGACAAGCAGTGTTTATTCGACACGATACAAAGACGTTAATTTGGAGTCTAAAGACATGATGATATCATAAAAAATAAAAAGACTGTTGTTTCAACTCAAACGCTGACAATTACAAACAATTAATTTCCATTTATAACAACCACGAGATTTCAAGTAACGAATCGTTGTAAACAACCTTAAAACGGGACAAAATTCTAGGAAGGTAGTAAGTAACAAGTGACAACAACCAATAAAATAATCTATCTTCTTATATAAGAAAACTCCAATTTTCTAGCTTAAGCATTTGAGCTTTAGCAGTCAACACCACACGTGTTTTGACTCTTTCTTTGTCTTGTAGGGTTTATCTTTAAGTTAGACATCTAATTTTCGATTATTATAAAACAAACATCATAGATTAAAATTTTATTGTATTTATAAAAAAAAAAAAAAATCACATTTAGATAGAATAATTGGTTGACAATCGAATATTTCTCTTGCACAAAATTTTGCGTAATCCAATTCTCTTAACTTGGTTATGTGGAAATTTTTTGCACAAGTTACTACATATTCTTTTCCTTATAAAGTAAAATAAAAAGCACGTCACTTTTATAGTCGTGTGACATTTATAACTCTCTAAAGTGAAAAATTTAGGATTAAACCACCATGTGAGCTTTTTAGGGTAAGAGATATTCATGCAATTGGAGAGGACATGTAAAAGGAGAGAGACAAAGAGTTAAAGTGAATCCGCATTTTGGACATCTAGACTTGTAAATAAATATATAAAGTGGAATCCAGAATATCCAAATGGGCTTGAAAATTATTTCCAATATGGCAACATTGTATGTAATTAAAGAGAGAAATTTGTGTTTATTTGAATTTCGATAACTATCATTTCAAAAAATAAAAATTGATAACTATGAGTTTGGGGTAGGGATGGGCAGAAACTTACCAGAGCCAAAGAAACCAACCAAAGCGGATGAGAGAGAGAGAAATAGAGAGTATTAAAGTGAAACTGCATGTTGGACATCTGGATTCAAAAATAAATAAAGTGGAATCCAGAACATCCAAATGGGCTTGGCATTATTTCCAAGAGAAACTCATCAAAATCATTTTGCCCCTTTTATTCCAAAGTCAACACAATGGTGTTGAGGGGTAAATTTTGATGTTCCTAGAATATGGGGTAGCTAAGTCAAAACTCAACAATGAACCCTTGAAATAAAGCCCAAAGGCTTTTGGTGGAATTTTTTTTTAAAATAACAATAAATATTAAAAAATTTAGTTAATTGTCATATTTCAAAACAATTTTGAAAAATAACATCTCGATTATCTAAAACTCGAGTTCCAGATGGAACTCGAGTTTTTAAGTCTCAATTTGGAGAAAAAAAATTGCGTTGAAAATCGAGTTTTAAAGACTCGATTTCCATAAATTGCAAAAAACGCCGCTATATAGCTTTAAAACGTCACTATAGGGATTAAAAACGCCACTATAGGGCACCCTAAACCTGGTACTTACAAAAATTTTTTGCAGGAAAACGCCGCTATAGGGATTTAAAACGTCACTGTAAGGCTTAAAAACGCCACTATAGGTGAATTTTTTTGCATAAAACTCGAGTCTTAAAGACTCGAGATCTATGTGGCATTTTCCCATTCAGAACGCGAGTCTTTAGCACTCGAGTTCTAATATGGATCTCGAGTTTTAAAAACTCGAGATGCTACTTTTCTAAATTCTTTCAAACCGTTCCTAACTTACTATTTTGAATCACCACGTGAATCTGTTCTGCACAAAACCTCCTTTTGGTGTTGTGTAAGTTTGCCAAGTAAGAGATAAAGGCTGCACCCTGACAAGAAGACAACAATAAAGCACAATAAATATGTTATTATTATTAGTTTGTTATATTATTAGTCTTTTTATAGCATTATAGTTCAAATCAATCTTCCAGCGGTATGGTATTATCTCTAGCGGTAGGGTAATTTTTAGTTAATAAGTGTGTTTACATGGTAAAAATCATATGTTTTCCTTATTATTATTAAGTCAAAGTAAAGGAAAACTTCCATAGTATCCAAAACATTATGACCTTCATCATAATAATAATAAACAAGGATTAAAGGCTCCATAATTACAAATAAAAGAGGAAAAATAGGATGGAATGAAAGGAGAGAGAGATCCCAGCTCAATGCAGCAAGTATTAAACTAAGATTTTGGTGAGTGTGTGTGCATAAGGCATGAATGAGGTAATGTGGGATGTTTTGAGTGAGTGGAATGAGATTAACACTGAGGTTAAGGCTTTTTGTGAGGGTGGACTGTTTATGACTAGTTGAGAGACATTTATGGGCTATGATTGTGTGAAAGGGGGAAAAGAGTATTTGAAATTAGATGAGTGTGGGCCAAAGATGATAAGTGGTGAGCCTGAGGAAAGCTAAATCATGAGCAAAGTAGTAAACAAACCAAGAGTTTTGGAGAGGGTAGCTATCCTCTGGTCAGTTATGGAACGTTTATGGAGTAGGAAGATGTAAGCAAGGTGGTGAATGTTGGTGTTATGGTGACTATAGGCTGAGAAAGGTTGTGAGTGAGCTCAAGAGAGCTTGGGGAAGCTTAAAGAAAGCTTAATAGGGATTGAATTTCTGCAGAATGTAGTCAATGACGTGTTTTTATAATAAAGCTTTAAAGAAGCATTAATTAACAAAAATCCAAAAAACTTATGACAAATCAGAGGTAGTGAATCAAGGTTAATCTTCCTGGGATTTTCGGTTAGAAGTAGGAAAATCTACTTTAGGGGTTGCCTTGCTTCTTTGGGTAATGATGAGATTTTAGAGTGTTTTGCATTAAATGCCAAAATTTTTAGGGCTGAGCTTAACTATTGTGATTGAGGCGTGTATCAAGAGCAAATCCTAATGCTGCAACTAAGATTCAGACCCCTGAGAAGTAAGATTTAACACCCTAAGCCAGGTGTCAAGCTCTAGTCCACTTTAGGGGGTTCTGCTAGAGATCCCTTTATGCCCTCCAAACCACATGTTCCCAATTTTTCCCCTTTAGGATTCATGGGCTTGGTACATGAATCATGTCTTGAATGTTTTTAACATTTATAGCATCAATTTGTTGAGATTTGGATAACTTGGTTTCAACTCTCCTTCCGCTGGAGGTACAATCTTGAGGAAGATGATGAAGTTCCATCATTTTTCAGACTTCAGCTGATATGACAACCCTTGGGCATTGTTCACGTCAGGTAGAGAGTGGCAGAAAACTGATGGGACAGCCCCTAGTTCATCCTCAAAAGCTTGGTTCTCTTGTAGGAGTCTTTAGTTGTTTTTTGGTTAGGGATGAACAAAGGGCTAGTTGCCCACTTTCAAGCCACTTGCTTGGGACCTTTTTGGGTTGGAACTCTTCTCCATTTCAGCACTTTTAGTTGGGCCACATGACCCTTTCTTTGCTTGGGCTTGTTCTCTACTTCATGAGATTCTTGGGCCTACAAAATAGGTATTAAAAACATGCTTTGCCATGAGTTTTTTTACTCCTCATGGGCTTTTAGTTGTTAGTAGAAATAAAATGAATTCATGAGCTTTTATAAAATATTTATGATAGATTTTGGGTAATATTTCCCATTGGCTTTAAATAACAACTTGTTTAGTTTCTCATAATTTTTACTATGGATTACTTTGTAAATGATATTTTCTTTGGGGTTTTTTTAAAAAATGACCTCCAATAGTGTTCTTGAAAGTAATATTTACCATGAGTTTTAAATAAATATGGTAACAACCACTATAATGGAATAATGTGATGTTCTCATGAGTTTCTCTATAGATAATCATAATGGACATGTATGATGAATAATTACCATGAGTTTTGGTAATAAATATTATGAATGTTGTGATGTAAGATAGATAGTGAACATGAGTTTATAATATGAAATAATTAAATGTCATGGGTCTAATAATCATAACTTTCCATGAGCTTTTATAAGATGATTGTCATGGGTTTTGAGAATAGATAATTCATAAATTCCATGAGTTTGTAATATTGTAGTAATAGGTTTAGGAATCTAAAGTATCGTTAATTATTGGACTTTTAAGTGAAATAATTATGATATAGTATTTTGCCAAGTATTAATAATCTTGGGCTTTTGATAGAATAGTGCCAAGTAATTAGCCTGGGCTTTTAATAGTGCCAACGTAAGTTGGGTTTTTGATATTGCCAATGAGAGTTGAGTTTTGATGTTGCCAATGAGAATAGGGTTTTGATGTTGTCAATGAAAATTGGGTTTTAAATATTGCCAGCGAGAATTGGGTTTTGATATTGCCAATGAGAATTGGGCTTTAATATTGCCAATGAGAATTGAGTTTTAAATATTGCCAGTGAGAACTGGGCTTTGACATTGCCAATGAGAATTGGGCTTTAATATTGCTAATGAAAATTGGGTTTTAAATATTGCCAGTGAGAACTGGGCTTTGATATTACCAGTGAGAACTGGGCTTTGATATTGCCAATGAGAATTGGGCTTTGATATTGTTAATGTGAAATGGGTTTTGGATAAATAAATTGCCATGGGTTTAAATCATGGGCCTTGATTATGGATTTGAATTCCATTAATAAAATTGTTTGCCGTAGATTTGAATCATGGGCTTTTCAACTATTGCCAAGCATAAGTATTCTTGGGTTTTAAATAGAATATGATGTGTTTTTTGGATTCATAGGGTCGGTTTTGGACTTAGCTAAATAATGATAATAAAATTGGATAAAATATGAATTTTTGGGCTTTTTGTGATATTTTATATTATAACCTAATTTAGATAATGAGATATGAAACATTTGTGATTAACATAATAATAGAGCAAAACATTTGGGAAAACTCAATAACTTATTAGTGGTGTTTGAAAATAAATAGGTGGTACTCAAATAAAATTAGGTGTAAAAAAAAAAAGTACCCTAACAAATGGTATCAACTTAGTTCTAAGTGAAAAAAAAAATTTTGGGTGTGAGGATTTGTGAGAGGGAAACAAGTCCTAACAAAAGCAACGACAATGGTGAGTTCAAGCAACCATAAAAATGGGAGCCCAACTACCTTCTGTTAGGGTATTTTTTTTTACACCTAATTTTATTTGAGTACCACCTATTTATACCGCTAATAAGTTATTGGGTTTTCTCAAATATTTTTTACTCTATTATTATGTTAATCACAAATGTTTTATATCTCATCATCTAAATTGAGTTATGATATATGAAAGCTCAAAAATGTGTTAAAAACATAAGAGCTGTTTAGACCCCTCAATCAAAGTTACGGCTCGATAGATTTTATACTAACTTAATTTTAAGTGCGGAATAGTGTAAATGCAACTGGATAAACAAACAAGCTACTCTAACACATATTCATATAATCATAGCAGTAAAATGAAATGTAAAAGAGTAGGGAAGAAGAAAGCAAACACAGATAACACACCAATGTGTTATCGAAGAGGAAACCGAAGAACTCAGCGAAAAACCTCTCTGCCGTCCTACAAGCGGTAATCGATCCACTAGACAATCATTTGGATACATGGGTTAGCAAGAGACCCTCCAAGCCTAATCTACCTGCTGTACCTAAGCCCTCCAAGCTTCTACTCCAACAAGACTTCTTGGAACCGTGTCTTGTCTAGCTCTTTGGATCCCGCAACAAGCTCCATGTTGCATTTGCCATCCTTGGCTTCTTCCAATGCTTCCCAGCAGCACCAAAAACTCACTTGACACTCTGAAAGGGTATGGTAAGTGTTTGAGCTATCAACCTCTTAATGGTATGGAAATGGAGAGGTAGGAGTTGAGGAAATCCACAAGCTTATGTGTAAAGATATATGGGTATGATAATCTCTAACTCTCAAGGTGTTTGGCTAGGGTTTTCTCTCAGAAGCACTCCTTAACATTTGTGGGTAATGTGGGTATATATAGTGTGGGCACAGAAAATGTATATCAGATAGTACAGTCTGGCAGAATAGAATATTTCGCGGGTGTCTCGCAGGAAGGCCTTACTTGCAAGCTACTCACGAAACATAGCTGTCTCCATCTATATTGACTCTTCGCATTCCAGTCATGTGCAAGGCACATGTTTCACTTCGCGGGATGCTTAGTCATGAGCTACCTGCGAGAAATCTTCTGGCTTCAATTGTTTGAGTCTCACACTTTCTCTCTATCACACAACCCTTACAATCAAATCCCACAATAAATACAGGGTACAAAATATTGAATATAATTACAATCAAATTTGGCACGGAATAAAAACCAACAGAATACATATTTGTAAATTACAACTTTACAATATAAAATATCACAAAAAAGCCCCAAAACTCATATATTATCCAATTTTATTATCATTATTTAGCTAAGCCCAAAACTGGCCCTATGAACCCAATAAACACATCATATTCTATTTAAAGCCCAAGAATACTTATGCTTGACAATATTTGAAAAGCTTATGATTCAAGTTCATGGCAAAACAATTTTATCAATGGAATTCAAATCCATGATCAAAGCACATGATTTAAACCCATGACAATTTATTTATCCAAAGCCCAATTTTCATTAGCAACATCAAAGCCTAATCTTCATTGGCAATATCAAAGCCTAATTCTCATTAGCAACATCAAAGCCCAATTTTCATTGACAACATCAAAATCCAGTTCTCACTGGCAATATTTAAAACCTAATTCTCATTGGCAATATCAAAGCCCGATTCTCATTGGCAATATCAAAAGCCCAACTTACGTTGGCACTATTAAAAACCCAAGCTAACTACTTGGTACTATTTTATCAAAAGCCCAGGATTATTAATACTTGGCAAAATATTATATCATAGTTACTTCACTTAAAAGTCCAATAATGAACAATACTTTAGATTCTTAAATCCATTACTATAATATTACAAGCTCATAGAATTTATGAATTATCTATTCTCAAAACTCATGGCAATCATCTTATAAAAACCCATGGAAAGTTATGATTATTAGACCTATGACATTTATTTCATATTATAAACTCATGTTCACTATCTATCTTACATCAAAACATTCATAATATTTATTACCAAAACTCATGGTAATTATTCATCCTACATGTCCATTATGATTATCTATAGAGTAACTCATGAGAACATCACATTATTCATTATAGTGTTTGTTACCATATTTATTTAAAATCCATGGTAAATATTATTCCCAAGAAAAATATTGGAGGTCATTATTTAAAAAGCCCCAAAGAAAATATCATTTACAAAGTAATCCATGGCAAAAATTATGAGAAACTATACAAGTTGTTATTTAAAGTCCATGAAAATTAATACCCAAAATCTATCATAAATATTTCATAAAAGCTCATGGATTCATTTTATTTCTACTAACAACTAAAGTCCATGAGGAGTAAAAAACCCATGGCAAAGCATGTCTTTAATGCCCATTTTGTAGGCCCAAGAATCTCATTAAGTAGGGAACAAGCCCAAGTAAAGAAAGGACCATGTGGCCCAACTAAAAGTGCTGAAATGGAGAAGAGTTCTAGCCCAAAAAGGTCCCTAGCAAGAGGCTTGAAAGTGGGCAACCAACCCTTGTTCATCCCTAACCAAAAAACAACTAGAGACTCCTATAAGAGAACCAAGTCTTTGAGGATGAACTAGGGGTTGTCCCATCAGCTTTCTGCCACCCTTTGCATGACGTGAATAGTGCCCAAGGGCTGTCATATCAGCTGAAGTCTAAAAAGTGATGGAACTCCATCATCTTCCTCAAGACTGCACCTCCAGCAGAAGGGGAGGAGAAACCAAATTATCCAAACTTCAATAAATTAATGCTATAAATGTTAAAAACGTTCAAGACATGATTCATGTACCAAACCCATGAATCCTAAAGGGGAAAAATTGGGAACATGTGGTTTAGAGGGCATAAAGGATCTCTAGCGAAACCCCCTGAAGTGGACTTAGAGTTTGACACCTAGTTTGGGGTGTTGAATCTCTCTTCTTGGGGGACCAAATCTCAGTTGCAGCATTAGGCTTTGTTCCTAATACACGCCTTAATCCCATTGGTTGAACATAATATCAGTAATCTTAGCATTTAATGCAAGATTACCCCAAACACTCCAAAATTCCATCATTACCCAAAGAAGCAAGGCAACCCCAAAAGCAAATCTCCCATTTTTAGGCCAAATCTAGGTTATTAATTCAGCTATCAAGGCTCCCCTGAATCAAACCTACGTTTTTTGGATTTTTGTTAATTAATGCTTCTCTAAAGCTCCATTATAAAAAGATACACACCTTAGCCCACAGGGGGGAAGAAGCCTCTCTAAAAATTTCTGTCATTGACTACACTCTACAGAAATTCTATCCCTATTTGCTTTCTCTAAGCTTCCCCAAGCTCTCTTAAGCTCACTCACAACCTTTCTCAGCCTATAATCACCATAACACCCACATTCACCACCTTGCTTACACCTTCCTACTCCATAAACGTCCCATAACTGACTAGGATGGTCACTCCCTCTAAAACCCTTGGTTTGTTTACTACCTTACTCGTGGTTTAGCTTTCCTCAAGCTCACCACTCATCATCTTTAGCCCACACTCATCTAATCTCAAATACTCTTTTCCCCTTTCACACAATCACAGCCCTTAAATGTCTCTCAACTAGTCACAAACATACCACTACTCACAAAAAGTCTTAACCTCAGAGTTAATCTCATCCCACTCACTCAAAACAGCCCATATTGTCTCATTCATGCCTTATAAACACATACCAACCAAAATCTTAGCTTAATACTTGCTGCACTGAGCTGGAGATATTTCTCTCCCTTCATTCCATTATTTTTTTCCTCTTTTATTTGTAAGTATGGAGCCTTTAATCCTTGTTTAGTATTATTATGATGAAAGCCATAATGTTCTGGAAACTATCTCTTTCCATGGAACCTTTAATTTTTACTTTTTATTTTACGATTGAAGGATATAATGTATATGTAACAATTGAACTTTACCCTCACATTGATGTAATGATGGCTGAAAGTACAATGAACTCCCCTGACCGAGACATGCAAGGACCCCTAGGAGTTAACACATTCCTAAACTTATTTAATCATTAACCATTGGACAGTTTAAATCTGTATTTTCTGGACTAAGTGTAATTTTACCCTCACCGCTGGAGAACTGATTTGAACTATGATGTTGTAAAAGGACTAATAATATAACAAACTAACAACATTAACGTGTTTATTATGCTTTATTGTTGTCTTCTTGTTAGGGTGCAGCCTCTATCTCTTGCTTGGGTGGACTTACACCACACCGATAGCCTTTGGGCTTTATTTCAAGGGCCCATCGTCGAGTTTCGGCTTGGCTACCCTATATTCTATTTGGGAACATCAAAATTTTCCCCTCAACACCTTCATCTTTTTTTTTTTTCTTTTTTTTCTTTTTTTAAATTTTTATGGAGAAACTATGATTTCTAATTTGTAAAAGATAAGAACAATTTTTCTTTCACAAGCATTGGAAGTATGTACAAGATGTATATAAAGAACTAGAAGATGTAGCAACATTGTCCAATGCTTATAAGATCCAAGTTTTGATTGGTACAAAGGTAAAAAATGCTACATCATTTACAAATGCAATAATACATCAAATTATACTCATCATTTATGTAAAAAAAAAAAAAATACATCATATTATTTACATTAAAAAAATAATATATATTAATTTCAAAGTTCATTGCAAGATGTGAATTGCTAGGGTATTGCAATAATAAGTAACATTGATACAACAATGGGTTGGTATTACATTTTGTGCATACTTTGTGAAAGGAATGTCAAATTACAAGCAGGATCATTTTGGTGTGCAAAATGTAAAACAAAAATAAATCTTTCTATCCCAAAGTTAGAGGCACTCACATTAACTACATACTCTCCAAATATTTATAATATATTTATCTCACTATAACTGCTATATACATACAATTGCAAACTACTTCAAATACAAGATTCAAATTGAAGTTTTTAATGCAACTAACAAAACAAAGTTTGTGATATTTGATCGAGATGCCGAGAAAATCCTAAATAAATCTACAAGATCAAGATCTTGCTGGAAAATAAACTAAGGTACAACTTATTTAAATTATTGTAAAAATATTGATATTGGAGAAGGAATCCCACGTGATTTGAAAAAAAAAATTAGGAAAAAAATGGATTTCTCTACTTCATTTGAGTGAATTCAATCTAAAAGATGGTTTTGAAAATTACATAGTTGCTAAGATTTTTGATGCGCCTTTAAATGATAAAAAGGTATGGAAGAAAAAAAAAACACAATTCAACATGCTATATTAATTCTTTTTGCTGCACTATTCCAAAATTAACAAAAAAAAAAAAAATTTATAAAAAATTGTCACATCATTGAAATTTAATATAAATGCAAATACCTATGAAAAATCTTAGCGACAAAGTCCAAACTTTGTAAGATCTAATCAAGAATCTCTCGATGCCAATTCATTAGTAATTAACACAAATGATGCAATAAAAGGAAAAAATGATGAAAGCTCAAAAATTGAACAAATATGGACGGACTAAATTTCAAATGATGAAAGATGGAGAAACTGATGATGACAACAAGTGTCACCATACCGCAATAACAAAGCATTGAAGAAAAAAAATTCGTAATGAAGCTTTTTATTACATCACATAATAAAAATAAATAATATAGAATGAATTAATATGCTTTTATCAACTTTTATTATACAATATTACTCCAAGTTGTTTTCATTATTGCTCATTACTTGAACAAAATAATTATAATAGACATATGTGTGCAATTTATAATTGTTACTTTTTATGATGAACTCATTACTAACAAAGTTTTATAATAAATATGCTATAATATATGTATAATATTTTCCAAAAACAAATTTACATAAAACATTATAACATTATCCGTGCATCGCACGGGAAACTTACTAGTACTATATATAAAAGAAAAAGCCTTTCCTGCGATTAAGGAGGTGCTGCCACGTTAAGAAAAAAGGCCACTTTAAAAAATGACACGTTCACACTTTGAAAGATACAAAATACCGCACGTTGCATCGTTTGAGGGCTTCAATTTAATCTTTTTACTGTGCTGTCCATACGGTTTAAAACAAAGCCAATTGAAAGGCGAAGAGCCAGAGAGAGTTTGAGAAACAGAGAGAGAATCTGAGAAACAGAGAGAGAGAGAGAGCAAGTCACCAACTGCATCAAGCCGTAAGACAGTCTAGGTCCAATCTTAAAGACTGGCTTCAATCTTTGTCTTTGGAAAAAAAGCCGTAAGGCGGTGTTGTCGTGTAGGAAAAATGCTCCCTTAAAAATTTGCCACGTATACAATTAAAATGTCAAAAGTCACGTTGTTTTGCTAAGACACGTCTAAAAACTGAAACCTTAAACACTGCGTTAGAATAAAACCCAAAATACGGTTCAGAGAGACATACGTTGCAGAAAGAAAAGGAGAACAACAGTGAAAGAGAATGGTAGAGAAAGAGATTCGATCTATCATAGATGGTGGAGAGCGAAAAATTTGAGACCTTTGCCACCATCAGACCAACATCCCTCCACCGGTATAGTCTCTGTTTTTTTGTACTGAAGGTCAACATACTCCTTTCCTCTTTAAATACTGTTTTTGTTGTTTGAAAGACTGAAACTCCTCACCATTGTTTTTCCTATTCGAATTAGAATCTTAAATCTTCAATATATCTATGTTTTTGAATTCAAAACCAGTAGTTCCCCTTACTTAATTTTCTAAGGTTCTCCTTTTACCCCTTTTTAAATAAAAAAAAATTAAATGGGTTGATTTTCCTTCTTTGGATGCTTTGGTTTCAAATTGTCCCTCTATATATATATATATTTTTGTGGTAACATTAGGAATTTTGCCCTTGATTTACTGTGGTTAAAAGTCCAAATTCACCTTGGATTATTTAAAATCTGAATATATTAGACGAAAAACATAATTTTTAATACGCAATTTGTTTGATAAAATTACTGATCGATCTTTTGTTTTGTTCTAGAATTCTTAATCCACGTTGCCAATTAAATTGTGAAAGGTTGTTTCATACGCATCTAAAAACTCTAAAAAGTTTTTTTTTGGTTGATTGGGTTTAGATTTGATTCGTTTTTGTTTTGGGTTTTTGGTTTTCTATCAAAATTTTTGTTTCCTCAATTCTAGATATTTGCTTTTGTTTTGTTTTGTTTTTTGTTTTTTTTTTTTAAAGATTAAAGAAATCACTAAATCATTGAGATTTTAAGATTGAAATCATTAGGTATTTTTGTTTCTAACAGTTATTTTCCTTCTTCAATCTTATTTTAGCCTTGTCTTGTCGGAATAGCATGCACCAGATAGAGTCCGTAAGGCATACAGAGACAAGCCGTATACCGTAACTGGTAAAGTTATTTTTTTTTTCCTTTTCATTTTCAAATCTGGGGATTTAATATGATTTAGTTTTGAATTTCTTGGTTGGATTGGTTTAGGTTTAGATTTAGTTATAGTTAGATTTGGTTTTGAGTTAGGCTTCCATTAGCATGCCTCTAATAGGTAATTTGGCCAGTTGTTTATTTTTTACATTTTAAATTATTTTTACGTTAGTTCTGGATTGAATTAGATTGGTTTGGTTTTGAGTGATCATTTACAAAATTCATTGTATTTGTTTCTCATTGATATTCCTACCCTTGTTTGGTTGTAGAATGTAAAGCAATGGAAGGCTTAAGTATCAAGTTAATTGACAATAGAGAGAAATAAATGATAAGCATTAGTATCTATAAAATGTTTTGATACTTTCAAGTTCTCTCTCTCTCTCTCTGGTTTGGTATTCCATGGGGGGATTTTGCGGTTTTTTCATTGAGTCCAAGTTTTTTCAATTAGTTGTAGAGGAAGGGGGACGTTATTTCTTGCTACGGATTCTTGAGAGGGGCAAATACTTCACGAGATCAGTCTTCATGAGCAAGAATGCAACACAATGGCTGATAAATAATATTGAACACATTGTTGTTGGGGTAAATTCCAAACAGTTTTTCACATTTAGAGACGGTAACACTGCGTATACTCTCCAACGAAGCACCAATTCTTTTGGTCAGTTCTTTCTTTTGACTGAACTCAAAGTTGGCGGGTCTAGGAGGTCAATTATTATCCCTGAAGGTAAAGAGAAAAATGGTTGGAGGGCTTTTGGCCTTGAACTTAGGAAGATGCTGTTTCCTTCCTAATATGCAGGTGGAACTAGTCATCCAAAATTTTTTCCTCAGGTGCAGAGGCATTACTTGGAGGCTCAAAACTCTAGATCTTTTGCTGATGTTGTGAAAGGCTATCATGGAAGAGCAGAGGATAGACAGCAGCTAAAGCAGTTAGGCACCACAGATAAGGGGAAGATGAGATAGTTAGGAGAGGAGAAGATGGTGGTGAAAAGGGTGGTGAATCCGAGATTTACAGGTGCCAAGGGTGGGGAGTCTCCGGTGGGCAAGCTTGAGAAGATGAGGGAGCAAGGCATTAATGTGGAGTCAGTATTAGGTGAGAAAAATTTGGCAGAAATTAGATTACGTTTCCCATCAAATTCAAAAGCAAATGAACATGGGAAGAAGTGTGATGTGAGTAGACCATGCTGGACAGGGAGTGGTCTAATCATGGAGGTTGATGGGAAAGGGAGGAGGCGGGTTTCCTGGGATAGAAAGAAAGGAGGAGCTCAGATGTTTAAATGGGTACCACAGGCTGGGAAGATTTTGAGCAAGGGCAAGCTCGGTTTGGGTTTTGACAAGTTGGTAGCCCAACTGCCAGTTAGTAAGTCAACCTTAGGCCCAAATCTCACAAGCCCAACAACTTTAGAGCCTAGGGAATGCTCCGTGCTTTGTGGCGAGCATATATTCTCAGCCAATACTCATGAGAAGGGCGGGGAGAGTCCATGGGTGAGTACGTTGTGCTTCGTAATGCCGACACAGGTGGCCGGAGGTCCGGTGAGGACACTAGCGGTACGGGTTCAGGCCGAGATGGGTGGTTCGAGCTTCTCGGTGCTTCCGGAGCCTCTAATGACGTTACAGGAGGAGTGCAGTACCAGGCTTCAGGTGGTTTCACCAGTTGGGGTGACGTAGTGTTGTGCTTCACCGGTAGGAGTGTCGGGGTGTTCCAAGTCTCCTCCGTTGATGGTCTTCAGGCTTACCTCTGACCGGAACAGTATTTTGGGCTCCAATTCGTTGTCGGGTGGGTTGTTTTCTGAAAATATGAGGACGGTGACTCTCGAATTAGTGCCACGATCATTTGGACCTTCTTTTCCCGATCTCTTTTTGGAGTTGGTGAGAGCTGGTTCACTAGGTTTGGGGGTTTTGAGTCAGGAGGTTAATTCCTCCTATAGTAAGGAACTCCTCTGCCTTTCTAGGGAGGCCATGCCTGTGGAGGAAGCAGCTGATTTTTCTGTGGGTTTTTGTGAAACAGATTTGTCAGTTGGTTTTCCTTTGCAAGTCATTGCTCTGAGTGTGTCGACAAATTTGGCAGAGTTGGAAAAGGCCAATGAGGTATTAGGTATTGAGCTTAAGTTAAATATTTCTGGGTGGGTGAAACACAGAATTCCTGGTTTCAGTAAATTGGTTGGGTTGTCAATGACTCGACATGAGAAGTTGTGCATCGCTCTCTTACAGAGGCTTAAATCAGTGATGGAGGCAGCCAATGTGTTACATAGGAAAGCAACGGGTAGCAAAAAGGTGGCTAAGTCCAAAAACAAAGGACGTAGAGAGCTGCAAAACTTGAACTCTTCGGTGAATTATGACAGGAGATAGAGGGTGGTTTTGTGCTGGTGTTTGTAGTTGGGGATATTTTAGTGTTTATGAAGATAAAAATGATTTCGTGGAATGTTAGAGGTTTAAATGATCCTCGGAAACGTCTTGTGGTGAAAAATTTGCTGCGGGAGTGGAAGTGTGATGTTGTTTGCTTACAAGAGACAAAAATTGCTAGCATGAATAGACAACTGGTTTGTAGTTTGTGGAGCTGTCCATATGTGGATTGCGCTATTTTGGAGGCTGATCGGATGGCTGGTGATATTTTTCTTATGTGGGATAAAAGGGTTTTGGATAAGGTGGAGGTTATGGTTGGTACTTTCTCGGTGTCAATAAAGTGGCAAGGGGTGGGGGACGGGTTTATTTGGGCTTGCTCAGGTGTTTATGGCCCAAATGTGAATGATGAGAGGGGCCACATGTGGGATGAGCTAGTGGGTATTCAACAGTATTGGCGAATATCGTGGTGTTGTTTTGGGGACTTTAATATTGTTCGTTTTCCTAGTGAGTGTAGGGGCGAGACCCGTTTGACCCTAGCTATGGAAAAATTCTATGAATTTGTAGAGGATCTTAACTTGGTTGATTTGCCTTTGGAAGGAGGTAGCTATACATGGTCAAGTGGTTCTAATCAACCAACGATGTCTAGGATTGACAGAACTTTGGTCACTTCAGATTGTGAGGACCACTTCCCTGATGTCATTCAAAGTATTTTACTCCATCCTATCTCAGATCACAGTCCAATTCTATTGGAGGCAAGAGGAATGGCAAGGGGGAAAAGTCCGTTCAGATTTGAAAATATGTGGTTGAAGACGGAGGGATTTGTGGATAGAGTTCAAACCTGGTGGAATCGGCATTCCTTTGTAAGTACATCTAGTTTTGTGCTTGCAAAAAAACTAAAGGCTTTAAAAGAGGACATTGTGCAATGGAATCACCGAGAGTTTGGTAATGTAGTGTGTCAAAAGAAGCAATTACTGGAGGAGTTGAAAACTTTAAATGTTAAGGAAGGGGATTTTGGTCTCTCCGATGGGGAGAAATGTCATAGGGCAGAGTTGAGGTCCCAGGTGGAGCTTCTTCTCTCCTTGAAAGAAATTTCTTGGAGACAAAAATCTAGGATGTTATGTATCAAGGAAGGGGATAATAACACCAAGTTTTTCCACAAAATGGCTAACTCCCATAGAATGTTTAATCAGTTAAGGACCTTGGAGGTGGATGGGGTGGTATTTGAGGAGGTTTCTGAGGTAACTAATCAAGTTGTACAATTTTATAAAAAGTTGTACAAGGAGACTGAGGGGTGGAGGCCTTTTGTGGAGGGTTTGGAATTTGATCGTATTGGGAATATGGAGAGGGTCTGGCTTGAAAGGAAGTTTGAGAGAGAGGAGATACTTCAAGTTGTAAGTGACTTGGACGGGGACAAAGCTCCAGGCCCGGATGGGTTTACTATGGCATTCTATCATCATTGTTGGAGGGTAATGGAGAAAGACGTCTTAGCGGTCTTTGAGGAGTTTTTCCAACATTGTAAGTTCGAAAAATCCCTTAATGCTACATTCATTGCATTAATTCCTAAAAAGAATGATGCCTAAAATATTAGAGATTTTCGTCCTATTAGCTTGGTGGAGAGTGTGTATAAAATCTTGGCCAAGGTCTTAGCAAACCATTTGAGAGTGGTTTTAGATCAGTTGATCTCTGAGAATCAGAATAGCTTTGAGGGTGGGAGACAAATCCTTGACTCAGTTCTTATTGCGAATGAGTGTGTGGATAGCCGAAGGAAGAGTAGGGTTCCTGGAGTCATTTATAAGCTCGATATGGAGAAAGCCTACGATCATGTGAATTGGGAGGCTTTGCTGTATTTGTTGAATAGGATGGGTTTTGGAGTGAAGTGGTGTAAGTGGATCCGTACTTGCATATCCACAATTCAGTTCTCTGTTTTGATTAATGGGTCTCTAGCTGATTTCTTTGGTAGTTCAAGGGGTTTAAGACAAGGAGATCCGCTATCTCCTTTGCTGTTTCTAATCATGATGGAGGTGTTTAGTAGGATGTTGAGAAGAGTGGAGGGAGCTGGCATGATCCATGGTTTTAATCTTGAGGGAAGAAGGGATGGTGGGGAACGTGTTTCACATCTTTTGTTTGCAGATGATACTATCTTATTTTGTGATGCAAATGTGGAGCAAATTCTTCATATTCGGTTGTTGTTACTTAGTTTTCAGGCGGTAATAGGTTTGAAGGTCAATGTGCATAAGAGTGAAATGGTTCCAATAGGGGAGGTTGTTAATGTGCATGTCCTGGCTGAAATTTTGGGCTGCAGAGTTGGAACTTTGCCTATGTCGTATCTTGGCATGCCGTTGGGGGCTTCACACAATTCCCCTTCTATTTGGAATCCAATCTTGGAAAAAATTGAGCAAAAATTAGCTGGGTGGAAGAAGTTGTACTTGTCTAAAGGAGGTCGTTTGATGTTATTCAAGAGTACGCTATCCAGTCTTCCGACTTACTTTCTTTCGTTATTCACAATTCCTACTCATATGGCTAATAAAATTGAAAAGTTGCAAAGAGATTTTCTATGGGGTGATAGCAAGATTCATTTGGTAGGATGGGATAAAGTTTGTGCGTCTATAGCCAATGGTGACTTGGGGATAAGGAAGCTTACTACCTTTAATAGGCCTTATTGGGAAAATGGTTGTGGCGGTTTGGGAAGGAAGAGGATCGGTTATGGAGGAGGGTGGTAGCTTCAAAATATGGGGAAGATTGGGGGGGATGGACCTCAAAGCTGGGGAGGGGAGTTCATGGATGTGGTTTGTGGAGAGGTATTCGCATGGGATGGGAGGATTTCAGCAAAAATTGTCAGTTTGTTGTTGGGTTAGGGAATAGAGTGAGGTTTTGGCAAGATGGGTGGTATGGGGATCAACCCTTTCAATTGGCTTTTCCAAGGCTGTATGATATTGCCATTGATAAGGAGGTTTTTGTTGAAGCTTCTTTGCTAAGACAGGGGGCGGAGGAGAGAAGAACTTGGGATGTCCGTTTTATTAGAGATCTTAATGATTGGGAGATGGATGAAGGGCTGCATTTCCTTTGTATATTGGGAGCCAATACTCCTCCTATGGATGTTGGAGACCGGATGAGATGGAAATTGAAGCCTAATGGGGTTTTTGACATACGGTCGTTTTATAACAAATTAAGGGATTCTCCCTCAACTATCTTTCCTTAGAAAGCTATTTGGAGAACAAAGGCCCCTAGGCAAGTTTCTTTTTTTGTTTGGTGTGTAGCTTGGAATAAGATCCTAACGAGAGATAACTTGAGATTAAGGAGATTGGTTTTTGTGGATTGGTGCATTATGTGTTGTCATTGTGGAGAGACGGTTGACCACTTACTTCTTCATTGTGAGATGGCTCATCGGTTATGGAGCTTTGTCTTTATATCTTTTGGCTTGTCTTGGGTTATTCCTAGATCAATTCCAGACTTGCTCTTTGGCTGGTGGAATTGGCTGGGGAAGCATTCGTCTCAGATTTGGAACTGAGTCCCATTGTGCATCCTTTGGTGTATTTGGAAGGAGCGGAATCAGACGACTTTTGAGGATTTGGATAGTTCCAATGATCAGATGCTTGCTTCTTTTAGTGGAACTCTTTTTGATTGGTCTCAGGTGTGGGGACTCATGTCTAGTGATTCCCTCCCTTCATTTCTTTGCTCCCTTTCTCTTTTGTAATTTTTCTATTGTTTGGTTTTCTTTTTTGTTTTTCTCTGTTTTCCTTTTCTTGTATTTTCTAGGTTTGCTCTATGTTCTTCATGCACAAAGTAGCCTTTCATATATATGTCATTCTTACTTATCAAAAAAAAAAAAGAAAAAAGAAAAAAAAGGAAGAAACTGTCACCTAAAATTCTATCTTCTCCCACTTTTCTGTTCCTTCCCTGTAGCAAGAAAGGTTCCATTCTTAATTTTTGATCTTACATAGTTTGTGCCTTATTATTCTTTCTATACCATTCATTGTTGTTTATATAATTATATTCCATCTTCCTAATTAATCTTTCCTTTCTATTCAGTCTTTTTCTCCAATCGCAAAATACTGATTTTCGATGCTAGATAAAGTCGTTGGGTTTTCTACTAAAGGAATTACTCAATCAAGGTTAAAGGTTTGGCTACCTGTTACCCTAATCTCCCATTTATTTTTTTTTCAATTTCTTGAGTTCTGCTTTGTCGATTATTGTATTGGTTAGATTTTTTTTTCCCTATTTTTGTTATATTTGTACTTTTTTTTTTTTCGTTTGCCCTTGAAATTTGAATTGATTTATGTTTTGTTGATTATTGTATTTTAGTTAGATTTGGTTTTTTTTTTGGGCAGTTTTTTTGTTAGATTTTTTTTTTTTCGTCTGCCTTTGAATTTTGAATTCATTTAATTCTAGCATTAAACTCCATGCTTTATAAAAGTTCACACTTTTGAAACTTTTGATTAGATAACTAAAGGAATATGAATGTTGCATAAAGAAAACACACACATTGTTTACATTAAACTTTAAGTAGATGGTATAGCTCCATACGAGAAATTCATAGATGAGTATGTGGATTAAAAAAAATAATTGTTTAAGTTGTTAGTGTTATCCCTTGAATCCTCTGTACAATTGATACCTGCCTTTGTAATTAATATTTAGGATATAACAGCCCTACAACTCTTTGGTAACAAAGGCATTCTTTCTGTTTGGCGGAAAGTGAAGTCCTTTTGGCATTTGTAGTATTGTGTTGTGGTTATATGTTTAATATTCAATTGTAGAAGCCCTAAAATAACGTTTTGCAGCTGAAGATGCTATTACTTTACAATTTGATTAAGAATTTAGTAATGAAAACAATTGCCACCGGTTATTGACGGCATTACAAAACTTGAGTAGACTTTGCCCTTCCTGTTTTTAGCAAAAAATCTTGCCTCTCAATCTTCAATTATATCAGAATCATCTATGTTATGACTTATGAGTCATTATCTGTTTCTACTTTGTTTCTTGAGGAAAATAAAAACAATAATTTCTTTTATTGATTTGATTAATGTATATATCTTCATCAATATTCTTAATGTGACTCACTTATCAAAGACAAAAATTTTAAGGCTTTTGAAAACAAAATAAATTCATGCCTGGTCATCATTTGCTTCTGAACTCTAATTTCAGTGTAGGTGTAAGGAAGAATGAAGGGTATTATTCATTTGATGGAGAATTTCTATTTGGACTCATTAGAGAAATTTGTCATTTGTAATTTTCATAAATTAGTTTAGTTGCTGTAATTTTTTTTTTCATCTCTGCTAATTTCCTCATTTTGTGTTATACATTTTCATTCTTAGGTTTTCTAACTTTGCCTAATAGAACCACAAAATTATAAGATTTTGGGAGAAATAAAAAGTAGCTTCTTCTTCTTTTGGAATTTTTAATGAAGTGTTTTAGTCTTTGTTGAGTATTATGTAGGTATGAGAGCTGCCTATGGGAATGTGTAGAATATCATTGATGGATGTGATGAGGCTTGAGTTGTCGGTATTCAATCTAACTCAGGAGCATACTAGAGCAAGATGACAAGACAAGATGGTGCTGAACAACCTTGAGAAAACATGTAAAATTCTACAACTTATTAATATTTTATGTAAAATCAATTTTTGACAGGTTTAAAAATCTGCACCTATTACAAAGAATAAAATTTTTATTTGGTGTAAAATCAGTATTTTTCATGAACGCTATTTTCCAATTAGATACCTACTTGACTCTTTTTTTGTTCTTGATTTAGTTTTGGTTGATTGGATGAGGTTTGATCCTTTAATAATTTCATATTTTGTTTGTTCATTTCTCCGATGCATTTTAATCAATGGTTATTTCTGTGTGCAAAAGAATCCTCTTCTGTAAGTAGATCAATTGTATTTATGATGTTATATATAGCTGTTTATTATTTTTTTGGAACCTGTTTTGTGGTTGTTGCATTTTGGAGTTGGTTAACTGAATCTTATATATTAATATAATGTTAGTGGTGCCTTTTGTCTGCATGTTATTTGGTCTTTGCACTATGTGGGAGGTATGTCTTTATATAAAAGAAGCTAGATTACTTATGAAACCAATGCTTTCTCAGCCTCCTAATTTTTCACAAAGTTTGTCAATGTCACATGAAAATTATAAGCAAATACAACATTGCTATTTTTTTTTTCCTTGATGATCAAAAGTGAAGTGCAAATCCAATGTTAAAAAGAGGAAAAATTAGAACAACAATAGCCAAGTACTCTTTCTAAGCCTTTTGTTATTTCGGCTATTGAATTATTAACATTCTATTGTAGGTGAAGAAAGTATGAGATTAAACGCAATGTTCAAAAGCATGGTTGTTGACAACTTTGGACCTACAAGTTTTTTTTTTTTTTTTTTGAGAAACAGACCTACAAGATTTAGAGATGAAGCATAAAGTCATTAAGCAAGGTTGTTGCAACACATAGGAAAAAACACCCCTTAAAATTCTAGCACGTGTCCAGTTTAAAAGTTCCAAAATACCGCATGTTGCACTATTTGAGGGCTTTCAAATTTATCCATTTACTGTGCACACAGTTTAAAGCAAAAAAAAAAAAAAAAACTGTTAAATTGAAAGAGACCGAGAGAGAGTTTGATGCCTTTTCTGTTCTAACGTATGGCAAACAATGTTCCAAAGTTATTATTAAGACTAAAAGAAAATTACAATTGTATGGTTATTTGTAATTTCGTTTAGCAAGTCAATGTAGTTAAGTTTTGTTATAGGTGATCTACAAGTTATTATATGGCAGTTTTTGTTTTATTTTTTTGGGTTTGAGAAAATAGTGTTATAACTTATAAGTTAATATATTGGAAACAAAATTTAGAGTTATGAACTTCAAATGGAAGTTTTAAGACCTAAGGTAAAAGTTTTTGTGAACATGTGCTGAGAGAGAAGCCTGTAATTGCCATATAAGAATAATGGCTGAAGAGTTACAAAAAGGTTATTGTTTTTTTTTTTTTTTTTTCCTATCAAATTTTTATTGCCTCTCACCCTATCTGCATAAGTACCAGAGTTAAGTACTTTAAACTTTTGTTTTAATGGTAGACAATTGCAGACAATGTATTTTGTTGTTGTAGCTTTATGGTTGCTGGTGTGTGAATTTTCATTTACAGAACAATGAGTGTGGTTGTTATTAAGTTGACAGGTTTTGCATGTAATTCATTTAGTAGACCATGTTTGGTTGGAGGACACCTCTTATTCTTTGAGTTTCACACTGTAGAAGACATTCAAAGGTCTTAATCAAAATTTTTTGATAGTTTACATTAAAAAAACTGCAAAGATGCTCTATTCATGTACTTCTTTTCTACAGAACAGGTACAATATTATTCTAATAATTATTGTTTATTTGTTCCTTAATTAAGCTCATTGGCATATCTAGTTGAATCCCAATGAGCCAGGAAATTGTATTTCTTAACAGCTTTGAAGTCATGAAAGTCTTAGCTACCAGAGGGACCATGATATTATTTTAGATAGTTATGGACGTAATGCCACCACCACTGTAGAGCCAACCTTCAGCCAATAATCAATTTCCTACCTTCATATCGCCAAAATTGCAAAGAGAAACCCGATAAGGCAGACAGAGAGAGAGTGAGATAGAAAGAGAAATCTTAAGATTGCCTCCTGCCACACTCTCCCCATCTCTTGGCTCTTTCTCTCCCTAACAATCTCAAACGTTACTTATGCCAGTTATAGTCTTATATAAGGTGAGTTTTTCTCTATTTATTATTATTATTTCAAACATTTTTCCAATGAATTTATGTTGGTTTGTGGTTGGTAAACTTTGGGTAGTTGTGAATTTGTGTTTGGGTGTTGAGACATTTGTTTATTGAGGATGATATGACTATTTTGGGGCTTTGGTTGGTGTTTCAGTCCACTAAGAAATAATATACATTTGTGCATCCTATTCATTTGAAAAAAAGTTTTGGAAATCAGTTACATCAATATAGGCTAACTGCATGAATTCAACATTTTTTGTAAGAAAAAATTTGTTTATTGCTTTTTTGTAACTATGGGGCATTTGCATCTCATAAACAATTAAAAGAGTGGTCAAACTTTACATATGTTGCAGCCTGTAAATAGCAGTGAAGCATAAAATTTGGGGAATTTAAAACGTCATAATTTACTGTTTGTCAGATTGGAGAATGAAGGTTTTTATTTTAATTTTTTCATTAGACTTCCAATTCTATGTATTTTCTGAAATGTCTTTCAATTACCTCCTTTTAGTGGGCAAGAAAACAATTACAAACTACATTTAATGCTTACCATAAAAATGATTGTTTTTTTCTTAAGCTCATGGTGCAAGTTACAATATTATAAATGCCCAAATGAATACTCCAACTGACATTGGCTAAATTTTCTCTTAGATTGTAGATTGATATTGAAATTGTTGAAGTCATTTAATTCTCCTTTGTGTATCACTACCACAAATGATTTACAATTTATTATTATTATTTTTTATTTTTTATTTTTTTTTATGGTAGTAGGTAGATGCCTTACAATTGGTAAACAGTTGAACATACATATACATTACCCTTATCAATTTTAGTATCTTCTACTTGGGTTTTTACCAAAATTTTCTTTTTTTTACTCTCTGACCTTCCATGGAAATTCGGCAACACCTTATTAAAAGATAAGAAAAATATGATTATATTCTAATAGATACTTTCCTTGTTTTTTATATTGGATTTTGTTTTACAAGTAAAATTTTGATTTAGAAACTTTTATTAGACATGTTTAAAGGAAAAAGAAATGATAAGAGCTATCTAATGCTCATTCATGTGATCTAGATTTTAGATGGTAGAACTAATTTTGCATTTGTATGTGATCTTCATTTGGAATCAATTTAACATTAACATTTTGTTCTGAATCTTCGGATATGTCTAGGTATGCAAAAAGATCCTCAATGGCTTGGTTGCTTACAACATTAGACCCATAAAGACTTTTAACAGCGAAAGCATGAAGTCCACTTCAAAAAGAAAAAAGAAAGAAAGAAAGAAAGCATGAAGTCCATAAACAAAGGGTTAAACTATTTGACTTTTGGTTTATTTTAGGATTATAAATGTTATTTTGAGTTATGAATCTAAATTTTTATGATCTTATGAAGAAAGGTTTTTGTTTTTCTTCTGCTGTAAGTTTAATTTTTTCCCGTTATTCAAATTATGTTAATATATATTATTATGATGAAGGAAGAGTTTTGCTGGTAAGCAAAAAAAAAAAAATGATGAAGTATTATTTACTTTTGACGATGTTATATAAAAAAAGAAGTGTACTTTGATGATGCTATAAACAAACAGCCAGCACAACTATAAAAATCCCATGTATTTGCACGGATTATAAGTTAGTATATATAAAAACAGAGACCTCATGTGCTAGAGTATGAGGTTCTGTCAAGTGGCGTATTGTATAACATTTTTTTCATTTGGGCTTTCAACTCATCTAAATTTAGCATTTATATCAAACTATTAAGAAACGAAATATGCATTTATTTCGATGTATTAATAAAATTAAAAGAATTTGTATACATTTATAATTTGAAATGCTTTAGATAGATACAGATGAATCTAAAAAGTCATGGGAAAGATAAGAGTTAAGAAAAATTTACAATTTTATGCATAAGACTAACTTCAATGCAGAATTGCAAGAGTTAGATTCAATGAATATTGAGTAATATGATTATTTGTCTCCACATTTGTCTAATATAAATCCTCATTTCCTTTGGACTTAAAAATCAAACTTCCATAATTTCTTTCACAGTATCTTTAGTTCCAAAGGTATGTCAACTTCCAAAATATTATGTTCTTTTTTAATATTTTATTTAGATTTTATGTATTTGTTTTTACTAATGTAGCATTGTAATGTGGTTAGGATGGTTTTTTCATATTATATGCTAATTTAGATTTTGGGTTTTCCGTATGATGTATATACTTGGTAAGGATTTGTAGTATATTTGGTGTTTTGGTTATTTTTAGCTCAATTAAAATTTGGAAGTTAAATTGTGATATTATTGCATCATTATAGCATTATTGTTTCTATTGTTGTATCATGAAATTTTAACAATTTTTATAGCTAATTGATTAAGATATTTTTCTTTCAATTTTCACCCTATTATAATTAAGGTTGAGTTCAAGTTACACATGGTATAACTCTAAGTAATGTTACACTACTCAATATTTTTTAATTGGATACGAATATTGATAAACCTACCATTAGATTACATTATTTTTGTATATTTTTTATGCTTACAAAATTTCAAGGTGATCAAAAATTAATATCCATGTCATCAATCAATTATTAAAATTCAAATTTTTGTAGTTTAAAATAATGCATAAAATATGAATTTATGGATCAAATGATAAACAGTATCCGATTGATATGAAAATTGGCATGCATGTTAAGAACATATAAAACATGTAATTTAACGGTGGATTTTCAAAATATTAATTCAATAACAAGTTATTGAGTGGTGTAACTTTAAGCTATGTTACACCACTCAATATTTTTTAATTAGATGCGAATATTGACAAATCTACCGTTAGATAACATTATCTTTGTATATTCTTTATGCTTGCAAAATTTCAAGATGATCAAAAATTAATATTCGTGTCATCAATCAATTGTTAAAATTCAAATTTTTGTAATTTAAAATAATGCATAAAATATGAGTTTATGTTGGATTTTCAAAATATTAATTCAGTAACAAGTTATTGGGTGGTATAACTCTAAGCAATATTACACCACTCAATATTTTTTAATTGAATGCGAATATTGACAAATTCACCGTTAGATTACATTATCTTTGTATATTTTTTATGCTTGCGAAATTTCAAGGTGATTAAAAATTAATATCCATATTATCAATCAATTGTTAAAATTCAAAATTTTGTAGTTTAAAATAATGCATAAAATACAAAGATAATGTAATCTCATATCAATTTTGAAACTAAAGAAAAGCTACTTTCATGACATAAAAATTATAAGTGTTGATATAATGGAGATAGAGACTTTAGTGGCATAAGAAATGTTGAAATTAACACTATAAAATCTATATATAAAGCATAAATCATACAATAAAGACACCTAAGAACCACCAAGTTTGTAGGTGACAATGTGAACGTAATATGGTGACATTTGTTGGTTGCATGAATTAGAGGAATTTTCCCCAATTTATTTAGTTTGAATTTTGTTTTACTAGAAAACTTCATAGATTAATTACGACAAACAATAATAGTATTCATGAAATTGTTGTATCATAAATAATTTCTTACTAAATTTAGTATAAGGTTCTATCATGTGGCGCATTCCTTGCAGTTTTCCATATTTAGGCTTCTAAATTAACAAAGTTTGTATTTATATCAAAGTATTAATTCATTGAATTAACCAATAGAGTAAATGCATATATTAATTATCTATAGTTGTGCATTAATTATTTATATTAAATGAATTTATATGATTATTGTGAGGACGTGATTTGTAACGACCCTAATAGTATTGGGTTTGCACGTAAAAAGGCCCAAACAATATCATTTATAGAGCGTGGGTTTGAAAGGCTAGGCCTTAGTCACCAGACGGTGGGTTTTTCGTGGAGTTCGTACATAGTTAAATCGTGTTCGCCTTGGGAGTTCTTCTCCCGGAGGCGGGCTGGGAGGCTCTGGTTTTTGGCCATTTTTCCCAGCCCCAACTCTAGATTGCTTACTTTTCCTTTTATACTAGCATGTGTTCCTTATCCTTCGTCCATGTGTAAGATCGACTTTTCCAAGACTGATACTTGTCCCATCAGCTCATATCTAGAGTGGTTGGGGGTGGTTGTAAAAGCTGAAGAGTATAGCTCTGTCAGGTGCAGAGTATTGAATAGCAGTAAGGGCAGCTTTCCCTGGTCGTTACACTTTCCAGCGTATCCTTCTCTATTGACCTAGATATTTTTAGATTTTTTCCAAGCTGCTCCTATACCGTTTTTGCCCTTCCTTTCAGTGAGACCCTAGACATGCCGAGGACTGAATCGTCCTCGGCTACGTCCCAAGGCTATTATGTATTCGTATTACCGAGCTTGGGCTATCACCTTCCTCGGCTTGGGCCTTGGGCCCCAATGAATAAATGGGCCAGGGCCTCAAATCATTGGACCCCACAATAGCCCCTCAAAATCCTGCTATCCGACCTCTTGGTTGGAGAGGAGGGTTTTGGTAATGCTAAGCCTTTATCACGGCTCGCTTACCTCTATCCTTCATTAATGTTGGTGTCTCTTCATCTACCCAGGAAACATTCCGGGCTACGAGACATTCCTTTGAATTCATTCATGATGCGTTCCTGCCGTTTGATTACCCAAAACGCGCCTTTAATGATTTCCCTTTACGAGACCATTTAAATTCAACGGTTATTGACGGTATGGGGAAGTGGAACGGGTATCTTCTCGTTTACAGATTTTCTTGAAAATCTGGACAGATTAAATACCTTCCGTTCTGCCCTTCATATAAGAAGAAAAGCAAGAGGTTATTTCTCTTGTACAGAGACCCTTTTAATCCTTCTGAAATCTGAAACCCTTAGCCTTCTCCAGAGTTTACTTTATCCGCTAGTTACATCTTAACTTGTGATACATTCGAGATAGGAGTAAGTAATGAAGGAACCATACCCTTCCCAGAATTACCATGTCCTTGTGAAGCTCAAAATGGCTCGGTCAGGGTAGGGATGGCAGAGACTCAAGATCCTTCTTACCCTCCTTTCAGCCAAAATCCGAAGCAGGGGCTCGTCGCGTCAAACTTTTGGCGCGACTGAGCTGGGGTCACCCATTATCAGTACCAGCCGCTTTCTTATGAGCATATCTAACATGGCACCAACGTGTTAGGAGTCAGGACTGACGTAGGGACAAAGTATCCTTGCTTCTTCCTCTCTTCCTTCACTGGTGCCTCCTTTTGCCTCTCTTTCTTCTTCTTTCCACCACCAGATCCATCCTGGTTCTTTTCCTTCTTCCTCTTCTTCTCCTCTCCCACCAAGGAAGGTCCTCCTCTCAATATGGACGTCGATGGGACAGAGTTTGGAAGGACTTAGGAACAGAGCTCGAAAAGACTTTTGGCTGTTCGTTTTTTTTTATTTTTTTTATTTTTTATTGTTTTTGTAACTCGTTTTCTATATAGGCTTTGTTTAAGCCCTTCATTGTACGCTGTAATACCTTTTTATATTAATAAAAATTATCATTTCTTTATGCCATATGTTCTATCTCTTTTTTTTTTTTTGGAATGAATATGTCGTAAATAGACGCGCTGCTTTGCGATTTCTCTTTTATTTCTATACTTTGAATGATGCTTAGGGCCAAAATCTCAGTTAATAAAAAGATCTTACTTTGTGCTTATTCCAACTATCCGACTTAATAATACTGAATCGAACAAATGATACTTAGGGTTGAAATCCATATTAAGAAGAAAAAGAAAGGATATTATGATGAGCTTATTGGGGCGGTCTGGCACAATACTGCTGACCTGAGAGCATAACACTTAGGGCCGAAATCCCTTATCAAGGAAAAATGTGCTATTATGAACTTACGAGTGCTATTCGGCATAATAATACCGATCTTGAACAAATGACACTTAGGGTCAAAACCCTTGCTAAGGAAAAGATATTATTATGAGCTTAATAGAGTTGTTTGGCACAATAATGCCGACCTGAGAAAACAACACTTACCCCAAAATAGCCGAGATGACAATTGAATGCTCGGTGCAGTGTAGGAGGTAATCATCCAAAGACATATAACCCAAAAATGAACAGCCCCTACAGGTTGCTGAGTAATAAGGTGTTTCACCATCTTCCTAACAACTTTCATAGCTCTAACCTTTTCTGGTATTTGACCCGAGGATTGAGCAACTTAGAATTTTTATTAAGTAGCCGACCTTTCTATAGATTTGAGTCCGAGGACTAGGCAATACCCTGACTCTGTCCAAAACTTGATTCTGATAAGTAGTTGGTTTCCCCATAGGTTTGAGTCCGAGGACCATGCAATACCTTGGTTCTGTTCAAAACTTGATTTTTAAGTAGTTGGTTTCCCTATAGGTTTGAGTCCGAGGACCAGGCAATACCTTGGTTCTATGAGGACCATGCAATACCTTGGTTCTGTCCAAAACTCAGTTTTTCTTCCAAGTAGTTGGTTTCCCCATAGGTTTGAGTCCGAGGACCATGCAATACCTTGGTTCTGTCCAAAACTCAGTTTTTCTTCCAAGTAGTTGGTTTCCCCATAGGTTCGAGTCCGAGGACCATGCAATACCTTGGTTCTGTCCAAAACTCAGTTTTTCTTCCAAGTAGTTGGTTTCCCCATAGGTTCGAGTCCGAGGACCATGCAATACCTTGGTTCTGTCCAAAACTCAGTTTTTCTTCCAAGTAGTTGGTTTCCCCATAAGTTCGAGTCCGAGGACCATGCAATACCTTGGTTCTGTCCAAAACTCAGTTTTTCTTCCAAGTAGTTGGTTTCCCCATAGGTTCGAGTTCGAGGACCATGCAATACCTTGTTCTGTCCAAAACTCAGTTTTTGGCATGGGGCCTTGGCTTTAGGGGGGTTAGCTCCTCGGCCAAGCCCCTAGAACCATCCATGCGATTGACGCTACAAAGCGTAACCCCTAGTCAAGAATCATAGCCCCTAGTGGAACATTACGTTAGAACACTATAACCGGCTGTTAGAAATGACAAGGGAACTGTCTCGACCTACCGTCTATGCCAACACACAAGCCTTTCCCACAGACGGTGCCAATTGTGAGGACGCGATTTGTAACGACCCGTAATAGTATTGGGTTCGCACGTAAAAAGGCCCAAACAATATCATTTATAGAGCGTGGGTTTGAAATGCTAGGCCTTAGTCACCAGACGGTGGGTTTTTCGTGGTGTTCGTACATAGTTAAATTGTGTTCGCCTCGGGAGTTCTTCTCCCGGAGGCAGGCTGGGAGACTCTGGTTTTTTGCCATTTTTCCCAGCCCCAACTCTAGATTGCTTATTTTTCCTTTTATACTAGCATGTGTTCCTTATCCTTCGTCCATGTGTAGGATCGACTTTTCCAAGACTGATACTTGTCCTATCAGCCCATATCCAGAGTGGTTGGGGGTGGTTGTAAAAGCTGGAGAGTATGGCTCTGTCAGGTGCAGAGTATTGAATGGCAGTAAGGGCAGCTTTCCCTGGTCGTTACACTTTCCAGCGTATCCTTCTCTATTGACCTAGATATTTTTAGATTTTTTCCAAGCTGCTCCTATACCGTTTTTGCCCTTCCTTTCAGTGAGACCCCAGACATGCCGAGGACTGAATCGTCCTCGGCTGCGTCCCAAGGCTATTCTGTACTTGTATTACCGAGCTTGGGCTATCACCTTCCTCGGCTCGGGCCTTGGGCCCTAATGAATAAATGGGCCAGGGCCTCAAATCATTGGACCCCACAATTACTTTTATAAACTCTATATAAGAGATAATTTTTAGTTGGAATAATAATAATAATAAATTTAGAATATGACATTCTTACTTATGTTTAGTTGCTTTGACAACAATTAACATGAAAAAAAAAAAAACCCATAAAAAATTAAATATTTGTGAATTAACTAAAATTAATCTTAATCCTTTGAATTTTCTAACTCCTTTCAGTCACTTGTGAAATATATATATGTGTGTGTGTGAATAAATATATTTATTTTGCAAAAGCATAATGAAATTTTACTATCATTTTTGTAAGATTTATATGAGAAACAATATTATTTTTAATGTGGGAAACAATTGAAACACTACATCATGCAACAATTGAAGCTCCAACAAAAATGGGGAAAAATTAGTAACACATAATAAATATAAAAAATAAAAAAAAAGACGTAAATGCACTTTTAGTCCCTATATTTTGCATTTTTTCCATTTTGGTCCATACATTTTCATTTTACTACTCTTAGTCCCAAAATCAATTAACGTATTTCATTTTGATCTCTACCGTTACTCACTTAACAGAACAGAAATTGCTTATGTGGCAAACGGAATACACAATTAGCACTCATAATGCTTACATGGCTATTAAAATAATAAAAAAAAATTTAATTTTGCATTTAAATAATGCCATATCAGCATTTTAATATTTAAAAAAGCCACATCATTAAAAAAATTAATTTATTAATTTTAACTAAATAAAAAAAATTAAAAAACAGATTATTTAAAAAGAAATTAAATTAATTAAATTAAAACTTTGATCTAAACATGAACAAAACATCCAGATCTTCTCATCAAATAAAAAAAAATAAAAAAAAATCCAGATCTTTCTCTCTCGGTTTCTCAAAAAAACTAAGATAAAATCTAAAATATGAATTATGAAAAGAAAAATTTTAATATCAAGATCACAATTTCTTTACTTTTCTACGAACCAAACACATCAACAATGTTTACGGAGAAATCTGTAACAATCTGTAAGCAACCAAAGTACCATACACATCTCCAGAAGCAATTTGCCCGCCCTCTATACAAAATAAATCACATTTTCAAGCCAAATCTCTCTGTTTCTCATAAAAACCACAACAAGAACACTGCTTCAACCATACCAACAAGAACACCAACAACAAACCCACCCTTCAACCCACCGCTGGACCCAACAGACCGCTGCTTCACAACCACCGATCGGACCCAACAGAACAAGGCAGAAGCACCGATCTGAATTTTGTTAAGCTAGATCGGACCCACCGAGGGAGTGTCGATTTGAGTTAGAGAGAAAGAAAAGCACCGTATTGAGCCAAAGAGAGAGACCCATTGATTTGAGAGAGGAGCTTGAAGCATATGGGTTTGGGTTTGAGCAAAATCAAGAGATAAAGAGAGTTCAAGAAGGCTAAGCACCAAGATAGAGGGAGAAAGAAGAAAAAGAAGAAAAAGAAGAAGAAGGAAAGAATGGAGGCGGAGAAACTGAGAGATTGATCTGGGGAAGAAAAAGAAAATGAAAGAAGAAAATAAAAAAGAAAAAGAAACAAGTACAAACAAAAGCACACACAAATCTAAATTCCACTATTTTTTTAATTATGTTTTTTTTTTTTTTTATATAATTTTGTAATTTTTAAAATTGATAAATTTATTTTTTTAAGTTAGAGATTGACATGGATTTTGACGTGGGATTTTTTAATATTATTTAATGGACACGTCAGCATTTACTATGCCAATAGTGCATTCTGTTTGCCACATATGATATTTCTGTTAATTAAGTGACGGTACGAACCAAAATGGAATGCGTTTTTTATTTTAGGGACTAAAAGTGGTAAAATAGAAATGTAAGGATCAAAATAGAAATGACCCTAAAATGTAGGGACTAAAAGTGCATTTACTCCAAAAAAAAAAGAAAAAAGAATGATATATGCATTTTTTTAGTAGGCATGAAACATGCTTATCAATATTAACCACCATATCATGCAATCTTAGTGTCTTTCTATTTTGTCTATAAAATAACTAAAGATTACAAATTTTATAAGGAAATTTATTGAAATTTTTTATACATCGATAGTTGGGGGATTTAAATCATGAATGTCTTTATTGCAAGCTACAAGATTCTTGGTAAAACTTATTGAAATATTGGAGAAAACTAATAATAAGTTGCACCGCACATCGTGCGAGAATCCAGCTAGTTTATATAATTATTAGAGAGAATTATCATACTTATTTATATCAACTCCAATTGAATCTTGGGTTGGAAAGAAGCTATCCATGAATCACTTAAAGGTGTTTGTTTGTATTTGCTTTGCTCATTTTCCAAAATAAGTAGGGCATAAGCTTGATGATCTTAGTGAAAAATGCATCTTTGTGAGTTATAACTCAAAATGAAAGGGTTATAGACATTTTAACTTGAAGAATAATAAAGTAATCAAGTCACTACATCTAATGAGGAATTTGAGAATGGAGAAAATGAAGATGAAGATGTTATTGAAGCTCCACAAAAATGCCTCCTTTTGATACTTTACAATCATCTCCAACTTTTTCATCAAGTTAACATTTCTCACCTCAAAGTTTACCTCCAAGAAGAATGAGAAGTAAGAAGAATCTACTCCAATTTTGTGTGAAATCTACCATTGCTATTACAAAAACTCGTCTACCATATTCGTGCAAAACATATTGCCATCAAGCATCACTTTATTAGAAAGGCTTTGGAAGATGATGACATTCAACTCAAATATTGCAATACCAAAGATCAAGTAGTGAACATTTTCACCAAAGCTATTCCACAAGATAAGTTTCAATAGCTTAGAGAATTGTTGGATGTTACATAACAAAGCATTAAGGGGGAGTGTTAAAAGTTAATAGTTTTGGTATTTTCTATGCACATGGTAGTTTTCTATGTATTTTAAACTTGTGTCATTTATAGTCATTTTCTTGCATGTATCTAGTTGAGTGTATGATTGAAAAGTGTAAGAACCGTTATTTATGTTTGAAAAAGATATTAATGCAATTGGAGAAGTCTAGAATCACTTGAATAGTGAAAGGAGGAGAAGAAGAAAGTTATTGCCCCTTTCTCTCTCCATCATTTTGAAAAATAGTTGTTGTCCCCTTAGAAAAAATTGATTTTTGATAGCAAAATGTTACATTAACTCATCAAAATCATTATGTCCCTCTGTTCCAAACCCAACAAAGGAATCATTTTAGAGTAGGTGAAGTTTATAATTATAAATTTTGTTTGCTGTATCAATAAAATCTTGCTCTCACTACAAGATTTTTGTCAATATGACATTAAAATTTCTTTGCAAAAACATTTTTCTTAAATAGATAAACAGTGGAGAAAGAAGTAGTGGGATTTGAATTATACACATGAAACACCAAAAATAATATAATTATCACTTGCCTATCACTCAAACCCTAAAAACGGGTTAATTTATTTCTTGAGAGGCAAGTAAGGAACCATTTGTACCAAAAGGCAAAAGTTTCCACCGAGGCAGATACTTCCCTTGCAGGTTAGGCTTGGAGCTGTTTGAACAGACTCCTTGGGCCTGAAGTTGTCCCTATCAGTTGTCCAGGAGTGAAGTTAGAATCGTTAAGACGCCATTTCTAAATAGTCTTTTATTCATTTAGCTAGTTATCTCGGCAGCCTTGTAAGTCGCAACTCTTTATTCTAGTAGATTTCTACGCAGTTTCCTAAGTTCACATTATCATATTTTCTCACTTCTTCTCTGAATTTGGTTCGTCGTCCTAAGTTGAATTCTATTGCTTTAGGGATGATTACGCAACAAATTTTACCATCCTAGAAATGGGTATATTATGATTAAAATAGTCACTTTCAAAGAAAAGCATATCACTTTTTATTGTGAAATCTGTCACCGGCAATTAGACTTACTGTAAACAGCAATTGTCAAAGTCATGACTTTCGAGGCGAAATTGAGATTTGAATGGCAACCCAAGTGGACAAATGGTGGTTAGGTATACATTAGTGGGGGACACACGTTAACAGATCCAGCCATGCCAGGCATGTATCTTGGGGAACTCGAAGGCAAGCCCTGTTGCAGTCATGATTGTGTTGTCATCCTCAGTCAACTCTTAACTAGCTAATGAGCTAATGAGTCGCAAATCCTAGAAATCCATTATTATACAATGTTATAAATATAAAAAATTTTACAACATTTTTTATAATAGTTAAATTGATAAATTTTTACCGTAATTTAAACTCAATATTAACATTATTATTTTTATTTATTATAAACAATCTGTCACATCAGTTGAGTATAAAATTATTTATCAAATTTTGAGTGTATGGACTTTCTCATTAAGAGAACTTTTAGTTTATTAGAAAGGTGAAATTTACTTGGTAGACTAAACAAATAGATACAATATTGTTTGCAAATATATACAATATTGTACGTGTTTATTTAGTTTAAGATTTTCATTGTTAATGTTTCTCAAAAAAAAAAAAAAGATTTTCATTGTTAATTAATACAAATGTATAATTCCCATTCTCATTATTATACTGGGTTGCTAAAAAAGAACCAAAAAGCTGATATCAGTTAATGGAGACTTTATAGAAGAACTTTAGTGACTTACATATTTATCATTAGTCATTTCTTTACAGTACCCCATAACCTTGTCGTTTGCATCAAATGTCAAAGAGCTTTCAGCCAAATTGTACACTTTTTCCATCAGTCAATATCAAGCAGATCATTATACAGATAAACTAGCAGATGACCTGATGAATTTGATTGTTAAAACTTAGTAATTTACATATCTCAACAAGAGTTGTGCATCTGTAAGAGATTAGAAATCACTGATATCCAGAGTAATGATTGATTTTTGTCTTCAAACCAGAGCTTGATATCACCACAGTTACTTTTCAGGCTGATGGAGAAGTTTCCATGAGCTTCCTCCTCCTTCACATGAATAATCTTGTCTGGAATATGTTAAATGATACTTTCAATTCCAGCAGAGTGTTAATAAATAAAAAAACAGCATGTAAGCTGTTTAGAAAAGAAGAATATATCTTACACTTCTTTGATGTTGTTAGAACTCCCAGATACTTCTTTTCAAGGTTCAAAATAAGCTGTTTATGCTTTGAATAGATGGAGATCCGCCTGTGTCTTTTATGCCCTGGTTGCACGCATAAAAATTGTTTTTCAACATTTTGTAACTACAGGAGTGTAGGTGTTACTGTCACATACATAAATGTTCATATACTTGAATAACAAATTATGGAAGTCGTGGGCCTGTAAATTCACCAGAAGGTGTGACTACTGGCAGCTGAGCCTCGACTTCAAGTAGTTTCCTTGCTAAATTGTCATATTCCATAGCTCTTGACTTGAGCATTGCAGCTCCTCTCATGCCTGGGACAAAAATTTTCAACTCGTCAGCTTATTAATCCTGTATGTGCTTTGGCAAGAAATAAGTAATATTAGGGACACGCCTTTTTTTTTTTTTTTTTTTTCACAAATGCTGACAGGATTGTTGTGATTCAAGCAACAACACTTTCAGTTAGGTCCACTATTGACACCAATTTTATTAAGCATTAATCACAGTTAGATTATGCTAAAAATTATAAAAAATATTGTGTCGTTAAACTTATTGTTTTTGTTTTGTATAATCAGAACGATATTATGAAACTAGGGTAAGTATACACCACATGTTGCAGCAGTGGCTGTTAGTGTCATCATGTCAGCTGGGGTTTGAGTGGCAAGGCCTGAGTTGACGGCAGAAGCCACATGACCTCTGTTTGCACCTATTGACTCTGCAGATTCAGCACATATTGTGGCTATTAGAGCTGCAGCTGAAGCAACAATGTTGCTCATATTCTGATCCCAATCTACTTTGCCTTCACTAGAAATATGCTTGACATCTTTATTTGCTTCTTCTTTGTCTTTGGTGCTGTTGGCAGCAAAGCCAGCAATTGCAGCAGCCAAGCGTGTCACAGAAAGAGCAGCATGAACATTGGCGGTACGAAGTCTATCTTCCTCTTTGGTCTTTACTCTACGTCTAAATAAGCTAGTAATAAAGGACTTGCGAGTTTGAACAACAGGTTGAACAGACTTGTCAAGTGTAATCCATTTCTGTTAAAAGAGAGGTTCAAGAAATGTTACAAGGTCTTTTATAAGTATAAATGTTTGCCAAAAGGCATTGCAGGCATAAGTGGACAAAACAGTAAAGTTCTACTCTGGTTCAGGCCATCAACTCATGATTGTGTTAGTTTTGAGCCACACACTTCTACCCCACAAAGATACAATACAATCATACAAATATGTTGAGAGACTCTTAGTCTAGGTTGATGTATAATTATAACCATGCTTATTACAGCTTGTCTTTTTTCTTGACATCTCTAGGTTTCATGGCTACTGTTGGCTCCAAATTTTTATTTTGCATCACGGATTTAGCAGAATATACAACACATAAAAGTAGACCCCACAAGTGAGGAACCCTCCCCCTTTATAAGTGGAGTGTTGCATATCCTATGATACAAAACACCACGTGATAAACATGGATTGGAACAAGTTGACACATGGTCCATTACCCCTAAAACCAACCAAATTACTATTGTTAAAAAAAAAAAAAAAAAAAAAAAAGGAAAATTCAGTCAGATAATATAAACTAATTACCTAGCTCTGGAGATTCAATCGTTGTTAAACTCTTATAAATCTAATGAACTTGTGCATGACATAAGAGATGGCAAAGATTAACAGACTTGAATGCTAGTTCTGAAGGAATAGGTAGAACCATATATCTATTAATTATGATGTGTAAGCATTCAAACACAAAATAAAAACGTAATTTAAAATTTTATTTCTTACTGTGACTCCAATCACATTCACTTTTTCTTACCCAGATGTTATCCACCTTGCTGGAACTAGTACTTCTATTGCTTAGGGATGCATGCCCTTTGGTTTCCTCCATCTTTTCTTCTTCATGCTCACCTGAGGTAAGATTATCATGTAGCTTCACCTCATGCTCCCCTAAACTACAGTTCTCGTGTGAATGCATTAACAGATTCTGCAGAACAAAAAAAAATTCCTTATTAGAGCAAGCATCTCTCTCTCTCTCTATACACACACACATATATATGCGTGTGTGTGTGTAATATATTATAATAGCATGTTCAACCCACGGCCACGTCTGGCCAGGTGCTTACTGTTTCCTTTTCTTCCTTATCATAAAGTAAGTAAAATATATTTTTCACAACATAATTTCAACGTACTTTCAAAGCATAAAAGACTATTTTTTCTTATACATTGATAATTACAGACAAAAGAATTTGAATCATAACTATCTCAGTTGAAAATACCATGAGGTGTCATTTGAGTTGCAAGGTTCTTAATAAGAGATTAAAATGTAGATAGCATATGGACGTGATTTCTCACACTTGATGAAAATATCTGCAGGAAGTTAGAGGAGGATGGGCTCCATGAGCGACAAAGGAACTCCATGGGAGGGATAGGGTTATGTGGAATCTCCAAAGATTGGCCGAAAGAAGACCAATATGGCTTTTCATTAGTCACTAAGCATTTTTGTGCTCTTGTCCAAGGTTCCAACTTCCCTTTCTAACCATGTTTCAATAGACAACAGGAAAATATTATACAGAGAAAAAATTGTTAATATTTTGCTTCCACTTCAGCAAACATATATATATATATATATATATATATATATTACTCTAATGCAAATCAATTTGTGCTTGACTCACTGCGTAAGATGGTGATTGGTGCTCATTTCCAAAGGAGACTCTTTTTGGTCTAAGTGCTCCTCGTGAATCCATGTAACTCAACTTCTGTATATATATATGCTACCACCTACCAGTGCAAGAAAAGAATAATATTAAGCCATTTGTAATATTTTTAAGGAACCCTTTTCTTTTATTTTCAATTATGAATCATTAGCGAAGCTAAAATTTCCTAATTAAATTTTGTTTTTGGGAACTTGATTTCTTAACATTAGAGCCAAACAATAATAAGATTTTCAAGTTAATAGACGTCTTTAAATTGAAAGACTAGACAAATATACAAGTTGTTCATCTAGTTTTAAGAACTGCAAAAATCAAAGTGAGGATCCATTGAAGGTTCAAAGGCCCACCTCAAGTTGCTAAAAAGCAGAAAAATAAAGTTTAAGACAAGGCATCAAACATAAAGCTTATATTTATGCAGAGTGCATTTAACTATTCTAAATGGAGAAAATTTTCTAAAGAAAGAAGATAGAAAGTGTAATTTATGGTGTGTTTGAATACCGTTTATTTTTCTGAAACTGAAAACTTATTGTTGAAAGTAATGTAGATAAATGTAAAAGTTAGTTAAAATTGTACAGTAGGGTTCATGAATAATACCAAAAAGTGCAGTAGAGTCCATAAATAATAGCAAAAATAAGCTAAATAGTAAAATAATTTTAATTTTCCATCCCAATCCAAATGCACACTTACGCTAAACTAAGCATATTGAACAGAAAAAGTATCTTAAGAGTAACCTCAACCAATGCTATGTTTGTTTGTAAAAGAATGATTTTAAGCAAGAGAACATCCATAGTCATCATTTGAGGTGGGAAGTGTAAAAAGTTAAAAAATAAAAAGAAGAAGAAGAAGAAGAAGAGGGAGATGAAGGAGAAAGAGGAAAGGACATCTTACCCAAAGCAGTATGTCCTATATGTCTGGATTACTTACTATACAAAGCTCCTTCACTCTTTTTATAGTATGGTCATTACATTTCACTAGTGGAAGTGGGAATAGTTCCAAAAATACCATTCCCATTTAGAGATTCTTAGATCTCTCGAATGTATAAATAACTATAATTATTAAAACAGCTAGGATATACCAGGACCGGTATATCGAAGAAACATCTTAGAAGCTTAAGAAACACTTAAAGATATAATAATAAACCTATTACTTAGCATCATGCATGGCGACATTCTTACTAAGACTTCTTGATCTTGATGTTAACACATGTAGTTTTTTTTTTTTTTTCTTCTTTTTTCAATGCTTGGATTTCAATTCAATAATATAAGCAGAATAACTGAGTGCAAAACTATAGAAAAAACCACATCAGTACCTGTAGTTATTTCTGGACTTAGTAGACGCAGCTTAGATTGAGAAATAGAAAATAAAGCCATTAATTTAGAATTTAGGCAAACTTTATGACCACGTTGATTAAAGGTAAAACGGGAACCCTTTTTTTATTTTTTTATTTATGGAAAGGTAAAACGGGAACTTGTACTTTCGTTTGTTTGGAATGTATAAACATATATTATATCCTAACCTCGCCAAAAATAATCATAAAAAAAATCTCATTTTTTTAAGGTAGTTTGTTTGCCTAAAATTAATATAGCTAGCTAGTGGCAAATGCATAGGGATCCATGCAAGCAACCAAAGATAGAAGTGTTAATCAACAATTTTGATGCACTTAGCACGTGGCCCCTAACCAATAGTAATATCTAATTAATCTGGGTCCACCTAGAGAAGTCTCCATTCTAAAATGTATTATATTGTTATTTACTTCACTAATCAATGTTGCAACTCCAAATGGATCATTAAAACTGTTAAGTCCCCTTTTTGTGTTGCTTAATTCCATGTGCAAAAGACTTAGTCTATAAGTTCAGATCTAGCTATATTACATTAACAATTATCTCTTGTCATTCTTATTCAACGTAGGACTTTACTTATACGTGTATATTTAATACGTGCTAATTTACTTGTAAGTGTGCGTTTGTTTGCACTTTTAGGAGCTGAAAACGTGCATATTAGAAAAAGCTGAAGAAAAATTGCGTTTGGCTCAGCCCAAAACGCAACTTTTTGATAAAAGTTGCGTTTTGGGCTCAGGCAAAAATCGTGTCCAAAACGCGCAAAATTTATAGACCTCCTGAGGTCCATAAATCAAAACGCGCATACTGTTACCGTTGGGATGATGATGAATTACGAAAATACCCATAACAATTCTTCTCTCACGCTTGAAGCCTCACGCCCCTCATTTGATCTCTTTGCTCTCCCTTTGCACGAAGCTCCTCTCACGCCTCCCATCTCAAGCATAATCAAAATACAAACTCAAAAACATAATTTTAAAATTAATCAAACCACAACAATAAAAGCAAAAAAATTCTTGCTCTCATAAAACTGATATAATTTAAACAACAAATCTAAAATCAAAACAACAACAGCAGCAGATCAAGAACAGGAAAAAAAAAATCAGAACAACAATAAATGATCAAGAAAAAAAAAAAAGAAGCCGATATGACCCCTGATTGCATGCACTCCGCAGTGAGGAGGAGGAGCAGCGGTGGTGGTGTGGTGGAGCAAAGACAATTTCTCCTCTCTCCATGCATGTCTGTGTCTGTGTGTGTTTGAACTTTGAAGATAATGACACCAAAAAAGCAAGCAAGATTATGGAATCAAGTATCACAGAGAGAGCTAGAGAATTTATGGAATCAAGTAGGAAAAGAAAAAAAAAAAGAAAAAAAGAAAATGAGAGAGCCGAAGAGCTTCTGGAATCAAGTGGAAGTAAAGGAAAAAAAGAAGAAGAAAGAATGAGGAGCTTTTGGAAAGTGGAAGTAAAGAAAAAGAAAAAGGAGAGGATGTGGACAATGGTATACGTGTGTGGTGGACAAAAAGCAAGAGAAAAAAAAAAAAAAAAAGGAAAAGGAAACATATGGATGAAAGAAAGGTAAAGAATTAGAAATCACAATTTAAAAATATTACCACAATATTTTCACAATATTTTCACATTAAATTTTAAGTAAGTAGCTAATATTGATGAGTAAAAATATAATTTCAGTGGTGGGTTCAAATTAGAACTAGTAACAACTTTCCATATAAGATTTTGTTATGATTCTTGTGAAAGTATTGCAAAAAATATTGTGGATGTAACACTTTTTGTTGAAAAATATAATTGTTGAGAATGAATAGAAAAAGAAAAAAATAAATATTAAAAAAGAATAAATTTGATTACAAAATAAAAATTAAAAAAGTGGGTAGGCAAAAGATAAATGTCACTGTTGATTGTCCAAACAGTACAAAAATTTGTCTAACCTGCTGGAGATGCTCTTATATATACATTGTCCTTTTTGGTAATTTATCCCTCAAACTGCCACTTTTATAAGTGCTAGCCAAACACTCAGCTTTTTCAAAAAGCACTTTTTAACAGCTTTTACCAAACACTCAGCTTTTTGAAAATGCACTTTTTCATTATTCACTTTTACAAAAAGCTGAACCAAATACACCCTAATTCAGCACCACGCTGAACATATACAATTTTGAAGCAAGCCAAGTGGTCTAGCTCATGTGGTCATTGTTGGGTGCATTGCACCACATGGGTCTAGCCCACTCTTTTGCCTAGCTCATTAAATGAGCTTGTTCAAAATATTGCCAAGAAGTCAGCAAAGTTGAGTGAGCTTGTTGGAGAAGCTTTCCAAGAAGAAGAATTGAAGTGATCCTTTTTTTCTCTATAATTATGTACAAAAGTCTAGTAACATTTATGAAAGGACATACAAAAGTCAAGCCACGTCAATTGTTTGTTCGTTTAAACCCTTGTATACTCAGATTTTTTAACTTAATTAATTAACCAAGTTGATACTTAGGGTTATTATTCAGATCTAAGTGAAACACAAATAATCATATCACTAAGTGCAGAAAAGTAAAGAAGACAGCGATACGATGACCCAGGAAAACCAATGAAACCAACATTTTCAAGATAAAAAATTTGGGAAGTATTTAACATAATCTATCTCAAGGCAACAAATTCACTATGATAGAATGGAAGTTTTACAATAAATTTTCTCCCTAAATCTAAAGCTACCTATTGTAGTACTTACTTACACAACCACGTGCAGCTTTGAATTAATGGACTCTTCTATCTGAATTTGTTGAACATAAATACCCATGCTTGTGACTTTGAGATCCCACTCAAAACTTTAGATCATCAGCAATAGTTGATCTTATAGTAACAACTTTAGATCTATTGATTCTAATAATGTGTAGATGGAATTCTGGTAGTGACTTTGAAAGGAGAAGCACGGTACCTTTTAGATCTCAAAAGAGTACCTCAAAAATCATAACAAAACAAGCCTTAGGGTTTTCTTTAAATACTAAGAGAATTAGATCTGAAACCCTAATTACTTAATGGGCTTAATGAGTTGTTGGCTGAAATTAAAATTTGTAGAAACACATCTCGATTGGTCAAGCCTTCTTCTCGATCGGTCAAACCTGACATGTTTCGAATTTCCTGAACCTGCAGCTTCTTTTTCCTTGTATTTTGATTTGCAACACCTTAAACATTGTCTAATCAAACCTAAAGACTTAGAAATCTATATCTAGACAAGTTTGTGTTCATGGTTTTTCAGTTTTTCTAAACTTTTAGAACCTAACATGAATGAAGATGTGATGTTAAGCTTGTGAGACATGTTGAAGGAAGAAAATAAGAAAAGGATGGAGAGATATAAAATAAGGCCATTTGGCCATTTGGTGTAGGAGGGAAAAAGGAGTGAAGAGAAGTCCCAGAGTGTGAGGATTGGTTCAGTCTTGGAGAATTGCATGAGTGAAAGCAAGCAAAAGAGAAGAGAAAAATATAGAGAGAAAGAGAAAATTGTGAGAGATACATAATGTGTGAAAAGGAAAAGATAGTTTTTCTTTACTCAAGTTGTATCTCTAAGTGTTGTAATCTCTATTTAATATATAGTGAAATTATTTGAAATTTGTCCTGTGGTTTTTCCCTTTAAGGAGAAAGGGTTTCCACGTAAATCTTTGTATTCTTGTGTGATTGTGCTTCCACTGTACTTACTGAAATTTATTCACAATTATATAGAATTTTTCCCAACAAGTGGTATTAGAGAATAGGTTTGATTAGGAGCAATAGCTGGAGAAGAAGGAAAGATGTCAAAAATCGAGAAGTTTGACGACACAGACTTTGGCTATTGGAAGATGTAGATTGAAGATTATATGTATGGGAAGAAATTACATTTTCTTCTTTTGGGGAAGAAACCAAATGGTATGGAAGAAGGGGAATGGAGTCTTCTTGATAGACAGGTGCTAGGAGTTATATGATTAACTTTGACAAGATCAGTTGCACACAACGTTGTGAAAGAGAAGACCACAATGGATCTGATGAAGGTTTTGTCTAGCATGTATGAAAAACCTTCGACTAACAACAAGGTGCATCTGATAAAGAAGTTATTTAATCTGAAGATGGTGAAAGGTACTCTTGTGGCTCAGTATCTAAATGAGTTTAACACCATCACAAATCAATTGTCCTCTGTGGAGATTGATTTTGATGGTGAGATCCATGCATTAATTGTTTTGGTTTCATTGCCAAACAGTTGAGAGGCCATGAGAATGGTAGTGAGCGATTTTGCAGGGAAGAGAAAACTCAAATGTGATGATATTCAAGATTTGATTCTAAGTGAAAAGGTTTGCAGAAGAGACGCTTGTATAAACAATGCACAAGATCAATCTTTCGTCATGGAGAATAGGGGTAGAAATAGAAGCAAAGGGCCTGATGATTGGGCTAAATTTAATGATAGGTCACAATCAAAAGGTAGATTTCAGTTTAAAGAGATGAGAGAATGCTTCCATTGTGGGAAAAAGGGTCATATAAAAAGAAACTGTTGGCATTGGAGTAAATAACAAATTGGAGACAAAAATGAAAAGAATCATAATGAGAAGAATATTGCAGCAGTTGTGCTTGATGAGGAAGTTCAGATGCTTTTTCTTAAAGAGCAAAAGTGTGAGCATGTTGCTAAGATTGATGTTGAGTGGGTTGTTGATTCAGCAGCCTCCCACCATGTTATCCCTACAAAAGGGTTGTTCACCACATACAAAGCAAGTGACTTTGGTGTTGTGAAGATGAGTAACTTCATTTATTCAAAAATTGTGAGAATTGATGATGTGTGCATTAAGACCAATGTTGGTTGCATGTTGATGTTAAAGGATGTGCGACAAGTTCCAGATTTAAAGATGAATGTGTTTTCTACATTGGCTATAGATCGAGCAGGTTATTGTAACCATCTTGGCAATGGAAGATGGAAACTGTCTAAAGGATCATTAGTTGTTGCAAGAGGGCATGTTTGTTGTGGTATGTACAGGACTCATGTGAAGACCTGTAAAAAGAAGTTCAATGTAGACAAAGTTTTTGAGAGAACTCCACAGTTGAGAGGTGATATTAATGGTGTTGCAACAAAGAGAGCAAAATTCACTTTACCTGACAATGCTTAAAATAAGGAAATGATATTTGATGAAAAATATTATGATGCTAGGAAGCAAAATGATGAAGTGAAAGATCGTGAAGGTCTTGAGCAGGGGGAGCAATATCATCTACTAGAGATTATTGAACCTTTTGAAAAGAGTTGCACTGAAGAACATTGAGTAGTTAGTTTTGAGAATATTTGAGCTTCTGATGAGGGGGAGCCAATAAATTGGATTAGGAATATCCAAGGTGAAATAAATTATTTGAGAATGAAAGGTGCTTTGATGAAATTTTCTCAATGTTAGTGAAGATAATGAAAAAGGTTGAGCCTAGTGTAGGCTTGACCAGCATAAATTCAAACTGAAGAGTTGAGTTGAAGATCTCCTCCCCAAGGGTTCGTTTGGTTGGAATGATGGAAAAGTGAAAGGATAGAAAATAGAGGAAGGATGAAAAAGTGGGAGGATAGAAAAGTTTTTAGTTTTCCTCATTTGTGTTTGGTTGAGAGTGTGGAAAAGTAGAGGGATGGAAAACTTTTTGAATTTTTTGAAAATAAAGTTTATATAAATTTACTCTCATGTCCCTCTTAAATAAAACAAAAAGTAATACATTATACTTAAAAAAAAAAAAAATTTGTGTATAGATGAAAGTGGACATTTCAAAAAATAGCATAAGAAATCATCCAAAAGTGTTTTCTTAAAAAAATAAAAAAAAATTAAGAAAAAAAAAATAAGGAAAAGAAGAAGAACTGACCACCTGACAAAACCAAAAAAAAAAAAAAAAAAAGCCAACGTTACAAAGGAAAAGTCAAAAAAAAAAAAAAAAAAAAAAAGAGCCAGAAACGTTAAAAAGAGGTGGGGCAGTTTTGTCCAAACATTTTTTCCACTTTTCACTCCAATTTTCTCTCCAATTTGGAGAGATTGTATTTTGAAGGGGGAGGAGAGAAAACTTGTGAGCCCCTCCACTTTTCTCTCCTCCTCCCCCTCTCAACCAAACAGTGGAAAATGTCATTTTCTACCCTATTTTCCTCTCCCTATTTTCCATCCTCCATGTTTTCACCCCAACCAAATATACCCTAAGTGGGTTAGAGGGGGAGATTTTTAGGTGCATTGTGCCACGTGGGACTAGCCCACTCTTTTGACTAGCTCATTAAATGTTCAAAAAATTGCCAAGAAGTCAGAAAGTTTGATTGAGCTTGTTGGAGAAGCTTTCCAAAAAGAAGAATTGAAGTGATCCTTTTTTCTCTATAATTATGTACAAAAGTCTAGCAACAATTATGAAGGGATGTACAAAAGTCAAGCCACATGAATGAAGATGTGATGTTAAGCTTGTGAGACACGTTGAAGGAAGAAAAGAAGAAAAGGGTGAAGAAATATAAAGTATGGCCATTCAACCATTTGGTGTAGGAGGGAAAAAGGAGTGAATAGAAGTCCCAGAGTGTAAGGATTGGTGCAGTCTTGAAGAACTGCATGAGTGAAAGCAAGCAAAAGAAAAGAGAAAAATATAAAGAGCAAGAAAAATTTGTGAGAGATACACAGTGAGTAAAAAGAAAAAGATAATTTTTTTTTATTCAAGTTGTATCTCTAAGTGTTGTTATCTCTATTTAATATAGTGAAATTATTCGGAATTTGTTTCGTGATTTTTCCCTTCAAAGAGAAAGTGTTTTCACGTAAATTATTGTGTTCTTATGTAGTTGTGCTTCCACTGTACTTGCTAAAATTTATTCACAATTATATAGAATTTTTTCCAACAGTCATGGACTAGCAACCCAAACCTAACATCTATTACTCACCAAACTTCTTCTCACGATTCACCGAGAAAATATCAACTATTACATGTAGTTAGTAACAAATCAAAAAGGCCATGAGAATAGAATTTCAAGCAAATATGCAAGGTATGCGCTTAATAGATCAAATATATAACATCAAATTTTAATCTAGCTAAGCATTAGAACAAAATCATTGATTTAAGAAAAAGGGGAAAAAATTAATATTGAAATTGTTTTTTGGTAATACTAGTTTGCTACTTTACATAAACAATGCTTGGGACACAATTTCTCATTAAGATATCATCGATATCGATTCATATAGAAGTGAATATATAAATAACTTTCAATAAGGAAACATGGTTTCCTTGATCTCAACAAAAAATTACAAATCCTTAGCCCTCATATGAATGAATGTGAAGAATTTGAGGGAGAGGGACTCACGTTTAAATGGAAAGCTAGATTCAATGTCAACTGTGGTGGTTCTAGAACTTTTTCCAGGATGGTCATTAAAGAACTCAAATTTAATAAATTAATAAAAATTAAATTAAATATATTGACGTCACAAAATATATATATATATATATATATATGAAATTTTATAATAAGATATTGTAAACAAGTGCTATTATGAGTATAATAGATAATTTTTTTAAATAAAAAAAAATACACTTGTTAATGATATATTAGCTTACATTCATAAAGTAATGTGTACTTTTTTGTATATATGCACACAATTTGGCTTAATTTTTTAAAATAATCGTTAATAATTCATTGGCTTACACACATAAATTTATTGTGGTTGTATATAATTTTTAGATATAAGTGTAATTTGACTTTTTAAAAAAAAAAAAATGTACATAAAAACATTATTTAATTATATCTTAACCACGGTCTTAGTCATTAACAAAATTCTTTAAAAATATTATTTATTAACGCATTTTCCTTAACAAAAGAAAATAAATAAAGAAACTAGCCCACATGACTTGATGACACTATTAAAGTGTGTGGCAATAGCTATCTGTGCCAGTTTTTTTATAACTCTTGAATTTTGTTTAAAATGCTCTCTCAAATACAAACTATGCCAATGGTGAGCAAAATTTCGTGATTTCAAATTTTTATTTGGGGTGTTCAATAACCTATATTAATTTAAAATTTTTATTTTTTTTAAGGTATATAATTTTTTTTCCCTCCAACTCAGGGTGTTCATGTGAACACCCTGATCAATACGTAAAGCCGTCACTGAATGCTAAATGAACACCCTGATCAATACGTAAAGCCGCCACTGAATGCTAAACTATAATAATTGATATCAAAACTTTTGAATTTTTTTTTTTTTTTGACAAACAAACAAAATACAAAACAGATTTTGGCATCAAATGATTACGAATAGAAGCAAAATAAACACAAAAATTTTCAAACTCAATCACTAAACAATTGATCACAATTATTTAGAACACCCACAATTCTTTTCACTTAATCACAAAAAATCAGTATCTTTGTGAAGAGAGACCAACCCCATCACCATGAATATGAAAAACATTGATTGAAAAAAGAAAATACAGAGAGATTGAATCCTAGTGAATCTATAGAAACAAAAGGCCATGTCAAAATGGAGTTTTTTCCCCTTACTTTGATGTTTGTTTTCTGCGTGACCCTGTTTTCTGCCCTACGTTTAAGGGTTTTAGGGTACTTTCGTACTCTTTATATATATATATATATATAGAGGATTATATAATAGATATCCTAGTAGGATACGGAGTACATTAAAAGCCCATATATAAGATCCTGTGAGAAAAACGTAGTATAGTTTCCAAAAAAAAGCTGAGATGTGAATACGGATGCTATTAAAAAAAACCAGCAGTCCAGATCCTACTCTCTTCTACATGCTGTGTTTCTCTTCTCCAATACCCTCTTCACCTGTAACTGGTTAGAGATCTCTCGGCAAACACATGGAATTTTTCAAAGATCGACGCACTCATATAACAATCACAGTCTGCCTTTTGTCCTTCTGTTTACTCTATGTATTCCTAACCCCCTACATCGGTTTCACGCCACTCTTTTCATTCCCATATCAACCATGTACACTCTCTAAGACGGTAAGCATCATCAAGATTAAGATTCAAGAATAGCATATTATAATTATTGTTTTCTTGTTTTTTCTTAAAATATGAATCTATAATGTTGATTGTTTATATAAATCTGATTTTGTGTTCTTCTTATATTATATGTGTTATAAGTGCAACGTGACCAGCAACAAAGATGCACTCGAAGCTGCTTTATCTGAGGCTTCAATGGAGAACAAGACCGTAGTAATCGCTATTGTCAACAAGGCTTATGTAGAAGGCGATAAGCCAATGCTAGATTTGTTTTTGGATAGTTTTTGGCTTGGGGAAGATACACGAAAATTGGTTGATCACCTTCTACTTGTTGCGGTCGATGAGACATCGTTTGAACGGTGCAAATTTCTTCGGCTTCATTGCTATAGGCTCCAAATGGACGATGGGGTAGACTCCAATGGTGAGAAGGTTTACATGTCTGATAGTTTTATCAAGATGATGTGGAGGAGAACCCTGTTTCTTGGAGAAGTACTAAAGCGAGATTACAGCTTTGTTTTCACGGTACGTTTCTATCTCAAATTTATGAACATTATTATAGGGTTATTTAAAAAATGAGAAACTAAATTTGAGCCGTGTTTTTGTAGAGTTTATCATCACATGATTAAGTTGATCAAAAATCAATGTTAACATTACTTAATTAAAGTTAGTATTTAGAGCTGTCCACTGATTTAATGAGTCTAGATATTTATCAAATTATGCACCCAACAAAGATTACTTACCTCTGAAAGTGATTCTAGCTATCTTATCTTATATTTGTTTTGTTATATATTATTCCTAAATCTTTTATTAGGATTACAGAATTAGTCTTCTATTAGGACCATAGAACTTGAAGGTTACGAAATGATCATGGGTTTTTCTCCTTCTCAATAAATAAATCGTTGTTTTTCTAATCCGACCATATTTAGAATAAAACAGAACTTAGGAATATTATGTAGAGGCTGAGTATGTATGATGGAATTTTTTGAAACTGAAGTTAGGAGATTGATGTTGCTTGAACTCAAAATAGTAGAAAAAAAGAGAAAATTTTCAAATTCTTCCCAGTAGTGTCTGCTTTTGTATAGAAGTATTAGAGGTCTGAATCATAACCTCAAGCATAGGGCTTACACATGATTAATTTGACTTTCGACTGTTGCCATGTTGTTATAACAACATGGCAACAGTCGAAAGTTAAATTATAATTATAATTCTGTTATAATATTGAAGGTGCGCACTGCATACTTCTATAATTAGCTAGAAAAAAACGAAAAGAAAAAAAGAAACAATATGGCCAGCTACAAAGCACACAAATATTCAAAATTTTGCCTGCATGTTTTGCAATAATATTCCATTAATTCTTGAAGCATATATATTCTTTCTTTTTTTTTAATGAGAAATACATAAATTTTTTTATATGAATAATATTGCTTATATGATCAATACTTCAAGGGATGAGCAGAAATGAATGGTTTTCAAAGGTCAAGATAAAATATATCTATAGGACCAATTCCTGTTCCTCCTCCAGGGCTTTGCTTGGTTTGAAAAATTCACCCTAATCTCATTGATTTCTACAAAAAGAATGTGGTAATACTAATTTTTTCTTCTTCTTAGAATACTAAATATTTTTAACACTGAAACTTACAATAGTATATATCCAAAATGGTCTAACTCTTGGACACACAGCACAGACTTTAAACGTCTTTAACTCATACCTATATTTTTCAATATGGGATTAACCCACTGTGGTAATACTTAATTTGGTAATGCTTGTGATCATACTCAGCTTGCTTAATTTCATTTCAGCATATCAACCTACTTACAGATGCTTTCTCAAAAAAAAAAAAAAAAAAAAAAAAAACCTACCTATAGATGCAGTAAAGCATAGTTGGAGCCGCCTAATTAATTAACTGCCCCTTCTTTGAGGTGATATTAAATGAGGAATGAATGACCTAACAGCCATAACTAGCGTACAATAATCAACCAAAGTGAAGAATGAATTAATGACCTAACTGCTTGTACTTCCCCATAAAAAAAAAAAAAAAAAAAAAAAAAAAACTGCTTGTACTTATGGGGTAATAAATAAATAAATAAAAAGGCTAAAACCTATGTAATAAACACCAACCTAGGAAAAAGATGTCTAGCGACCAAGGAAGTCAATTGCTGGTATGGCCACCCTAAGAAAAAATGTCTAACGAACAAGGAATTTAATACCAGTATGGCATACCGATGCCATTCTAGCCATTAAATTGGTACTAGTATTCTTCTAAAATATATTGAATAAAATACTGATTTTGGAAATATTTTTGGTGTATCGGCTAATACAATAAAAAAGTATTTAAGTTAATATATATTTGGGTTAATGCACTTAAATTAATGTTAGACTTATAAAATATGTAATTTTTAAATTTAATGTTATAATTATAAAAATTAATTAATTAATATACACATATATATAGTTACTAACCCCGAAACGGTACATCAATACCAAAATATTTCATTTCTCTAACCAAACCGAAATAGCCTTCGGTACAAAATTAACTTTCTTATTATAGACAAAAATTTTCACACATTTTTTTACAGTTGGTGACATAACTTTTTTGGAATTGAGATTAATATATAATAAAAGTGGTGTCATTGAAGAATATCAGTGAAACTAATAATATTCAAACTATAATAAGTTATGTCAATAATTGTGAAAAATATTATGTCGCTAACATAAATGTGAAAAAGAATAACTTTAGTCTTTACACCATTATTTGGTTTTGTTCCACGGCTGATTATACTATTAGTGATTATGATTTCATGCGACCAAATTGACTGATGAATGCTTTCATTACAGGACACTGATGTAATGTGGTTAAGGAACCCATTTCCAATGCTAAGCCAAAATGAAAGGATAGATCTTCAAATCAGCACTGATAACTTCAATGGCAACGAATGGTCTGAAGACAATCCCATCAACACTGGCTTCTACTTTATCAGATCCAACAACAAGACCATGTCATTGTTTGATGCATGGTATGCCATGAAAAATAACTCTGTGGGACTAAAGGAGCAAGATGTTTTATTAAACATGATGCATGAAGGTGCGTTTAAAGAGCTAGGCCTTACCGTGAGGTTCTTGGACACAAATTATTTCAGTGGGTTCTGCAAAGATAGCGAAGACTTTAAAGCTGTTCGAACCGTTCATGCCAATTGCTGTCGTACTATTAGTGCTAAGCTGACGGATCTGATGGCTGTTATTCACGATTGGGAGAGAAACAAGAGGGCATCTACCAATGAGAGTTTATCCACTGCATGGTCAAGCCACGTGGCATGTTCTGATTCATGGAAAAGTTAATATATATATATATATATATATATTTTTTTTCTTTATAGTTAGATAGTTACGATAGGATGAAGGATTTGAACCTAGACCAGGACAGACCCAGAAGGATTGAGGGTGAAAGGGGCAATTTCTCTTTGGCCCCACTCAAATTTCCTTACCCTATATACATATGTTCATGAATTTTCCCTTTAATATATGCCTTTGACCCCACCTAATAATTTGTTATTGAATTCATATATTAAAAATTCCATCATTAGATTAAATTTTCTATATGTTCTTAACATTGATACAATATTCATGTTAATCAGTTATTATTTATCATTCGATCCATAAACTCATTTTTTATTCATTATTTTGAACTACAAAAACTTGAATTTAAATGATTAATTGATAACATGACTATTGATATATTATCTTGAAATTTTGCAAGCATGGAGAATGCATAAAGATAATGTAATCTAACGGTAGATTTGTTAAAATTCACATTCAATTAAAAATATTAGGTGATGTAATATTATTTAAAGTTACACTAGGTGTAATTCTAAGCAATGTTACACCACCCAATAACTTATTATTGAATTCGTATTTTAGAAATTTCACCATTAAATTATATGTTTTTAACATGCATACCAATATTCATGCCAATCAGTTGTTATTTACTATTCAATCTATAAACTCATTTTTTTCCTCATTATTTCAAATTACAAAAACTTGAATTTAAACAATTGATTGGTGACATGACTATTGATATTTAATCATTTTGAAATTTTGCAAGTATGGAGAATGCATAAAGATAATATAATCCAACGGTGGATATATTTTTTAAAATTCAAATTCAATTAAAAAATATTGAGTGGTATAACATTATTTAAAGTTACACCAAGTGTAACTATAAGAAATATTACACCACCCAATAACTTGTTATTGAATTCATACATTAAAAATTTCATCGCTGAATTATATATTTTATATGTTCTTAACATGCATATCAATATTCATGCCAATCAGTTGTTATTTACCAATTGATCTATAAACTCATTTTTTTATTCAATATTTTATACTACAAAAACTTGAATTTAAACAATTAATTGATAACATGACTTTGATATTTAATCATCTTGAAATTTTGCAAGCATTGAGAATACATAAAGATAATATAATCCAACGGTAGTTTTGTTAAAATTTGCGTTCAATTAAAAAATATTGAGTGGTGTAACATTATTTAAAGTTACACTAGGTGTAACTTTAAGTAATATTACATTATCCAAACTTGTTATCGAATTCATATTTTAAAAATTCCACCGTCGAATTAGATGTTCTTAACATGCACACCAATATTCATGTCAATCAATTGTCATTTATTATTCGATCCATAAACTCATTTTTTCTTCATTATTTTAAAATACAAAAACTTGAATTTAAACAATTGTTGATGATATAATTATTGATATTTAATCATCTTGAAATTTTACAAGCATGGAGAATACACAAAGATAATGTAATCCAATGGTGGATATATATGTTAAAATTCGCATTCAATTTAAAAATATTAAGTAGTGTAATATTATTTATTTAAAATTACACTACAAGAGTTACACTATTTTTAAACCATAAATTTCTATAAAATCTAAGTGTTAAAAAAATCAATTGCTTATGACATCATGAAATATTTATTGCTTGTTACACCATCTACATTAATAAATTCAAAAGCTTTAACGTGTTGAGAGAGAGAGAGAGAGAGAGAGAGAGAGAGAGAGAGAGAGAGAGAGAGAGAGAGAGAGAGAGAGAGAGAGAGAGAGAGAGAGAGAGAGAGTAACTTTTTTTTTTTTTTTAAATTATGAAAATATTATTATCAATTTGTAGAGAATATGAGTTTGAATTAAAAAAAAATTCTAATCACTAACACTAAGGATAAGATTTTGATAGTTTCTTCTAAAACATGTTAAAATTCTCTCTCTCTCTCTCTCTCAACACATTTAAGATTTTAACAAATTCTAATATTTTCATGTTTTTTTAATTAAAAAAATTAAAGATGTGCCTTTAATAGGGAGGAATTTGGAAAGCAATAAATAAGGAGAGAAAAAAATGGAGACAAATTTGGAAAAAAAAAAAAAAAAAAAAAGACACGTTAAAGATGTGTACTTCAATGGGAATGAATTTGGAAAGCAATAAATAATTGGAGAAAAAAATGTATTTAATTAGGTAAGGATGTCAAAAATAATAAACATTAATGATGCATTTTTTAACCGTTAGATTTCTTTGAAATCTAAGGTCTAAAAAAGGTGTAACTCTAGAAAATTTACACCTGGTGTAATTCTAAATATTGTTACACTACTCAATAACTTGTTATTGAATTCATATTTTGAAAATCCAACCATTGAATTACATGTTCTATATGTGTGGGTGCAATGCGTGGTTTGGGAAGTATGCCTCGGTTAAATGGACCAGGGCGAAGAAAACACAAGGAGTTGCCACTTAGTTTTATGGTCTAGGAACTATGAATATAGCGCCCTTACATGGAAGGACTAGTCTTACTACTAGAGTATGGGTTCGGAGTTTAGGTACGATTTCGAGAAGGTGTTAAGCACCCAAAACTACCCAACCCATAGGTCGGCTTCTACTCATTGTGTCCTACGTCTTAATCCTATTAAAGGCACATTCAACATTGCATCTTCACACACACACACACACTAGCATACATCTAAGCATACAACATGACATTTCATCCCAAGACCTAACATTCATCTATCATGCTCATCAACCAACCCTAGCATACATCTATCATGGCAAATCACATCAAGCCTAACATACATCTATCATACATGGTATATTATCAAGGCAGCAAACAAATCATGGCAAAAAGGTAGGCATGGCAACAAAGTATTAATCATCATATATATTCCAAACTTCTAGACATGAAATCAAGCATCAAACAAACATATAAAAATGCAAGTCCATACCAATGCATGACTTACCTCACTTACCTTGCAGCATTATAGCACCTATGGCATGAATGCATGATCATATTAATGCATGTTCATGGTATCAAAGCAAGAAACAAAGAGAACACCCTAATCTAGTCATATTAAGAGCAAACAAATAAATAAATAGAGAAGCAGTAACTCAAGAACATGCAAACAAGGAAAAACAAAGACATAAGATGTAAAAGAAACAAAGAAACAGAAGCAAAAAATCTGGATTAGGGTTTCTAAGCACAAGTATGCGTGCGCATACATAGGCTTGCATACGCGGGCCGGTTGTATGTGTACACATACTTTGAGTCTGCATACACATGCAGGAGCATGCGCACGCAGACACACCGTAACCCTAACTCAGGAACACAAAAAATAGAACAAAATCTAAAACAACAAATCTAGCAACCTAAACATGCTCAAACTTACAAAGTAAAGAAAACCTAGACTAAACAAACAAGTTATAACATAAAAGAAGCAAATAAAGAAAATTGAAAACAAGAATAAAGGTAGAAATGAAGAAAAGAGGTTAGAACATATACCTCAAAAATGAAGATTTTGACCTTTTTCTCAGTCAAATCTATTCACAATCAAACAAAAATGATTAGTAAACTTCAAAACTCGAGGATCAAGACTAGAAAAGGTCACAATCACAATAAAATTGACTTGAGAATGTTTTGTGAAAAAATCCCTCTTTGATCCACTATTCCTAGTGAATCTTAGATTTTCTCTTAAGATTTTTTCTATACGTTTTGAAAAAGTGTCATGTATGGCTTTATGTAGTGAAAAAATAGAGGTTTGGAATGGCTCTTAGACAATATGGGATTCGTTCTAAATCTCAACATTAATGTAGAAAACTTGTCTTTCATAAGTTTTTGAAACCTTAGCTATGTGCGCAGGTTCGTGCTTGCGTACGCATGCATCAGACCCACGTACGCAGGTTATGGCCTGTGTACACAAGCCTAGGGTTTTCTTGACATTTTATTTTTCAAAAATATATTTATTTGCTCATAAAAAGTTACATTTTCCATTTTAACATCTCTCAAGTCAATTTGTAATCTGATTGGGCTCTAAATCAACCTTAGGCCTAAGAATTTTGGAATTATTGGGGAATGGGGGCCCGAGTCATAAGGGATACAAAATGCGATGTCTACAATATGTTTTTAACATGCATGTCAATTTAATGTAATTTACTATTCGATCCAAAAACTCATTTTTTATGCATTATTTTAAATTACAAAAACTTGAATTTAAACAATTGATTGATGACATAATTATTGATCTTTGATCATCTTAAAATTTTTTAAGCATAGAGAACATACGAAAATAAAGTAATCCAGTGGTGGATTTATCAAAATTCACTTCTAATTAAAGAATATTGGTGGTATAACATTACTTAAAGTTACACTAAGTGTATCTCGCCTTTCCTGAAGACTCTGCAAGTCAAAATTCAATTTATCTTGTAAAATCTCTATTTATAGGTCGATAACCAAGAAAAAATTGTAACTTTTTAGAACTTAGTTTGTCTAGCAGTTTAGTCCAGAAATATTCAATTGAACAAGAAAAATGAAGTTTAGTACAATTGAAAACTCAAGAAATCAAAAAAAGAAAAGTACAAATAAGTTTCACTTATCTCGACTAATTGAGATTCGTGCAGATTTTAGATCTGGCTTTTTCTCTCAATCGTTTGATCTTGGGTTTTAATGGAACTTAAGGATATTTAAATAAAAACCCTAGAGCACATTTTTACACATTCAATAGGGCAATGTTATATATATAAATCTAGAGATTTTTCATACTCTTTTGAAGCAACAGCTAGAGACCTTGTGCAAACAACAGATATAGTTATAAAGCAAAGTTTCTGCATCCACTCAACCACAATTGCTGGTCTAAATCTTTGAGTGGAGATCTCAAAGTCACAAATTGGAGAGTTTGTATGCAATGGTTTCACAATAGAAGAATCCACGGATTCGGAGCTACGTGTGATCATGTCATTAAGTACTACACAAAATAACAGTTGATTTAAGGTTAAGTCTATTGTACAAACTTCAAACCTGTTAGTAAAATATTGCATTGATTGTTTAGATTAAATCCTCCTTAGATTTTTTACTTTGAAATAATAATTTTAAAAGTTTTCTTGAGTCATCATTCTTGGTGCTCATGTGATCTATGCTTGTTTAATGTTTAATTGATTCAGATGCATAATTAATCTAATTAATTATTCGGCTAAGGTTTGGTAAAATTTGGGACAACTGGGTCTAAAACCCTAACATCTCCAATTGGTGCATTCACGTCTCTTGTTTCTTGCATGCCAATATGAAGTGAACTTGTGAGATAGAGCAATATTGAGGCATGCATGCTAGATTTACAAACATGAAATTTTTATCACTATATACACCACGTAAAAATAGTAGGGTAAACTATGTATTTGGTCCCTATTTTTTACATCATATTTTAATTTGGTCAATAACCTTTCAATTGTGTCAATTTAGTCTCTAACCTTTCAGTAATGTTATATTAATTTAATCCTTGCCGTTATCTTTTAAATGAAAATTGTTGATGTGACAAACGGTCAAAATAAAAAAATTAGTTTATTGTCATATCAACGGAAAATAATTTTTTATTTTGGCTGTTAACCACGTCAGTAATTTCCATCCAAAAGATAACAGTAAAAACTAAATTAACACAGCACTGAAATGTGAGAGACTAAATTGAAATATAGTGTAAATTATTTGGACTAAATACATAATTTACCCAAAATAGTAAATTACCGTCACAAATTTCAACCTGAGTTACAAGAAGTGCATTAACGATTGAATTGAAGAGATTAAATCAAGACTTTATGGTCAAATGTCATTTTGTGTTTGAAACCTATAATTTGAATAAATTCATCATTTCACCAAATAGCTAAAAGTCAGATATGCTTCAAGTAATATTATCTTTTGTGTTAACATAGTTGATCGGGTTCTACAATAGTTAAATTTACATTGTGTTATGACTGCCTGACTTGTGAACATTATCCCAACTTGGTGGAGATTTGAGATACCTATTAACCGTTATTATTTTAGGTCTAAAGATTAGGTAGCTATATATATATATATACATATATACACATACATATTACCTCTTTTTTGTGAAGACAGCACTGTCCGTACAAGACCTTGGTATATCGATCCAATGGTTTAGGAGTGTGTACGTAATTATCTCACAATGAGCCCTTGTTATATTTGCCCAATTTCCATCTTAAGGATTCAGATTCCTGGTGCATACATGCTACATATGTATAGACAGGAAATTTCTAACTAAAACCACAAAAGAAAGCGAGGAACTCTCTAAGTCTCACATGTATTTAAGATTCTCTTACCTCAACTGAGGCTTATAAATTAAACATACGCTAGCTTATCTTCACAAAAAAAGCAATCAAACACAAACATGGCTGGAAAAATGGTATCACGCATTGCCGTACATGCTGCTCTGGTGACATTCTATCTCCTTGTTTCTACCTTTGTCATCGCGAATGATAATACCCCAGTTCCCGGTGACAGTTCACAAATAAGCAATTGGTTTCAAAACAATGTGAAGCCGTTTCAGCAGCGTAAGGGTTCTCTAGACTCAGAACTTGTTCAAGCTGAGGAAGGTGTTAAAATCATCAAGGTTAATATACATGGAGGAGGAGATTTCACCACCATCACCGACGCCATTAAAAGTATTCCGGCTGGGAATACCAAACGTGTCATTGTGCATATTGGACATGGAGTATACAAAGAGAAAATAATAATTAAACGTACCCAGCCGTTTGTTACCTTACACGGAAACCCTAAAAGCATGCCAACTTTGACATATGATGGCACAGCTGCGAAATACGGAACTGTAGATAGTGCCAGTTTGATTGTGGAATCTGATTACTTTGTTGCCGCAAATCTTATTATTCAGGTGCATATATATATATATATATATATATATATATATGTGTGTGTGTGCGCGTGCTTCTACAAACTCGTTCATTTTATATATGTGTATGTTTTTACACTTGTTTACGTACAATATTTCACATCAATATCTACAATTGACGTAGAAACGTTCACATTTTAACACATGAAAATAAAAAAAACATATACGAGAAAACGAGTACAAGAGTATAAACGCTCTATACATATCTTTGATAACATGTTGTGGATTTCTTATTACAGAACTCTGCCCCAAGGCCTCATGGGCAATCCGGAGCTCAGGCATCTGCATTGAGGATCTCCGGCGACAAGGCAGCCTTCTTTAACTGCAAAATAAAAGGATATCAAGACACTGTCTGTGATGACAAGGGCAACCATTTCTTCAAGGACTGCTACATTGAAGGCACCGTTGATTTCATTTTTGGAAGTGGAACCTCTATTTATTTGGTATGTCCAAACTTTTTCTAGTTATCATGTTAATGACACAAATTATTTCACAAATTTTTCTATACATTTCAACAGGGCATAAAGATTCGAATCATACATTTTAATTAGAAGCATGCATGTACCATTTGACCTAAAGTTCAATGGCAAAAATATTTCATAGTTTATTAAGTTTCTATAACATCATTTTTATATGGACACACTTGCTAACACAACTTTTATTAAAACAAAAAATAGTTTAATATTTTAGATTAAATATTATAAATTTAAAAATGTGCAAACTATTACGTCATTTAAAATTTCAATAAATAAAATCTTAATCAAGAAATAGATTATTATCACATCAACAATTTTGAAATTTTCATTGAGTCTTATTTTGTTTGTTTTATTTATTTATTTATTTATTGTCAATCTTGGTGATAAAAAGAATAATAATGGACAAATATTGTTTTGGTGCATGCAGAACACTCAGTTATACGTACTCGGGAAAGGTAATGAAGTCTCGTTCATCACAGCACATGCAAGGGACTTTCCCTCGGAAACTACTGGATACTTATTTATACATTGCCATATTATTGGCACTGGACATAGTACATACTTAGGCAGAGCATGGAGGGCGAGGCCAAGAGTGGTCTTTTCCTACACCGACATGAGCGGCGAAGTTAATCCTCTTGGATGGAGCGATAACATCCACCCCGAACGTGACAGGTTGAGCCATCTTTTTTCTATTTGTTTTCAGTTAGTAGTATTCATCAGAATAATGATTATTACATATTCGCTACTGCACACTCACCATACACATACTCCCGTCACATGGGTTAAAATCCTGAAGTGTGTACGGAATGTATACTGCTTTGATACTATAACAAATTATCAATTATCTCAAAAATTTAAATTGTTCGAAAATGGTAAATTTAATCATTGAATCTAACACAGTGATTATTGGCATTGCAGCACTGTTTTCTTTGCAGAATACAAGTGCACCGGACCAGGTGCAGACCCTGCTAAACGAGCCAAGTTCGCCAAGCAGTTGAGTGATGCTGAAGCTAAACCATTCCTCTCCCTTGGCTTTATCAAGGGTTCCTCGTGGTTGCTTCCTCGTCCAAATGTGTAGCTTCATTGTTTAGGGAGTAATATCGTGCAATCAAAGCTAGCTGGCATGAATGCGCAGGATCGCTCATGCAAATTAAAGTCGTTTTTGTTTTATACTTTATTTTTCGATTTGTAATAGGATGATTTCAAACTAATGGTTAAGGATTTGGTCATTTGAAATAGTATTGAGAATTTATTACCACATAACAAATGGAAGCTAAAAACAAGTGGAAAATTGTTAGTTATTATTAGAGTAAGAGTATACTGGTATTCCATTTTCTTATGTGAATTATCTCACTCTAAATTTAATTAAGGGTTCTATTAACGAATGTCTTTAAAACATATGTTAATAGATAATTTTAGAAAAATTTTAATGTCACTTTCTTAAAAAATATAAAAAGATGTTAAAAATTTTAATTACTTTTTTTACCATATAAAAAGTTTTTAAACATAGTTCTTAGATCAATACCCTTAAAGTAGTTAACTTTTCCTTTTAATTAATAGTCAAAAATGCAAAACTGACCCTCTAACTTTCACATTTTTCATTTCAATCTTCTAACTTTCAATTTTGTCAATTTAGTCCTCTAACTTTCAATTTTTGTCAATATAGGGCTCCGTTACATTTCTGTTTTTAATTTGAAAAAAAAAAAAAAAAAAAAACATTTTGTTCAAAAGACCCAAATTCCTAACCCATCACCGATTCAAAATCCTACACCTATTGCTGCTACCACTCCTCCACACAATCCCAATCCTCTCCTCCTCGCCTTAACAACAACAACAACATCATCAGAATCCTCCAGCAACGCGGCCTCATCAAATCCCTAACCAACCCTGACCTCCACGACACTACCATCGTCGTTTCCTCCTCCTACGGCCTCAAAGTTTACTGCGATTTCGACCCCACCGCTCAATCTCTCCACCTCGACAACCTCCTTGGCCTCATCGTCCTCTCCTGGGTCCATCGCTTCAGCCACCAACCCGTGAAACTCATCGGCGGTGCCACCGCTCGCGTCGGCAACCCCTTTGGCAAGTCCCTCGAGCGTCCCGACCTCGACCTCGACTCTCTCTGCCGCAACACCCTCAACATTCAGTCCACCATCGCTAGAATCCTCTCCGAGAACTCCGTCATCCTCAAGAACTATGATTGGTTTTTTTTTTTTAATTTCGAATTAAAAAATAAAAAAATAAAATGCAAAACGGCGTCGTTTAAGTGGGTTTAACGGCAGCCACTAACAGAAATGTAACGGAATCCTACATTGACAAAAATTGAAAGTTAGAGGACTGAATTAACAAAACTGAAAGTTAGAGAACTGAAATGAAAAAATGTGAAAGTTAGAGGGTCAATTTTGCATTTTTGCCTAATTAAATAAGATCAGCTAACCATTATTAATAAGAAGAAGGATTACTTCATTGTACTTTTGGAGTATTAAATAATTACTCATCATAATAAATTCTTAAAACAAATAAAATTATAAATGTTGGAATATTACCCCATTTGAAAAAGTTAAATATTTCAATTTGAAAACAATTATGTATATTATATATTTCCCTATAAAACTTTCACTCACATTGCATACCTAACAAACTAAAGTAATAAACATAGGAAAAAGAAATAATCCAAATGATACATTTAGTACAGATCTTTCAATTGCTTATTAAACTACATCAAATTTAGCTACTATTTTTGCGGTTGCTAAAATAGATGTTTACAGTGAATAGTCCTAAAACCTAATAATATTATTGTAGAATGTCTTTTAGATCACACGATGATGGAATGGTTTAACTTGCACCTTGATTGAACAAAGGAAAAAAAATCCCACGTCATTCTTTACCAATATTTTACAAAATACATTTGCAAAGTATTTTCTTTCAATATTTGCAAGATAGTCATGCAAAAAAAAAAAAAAAAAGAAGAAGAAAGAAAAAGATACTCGTACAACAAATGCCTAGAACTTGTGATCGTAATAGGGGTGGAATCTTAATTAGCGAGGAACTTTTGAGTTCATGCCAGGATGAGCGATACGGATTAAGGACTGATGAAGGGAAATATTGTTGGTGACAACTGAATTTTTATGTTATGCTTGAATCTAATATTTTTGAAAACTATAGTTCAAATATATCTCCCTACCCATGGTTGTATTATACCAATCGGATTATTATTAAAAAAAGAAAGTAATATTACAATATTTGGCAAACTTCTATGATTCTTTTTTATTTTTTGACAATTTGATAATTAAGGAAGGAAAATTTGAACCTTAGACATCATTTTTTGAAACATTATGAGATACTAGTTGAGTTACTAGACTCTTATTCCTCTAACGGAATTTTAATACAAAAGACTTACAATTAATTGGTATGATAACGAAAATAATTAGTTGCACTTCTAAAATTATGGGTTCTAATAACTACATCACTTATGATCAAATAAAAAATTTAAGGTCAAATTCCGTCATTTCAAAAATCCAATCGATATCTTCCCTAATAATAATTTCTTGCAATCACATATAATTCTTTTTAGTACAAAAACAATGGATGTGATAGAATTGCATGTAAGTTAAGTGTTATGTCCCTTCTGTCAGGGAAAATTTTCTTCATGAAGTGCCTTCCCACAGGCACGTGTGGAGCCCACATGTCGGTGAGAGAGGCATTCTCCACACGTCGGTGAGAGAGGCATTTCATACACATGACGCACAAAATACCAGCTCCTCCTATCAAATCTCATTTTGATTGAGGTTAACCCAATCCAAATCCCAAAAAACACCCAATAAATTTGTAATAAAATATTCAAAGATTTTAGACAATAATGAAAAAATTTATAATCACAACTTTTCTATTTTTTACAATTGTGACCTGACAAATTATAAATAAGAAAAATATAATAAATTTATATAAATGTGATGTAAAATTACTCACAATTTTCATTATAATTGTGACAAAATTGTGACAAAACAGGTCGGTCTTCTAGAACAGACAACTATGTACTTGGCTGGTTGAATATGAAAGTTGAAAGGAACCCGTGGAACACGGTGTCCTGTACTGTTGTACACATCACATATGGGACGAGGTAGCATGCAACAGGTGCGCAAGTTAATGCACAAGATTATTTCTCCGGAGTGACGGTAGAACAGTGAGGAGAGACTTGTGCGGACGAGAAGAAAATGCCAAAGTCAATGCAATCTAAGTTAGTTCAAAATTAACGAGTTTTTTCCAACATAATCAAACAAAGCACTATGTGACATGATATAAATAAGAGCACCAGTGGAATATGCAATAATGTTTCAACAATTGTTTAGACTTCTCTGCTGTCCAAACCATGCATGTTACAGTAATCTAAACCAATCCCCAAAAAGAAGAGCCAGGTTATTTTTTTTTTTCCCTTCATGTAATTCTTAGTGTCAAACAATGCTTTTAGTTATGTTTTGCTTCTGAACCCCATTTTGGGTCTGGGCCAGTTTCTTCAAAAATCAATTTTCTCTAGTGGGTGTTAATTGCTTTTTTTCTTTTTTTTAATTCTGTACTGGGTTTTTGTGTGTGTGTGTGTGTGTTTTTTTTTTAAACCTTGCTAGGCTATGCTTTAAGCAGTAATATATCTTCTGTCTATGCAATGGTAGTTCTTGATCATAGCTTTGTTGAAGACCGAGTGAAAGTACTTGCATTTTGTTTATAATTTTTTTTTAACCAGTGATCAAATCTTTAGTGGGTTTTTTATTCTGGGTTTTAGTTCAAGAAATAGTCTGTAAGTTTTCAATTTTTATTTGAAATTTTTTTAGACATAATCATCATGAAGAAGCAAAGGAAGCAAAAAAAGATAATCAAAGACAGGGATTCAGAAGACTGGTGTTTTGAGTGCAAAGATGGTGGAAAACTAATGATCTGTGACTACAGGTGAGTTGACTTGCTCAGTAATTCATTCTTGAAGTGTGGGTGAGTCAGTGTTTTCTTTTTTTTTTTTTATTCTGATGAAAATAGACAACATTCATTATCTTTCCTTGCGATCAAGGGCATTTTGGTCTTTTCATTGTTGTTGGTCTTTGAAAATGTAGTTCTTAACTCATTGGTCTGGCTTTGCATGTGCTTCCATTTCTGTTTGGCTATGTTTTGTTGTTGATGTATTCTTGGGAATAGTATATAGTAAGAATGTTTTTGTAGCATGGAAAGGACAGGACAGGAGGGTGAACCTACTTTTTGGCGTTTTGTAAAAGATTCTAGTACAAGATTCTGTAAGAAATTGGTTTTCTTTCTGAAAGCACCCTTAAAAATTCAAAAAAAAAAAAATCCAAAAAAAAAATCTCCTTTTGTTGTCATTTTCCCCTTTTTTATTGCTATGGTCTGAATCATAAAAATTTGAAATTCAGGAAAAGGATACCTGTTGACCAAAAAGTCGAGATTGTAAGTGTATGTGTGGCTTTGGCTGTTCATGTACTTGTACACTCCCTTTGTTTCCACAGAATATTTTTTTCCAGAGAAAAAGTTTGCAATGGAAAACATTTTCCGGAAAAAATGACTTGTTTTCCTGTGTTTGGTTACGGCTTTGAAAATGTTCTTAGGAATATTTTATAACGTTTGGCTTGTACAGAAAATCATTAATATTAAATGTATGCAAGATGGTGGTGGTGATGGAGGCTATGGTCGAGGTGGATTGGTGGTAGTGGTGGTGGTAGTGATGGCAGTGGTGTTAGTGGCACATAGGAATATAGGAGATGAGGTGAGGACACAAGGGAATGGTGGAAAATGATTTCCAGATTTTGTGTTATTTTCCCTTGACTTCGAAATTTTTTTTCCATTGACTATGATTTTTTGTCTATAAAAGTGCCAAACATCAGTCCTTCCTTACTGATACTTGATTGTTGGTACTTTTTATTGTAAAATTTGGACTGATGTTTTAGGTATTTTTGTAGCTAATAACATATGAAGTGATACATCAACTGTCTCCAAAAAAAATTATCACTTTTAGTGTTGATCAATGAACACTCAAGAAAGGAGCTCTCCATTCATTGGTACCATCAACTGTTATGGATGTGTAGAAAAAGGCTATCTGGGGAAGCAATTGGAGGGATCATTTGTAGAAGTTCTTTGTGGATTCTGTCCTTGGAAAAGGTCAAATGTCAGTTTAAATAAGTATTTTGGGGCTCATAGATGGATCATGTTTGTGGAGTTTCTCTATCTATAGACAGTTTAAATTATTTTCTTTTTTATAAGTAGCAAATAATCTCCAGTTTAGAAATTTCCTTTTGGTCCAAAGTCCCACTGATTTTGAAATTGCCTCACTTTCTATCAAGTCTGCTGATTTTGTAACCTTCGTGGGGGTGCAAAGGGGTTCACAGCTATTAAAGATGATTGAGGATAAAAGCGAGTCTTGAATTCTAATAGTGAGGCCCCCTTTTATTGACTGTGCTATTTTATCTTCTGCATTAAAGAATGTGACTCTTAATGAAGCATGTTGTTTGTCAATCTCTTGTATAAATGAGCATGTACACTTGGATTGTTTCCATATCTGCTTGTAGATGCTAAGCATATACTTTTGTGATTTTAATGATATAGCATTTTTAATTATTGCGACTTAATTTGATAAGAAGATTGAGGGTTTACAGTTGGTAGGGTTCAATTCTTAGATCCATGCCTCCCAAAACACTCATGTGTGCTTTGTACATCTGTTCAAGGTTTTTTACAACTAAATTTAGCATTTCTCTGTGCACCAAATTAGGATTTTATCTACCTTATTCTGGTAACGTATTTACTCGATTTCAGGGATTGCCTAAAAGTTTATCATCCAGAATGTGTGGGAAAGGATGATTCATTCATGGAGAATGAAGAGCCCTGGAATTGTAGTAAGTCAATCATAACTATCATGATGATATTTAGTCCACTTGTTAATAATCTGTCAGAATGCTTTATAATCAAGAGAACACAACATAAAAGGGGGAACTTTATTTCTCTGAAAGGTCCAACCAGAGGACTCACTCAAAATCATACCCTAAACTTCTCTGGAAAGCTCTTGAGAAGGCAAAAGGCCTGTCCTATACAGTTACATGCCCAAGAATTGATAAGCAAAATGGTTTGTTTTCATAAATAACTCTTTGCAAGTATAAGCAATATACTGCCAGGAAGCTATATGATTACAGCAATCAAAGTTCTGACCTTGCAATCGACATCAAAGTTCTGCCATTAATTTTCCTCTTCATGTTTGTTTTGCATTGGAGAATTTATATACACCAGATTAAATAATTATAAAGATTTATGTTTCAGATAGACATTCTTGCTTAATATGCCAAAACACAGCAAAATTTTATTGTGTTTGCTGTCCAAATGCGGTATGTGGATGTTGCATTGGTGAAGTTGAGTTTGCACCTGTTAAAGGGAAGAAAGGATTCTGTGACAACTGTTTGGAGCTTCTTCTTCTTGCTGAACAAAATGCCGATTATGATTCTGATGGGGTATGTATAGGAATTTTACAACTTCCATTAGAAAGTTCTGGAAGTCTTATTATTGCAATATGTTCTATACCAATACCACCTGGATGTTATCTCTCTACAGTTTTAATTTGTCTTTGTGCCTTTTGTTTTCTTAGTTTTTAATACAGACCCCCACCATATGTAGTCCCAGAATGTTTGTGTTGTGAGTGTTGAGTCCCACACAGAGGAAAAAGTAAAGAAAGTGAGTAGATGATATACATATTGGGCATAACCCTTTGGCTTATGCTTTTGGGTTGGTGAGTGGTATCCCAACATGTGTATCAACACACTTTTAGTGGACTCCTTAGGCATTGCTCTTCCCCAACATTATGGCTGCTTGTACCTTACCTCATGATTGATGACACATTATAGAATATAGTGCTGTCAGCTTAGTAAATCATAAAGAAAGGGAAGAAAAGTAAGCGTATTAACTATCTAATTGCATGTATTTATTTCACTGCAAAATAATTACATGTTTATTTGAGGGATAAGGATAATTCATCGATGAAATTAGAAAAACAAGAGGAAAAAAGGGGAGAAAAACTGCATCAGAAGTTAATTTGATGCAGGCGACGTAAGAAGATTTTTATTTAGTATTATTTATGTTTGCAAGCCAATTGTATTTTTATGTTTTAGGTCCTAGTAGTTTATTAGACTATTAATATTTTAATTTGGAAGTAAGGTTATTTTCGTAATAAGGCAATTAGGGTTTCCTAGCCAATTAGAATTAGGGTTTAGCAATCCTTTATAAACAACCTATTGTACTCCTTGAGGAGTTAGTTGATATTTTGATGAATGAAAAAATGGCTGTTTGGTCTTTCTTTAGTCTAGTGCTGACTCTAGGTCTACCCTAAGTGTTGACTCTTAGTGGTTTTCTTGCTTGGTGCTGACTCCAAGCAAGGCCTAGGTGCTGACTCCTAGGTCATATCCCTTTATTTTATTGTTGTTTTCAGTTTTGTTCTGGTTGTCCTGCGTCATAATTACCTCTTGTTGTGTAGTTGTTCATTTTGAGGGGCTTTTTTTTCTTTAAAATTTTCATTCCCCCTTTTTTTAGTTTGGGGAGCATATGCTTGTTTTGATGTTTGTTTCTTATGATTGCAGGAAAAGGTGGATTTCAATGACCGAGAAACATATGAATGTCTATTTAAGGAATATTGGGATATAATAAAAGGAAGAGAAGGCTTGACTGTCGACAATGTGTATTCTGCAGATGCCCAGTTAAAGAAGAGAGGACGCTGCTCTGATTCAGTTAGAATAGGCAAGGCCAAAGAATGTAAAAAACTGAAAATCTCTGAGAAGGCATTAGGAAAAAAGAAGGTGTCTAAAGCAATAGAATTTATAGGATGGGGATCAAGCCCTCTCATTAAGTTCCTCACATCCATTGGTAAAGATACAACCAAACAATTATCACAATATGATGTGGAGTCTATCATCTCTGGATATATTCAAGAGAAAAACCTTTTTCACCCAAAAAAGAAGAGGAGGATACTTTGTGACCCAATGCTGTATTCTCTCTTCAGAAGGAAATCAGTGGATAAGAACCAAATATATAGTCTCCTGGACATCCATTTTGTTGCTAACTTGGAGCAATCAGAAGACGATGAAAGTGAGGATGAAGATGAAATCATTTTAGGAGAGAAAAAGAACGAAAATATTACAGCTGCATTTAAGAAACAGAAAACATTGAGCTCAAACAGAACATGTCAGGAAGAGGAAGTGAATCGTACTGTGAAAGAGAGTGGTTTTGCATCTATGGTTGCTGAAAATTTCAAACTTGTCTACTTAAGGAAGAGCTTGGTGGAAAGGCTACTGAAGCAGCCTGAAAGTTTTGATTGCAAGGTAGTGGGAAGTTTTGTGAGAACAAAAACAGACCCCACAGATTATCAGCGACGCACGTCTCATCAGCTCTTACAAGTTAGAGGTAATTGTAGCAGGCAATTTAGTCTTAGCAATTTTTTGATAACGGCAGATAAAATAGTGGTTTCTATGTACTTTGGACCATTTAGATTCTCTTTAAAGTAAATCTCTTTTTTATTTATTTGATGATGCAGTAATATGTTCTTCAAGTCATTTTAGTACAGTTTCATCAAAAAGTGTTCTCTTTCCAAGTTTCTGTTTTCTTTTATATTAAGTTATGTTTTTCTCTTTATCCCGTTAGGCATAAAGAAAAACGCAAGTGAAGTTCTACTGCAAGTCTCTAATATGCCAATAGACCTTAACATCGCTATGCTTTCTGACTGTGACTTCACTAAGGTAACAGAACTGTTTGGAAGTAATCTTTCTTAAAGTTATGATATGATTTGTAAAATCCTATTTTAAAATCAAAGATTGTTGTTTTTCTGTCACTCTTCACATGCATCATTTGATCTACTTAAACTTAAATGCAACTCTTGCTGGCTTAGTGTTGATCACATTGACTACAATCAGAAAAATAAAGAACAAATTTCTAGGAGTTGTGTTTTGAATTTTTAGGTTGGTTGATTAGGTTCTTCTAGGACATGGTGTCTTCTGATGGTTGGATTTGCTTGTTATTGATCTCTTGATCCACATTTATTTTATCACAAATTCTTGTTGACAATGGCATACTGGCCTCCTTATCACTTATCAGATTTGTTTCTTAGACATATGCTTATGCATCCCTAAAATAAAAGTCAGGGAGAGAGAGAAAGTTACTTCTATGTTTTGCATGCAAGCGTGCTTAAACAAGCACAAAGTTGAGAGATTTCAATTTTGTACGTTAGGGAATATCTATTAATTTCACAATAGTAGGAGAGCAGAATGATCTTGAGTTAACATACTGCCGTCTCACTGTCAGTTTTCTGTTTGGATTCATCATAATTGTCATGAGGCTCCCTTTTTGTCCTCCAAAAAGCCCTAGTAGGATTTTATTTTCAACTGAAATTTACACCAAAGAATTCCATTTAACAAAATATTGGACTTGGTTTAAACTAATATGTAACGCCCCAAAATCATAAGTAATAAAAGCCTATTTAATCTGAATAATCCATAAAAATATTAAATAAAAGAAACTAGCAACCTTGAATCTGATCACAAGAGTCAGAGCTCTAATTCACCAAATACAAAACATCCTCAAAGATAATTCTCCAATACAATACTTAATGCCATAAAATAATAATAAAAGCCTCAGTTCCACAAAAATAGTTTGTAACTTCTGTCTCTCAAGAATCTCTACTCTAGTAATCCATCTAATGTATCTGTAATGGGAAATAAAGGGGGGTGAGATAACTCAATAAGTGGAATTCACTAACATTGGGGTGGGAGAACAAACTTTTTAAATAAATAATTCTTTCAACAAATTCACAACTTGTAACTCATCAATATTTTGTCATCAAATATTTCATGTAAAAGAAAATAATATCTTTATATTGTGAGCCATCATAATATATACCGTCATATAAACATTTTCCTAGGCTTTTCTCATGGTCAACGTTTACGCCCCGTTAACAGGGTTGTGCTGTCTCCTTTTTGGGACTGGAACCTCCTTTTCATCCCATTTCTTAAGGATGGTTCCTTTGAAACTTAAAGATGCACTCCCTTGCTAAGGAGCTTCCTTTTTGGATCCTCAATAGTATATTCCCTTGCTAAGGAGCTATCAAATGTGCATTGTCCCCTTTTGGGACCATCCCTTGCTAAGGACTAGCTGCAGTATGATTGTTCCTTGCTAAGGACTAAATACCATACTGAGCTTCTAATCACGACTTGCCATAGGTTTTCAAAACATATACAAGATGCTCACATAAATAATCTATTCAAGATACTCACAAAAATAATCCATTCATAATTCTCGAAAATATAAGGATATATTCACACATACAAATTTAAATAAATTTAGGTTGTTCCACAAGTTTTTCCCTTGCTAAAGACTAAATACCATACTGAGCTTCTAATCACGACTTGCCATAGGTTTTCAAAACATATACAAGATGCTCACATAAATAATCTATTCAAGATACTCACAAAAATAATCCATTCATAATTCTCGAAAATATAAGGATATATTCACACATACAAATTTAAATAAATTTAGGTTGTTCCACAAGTTTTTCATAAAATGAATAATTAATGTGCACATCAAGAAATTATAAAATATCCATTTATATGTATAAAATAACAATATATTTCTTATATATATATAATAGCTTAATAACCAACACTGTTTTGGTCCCAAAATTAGTAAACACCACTTACCTCTTAGTTGCAAAAATAAAGGAAATCAACCTCCCTTGAATCACAACAATTCAGTAGAATTAGAACCTAGCAACACCAAAAATAGATTCATCAATACACAATTTCCCACTTCAAAACTTATTTTCACACTTAAACAGTTTTATCCTAGACAATAATGATATATCTAAAATTCTCCATTTATTCACGTAACTATCTAATTTACTATTGGAAGCCACGTATTGCCTTAAGTTATTGCTTAGCATTCCCTCTTGATGCACGGGATGTCCATTGACTTTAACATTATATATATAACTATATATATTCAACTTAACACCGAAGGCCACATGAGATTGCTTTAATCCATCAATCTAGTGCTAGAATGCTCTCTTGATGCCGCTGGATATCTACTGACCTTAATATTATATATATATATATATATATATATTAAACAAAAGTAAAAGCTATATAATCAATAAAAGCTTGGACCATACTTTGTAGGGAATAGCATGGCAATACGTGATGTAGCATGGCAATAGCATGACAATTAGTTAGAATGTATTCAGTATTCATAGTTTTTCAGCCTCAATGTTGGACTTAGAACTACTATTCCACTGCGGCTATATAAACAATTGCTATTATAATATTGTAATCATCACTCCAAAGACCCAAAATCTATTACACGGTTGAACTAGTGTGAATGCATATAAACCGGTCGACAATTGAGGCTTAGTGTGAAAGCAAATAAACCACAATTGAGGCTTAGTGTGAAAGCAAAATTAACCACAATTGAGGCTTAGTGTGAAAGCAAATTAACCACAAACTCTATTGGTTCAATTCAAAGACTTCCTGACATACGGCCATGATACAATTCTTAATCAAATATAATAACAATTCTAGGAGCCTTTTCTCTATTAGTATAATCATAAAAACCGTACCTGTAATCTCTACTTACAGCCACAGTGAAGAGAAGCAAAGTTCAGTAGTCTAATGCGGCTGAAGCAAAAAGGAAGCCTTATAAGAATATGCACGTGTAGCTTAAGGGGTAAAAGACTAGGGTTTTCAAGGCCCATATATGTACTTATGTCACCTCACTTGGGCTTCATATTCCATAGTATTTATCTTCTTTTTAATACCTTAGGTCCAAATTAATTTAATCCATTTTAATTATAGGCCTCCATTAAAAATTTACGTATAATAATTTAATTAGTATCAAAATTATGGGGTGTTACATAATACATCGTTGTTAATCTAATAATTTCATACTTTATTACTTTCTTTGGATATCTTTAAGGATTCTTTTACTGGACTTGCAAATTGACATATCTACTTTTCTTTGTATTGCCTTGATAGGATAAATTTTCAGACAGGATGTTTGCCAGTATTTAGGTTATCTTTTGGAGTTGCTGACACCAAAATTTAGACTAGAGTGGGCTTGGTTTTTGTTATCTTGATGCTTGCTATTTTAGCTCCAACAGATTTCTAATAAGTTCTAATCAAATATTTATGGCGGTTCAATATGATGTTTTCCTGTTGTGAACAGCTTAAGTCTTTAATGACCCTTAGTAATAATGTAGCCCTTATTGACTTGTTGTGACGAACGAAAAAAACCCATAGGGCATGATGTATAACTTACCAATAAAAAAACATTCCTTTAATTTCCCCAATATTTACGTTGATAGACCTTCACACAATGCAAAAATGTGAATGTAGGCATGCATAGACGCACAAAGATGTGTTCGTGTATGTAACTCATCAAGAAGTAAAATTCTTCATCAACTACCTGATTTATCACATTTACATTAATAAAATATGAATACCTCATGACCATATGTACTAGATATTGCAAATTTTCCCTGCCATTTTTTATCTGCTTAATTGCTCCATTCATATGAGCAGCACCCTCTTCCCCAACAACATTGTTTTCTTTAATGCATGGTACTTTTTTGCAGGAAGAATGCGAAGATTTGCAACAAATGGTTGAAAATGGCCTTCTAAAGAAACCTACTGTTGTAAGTTCTTTCATGCATAAATTCTGTTTTTTCTTATACAGTTGGAATTTGAAAGGTTTTAAACCCATATGTATCATTTGATAGGTGGAGCTCGAACAGAAGGCAAGGAGTCTGCATGAGGATATAACAAAACATGTAAATTATCCTGATTAGTGCTATTTTTTACATCTCAAAATACATTCTATTATTCCTAGAGTACTATACTTCGCACTCCCCACCCCCCCCCCCCCCCCTGCGCAACAAAAAAAAGGATTAGTTACTATAATCATCTACAGCTATTACTGTCTCTTCATTCATGTCATCTTTCCTGAATTATTTGGAAATACTTTTGTTAGTGGATTGAGATGGAGCTGGTCAAATTACAAAAATGCATTGATCGGGCAAATGAGAAGGGCTGGAGAGCAGAATATCCTTTCATGGAGTAAGCTATGTTATAACTCATAAGTCAGAACTAGTAATGTATGCCAAATATTGATGAATCTGTAACAGATTGTTGTACTTCAAATACTCATCCATTATAAACTAGGGAATCACTCTTGAACCAGCTGAAAATTCATATTCTTAAAAGGAAAATGGGATTTCCCATGTGATCTAAAAAATTTTTATTTATTAATGTTATGCTATCTTCTCCCACTATGTAGGTTAAAGTATTGAATTCAACCTGTCCATCTAATCAGACCTTCTATGAATTGGGAAATGCCAATTTTTTGGTTACCTTAACTTAAGAACATTTCAATTTCATTTATTCATTCATCATCGTAAGTCTATTTTTCTTGTTTTGTTTCTGCATGCATCATTGAAAATCTAATTGTTGTGTGCACTTACACATGCGTAAATGAGCAAGCAAGTGTTCAAGCCTCTTTGTGCATGTTTCAAGGTGCTTTTTTCTTTTTATCAAATTGGAGTGGACCTTAACCAATTCTTTTGTGAACATTATTTCAATATTTAGACAAAATAGAACTTCTCAAGAAACCGTCAGAACAGGAACGATTATTAAATCAGGAGCCAAAGGTAATTGCAGAGATGGTAGAGCTCAGATCTGATTCTTCAGACTCCTCTGGAGATTGATGAACAATAAAGTTTTTGCTGCAGTCAATCCTCATTGGCAATATCAAAACATTCCAGCAAGTAACTAAAAATATGATGGAGCTTTTCTTGCGCCTTATTGATCTGTACATAAACACTGTAGGGCGCGAGATTTGAAAACTCTTTCGGTTGTTAGAGGTATCAAAAAGCAACCATCCATTTCATTTTGAATGTCTGATCCCTTTTGTTTCTGATCAGCCAAATGTGTAGTAGTTGAAGGTCTGTACCATGTAATGTAAAGATGGAGGTGTACTTAGCTTTTCCTTACAAAACATGTGTTATAAAACCAATGGAAATTTTCATTTGCATAATGTTTGTTTGCTTATATCCTTGCAAGATTTGAAGAATGCCTTCGTTGTTATTTGTAGAAATTTAAGTATATTGGTTTCTCAGGCGCACATTGAGGGGCTTTATAAAAATTTAAGTATCTTGTGCCTTTGCAATATCTGAAGAATATATGCTTGCACGGTTGCACCAAAGCATTAGCTGTTAGATATTTTATATGATATGACCTCACTAGTTGCTACAATTTTTTTTGTTGAGAATCAAAAGTGATGTTTTAATACTAACTAGATCTATTTGGAATACAACCCTCAAAATGCTTCCTAAGATTCTTCATGCTTCAGAGCTAGCTAGTAATCATTGGCGGGATACAGACTTCATAATGCAGTCAAATCTTAAACATACTAATCTATAAATTAGGAGCAATTCCGAGATATAATAACATGATAATCTTTTCACTCACGTAATAGTGAATTTAATTAATGTAGTGTAGTAGTGTCTCTTTTCACCTAGAATATTCGCTAATTAAATTCATGAAAAAATTCAAAATTTTTTTTTTAATACTTTGATTAACATAAGACCAAGGCAAATAACCCAGGTTTACAAAATTGCTGGTTGAGCCGATCGAGCTGTGGTGAATTGGCATCATAGTAGCAAGAGAAGCCACGTTAATAACATTTAGATTTGGTTTGGGAACAGCAATGAACTGGAAAGTCATTCCCTGCTGTTGGAGAAAGTGAAGATCAGTTAACATAGCTAGATCACTCCGCTTCTTCTTGTTGCGAATTTGTTCCAAGTTCTTGCTAGCTTCTTCCAGTGATTATGATGATGTGATGAAAGACTCAATTTTTAATGCTTCCTGAACTGCTAAGTTAGTAGTACGAGCTCCAACTTTACAAACATTGTTGTTCTTAGCTTCATAAGCATATATTATTCTCTTCTCCTAGGTTCTTTTGTTTCTCTTCTAGGTAAATAACCGGACAGGACTCTCCACCAGAAACTGCTCGAATTCACGAAACCACTTACAGTTCGGAGTTGTTTTTGGGTGCGTGTTTTAGGATCATCATTTCTTGGCCCATGACGAATTTCAATCCCTTTCTTTTTATACATCATTGTAAGTCTATTTTTCTTCGTTTTGCTTCTTCATGCATCATTGAAAATCTAGTTGTTCCATACGTGCGCTTTGTAGGGAATTTAATCAAAAATCTCAACCTGTGAGAAACAAAACAAATAGAGAAAACACACGCTAAAGAAAACAATCACACGCAAAAGACAATATTTACGTGATTTGGCAATTTGCCTACGTCTACAGAGTTGCAGGGATTTCACTATTATCAGGGAAAGAATAAAGAGTACAACTTGCGGCTATAATATTTCTCTCTTACCCACAAGACAAGAAAATACTATTCTTTCTTCTTATGCGGCTGCTAGGTTATTAGGAATTATCTATCACAACTACACTTAGAGCATGTTTGGATCCACGGCTGCATTTTTGGATCTGCATTTTTGTTTTGTTTTTTTTTTGTTTTCACGCGTTTTTGGAGTATTGCGGTTACTGTTCATTGAACAGTAACCGCAAATCTTGACTTTCTGCAGTGAATAGTGCACATGTGCACTGTTCATGGACCCACAAATTTCATTTTTTATCAATTTTTTCATTAAAAATTGGTCCCACAGCACTATTCACACATTTAAAATTTATTTTGCTACAGTGTTTTCAGTTTTCAGTTTTCAGTTTCAGCAAAATAAGTTCTATCCAAACACACACTTACTTCTCAAACCTAATATATATATGTCAAAGTCGGCTGGAGCATTCCCTTTACAACTAGAATTCTATCAACTTATGTTGACTTGGGCTTGGCAATTCAAGTCACACACACGGCCCATTTCAACACGCTTGTATATATTGTATGTGCGTAAATGAGCAAGCAAGTGTTGAAGCCTCTTTGTGCACGCAATTCAAGGTGCTCTATATATGTTCAACTACTTCAATTCAACAAATTGAAGTGGACCTTACTAACAAGATTTATTGAGAGCATTATTAGAGCGGTTGTTGCTGGAACCATTTTTCTGCTCGAGCCTCGGCCAAGACGGTTGGAACTTGGAACGGGCGTTGAGGTACGGTTTTTCATTTCCTTTGTTTGGAGTTTGAGGTATAAGCGGTCACGTTCTGACCGGTTCAACACTTAACTTTAAACTCTGTTCCCTTCAAATCGCTTTGGTTCGAATGCTAAGATAATCAAAGTTTTTTTTTTTTTTTTTTGATAGAAAAATCTATGTATATTTTTATTTTAGGCTACGGGTCATGGTTGGACCAAACCATGTAATCAGAGACTTTACCAATTGAGTTAACTAGAATTCAAATCTTTAATACACCAATCTATAAATTAGGAGCAATTTAAATTGAACTTGATAAGGCAGAGTCAGTGACTGACTGGGACTAGGACTTTGAATGAGAAGCAAAAACTCGTAATTGTTTAAATTGTAATACTAATGCTCGTGAAAAGATAAGGGTAAGGTTTGACCGGTCAAGAGGTTCAACTGTGGGTCAAGAATCAAGGTGGTTGTTATTTGATTCTTTTTCTTGGGTTTGAAGGAGTGCGATCAAACCGTTTTAATGTAAGATAGGTGTGGCGGTTGAACCAGTTCATCGCTTCCATGGCTTCAACGGTCAAACTTTTTCCGGGATTTACATTAACTAGCCAAAGACTTAAGACTCTCTCAAGTTGAGATTATACATTATAATGTGCCTCATCCAATCTAGAATTCAGAAATCGCTTGGGATAGAGCAATCCATTTTTTTATTAATTCAAAATCATGGTTTTAAAAATCAGACCGAACTAGTTGGTTTAATAAAAAACCAAACACCAATCTAGTTTGATTATCATAAAAAATTAAAACAAAAGTATAAAAAAAAAAAAATGCTAGTTCAATTGAAAAAACCAAGAACCTGTGCGGCAATTAAACCAATGGTAAGTGGTAACATGGGGGGAGAGATTTAAGGGGGGGAAAGTAAATGTGTCATTGGGAATCGAATGACCCCTTTTTTTTTTTTGGAGGGAATGGAATGACTTGTCTAGTTATTCTGATGTTTTAGACCTTTGACGATTTATTTTTTTGAATAAACAGTTATAATTTAAAATTTAAAGTTAAACTTGTGGGTGCTCGAGGACCGAGAATGAAGTTGAAGGGTTGTAGCATTGGCCCGAGGACCGAAGATGAAGTCAAAAGGTTGCAGTATTGACGTGGTAATGCTGCAAGCCACAGGCCCGAGGGAGGAAGCTGCCCGGGGAAGAGAAGAAATGAATCATGGTGCTCTGTGGTATTCTAAGTGGGAGCTAGGATCTGAAGAGAGTGGAAGTTAGTGGCCAGTAGGGAAGTTTTTGGCCTGGTGTAGCCTGTTGCATCCCCATTAAATGATAGACAATAGCTTTATCAAACGCATTGATGAGGAAGTGACCTGAACAGTATAAGCCACAGCTAAAAAAATTCCTTCCACCATCTTCTTCAGATGTGAAAGGTAACAAATGTCAAAAAATGAGGGAGGTTAGGTAGAAATGAATGGTGAAGATGTGATGGAGGTAAAGGTATATAAGGAAAGGAGAGAGCATTGGAATTGGAGAGGAAAAAAAGAGAAAAGAAACAGAAGGAAGAATATTAAGAGAAGAAAGTGAACAGTACTACTTTTTATACAAACTCAGTCTCCTCGGGAGCACTTGTGTAGAGCCTGATACTCATTTGCTTCTGAATACAAACCTGATTCTTCCTTGTAGCTGTTCTCGGGTAGAGCCCATTGTTGTTATTCTTTCCCTCCTCTTACAAATTTTATTGATTTGAGCCAGGTTTGAAAGGCACAACCCATTACTCTAAGTGGGCTTGGGCTACAAACTTTTAGGTCCTTACAAAACTATTAAACTATTATTTATAAAAATAAAAATATAGAACTTAAATAGCAAATTATACTTTGTCAACAATTACAAATTAAAAAAATAAAATCTATTTTCTATGTTTTCATAATATAATTTATAAATATTCAAAATTAACCTATTTGGTGGACACACACACACACACACACTAAATTAACCTATTTGGACCACCCTGATAAAAATAATACACACATACACACTAAATTAACCTATTTAACGCACACACACACACACTAAATTAACCTATTTGGACCACCCTGATAAAAATATTGACTACCCTAACTTGAAAATTATAAGAATTTTAGTTCAATAAAAATAAGAGTGATGCTACATTCACAGCATTTTTACAATAATTTCACAACAAATCTTATATATTAAGCAGAAAGCGGTTACTAATTCTAATTTTGTAGATGTAGTATTACTCAAAAAATAATTCTATCCCCACAAACATAATCCTTAACCCCTTAAACCCAAAAAAAAAAAAAAACAAAAAAAAAACACAAAAAAAAAAGACTAAACCAAACAAAAATGAGTTAACAAATTATTCAACAAAAAACCCTCTTCAAAAAGAAAAATAAAAATAAAAATTCAAATTTGTAACTCTTTCAACTTATTACATAAAAATAATCTCTAATTTCATTTTTCTTTGAAAAATGGACTCAAGAATAATATTATAGTTCATGAGTTTTCCTTGGCAGTGCCGGTAATTATGCTCTTTTTGGCTTTACAGTTTCAATAATTTTGCTTTCCTTAATGACTCAACTCGTAGTTACAGCAAATATCATCGGTTTTTCCTTCTCTTTTATATTATTATTTCAATTCTCTTACTTTATTACTCTTATTTCAGCATTCTCAAATCCTAATTTATCTCTTATCAGTCAATTTTCTTTTTCTCTTTGCTAGTAAAAAAAACTTGTAATACTTTTTTTTTTTGGTGATGTTGATATATTTAAGTTATCTCTTTATTAAATTTTATATAATTTAAGTTTCTTAGTGACCACCCTAAAAAATATTCTTGGAGCCGCCACGGCTAGTAAGCAGTTTCATTTTCAGTTCTTTGGTCTTCCCGGTTTTTAAAATCATGTCTAAAAAAAAAATAAAATAAAATAAAATAAAATAATCTTGGGGTTGGATTTGGAAGACCAACTAAGGGACTGACCAGTTGTTGAGAGTTGACCCTTGATAACGGTGCGACCTGCGAATGGTTCCACGGGTCGAACCAGGCAAATTTGGACGACTTTTGTGTGCAACAGTGTAGAATAAGTTTTAGGGGTTGATCTATGTATTATAATTTATGCAATGGGTCAAAAACAATTGTTTTTAAACCGATCCAAAATTATTGTTTTTAAACAAAAATCTTGATTGATCACTGTATATATAGTTATTAAACCTAAACTGAATATATATATATATATATATATATATATTTATTTATTTATTTTTTATGTGATTTCTAAATATATTTCTTATTAATCATATTATCATATATATGAAATCCATATCACAATAGCATAAAGTAGCATATATTACAGAAATGAAATCCATAAAGTCGCATTACACTTTCCAAGTATCAAGATACTTCAGCGTACTAAGTTAATAATAACTAACAACAATTTCCAAATTGTTTGTTTAAAAAGTTCGACATTTGATTCACCACACTAAATATCTACAATAACAGGGGAATAAAAAAAGACTTGTTCCTACATTCATCAAAAAAGGACTTGTTCTTTGACTGATCCATCTTCATTCCTCTAGATTGTCTTATTACCTGCAACAACAACAACAAAATCTAAAATTACTATTTTTGTAGAAATTAATTAAACATGCCAAAATACATATCCAATCTCACCCGAGAATAGTAGCATCATTATCTCTACTTTCATATATGACTGTACAGATCACAAGTATTGCAAAACCAATGTCACCAATACTTCTCAACATCATACAAACAAAATATAAACTACAAACAACATATCACATGCATAACACTCCCAATGTCACCAACACATTTCAATATCTAAACAAATCAATTTGAATACCTCAGCTATTGTTGTCATTACACAAGCATATATAATACACCAATACTTCTTCATATATATTAAAATTAAGTACATTTCAAATTATTGATGAACATAAAGAAAAAATCTTACCCTGCTGCTCATTTTCATGACTAGCAACTGATGATCCTTGTGTGTGTGGATGTTGTTTATCCTGAGCATCACTACCCACGTCTATGCCCTAAATGATGAAGTAAAAAAGTTAGTGTACTAAACATATTCAATAATAAATTAAGAATAACTAAAAATATAGATTAAATTAATTTATAAACTATTAAATATTAATAACCTGGAAACCAGTACGAGATTGTTGTTGCATTCCTTGAATGAAGCTAGCCATTTGTTCCATCATATTAGACAATCCAGCCTTCGGCTCACATATCTCTTCTTCCTTTCTTTGTCTGTATTCTTCAGAACTTATTTGTATCCCTCGCAATGAACTATTACTCCTGCCACTTTTGTTAGAAGAGGTTGATCCATGTAAGATCTTTGCAGCCTTCTTTTTTTTTTTTGTTGGACAAAGCATTAGTATCACTCTGAACATCATCCCTATTTGTTGCCCAATTTGAAAAGCCACACGCTGAACAAGCTTCATCATTGGAATTCCCCTTCTCCAATAACATACAACCACTGGGACAAGCATGACTCTTCTCATTACTCAAACCTAAATCCTTAACGATCTTTTCAAACTCATAAGAGTCTTTTGGCACCTTAGCATCAGAAGGAAGCATATCTTGCAGAAGTTGAAGCAACATGGTAAATGACTCGTCGCACCAACCATTAAGACACTTCAAGTGGTACAACTGCCTAATGAATGATAATATGCTAAAATTCTTGCAGCCTTTATATACAGGCTGCTCAGCATCTTTCATCAAGTTGTCAACCGATTTTGTACCTTCATTGGGACCTTGTATAGATTGTTGTACACTGGGACCTTCTTCTCGTGGTTTTGATGCCATATCCTGCACGGGAAACAAAACATGCAACATGGCATGAATATCACTGCATTCATTAGAGATTTTTTGAAAATAACTTGAATTAGTTCCACTAGAAGTTGTTGGAGACAGTTGTTCCCCATGAAAAATCCAAGTCCCATAACTCTTCTAAATCCAAATGATATTATGTGATCATGTACAACATCTAGAGTCAACATAGCTGAGTTCACACAATTTAAAGATGGACATAAAATCATCCCATCCTTAGTCACTTTTTGCGATGCAAATTTCATGAAAGTGCACATAAAGGGTTAGCCATTATTTCAATTATTTAGTTTCACATTTATGCATTCAAACTTATGTAAGTGACGGTTTTTACAGTTTCAATGTTAATTCCCATCTAAAATAATCTCATTTTATAATTACCATCCAAACAAAACTTTACAATTCAATTCCCAAAAGGACGTGAGCAAACAAATATACACAAAGCAAACAACACTCCTAATGGAGACCTAAACCACTAAATTTAAAAATTGATGTGACAACGGGTGTAATCGGTTGATGTTAATAACATAATAAATTAATGTCAAAATTACTTTTCTATGATTTAACTGATTGGTGAAACATTAATTTATATAAGTTATGTAGTAAAATTTGTACTTTGCTAACATCACTAATTTATTAATTTTGAGTAGTAGGCTATATATTTAGTACTAAAAGCTAGTTCAAAATCCCTAATCATGAGTGCTAAGGCAGTAAGGCATACTTATCAAAAAAAAAAATGATGAGTGCTAAGACATTTATTAAGGTTGAATGGTATATTTGTTGCGAAGTCCATCTATCCACATAACAATCCGCCATTTTGTAACAAATGGAAAACATTTGACTTAACAAAATGGTCTATGTACCTCCAAGTTTGGACTTTGGGCCAAGAGAAATAACAATTGGATCAGTGGACACCAATAATGCTTCTTCAAAAATCTCTATTGCCTTGTGCGCATCTTTAAGATGGCCCCACTTAGTTTGTCTAAGAAGTCTTGCATTGCACATGGAAATTTATAGTAACGCAAAAAGTTATAGGACTCAGTCCATTTAGTTCAATCCTAGCAAAATATATACTGAAGCAATCTAAAAAAAATAATAATCAATAAAAGAACCAAAGAATCATTCTTGTTTTTAACTTTTTATAATGTGAGAACTCAAACCAAGAATGTGAACCTTTGGAACTCCATAAATTTCTAGAGACAAAAACTCGCAGTCAGTAATAGAATTAGCACTTCAATTGCAACAGGTCATATTGCAATCACTAGTTTATAGTGACAATCAAGGTTATATTACGAAACAAACAAGATAGTGAGCCTCTAAGATAACAACCATCATGGGAGAACAAGAAACTTCCCTCCTTTACCTGAGTTTTCTTACATTGCCACAAAATTCATGCACTTTAAATGCATACTCATGATTATTTAAGTTTGTCTTAGTGGTGGGAAGTCTTTGTTTATATTCATTATTGTAATGAGCAAATCATAGTTCAAATTTTAGCATCTACAAGGCTAATTATGTCAAAGAAACTCCAAATCAGTTACATAAATCATAACCAATGTCATAAGTGTTAGCACATGCACACGTTTCATATGACTTAGTGTCTGTTTGGGAGAAAAAACGAGGTTTTAAAAAGCTGTACATAAAAGCTAAAAGCTGATTCTCAAAAAAAAAAAATAATAAAAATAAAAAGAAGCTAAAAGCTAAAAATTAAGCTTATAAGCTGATGCCAAACAGACAAATAATGTGTCTGCCCTATAAGCTTTATTGTGTACATATCTTAGTCAAGACCCTTTATTATGCTCTGAATCAAGGCATATCAACTATCCTTATATTGGGTTATTGTAATACCAAATTCAAAATAGAAAATGTAGCCACTAAGAGCTTTACATTGTGATCGTAGGCCATCAGGCAAAAGCCACAAAACCACGCAAACCCTTCATATGCTCTCTTCTCCTCTCTCTCTCTAAACCTTTTAATTTACTTGCCATCTATTTTAACAACAATCATGCTTAAACATTGATAAAAAAAAAAAAAAAATTGTCATTCCAAATACCCTTTTCAAAAGACAGCTACTTATGATTGAGACCCATGTCAGTGAAGTAGTAGCATCCTAGTACAGTAATGAGGAATTGGGTTCAAGCCTAACTCTAAATCAGGAAAAGCATAGCCATCCATAAAAAATTCTATGAATTTAACAACACAAAAAGAGTAATAAAATGTAAGAAATAAAAAATTATATAGCTTGATAAACAGTATTTAATCATCACTAGGGAACAATAATATATATAAAAATAAAAATCTAAATCTAAGTGCATAGTAGAGACTAGAGACAATGTTACAAAATAGCATCAAAAGATAGAAGCAGCAAAATTCATTAAACAAAATAGATGATACTCACGAGCAAGAGAGCAAGCTTTCTGTACTGTGAGAGAGAGAGAGAGAGAGCGTGTGTGATCGTGTATATGGGAATTGGGAATTGGGAGGGAAATGAAAGTATTAGGGTAAAGATGTAGCGGGAAAAAAACAATGTGGAAAACGATGCCGTTTAAGAAAAACAAAAAAGGTGTTATAGCGGCGGTTCACATAAACCGTCGCTGCAAATATTCTAAGTTGTCTCCATTCTATTGTGGCGGTTTCAGGTTTGGTTCCGCGATAACAGTTTATAGTGGTGGTTGACCCCACTAAAAATAATGTCCTTTTTTTTGGGGGGTAAAAGGGAGATTCATTAAACGAATTAGATGAATAAAAAAATAAAAAAGTCTGGCAAATAATACCATGCAATGCAAGTCCACAAGCGGATTATCATAAAAATTAAAATTTTAATTTTAATTAGATCTCATCTTGGTAGAACCGTCCACACACGAATTAGCTTTGCAGTAGCAACGCTTAAAATGAATTTGGTGAAATCAGGAGTCTAACTCCCTGCAATCATCCAAAATAAGGGACACCATTAAAAATAATGTCACTACAAAATTAATTATTTGTACTCAAAAGAAACCTCCTTGCAGATTTTGTTGCAGTGAACGTCACTAAAAGGAGAATTACATGGTATCAATCTCTCCAACACAGCCTCTTTGGGACCAATGAGTGGGTAAATAAATAAATAAATAAAATTTATGAAGCATAAGGAGAAGAGATATAATATTTTCTCTCTTATTAACATAGGGCAAGTGAGATTGTATTTTCTCTAAATAAAATAAATTTATGATAACGGGTACCTTTAGGACAATTGTTAATACACCATTATAAGAAAGTTTTAACACTACTTTCATGAGAAATATTAAAAACTGTTAAAAAATTAATTATTTTTTATTTTTTCATAAAAAAATTATAAATTAATGCTCTTAGAGCATTAGTTAACTTTTTCCATAAAACAATCATGCTTTATATAGTTGTACAAAAAAAAAAAACCGGGGGAAATTCTAGTTCAAATAGGATTAGACAACATTTTCTACAATTTCGCTCAAGCAAGCCTCGAACAAAGGTGTAGGCGAAGTATCGGAATCCATTATTGATTCATTTGGGTGACATTTCTCGATTGTTTGAGCAAGAGCCACTTTTGCTGGAGCAAAAATTTTCAAACACCAATTCTTTGAGGCTTTGAGCAGCCTCAAAGGTTACAAAGCATGAAGTATTCCCAAATCATGATATTTGATCACAACTATTGCCAATGGAATTAACCAACATTAAAATTAGAAAACTCCCAATAGTTAAAATGACGAAAAAAATTTATGCACTGTGTGAATTACATGTAGATTGGTGTGACATATAGATATGTATTATCATAAAGAGAACCGAAAAATATGGATCTTAATTGGTAGCAAGCCAACCAATCACATCCTCTCGTTGTGGGTCTTCTTGACCTTGAAGAGGGGAAAACAATAGTAACAAAGCTCTTTTTTTTCCCCTAGCAGTCAAGTTAAATATATATATATATATATATTGAATAAAATACTATGATCATATAGACACATACCTTTGGTGGATTACAAATCACCAAATTGATGGATCTTATTCTTCACTTGCTTCACTAACTCCTCACGATTAAGTCGTCGAAGAGACTACTAGAGTCTATCCTAATTTTCACACTCCAAATTCTAGGGAACAATACATGGTATCCCTTTTGAGAGAGCACTCAAAAACTATACTTATATTCACTCACTGTAACTCTTCATCTAATGTAGGAGTACTTTAAATACCAGTAGAACTCACCTACTATTAGATATATGTTATCTCTAAAAGTTCTCAACTGCTAAGTTTAAATTACTCCACTACTGATCTTGACAACTCATATCAATATTAGTTAGTTTAAAGTTAAACTTACTTATCAAATAACCCATGTGGACGATCAATGGGCCATGGTTTATGGGCTAGGTCAAAACCAACCCAATTTCTAACAATATATATATATATATATATATATAAACTATATCTATAGTATGTTTTAATATATGTTATCTTGTCACATATAACAAAACAAAATTTACTTCAAATTGATGTTTAAGTAACCCAAAACAATTTTTTTCATTGAATCAGATTGTAAACTATCACTACATTTTAGATCGTATATCTAACCAAAATGGTCCATTGTTTCTCAAAAAAAAAAAAAAAAAAAAAAAAAAACAAAAGAAGAAGAATTAAAATGGTCCATTGAAAAACACACACACATACATGATAGGGTTTGAATTGAATATATAATGTCTAGTCCATAATAATTACTTTTTATTGTCAGATTAAAACACTTATTTTTAATTTTTTGGTATGTTGAATTCAATTCACAATCACTTAATTGGTGATAAAAAATTTTACCAATTAAGCTAGTTGGAATCTACCACACATCATCTATCTTCCTTTTACAATAAAATTATTCAATTTGGAATTGATGTAAATCCTTATGTTTCAGTTGCATTATTGGTTTGAATAGACAAATTGATATAGGAGATATAAAATAGTGTAAGAAGACATTGTTTCAATTAATAGTCTTTTTTGTGGGGGGGGGGGGGGGGGGGGGGGGGGAACTCTTGACGTTTGTGTTGGAAAAATCTAGAAATGCCATTTGAGGCTTAAGACTCTTGACATTAATAATTAAGTTGATAATTGAAACATGAGAAAAAATGGTTCTTTAATGTTGAATATATTAGTGTTTTGTAGGTTTCAATTAATTCAACTAGTAAAATCTCTTATCATCGAATAAGAAATTAAATATTCGAACACCACTTACACACAAAAAACCAACTAGTATCTTGGTATAATAACATAAAAAGCAATTATCATGAAGCATACATTATATATTGAAATTTGATTGTGTGTGTAAATATATCACTATTTTCATGTAATATGATAATAAGATGGGCTACAATTTCATTTTTAATTTAAAATTAAATCTTTGTTTTTGAGAAACTAAATAAATCATTTTCAAGTGTAACAATTAAAGTATAGTATTATTAGTTTCGTCATTTTTTTAGAGCGTTTCAACCTATGGCATCTACTCTTTATAATAGTTTTTTATCATCAGACCAAGAGATAAATCAGTTTTTTATGTAGGCGGAGATTGAACTCCAGATATATTTCAATGATGTTGGTCTGTAACAATAGTTCATGATGCCATACTTGTCTTTATTAATAGCATAAATAAATAGACTAATGCTCCTAATTGATACTACTTGCTTTGAATGTGTACAAATCGTATTTACTCAATTCACAAATAAAGTAATTGGGAAAAGTTTCATATAAGGATTTTATATAAGTTTTGTATCTACCACTGCACACCCTTGGTGTAATAGCCATTCCACAAGTATAAGTACTTGTAGAGTGTGGGAGGTAAGGGCCGAGGTTCAAGTCTCTAAAAGGGAGCTTCACACACATATACACTTAGATTAAATTAGAGTAGAATTTCTATTTTGTATTAAAAAAAAAAAAAACCATATAAGTTTTGTATCTCGAAAATTAATGCAATGTACTCTTTCATCTAGAGTGAAAGTTCAAATTTGTGTGAAAACACAAGAGCTATTTAGACCCCTAAATTAAAATTACGGCTCGGTTGATTTTACTCTAACTTAAACTAAGTGCGGAATAGAGTAAATGCAAGCAAATAAACAATAAACTACTCTAAGTCATATTCATCACATATCAACAGTAAAATGAAAGTTAAAAGAGTAGGGAAGAAGAATGCAAATACAAGATAACATGCCGATGTGTTATCGAAAAGGAAACCGAAGAACTTAGCGAAAAACCTCTCCACCGCTTTCCAAGTGGTAAATCGATCCACTAGAGAATGAGTTGGAGTACACAAATAACAAAAGACCCTCCAAGTCTAGTCTACTCCATGTACTTGAGCCCTTCAAGTTCCTGCTACCAACTGACTTAATGAAGCCTTGTCTTCTCTAGCTTTCTGGATCACGTAATTCAGCCCGATTGCATCCACCAAACAAATGGCTTCTTCTAATGTTTTCCAGCAGCACCAAAACCTCATTTTACACTCAAGATGGGTGTGGTAAGTGTTTAGGCTATTAATCTCTCAAGGATTTGGATATGGAGAGGTAGGTGATGTTACAAAGTAAAATCAGTAGATCGAATGCTTCGGGCTTTAATGGTAAGAAAATCACTTAGGAAACTTGAAAGGATGAACACACAATCAAAGGTGATCGGGGAGGACCGACCAAGAACCCTCTGATGGTAAAGTCAGTATTTCTCTTAAATTCTGGAATTCCAATCTCTTTGGAAATGTTTGAAAAACTTACTTTATTTTGGCGTAAATGAGTGCTTATATAGTATACACTTGAAGCGGTTACTTGTTTGATAACTTCCGCTATCGAGGAAGTCGTAAGATTCGGAGTTAACTTCCGTAACTTCCATGGAAGTTATATTGTTTGGTCTCATTTTCCATAACTGTCATTGGAAGCGGTTTGTAGCAATGAACCCCGATTTTTACTTGTGCTCTAAAATAGGAATGTGGAGGTCGTCTAGAACATGTATAGAGGAGCACGCTCGAAATGTATGAACGTCGTCCAAGCATCTTTTGGATGGACGACCTTGTCACGAACGAGGGTTCTATAAGTCCATTTTTATATTCTTGCCCTGGATGACCCTTATGGATGAGCTTGGAGTTGGTCTATTTTATAATACACCATCAGTTGCCCCCTTGTCCATGGGTCGTCTAGGGTAATGTACAACTTGATACCATTCTTTGGATGCATGTATTTATCTTAGTGATTAGGTGTGCCACGTGTCACGACCTTATTGGTGACCGGTCACGTCGATTCATTTTTTCAATGAGCATGCCACGTGTCACCTTTTGGTTGGTCATGTCGTTTCAGATGCTAAAGTCCACTGCATATAAATAGTGGAATTCCTCTGCTACCCTTTACATTTCTGAAATTTCCTTCTTTGACAACCCTCGTCTTAGCGCCTCGCCTAGAAATTTCCTGTGTCTATAGTCTCCCTTCATCTAGATCCAGGTATTTTCCTCATTCTCTTCCTCAGGTTTTAAGTTTTCTTAAAAAATGTCTAAGATTGTCCTTTCCTCATCTAGCAATAGTGTTGATAAGGCCATAGACGAGTATCACAACCCTAGTAGTTTTAGTGGTTGCAGTGATAGTAGTAGTAGTGGTAGCAATAGTAGCAGTGGGGAAAACACCACGGACGACTACATGTTTGGTGTCCCTGGGGTTCCCTTAGAGGTTCTTCAGGAAGAACTTAGGACGAGGGCTGAGTCCAAGTCTAGGGCTAGTACAAGTGCTCCCTCGTCTACTTTTCAAGACGAGGTTGAGATTGTTTATAGTTGTGCTATAGGGGTTGCTTCTAAGACAAGAGTGAAAAGGTTAGACCCCCTTAGGACTTGGTACCAAATTCTTGATGACCTAAACCCCAGGTTACTTGTGCGTGGGGAGTGGTGTTGCCAACCTCGTTTTGGTGTTGGCATTTATGAGGCTTATCTCTTGGGGGGTTTGAGGTTGCCTTTTAATGCTTTTGCTAGGGAGTTGCTCACTAGGTTAGGTTTAGGTATATGTCAGTTCAATCCTAACGCATAGAGGCTAGTTGTCTCTATGCAAGTTTTGTGGAGAGAGGTGTTTGAAGGGGATCATCCTTTTACCGTGGACGAGTTCCTTTACTGCTACAAACCCTCCGAGATTAACCAATCCCTTGGCTTTTATCAATTCACAACCAGAGGGAAAGATTGTAGGCTAATAAAGTCCTTAGTCACATCAGATAGGAATTGGAAGACGGAGTTCTTCTTCGTCTCCGGTTTTTGGGTTAAACACCTTGTTGAGGTTGACAAGGACCCATTTGCTCCGTATATAGGAGAGTTAGGGAACCTTCGTCTTGAAGGTACGCTTATGGTTGTCATTTTATTATTGGTTATATTTATTCTCGATTGTAGTTGTCTAACAACTCTACTTTTTTTTTTTCTTTTTTTTTACAGGTTTTAGATGACCTCATTTGAGCAAGTTTTATATTGAACAAGTCCAAAAGGCTTGTCTATACTTTGATAGGACTTTCCATTCTTTGGTAAGTCTTCAACGTCTTGCCACTTGGGGGATAGGCCTTAAGCCGTCTGCTGAAGCAATTGTCCACGAGCTTACTGTCCGTAGACGTAAGTTCTCTTTTCTCTTCTCTCTCTCTCTCTCTCTCTCTCTCTTTTTTCTTTTTTCTTTTTAGGGTGACTAAGATCTTTCTTTTCAGGGATGGCAACAATGAAAGAGAACAAAGGCAAAAAAGTGATGGACGAGGTAGTTAGGCAGGGGGTGCAATCCCAATCTCGTCCATTTGTAGGTGAAAAAAGGAAAAGTCTATCAAAAGGAATTGACTTAAGAAACCTCCCAAATAGGTGTAGGGAGAAAAAGGCCAAGGACAAGTCATCTCAATCTGGGGGGGGGGGGGGTCAAGCCCTGTCCTCCCTGTTCAGGATCCCTCCGTCCAGATTCTCAATATTGACTCAGAGCCTAGAGATCCTTCATTTGTGCAGATCCCGTCCAAAATCAATGCGCCTGCCTCGTCTCAACCTTCTCGATGAGTACCTCAAAACCTTGTTGAAAATGAAGACTTAGCCTGCGAAAGGTTTGAGAAGGTTGTGACAGACAAGGACGTGGCAGCATGCTATGACATGTCTTTGAAGGACTTTGAGCACTCTAGTGTTCATGGCCTTTTCAAGGTATGTGAACCCTTTTTTTTATATCTCGTCCTACCAGTAATGTATACATGTGTATTTTGTCTAACCAAGTTTTAATTTATGTAGGCAATGTCTAAGTTCATCGCCGCGTCTAGGCAGGCAATAGAGCTGGACAGGACGAGTGCAAGAAGTGGGCTGAGGTGGAGGCTAAGGCCAAGGACGATGCCAAAGAGCTTCAAAACCATATTGAGGAGTTGAAAGCTGATGCCATAGAGAAGGATACTCATCTTGATCACCTCCAAAAGAGGAATGACAAGTTGAGTACCCTTCTTGAAAAAGCAAAAGGAGACGCAATTGCAGAGTTCAAGGTGTCCAAGCAATATACTGACTTATTGGACACCAACTATGTAGCCGAGTTTGAAGATTTTAGGATGGACGCTATGGAAAACTTTCCTGAGGTTGACTTTAGCTCCATCAAACTCAACCTTGGTGGTGCTGCTACAAGCTCCCTCCTCCAAACGAGCTCAAAAGACATCAACATAGAGGACAATGCCATCACCCAGCCAACTCAGGACGACCCTAATGCTGACGCCCCTCCTTCATGAAGACGAGATTTGGATTTTTTGTTTACCCTTGTATTTTTTCTTCTCTTTTCCTTTTGTTTGGTCTGTTGTTTTGGACCTTTTAATGTAACTCAAGTACATTTATCTCGTCCACAGTTTTAGGACAAGTTCTCAAACAATTACTTTGTTAAGCTTACTTTTTATAAGGGTTTTTGGACGTAGGTCGTCCACCCTTTAATTGGTGAATGAATGTTTATTTCCTTCATTTTTTCTTTTACTTACTAAACATGTTGAATGGACGAATGTTTTTGTACCCAAGATATTGATTTCACCTTGGCTCGTCCTTGATAAGAGTATTCATGTTCAATATTTTTCATTGTTCAAATTTTTGCAAGTATAACTCGTCCATGAATGATGTTTCTTTTGTTAGCCTTATATAGGCTTAATACAGCATTACCCCTCGTCTATAGGTTTGACAATTCTTTACTTGTCTTTGGGTAAATTCAGTTTTTTGCTCGTCCATAAGTTGGACTTTTGGTTTGTCAAATTCCTTTTAAGGATTTTGAATATTTCTTTTGCGTGCACGTTTTTTTTCTTGTCCATTGGTTGGGCGAATGTATTAGGTTTTACCTCATCCATTGATTAGATGAATACACCTTAGGTCCATTATCCTTATTAAGGAAAGCTTATAGATGTTACAACCCTATGTCCAGAGAATTTACTCATCTTGGGCCTTAGCCTTTTTGTGAATTAATCTGGATGAAATCAATAGGAAAACTAGGAATTCACACAACATTATGTACATAACATAAATATCGTCCATAAGTGAGGCACATGCTCATAAGCTAATGCCTTTAGGGAATTTTAAAGATACAAACACATACTCCGTCCATGACTTCGTCCGTACATCACAGTTTAAAAACTAACATACTTCTGAGGAGTTAACACAATATATAATGCTAATAACACGTAGGTAAATAGAACATTCTTTGGCTCGTCCAGGATGATGCTTGTCTAGGCTAGTACCTTACTAATAATACCTTCTTAAGTGTTCAACATTCCAAGGATGCTCCAACTTCCTCCCGTCCAAGGTTTCCAAGTAGTAGGACCCTTGTCTTTTGCAATTGATAACCCTGTAGGGTCCTTCCCAATTAGGTCCCAACTTCCCGTGAGCTAAGTTTCTGGTTGCCAAGGAAACCCTTTTTAAGACGAGGTCCCCAATGTTGAAACGCCTAGGTTTTACCATTGTGTCGTATTGCCTAACCATGAGGTTTTTATACCTTGTTGTCCTTTGCTCTGCATCCATCCTCACCTCATCTATTAGATCAAGGTTTAGGCGGAGTTACTCCTCATTGTCTTCGTCTTAATACTTATTACCCTGTGATTGGCCATATGCACTTCTGCAGGTATGATTGCTTCACTTCCATAAGCCAGCTTAAAAGGAGTTTCCCTTGTAAGGGTTCTCGCAGTCGTCCTGTAGGCCCACGTACACCTGCTAGCTCATCTGGCCATACTCCCTTTGCCCCTTCAAGCCAAGTCTTGATGATCTTCAACAAAGATCGGTTTGCCACTTCTACTTGACCGTTTGCTTGAGGGTGGGCGGGTGAGGAGTAATGATTCTGAATTCCGAAGTGTTCGTAGAAGTCTTTGAAAAATGCATTATCAAATTGTCGTCCGTTGTCCGATATCAATACCCTAGGCACCCCAAACCTGCACACAATGTTCTTCCAGACGAAATTCTTGACGTTCTGTTGTGTGATCTTTTCTAGGGGTTCTGCTTACACCCACTTAGTGAAATAGTCAATCCCAACCACCAAAAACTTCATTTGCTTGGTTCCAAGTGGGAAGGGACCCAAGATATCTATTCCCCATTGTGCAAAAGGCCATGGGGCTGTCATCGGAGTGAGATACTCTGATGGTTGCCTGGGAATATTGCTAAAGCGTTGACATTGGTCACACACCTTGACATAGGTCACACACCTTGACATAAGCCTTTGCGACTGCTTGAATAGTTGGCCAATAATAACTTGCATGGATGACTTTACGAACCAATGCTCTTGCTTCTGAGTGCCCATATACCCCTTCATGAATCTCTCTCAATACATAGTTTGACTCATCCGGGGCTAAGCACCTTAAGTAGGACTGAGAAAAACCTTGTTTATACAACACCTTGTCTATGAGAACATACTTGGCAGCTCGGATCCTCAATTTTCTGAACTCGTCCTTGTCCTCTGGAAGTCTTTCGTCCCTGAGGTAGATGACTATTGGAGTCATCCAATTTTCTTCTCTTCCAACTTGCTGTATCTCTGGAAGATCTATACTTGGCATATATTGGACTTTGTCAAATTCGTCCATAGCCTCCCCTGCCGAGGCTGCTTTTGCCAAAGCATCTGCCTCCATGTTCTCCTCTCTAGGAAGTTGAACAAAACTTGCTTCTTTGAACTTCTTAACGAGCTGCCTTACCTTGTTTAGATACTTCTTCATCCGGCCTTCTTTAGCTTCACACATTCCATTCACTTTATTAATGACTAACTGAGAATCTCCTTGGACTATTACTGACTCCACCACTAGAGACTTAGCCAATTCTAGTCCTTTAAGGAGAGCTTCATATTCGGCCTCATTGTTGGTGGTTTGATATTTTAGACGAGCTGCGTACCTCAACTTGTCTCCTTTCGGGGATTTGAGTATGACTCCAATTCCTCATGCATATAATGTGGATGAGCCCTCCACATTGATGACCTATTTTTGAGCTTCGTCTAGTTCGTCTAGTTCTCCTTGACTCGGGGTAAACTCCGCAATGAAATCTGCCAGTACTTGTGTTTTTATCGCATTTCTTGGCTAGTACTTGACATCAAACTCACTAAGTTCTATGGCCCATTGGATCAGTTGTCCAGCGGCTTCCAACTTGTTCATTGCCTTCTTTAATGAATGATCTATCAAGACATTGATGACGTGAGCTTGGAAATAATGCCTTAACTTCCTTGAAGTTGTGACCAAAGTGAAGGCTAGTTTTTCCATCATTGGATATCGTCCTTCCGCCCTTCTCAGCGCTCGGCTTGTATAGTAGACCAACTTCTACACCCTTCCTTCTTCTCTAATCAAAGTTGAGCTCACTGCATCTGGGGACACTGCTAAATACAAATACAACTCTTCGCCAAGCACAGACGAACTCAACAAGGGAGCCATAGTGAGGTAGGTCTTCAGGTCATGGAAAGCTTTCTGACAACTCGTCCGTCCATTCAAACGTTTTTTTAAGAACCTTGAAAAACAGTAAACATTTGTTAGTAGCTTTGGAGACAAACTTGTTAAGGGCAGCAACTTGTCCGTAGGAATGGCAATGGGTCGAGTTTGGGCTGGGTTTCTTTATATCCAGACCTGACCCGCGGGTCAGGACTCACGACCCAGACCCGCCTCGATTATTAATCAGATTTTTTTTCGGGGCCCAGACCCGCTCCGTCGGGCCCCGGCCCAAAATCATACACCCATAAATCAGAACAATCCCAAAATCACAAATAACAGAATATATATGTAATTTTCTTGGCAATCACAGCATTTTCTTGCCATCCAAACGGATGCCAAGATCTAACAAACCAATCTGTACAATAAATCCAACAAATCCCATAAATTTTTGCAAACCTAGAAATAAACTCAGCAAATATGAAAATCTTAGCAACGAAACACCAAAAAAAACCCAACAAATTTAGCTCCCAAAAAAAAGCCCAAACCCAGATTTTGCTCACAAAAACATGAAAAGAACCTTCGAATCAGGTCCTCTAATTCCCCTAATCACATAAAACTTCTCATCCATGAACACACCAGAACACATCTTCCTCGGCTTCTTCATCGGCGGCAGAGTCTCCTAAGACTTCGTCTCCAAATTGTACAACTTCGCCAAATCCAATATGTTTGATCGCTTGAGGGATTGAGAGTGCTTGAGGAAGGGCGGAGACAGCGCCGGCAGTGAGATTGAGAGTGAGTGAGAGTGGGAGAGGAGAGTGGCGGCTGGTGAGTGTGTTGTGAAATGAGAGAGGATTAGTTTTAGGGTTTATAAGTGTATATATATATATATATATATATATAGGAGGGGTTTTTTTTTTTTAATTTTCTTAACTTGTAATCGGGTCGGGTTGGGTCCGGGTTCGGGTCAGGTTTTACAAAAAACCCGGACCCGCTTCGGGTTTTTTTTAAAAAACCCAAACCCGACCCTATTCTTTATCGGGCCGGGTAAAACCTGACCCATTAGGGTCGGGCCGGACCGGGTACCCGCTGATCGGGCCACAATTGCCATCCCTACTCGTCCGATAAGAGACTGGACTTCTTTGATACTTCGGGAAGGCTTCATATCCAATATTGCTCAAATCTTATCAGGATTTGCCTCAATTCCCCTATGCGAAACCATGAATCCGAGGAATTTTCCTGATGAAACTCCGAAAGCACACTTTCTAGGATTCAAATTCATGTTGTACTGCCTAAGCGTATCAAAGGTTTCTTGTAGGTCATCCAAGTGTTTCCCCTCGACCAGACTCTTCACCAGCATATCATCTACATAGACTTCTACATTTCGTCCGATCTGTGGACAAAACATATGGTTAACTAACCTTTGGTATGTTGCCCTTGTGTTCTTTAGACCGAAGGGCATCACCTTGTAACAAAACAAGCCTTGACTGGTGATAAAGGATGTCTTCTTTTGGTCTGCCTCGTCCATCCTTATCTGATTGTATCCAGAGAAAGCATCCATGAAACTTAGCAATCTATGACCTGCAGTCGAGTCCACCAACTGATCAATACACGACAATGGATAGCTATCCTTGGGGCAGACTTTGTTTAGATCGGTGAAGCCCACACACATCCTCCATTTGCCATTAGCCTTCTTGACCATTACTACATTGGCCAACTAGTCTGGATAATAAGGGCCTGTTTGGGTAAGGATTTTTCATCACTCAATTTCCATCACTCAATTTCCATCACTCAATTTCCATCACTCATCACTCATCACTCATAACTCATCACTCATCACTCATCACTCAATTTTTCACATCCGTTTGCCTTCATCACTCAGTTTTCATCACTCACTATTTTTCACACTATTTAGAGGGCCCACACCTGTCACGGTACAGTGTTTTTTTTTTTTTTTTAACTAGCAGCTTTTTTTTTTTTTTTTTCCCTCCTGGGTTGGCTGTTCGGTCTGGGTTTTTTTTTTTTTTTTTTTTTTTTTTCACTAAGTTTGGTGAGTCTAGGTACTTAAAAAAAAAAAAAAAAAAAAAAAAAAAAAAAAAAAAGGCCAACGCCAACCCAGAAAAGAAAAAAAAAAAAAAAAAAAAAGACAAACAAAACAAACAGCCAACGCCAACCCAGAAAAGAAAAAGAAAAAGGAAAAAAAAAAAATCCAACGCCAACCCAGAAAAGAAAAAAAAAAAAAAAAAAAAAAAAAAAAAAAAAAAAAAAAAAAGACAAACAAAACAAACAGCCAACGCCAACCCAGAAAAGAAAAAGAAAAAGGAAAAAAAAAAAAAAAAAAAAAAACAGCCAACGCCAACCCCGAAAAAAAAAAAAAAAAAAAAAAAAAAAAAAGTCAAAAGGTGGTCAAAAGTTGCGGCTGTGGGTCCCTCATGTGTGTTTATTTACGGAAATGCCATTGAGTTATGAGTTATGAAAACTGAAAACAGCCTTTTGTTGTTTTCAGTTTCCATAACTCATAACTCAAAAATCAGAGAATTGAGTGATGGAAACAGAGTTATGGAAACAGAGTTATCATTTGGCCAAACAACCTTTTTGCTATGGGTCCCACCATTTTTGAGTTATGAGTTATGGAAACTGAGAATTGAGTTACGGAAACACCTTACCCAAACAGGCTCTAAATCTCTCGAATAAACTTTGCTACAGTCAACTTTTGAACTTCTTCTTTAATGACATTGTCTCTCTCAGGGGCAAACACTCTTTTCTTCTGTCATACAGGCTTAGAGGAAGGATATACATTTAAACGATGGGTAATGACACTAGGGTTTATACCCGGCATATCCTCATGACTCCATGCAAACACATCAATGCTTTTCTTTAAAAACTGGACAAGATCTTGCTTTGTCTTCTTTTCCATATCCACTCTAATCCTTGTATACCTCTCAGGGTTATTCTCGTCCAAAGGAATGTCTTCCAACGCTTCAGTGGGCTCTGCCACAACTCTTCTTTCCTCAATGTTCATCGTTTGAACTTGTTCATCCATGGCCAACATGGCCAAATAGCATTCTTTTGCTGCTAGTTGATCTCCCTGCATTTGTCCTACTCCATACTCTATAGGGAACTTGACTGATAGGTGGTAAGTAGACGTGACTGCCTTTTAACTATTTAAAGTTGGTCTTCCGATTATGGCATTAAGAGGATGAGCAATCTACTACAAGGAAATTCACGTCCTTGGTTATCTGTTGTGGGTATGCCCCCACCACCACAAGTAATGTAATGGTGCCTACAGGCTGCACTTTCATTCCTCTAAACCCTACTAAGGGCGAATTCACTGGACGACGTTGATCTTGTCCAAGCCTCATTTGCTGAAAAGCATGATAATACAAGATATTTGCCAAACTTCCATTGTCCACCAGCACCCTTCTGGTCGTGTAGCCAGCAATAAGCAAAGTGATGACGATGGCATCGTTATAGGGGTGGTGAACCCTTTCAACATCCTCGTCTATGAATGTGATGGCTTGTTCGTCTGTTGCCCTCGTCCTTGGCGATCATCCAAAGAGTTGGACGTTCTGCACTACCTTCAAGTATGTCTTCCTTGACTTTAAGGATTGCCCTGTTGAGGTTCCTCCTATGATATATCTTATTTCTCTAAGCGGGGGTCGTGATGACTCTTCTACTTTTCCCTTCAACTTCTTGTCCTTGTGATCTCGTCCAAGGAAATTTCTCAATTTCCCCTGTCTGATAAGATTTTTCAATCTGCTGCTTCAAATCGAAACACTCGTCCGTGTCATGCCCATGGTCTTTGTGGAAGCGGAAATACTTGTTCCTATTGCACTTGTTGAGATCTCCTTTCATTTTCTCTAGCCACTTCAAAGAAGGATCGTCCTTGATTTGCATAAGAACCTATTCAAGTGGCATGTTCAAGGGCGTATATTGTTGACTCCGTACCAACAAGCCTACCTTCTTGTTGTCTCGGTCTTTCTTTTCTACCATCCATCCCTTCTTTGGGTGAGGACCTTGCTCAGAATGACGCGAGAGATCAATTTCCATACTCTCAGCTCTCTTCCTCTTCTTGGCTACAATCGCATCTTCTGCATTCATAAAATTTTGGGCCGAATGGACGAATTCAGCCATGGTTTGAGGCTTTTTTCGTAAAGCTTGTGGATGAATAAGTCAGAGTTAACTCCATTATGGAAGGCCACCAATAATAACTTGTCGTCCATCTCATCCACTGTTAAGGCTTCCCTGTTGAAGCGAGTAATGAAGGACCGCAAACTTTCATTCTCTCCTTGCTCTATGGTTAATAGGTTGGACGAGAAATGTTTGTGCCTTTGCCCTTTGATGAAATTATTGACAAACAACTTACTCAATTCTTCGAAAGAACTCACTGTATTTAGAAGTATCTTACTGAACCACACTCTTACTAGCCTTTTAAGAGTAGTAGGGAATGCTCTACACATAATCTCGTCTGGAACCCCTTGAAGGTGCATTGTAGTCTTAAAAGTAGCAATATGATCGAAAGGGTTACGTGTCCCATCATACGAATCCAAGGAAGGCATCTTGAACTTCGGAGGCAAGGGGTGACTGTTGATGGAAGCTGTGAAAGGGGAGACTGTTCGGTGAACTAAATCCTCTACGGGATTCGCCCTTCTCATGTTCTCCCTTATCTCATCCATAACCTTCCTCATCTGGTCCATCTCCCTCTCCAAGTATGGCACCCTTCGTGAAGTGGTACCCCTTGACTGGGTTTCGGGTTCAGCATTCACTTTATCTTCTTGACTTTGCGCTTGTCCTTCAACGCATCCTTCGTGTCGTTGCCTCCTTAGGTTAATCTCTCTGGTCAACTCTTGGTTCTGACGGGTTAACTCCGCCATGGCAACTGCCATGGACTGCACATGTTGAACAGAGGACGGTTGCATAACAGGCTTTGACTGACGATCACGGTGGGGATTACTAGAGGCATCCCTACTCTCTTCATGGCCTGGGCTAATGGCCCTTGATCTTGTCCGAATCATGCAGTCTTTTTGTTGAATAAAGATTAATTGCACAAACAAAATCTCTTTCCCACATATGGTGCCAACTGATATTACAAAGTAAAATCAGTAGATTGAATGCTTCGGGCTTCAATGGTAAGAAAATCACTTAGGAAACCTAAAAGGATGAACACACAATCAAAGGTGACTAGGGAGGACCGGCCAAGAACCCTCCAATGGTAAAGTCAGTATTTCTCTCAAATTCTGGATTTCCAATCTCTTTGAAAATGTTCGAAAAACTTACTTTATTTTTGCGTAGATGAGTGCTTATATAGTATACACTTGAAGCAATTACTTGTCTGATAACTTCCCCTATCGAGGAGGTCGTAAGGTTCGGAGTTAACTTTCATAACTGCCATGGAAGTTATATTGTTTGGTCTCATTTTCCATAACCGTCATTGGAAGCGATTTGTAGCAATGAACCCTGATTTTTACTTGTGCTCTAAAATAGGAATGTGGAGGCCGTCCAGAACATGTATAGAGAAGCACGCTCGAAATGTATGGAGGTCGTCCAAGCATCTTTTGGATGAAGGACCTTGTCACGGATAAGGGTTCTATAAGTCCATTTTTCTATTCTTGCCCTGGACGACCCTTATGGACGAACTTGGAGTTGGTCTATTTTATAATACACCATTAGTAGGAGTTGAGGATAAATCGTGTAGAGGATTGTGGGTGTGACAATATCTAACTCTTAAGGGTTATGGCTAGGGTTTTCTCTTTGAAAACTCTCTTCACAATATGTGGGTAATATGAGTATATATAGTGTGAGTAGAGACATGGTGTATTAGATATGACAAAATAGCAAAATAGAATGTTTTGCGAGTATCTCGCGGGAAGGCCTTACTCGCGAAATATTCGCGAAAACCTCAAATTTGGCACGAAATTAAAATCAATACAAAATAGTTGCAAATAACAACTTTACATGGAGAATTGATAAGTCATGGAAAATTATTAATTCATAATTAATTACAAAGGAGTTACATTTTTCCTCAATTCATATGGAGAATTGACAAGTCATGAGAAATTATCAATTCACAATTAATTACAAAGGGATTACATTTTTCCTCTTCCATCTGGAGAATTGAGAAGTCATGGGAAATCATTAATTAGGTAAATTGTAAATTATATCACTAAAGTTTGGAGGTGTTTGGATTTTACACCCTGAAATTTCAAATTTTGGATTTTACCTCTTGAAGTTTGGGAGTGTTTGGATTTTACACCCTAACGTTTTAGAATTTGAATTTTACCTTCTAAATTTTAGGGGTGTTTGGATTTTACACCCTAACATTTTAAAATTTGGATTTTACCTCCTAAATTTTAGGGGTGTTTGGATTTTACTATTTAAATTTGGGGGTGTTTGGATTTTACATCCTAAAATTTTATAATTTAAGGGTGTAAAATCCATGCAACATTTAGGGAGTAAAATCTAAATTATGAAATTTCAAGGTGTAAAATCCAAACACCCTTAAACTTCAAGGAGAAAAATCCAAATTCTAGAATTTCAAGATGTAAAATTCAAACACTCCCAAATTTTAGTGGTGTAATTTGCAATTTACCCTTATTAATTCATAATTAATTACAAAGGAGTTAAATTTTTCTTTAAAAACATGCATTAATATTTATGGCTATATATTTAATGGATAAAGTTTTACTCCAAACTAAGTTTAAATGAATCTCATTCAACCCATTATGTGATGATTTATAAAACTATTCACTTGTACATTTAATCATAGAGTCATGCTGTATATCCAAGAGTTAGACCATTTTGGATATACACCATTATTAGTTTCTTTAAGATCTTCTCTTCTCTTCTCATGTATGTGTGTTAAAATACCTAGTATTCTCAAAAGAAAAAATAGTGGGTTAATCCCACATCGGAAATTGGAAAATGAGCATGAATTAAAGAGGTTTAAAGCCTAAACTGTGTATCCAAGAGTTAGACCCTTTTGGATATACATCACTGTCAATTTCTTTAAGACCTTATTCCCTCTCCTTTATGTGTGTGTGTGTGTGTGTTAAAATACTTCGTATTCTAAAAAAAAAAATTTACAGAGTTTGAATTTGGTAAAGATGGAGTGTAAAATTCATTTTTTACACAATTTAATAAGAGATTATCATATTAGCTTTTTACTTAAAACTCAGTGCATTCTATCACAGTTAATAACATTTTAATAAACTCCCAATTTTGTTGAATTTTTAGATGGGTATTAGAATTGATTGGGTGTGGTTGTACTTATTCTTTAATATATAATAAGATGATGTGGCATGTTGAAATTGGAGATTATAAAACTTGAGTTTTACACCACATCCTTATATAATTTAATCTCTTAATCATATAGCTTATTTAGTGAGTCATGTGATTTGTGATTAAAATTATATGTAGATAATTTTATCAAGGGAAATGCTAACGAGTGCCCTAAGGGTACTGGTTAATAATCAATTTAAAAAAAGTTTTTATGGGAAGTGAAAAAAAAGTAATTATTATTTTGACAGTTTTTTTCATTTTCCACAAAAATTGTATCAAAACTTTCCTAAAATAGATTATTAATGAGTGTCCTAAGAGCACTCGTTAGCATGACCCTTTTATCAATTGCCACATAATGGGTTGAAGGTAAACTTCTTCCAATTTTAATTTTAAATTTTAAACTATAACATTCTTATTTGCTTTAAAAAAAAACATTCTTATTTAGTGTTCGCTATCAGTTGGTTCTAATTATAAAGTGCATGTATATTTAGATATCTTTCACAATCAGTTTGGTGACAATAAATTTTTCATTTTTTTCATTATTGCCAAGGTGGCATATTATATTTAGTACGTAATAAAAATTGTGTTAATTGTATGTCTATGTAAAAGTGATGTTGCTCCAATAATAATCTACAAATGTAGTAAATTATGAACAAAAATTATGAAAAAAAAGATGTGTTTCATTCTTCAATTTGGAAACTTAATACCAAATAATTGAATCAATATCTTTATAGCATTTACTTTAAAAGCTTGCATTTGATTGGTAACGTAAGTGATAAAATTTTCATTTTTTTAATCCAAGATAACAAGTTGTGAACCACTTTAGAATTTGTTTCCCTTTTTATTTTGTGTGGAAATAACACCACCCTCAGTTGTAAACTTGTAATAGTCAATAAATTACGTAATTATAATGAGAAAGTCTTTTTTTTTTTTAGAAGTCTCTTATTAGAGTGTCTATATATATATATATATATATATAATAGAGCTAACATAATATAAATTTCTCTCAATAAAAAATTTGACAACATTTTTCATACCAGTTGAGTTGATAAGTTTTTTTTTGTTTTTATCTAGATTTATCATTGACATTATATTTTTTACTTTCCACTAATAATCTGGCACATAGGAGGTATCATATGTCAAATTATTTGTCTCTAGAATTTTTCATTAAATAATGACAATTTAAGAAAAGAGAGAAGTTTGCTCTAAAAAGAGAGAGAGAGAGAGAGAGAGAGAGAAAAAGAAGAATCATCCATTCGTAGTAGTAGTTTAATTTAAACAACTTGTCTGCTATCAAATTAACAATCATATCATCAAAATGTAGCCCTCCCCTAGAAAGTTAGGATTGCACGCCTAATCTGAGCAGCCACTAGAACCATCCTATGATATGTTTAATTGCCAAACCAAAAAGAATAATTTTCTATATATATATATATATATATATATATATTTATGTACTCTTTTCATAAACAAATAATCAATTGGTGCAAACCATAAAGCGTGTGGACAAATAAATCCGTGTAATTCACGGGTAGTAGTAGTCGAGTTGGATGTGGAGTAGTTGTTTGCTTCGTTAATTTCCTTGGCTTTTCTTCCAAATCCAACATTTCTACACCATTTCCCACGTCGTCTGCAACTTGCAAACTCTTTTAATACATTGCAGACCAAACCTACAAGTCAACGAGTCTGTGTATCGTATCATGAATCTCCTCGCTCTTTCCTACCCTTTTCTTTCAAAGTTCAAAATTTTTTTTTTCTTTTTCTTTCTTTCTTATAAACGCATCATAACAACAACCCCCATCTTCTCTGTACCTTTCATTTCATGAAAAAAAGTTAAAAAGACTTTTCAAGTTTTCATCATCATTAACATACAGTACATATATTCTCGATCTCCATCAAAAGCTAGCTTTGATCTCTCTAAACTCTCTTTCTATCATCATCATCATAATCAACATGTTGCTTGTAGATTGTTCAAACTGCCGTAGAGCTTTAGAGCTTCCACCAGGTGCTCATTCAATCCGGTGTGCTATTTGCCATGCTGTGACTCGCATAGCTGACTCTCGTAGCCTCCAACCACCACCACCACCACCCTTCACTGCTCCGTCTCCTTACAACCACGCGCCACGAGGGCCGCCTCCGGCCGTGCACGGCCGCAAGCGTGCTGTCATTTGTGGGATATCTTATAGGAACTCACGGCATGAGCTGAAGGGTTGTATTAATGATGCTAAGTGCATGAAGTACTTGTTGGTCAACAAGTTCAACTTCCCTGAGTCTGCCATTCTCATGCTTAATGGTACTCTCTTCCTCATCTTTGATCTCTCCCTTTCATTGTTTATGTTGGATTTTTTGTGTATTTGTTTTGTCTGCTGTCTTATTTGGGCTGAGAGAGAGAGAGAGAGAGAGAGAGAGAGAGAGAGAGAGAGAGAGATTTCTTTTTCCCTTTTTGCTCATATGTTGCTGTTGTTTTATTCACCTGTTTCTGAATTCAGATTGTTGCTGAACAAGTCCTAATGCTTATTTGCTCGCATATGCATTATTTGCAATACTTGCTATGTCTTTTCTGTGTTTGGTCTCAATTTTTTGTCAATTTAATTGTATACCTACTATGTTATGTGTCTTATTTCTTTGATTACAATTGATAAGCAGTCCCCACTCATTTGTTTCTAATCAGAGCATCAAGAAGGGCAACTTGGTTCTACCTGACTATAGGAAAGTTAATTTTGATCCCAAGTTCATTATTTGATGGCAAGAGAATTAATTGAACCCATATTTATCTTCATCTAGTTGGAAGTGTATGTATGAATTCAGATGCGGTCCATATTTCCCTAAAAGCAAAAACTTATTCTTTTAAAACCAACAAACTGACCATCACTCAATCCTTACTTTATAGCATGTAACAATTTAGAACCAATAGTCTCCTCTCCTTTATAAAGGGATTCAGGGTTCGAATCCCCCTCCCCTGTTGTTGTAACTATCAAATTATCAAAGGTGTTTTAGAAATGCTTTTTTAAGTGTAAACATACAAAGTTTTAATTGATTACAAGTTACTAGATAATTATATGTAGAGCCACAATCTAAAAAGATCCGTCCTTTTAATCTGAATTCAATTTTTTTTTTTTTTTTGGTACTTTTTGATGTCCCTGTATTTTTCTTCCATGCCATAATCTGAGTCTCCTTGTGAAAGTTACTTCGCAGAAGAAGAAGCTGATCCTTACAGACATCCCGTTAAAAGCAACATTAGAATGGCACTGTATTGGCTTGTGCAAGGTTGTCAACCAGGAGACTCCTTGGTTTTTCATTATTCTGGTCATGGTTCACAGAAAAGGAACTACACTGGAGATGAGATAGATGGATATGATGAAACACTCTGCCCCTTAGATTTTCAAACTCAGGGAATGATTATTGATGATGAGATCAATGAAACCATTGTCCGGCCTCTTCCTCGTGGAGTTAAGCTCCATGCAATCATAGATGCTTGCCATAGTGGCACCGTTTTAGATTTACCATTTCTATGTAGAATGGATAGGTGAGTCCCTTTTTTTCAGTGGATATTATTGTCACACAAAATATTATGTTACATAGCTTTGATAATACAATGTGATAAGTTTACAAGACAATTTCCAAAACCTTATTAAGTCTCTGCCAGTGTATATTATCCATTGATGGGTACTAGTCTAGTTTTTCTACTATGTCCTTTCATTGTCCTTTCTTGCTTACACTTTCTTTATATATCTGTCTGTGTGTGTGGATGTAGGACTGGGAGGTATGTATGGGAGGACCATCGCCCTAGATCAGGTGTGTGGAAAGGAACAAGTGGTGGGGAGGTCATATCCTTCAGTGGCTGTGATGATAATCAGACCTCAGCAGATACTGACGTAAAGTTTTGGGCATCAGTTTATCATTCAAGTAAAATATAGTGGTGATTTAAGATCTGAGCTAATGTTTTATGTGGACAGGCTCTATCAAGGATCACTTCAACTGGTGCAATGACTTATTCTTTCATCCAAGCCATTGAGCGTGGACAGGCGACTACATATGGAGCCATGCTAAATGCAATGCGGTCAACCATTCGTAACACAGATGATGATCTAGGTGGTGGTGGTGGTATAGTGACATCTCTTCTCACCATGCTTTTGACAGGAGGGAGTGGTAGCGGGTTGAGACAGGTATGGTTGTCCTTGCAATCACATTGATTTGGACACATGTATTGTGAAAAGAGACAATTGTGCTGATGTTAGTGAGTTTTTTTTCATTGGCACATAGTGCAAACTGCATATGCTGCCTGAGCAAAATTTAGGGGGAGAAAAAAAAAGCTAAACTATACTTTTAGTTCCTGAAATATTGGGTTAAGTTTTAATTTGATATACATAGATTTCATGAAGTTTCAATTTTATCCCTGAAAATTTTGATTTTGAGCAATGTGGTCACATGAGAATAACAATGCCAAACAGAAATCAATGAGGTTGCACACCTTAATTTTTGCCATGTCATAATTTTTGTGACAACATCATTCCCATTTTGGTTGGAACAGACTAGATTGCTCAACGTTAAAATATTTTCAAATGCAAATTCAGAACTTAAAAAAAATTTAGGGACCAAATTAAAATTCACTTTGTTTATCAAGGGCCAAAGTATGGTTTAGCCTATAAATCCAAAACGCTAAAAATTAGGAGGAAATATAGGATTATAATTCTCTAGTTATTTGAATTATAAATAAAAATATAAGCACTGATCGTTATCTTGGTTTTTGTCTGCATTGTGTCTTTCACTAAGTTAATATTGTCATCATTTACGCATGGAAAAACTGAAAACTAGTTTTATATACAGACGACACTTGATTAGACAATGTTAGGGATTTTCTATTTTAGTGATTTAGAATTTGTTGGATTTGGGATTAGGGTGGCTTTTTTGAGGTAGCCAGGCCTCCTAAGAAATGAGAGAGACTAGAAAAGTATAGAAGATTAGAAAGAGAGAAATTGGTTATTCCTTAGTTGTTCATTCCATTACAGCAAGTACAATCTTTAAAGAGCTAGCTGATTGTAACTGCCATAACAACTAACTGTTAGTAACTAACTTCACTTTAACGATTCACATGCCAATTCTTGATCACATACATGCTGGAATTACAATAAGCACATGGCTAATTGGTCATGATCTGATCCTACTGCCAGTACATACCACTCAACCTAGGTTTCTGCTAACTATAACCTAGCTTGATGCTTTCAAAGACTTCACTCTCAGTCCAGCAGTACTTGTGAGGAATGGCAGCAACAAGGCAAGCCATTGAGACTCTAACAGACAAGAACTGAATTTCTAGTTCAGAATATAGCATAAACGGTTCATCAACCTCTGAAAAGTAAAAAATTTTACAAGACAAAAACTCATCTTGGGGGTGGCATAGTATTTTCAAGGCTAAAGTCGAAACTAAATAAATATGCTGAAATTTTGCTCTCTTTCTCTCTCACATACAAATAAAAATCATCTTTGTTGAATTGTAGACTACCTAAATATATTGAAATGAGAGTTTGACATACAAAAATTCAATACAAGCTTTTAGTCTCAACCATAATATAAGAATTTTAACAAAGGAAGCAGATTTGAGTCATCTGTCTCTGTTATCAATATTTTATCACGGTTATATACTTATATGAGACATTTTAAATCAACTTATGTTCTTCACATTACTCCTCTCCTGTTGGATAAAAAACAGCATATGAATTCTCTCCTGTCATGGCCAAAACGTTATTTACCCATGGTTTCTGATGCTAGAGGGATTCCCTTGAAATGCTTCTAAGGTGGTGAATGATTTTTAGGATTCAGTAGGTGATTTATGGTGTCTTTTTGCAGCTCTAAGAAGTGAATTTCTTTATTTTGAGTATTATCTATCCAGTGTTCTCTCATCCAACACATGAAATTGACTTAAAAAAGTCTGCATCTGTGCCATCAACGAACTTTCTAAGAAGTGAGTTTCTTCATTTTGAGTATTATATTCTCTCATCCAACCCATGGAATTGACTCAAAAAAGGTCTGCATCTATGCCATCAACAAACTTTCTAGGCAGCTCCTATGATTCCAACATGGTATTTGAGGCCTAATATTTGCTGTAACACCCAATGTTAGAAAGCATGATGACTCATCTATACATATGATTTTTTAGAAAAGTAATTGTTTGTTTATCTCTTTGAATATGTCTGATAGTGTACTCAAAATTGTAGTAGGATGGTATATGCTTTTCCATTGCACCAAGAACTACCTTTAATTCTTAAGTTTCAACAAGACATATGTTGTCTCCCTTTTCTTCGGTAACATTTATTAGAAGGCCTTAAAGATGCACTATAGCTAGATAAATTGTATGCCTTCAAATTATATCTAATAAATTGAAATTTGATCACATGCCTTTCTGTCTTTTTGTATTACTTATATATTTATCATTTGTGCTGATGTAAGGAATGCTTTGCTGATGTAAGGAATGCTTTGCTGATTTTCGATTAGTATCTTCTAACTTTTTCCGGTTTGTATTTTGCTACAGGAACCACAGCTTACTGCAAATGAACCGTTTGATGTGTATGCAAAGCCTTTCTCCATATAACTATCAGAGCAATATATTTTGTCCCTTGAGTGTGTACAGATAACAGGGAAAACCCATTTCTTGTTTCATTGTTTTCTAATGGTTTTTTTTTTCTTTCTTTCTTTCATTTTTGTTGTTCCCCTGAATTCTTCAAAGAAGGGTATTATGCATGGCTTACCTAACCTTTATGTAACATTTCAAGATTCAGAGGATGAGGATTGATGAATTCAACAAACCTTTTAGTCCCAAAGCCCAAATGGGGATTGAGTTCTTGAATATGCTGAACACTGTTTCACTGATCAATTAAATTTTCATTTTTCAATCAACACTTCATCTGAGTAGTCATCCTTTGTCATTTGGTGTAGTTCTTGAGTTTGACTCAAAGATCAGAGTTGCGTATTAAATTGAATAAAGGAAGTAAAAAGTGGGGATTATGCCATTGCCTTCGAAAGAAAAGGTTACTAATTGGAATTCTTCTCTCTTCATAGTCAGTCAGTCATTCCAAAATATTATAAATTAATAATAAAAAATAAAAAATAAAGTCAAATGAGAACAACTGGTAAAGAATAATACAAGATGTGAATGAGAGAAGACTCGTGAATTGGGAAAATGCTATCTCCAAACTCCAAAGGATAACCTGATCCAAGAAAAAAGACACTAGCTACACCTGAACCTGCATATTACTGTAATTTTCAACTGGCCTTTTATCATAAATTGAATGTAACTAAAATTTGATTAGAGTTTAGATTTAATATATAGTGTTAAATAATTTAGAAAAGTTACAACCATTCAATTTCATTTTCTCGTAAATCTTATAAAAATTCAAATTTTTTTGATTTACTTGGCATAAAGAAACACTGGTTACCACTTACCACTTACATTTTAATTTTATCTACCAGAACAATTAATTAGAAAATAAATCACATAAAATTAATTAGAAAATTTTATTTATTGGTATTGAATTATTAAAGCAATTAAAAAAAAAGTCATATTTTAAGCTCAAATCATGAGATGTCTTTAATTTGATTAAGATATCTTTGCAAAAAAATACAATTATCTTTTCTCTAAATCTTTCTCTCAAAAAAAAAAAAAAAAAACTCATTAGCCACGTGGACGGATGGACCACAATAGACTACACAATGTAACCGCTAACCGCTAACTATTGTTTCAAAACCGGTCATTGTCATTGTGATTCATCATTGTTCATTAGCTAAGGTCCTACGGAATTGACAACAGGAACCGGTTCATCCGGTTTTGACACTTTCGTACTTTCAAAAAACTCTGGAAAAATCATAATTAGAAGAGCATTCACGTTAAGTGATGGTTTGGATTTACGTTTGCATTTAAAGTTTGCGTTTTTTTTTTTTTTCAGTGTGTGAACAGTAATATCATATGAGTTTACAGGAGACAAAATGTACTGTTCAAGCACTGTTTACACATTATTCATGGGTCCCACGGTACTATTCACATATTAAAAAATTATTTTACGACAGTGTTTTCAGTTTTCAGTTTCAGCAAAATAAGTTGAATCCAAACGGATTGATGTAGTGTGTATTAAAAAGTAAAGTGTTAAAATTGATAAAGTAATTTTTTGAGGTGTTAAATGCTAAAATTTATAGCACCTTTGATATGAATGCTCTAAAGAGACATAAATAATACGCGAAACTACATTGTTAGTCCCTAAAATTGACCCTATGAGAGCAATCGGTCTCTCAAGTTTCAAATTAGTATTATTGATCTCTCAAGTTTTAAAAATGAGTTGCATTAGTATTTTTGTTAATGGCTATTAGTGGTGTAATTTATGTAACTAATAGAATAGTGACCTAGCATTTTTTTTTTTAATGATGAGGAAATTTTTTTAATAAAATAGTTACAATATTTTTTATACGTAAGAACCACAGAGACCCAATTCCAAATTAAATTTGAAAATTGAAATCCCAACTCGAATCCAAATTAAATCCCCATTTGTATCTAATTCTGAAACTGAAACTAAGTGCTCGTTTGGATAGGGCGTTTTCTTTGCTGCGTTTTCGTTGCTGCGTTTCACTCCTTTTTTTTTTTTTTTTTTTTCTTTTACATTTCACGCGTTTTGCAGAACCGGGGGACAAACGGCACTGTAGCTGCACTGTAGCGGTACTGTAGCGGTATTGTAGCAGTACTGTTTATGGAACCCACAGCCACTTTATTCATTAAAAAAATATTAAAAATGGGTCCCACGGTACTATTTACACATTTAAAAATTATTTTGCTACAGTGTTTTCAGTTTTCAGTTTCAGCAATAATAAGTTCAATCCAAACACACCCTAAAACGCACGAGAAGGTGGCCTAGCCTGCAACATTGCCTCCCTCCGCCGGTGATAGTGGCTTCCTCACTCCACTTGGGCCCTAGCTTTTCTCTTCAAGTTTCCATTTGTCACTCAAATCATAGTACTGATTAATTGAATGCAGCTCATATGTGGTTTAACAAGGTGATTAGTAAAGAAGAACCTTATGACTTAATTTCCAATCCCAATACTGGTTTTTGGGTGAAACTTATTAACTTTCCAAGAACAAATAAACACCAACTACCATAGAAATAGCAAAACTACTAAACTAAGGACACCAATTAAATTGAACCCAAAACAGATTTTGCCACACAAAAAATTAAAGCTTTAATATTATCAGCAACCAAATATTAAATTGTATACACATACACTTGGTCCCAAAAGTGTCCAACCTGTCAAAGACACAAACACAAACACAAAAAGAAATTCGTACACACATTGGGCCTAATTGGGTTGCACAACCACGAAGAGAGAAGAAAAAGTGTAATACTTGAGATGAGTTGGCTAGAGATGGGAGGAGGGAGTGGTGATGAGTGCGTGGGTAAGTCTTTGCCAATAGTGGCAATGGTTGTTGCTTAGAGGGCAAGGCCACCATCTCCAACAGAGGGAGGTAGCGTCGCGGGCTAGACCACCTTCTCTCTTGTGAGTTTCAGTTTCAAAATTCAATTAGGGATGGGGATTTTTTTTTTTTTTTTTTGATAAAAGACATAAACTTCATTAAACACAAACAGATAACGATAATACATCATGGAAAAGAGTTTGTTTAAGAAAATAAGGACTCTCTTCAATCCAAGCAACATAGTCATCAATGCCTAAAGCATTTTTAGCTAAATGATGGGCAGGCCTATTGCCTTGCCATTGAAGATGGGAAAAATTTACACATTGTGATCCATAGGTTGCAGCTATCATTCCATATACTAGAGGAGCAACTGACAAAAGTGCTAGAGAAACATCACAAAGAGCTTGAACAATAACCAAACAGTCACCCTCCACCACAAAATTCTGAATGCCAACATCACCTGCAAAAACTATACCCTCTTCAAAAGCTTTGGCTTCAGCATCAATGCTTAAAGCATTTTTAGCTAAAAGATGGGCAAGCCTATTGTCTTGCCGTTGAACATGGGAAAAATTTACACATTGTGATCCATAGGTTGCAGCTATCATTCCATATACTAGATGAGCAACTGATGAAGGTGCTGGAGAAACATCATGAAGAGCCTAAACAATAGCCAAACAGTCACCTTCCACCGCAAAGTTCTAAATGCCAACATCACCTGCAAAAACTATACCCTCTTCAAAAGCTTTGGCTTCAGCTTCAATGGCTCCCAAAGGTGTGTTCAGCTTCTTGCTTAAACCAACAATGAAATTTCCTTGGCTATCTCTTATAATCACACCGATCCCAGCTTGTTTCTGACTTAAGAAAACTGTCCCATCCACATTAACCTTGTAGACTAAATCAACTAGAGGCACCCATCTCGACTCCAAAGGCAGATTATATTAATTGGAATAGCCGTGGCAGCCCAATACTCATCAAGATACTATGTACACCAATGAAAAATCTGTTTTCCATTCTTTCTCAAACCACCATGGTGAATATTATTCCTGTTAGTCCAAAGAGCCCACACCATAGTAATGGCCAAAGTTGACTCTTCTTCTTGCCACCTTTCCTCCATTAAAACAAACCATAATAAATCCATGAAGCTTCGAAAATGTAATGATGACATAGAATGAAAGAGTTTTGAAGCTAGCCAAGTCTCATGAGCTTTCGGGGATTCCTAAGACAAATGAAACAAAGATTCAGAATTTATGCCTCACTCTTCACACGTGCCATCCCCCAATACATGCCTTTGAACTAAATTTGCTTTTGTTGGTAAAATATCCTTTGCAGCTCTCCATGCAAAATGTTTGACTTTATGAGGGACTCTCACCTTCCAAAGTTTTTTCCAAAAAGATCTCATATGACTTTCATCAAATATAGAGCCCCTATCATCATGTTTATCCAACTCCAAAGCAATCTTATAAGCACTCCTAACAGAAAAATATCCATTAGACGCTTCAGCCCATATTTGTTTGTCTTCAGGTAACCGAATACTCAGTGGAATTTCTCCAATATTCTCCACTTCAAACGGCATAAAAACCTGTTTGAGCAAATCCATTTTCCAAGATTTTCTATCCACATCAATAAGATCACTCACCAAAGAAATCTGTGGGTGAGAAACTCTAGGAGAAAGTTAGTATGAAGGTGATTTTGGAATCTATTTATCATCCCAAACCCGTATACTCTGTCCATTCCCCACACGCCATCTCATCCCCTTCCTCACAACTTCTTGAGCAGCAACTAGACTTCTCCAAATATATGATGGTTTCCAACCCAATGAAGCATTAATGAAATCACATTTAGGAAAATATCTTGCCTTGAAGACCCTATACATGAGAATTTTGACCTTGTTGTAATAACCATCCTTGCTTCACTAACAAAGCCAAATTAAAAGGTTTCCGAAGTTTAAAACCCATCCCACAACATGATTTAGGCACACACAATTTTTCCCAACTCAACCATGCCATTTTCTTTTCATCCTATTTTTGTCCCCACCAAAATTTTTGAATCATGCTAGTCAATTCATCACAAAGGGAATCAAAAATTTTAAAACAGCTCGTAGAATATGTTGGAATAGCCTGTGCAACTGCCTTAATCAAAACCTCTTTGCCAGCCTTTGATAATAATTTCTCCTTCCACCCAGAAAGCTTTTTAGCCAAATTTTCCTTAACCTCATTAAAAGTATTTCTCCTATTTTGTCCAACCAATGAAGGAAGACCAAGATACTTTTCATGCTGTTTGATAATTTGAGCTCCAAACCTTGTCTTAATTTCATTTTGAATACTTCTATCAGTATTGCTGCTGAAAAATAATGATGTCTTTGCCCTATTCAACTTGACCAGATGCTTCTTCATACACTTTCAAAACATGCTGCGAAGAATTACATTCCTCTAGAGAAGCTTTACAGAAGATTAAGCTATCATCTGCAAAGAATAAATGGGAAAGACTAGGAGCATCTTGACAAACAGCCACCCCCTCCATATCACCATCTTAAACTGATTTTTTGGTTAAAGTAGAGAGACCTTTTGCACAAATCAAAAAAAGATAAGGAGAAAGAGGATCCCCTTGGCGTAAGCCCCTTGTAGGGGTGATATTGCCTCGGGGACACCCATTAATATGAACAGAATAGGAAATAGAGGATATACATTGCATCATAAGACCTCTCCATCTGGAATTAAAGCCTAATTTCTCCATTATTTTTTCTAAACACACCCATTCAACCCTATCATAAGCTTTACTCATATCCAATTTAAGAGCCATCTCCCCAATTTTTCCAATTTTCTTTTGATTTATGTGATGCATAATTTCAAATGCTACCAAGACATTATCCGTGATTAATCTATCATGCACAAAAGCACTTTGAGTATCACTAATAATTTTTGGTAGGATTTTTTTGAGTCTATTAGCAAGAGTTTTTTATACTAATTTATAAATCACAGTACACAGGCTAATAGGATGATAATCTGTGATCCTTTTTGGATCCTTAATCTTAGGTATTAAGACAATATGAGTTTCATTAAATTTAGGAGGAATAATACCAAGATTAAGGAAATCCAATACAGTTTTAGTCACCACACCAGTAGTAATAGGCCAAAAATGTTGAAAAAATAAAGGAGGTATACCATCAAGACTTGGAGACTTCAATGGATACATTTGTTTCAGTGCCCTACTCACTTCAAATTCTTTGAACTCATCCGTAAGCATGATATTCATTTCCACAATTACCTTTGGTTGGACAGCTTGTAGCAACTCTGTAAACTCCATTGGATTTGAAGATTTAAATAGATTAGAATAATAGTCTAGCACTATATTCTCAATATCTCTCAAATCCTCCTTCCAAACATCGTTTTGGTCCAGCAATCCATCAATATTATTCTTCTGAAAACGGCTAGTGGCCTTTGAATGGAAGTAAGCAGTGTTTTGATCTCCACCTTGGAACCAATTCAGCCTAGACCTCTGATACCACATTGAGTCTTGCTTATCCAGCCAACAATTAAGTTCAATCTGTGTTTCCCTCAAAGAGACAATATTTTCAGGAGTTCCAACTTGCATCTCTAACCACTCTAATTTCCTTCTCAGTCTAGCAATATTATTTGGAACCGGGTTGGGATTTTAATTTCCAAATTTGATTTTTAACCTGGTCTATATGGTTTTTATGTGTAAAAATATTGCAACTTTTTTATTTTAAAAAATTGTCACGTTATTAAAAGAAATGCTAAGTCACTATTCCGTTAGTTATATAAATAACACCACTAATAGCAGTTAACAAAAAGACTAATACAACTCATTTTTAAAACTTGAGGGACTAATAGTACTTACTTAATACTTCAAGGACCGATTGAGCTCACATGGTAAATTTTAGGGACCAATAATATAGTAATTAAATGAATCTTAATTAAATAAATCATAAGTGAATTTTTTTTCTTAATTAAGATTCTTTTAATTACTATTCTAAAAAAATCATTTAATTTCAAGTAAAATTGAGAGATTTTTATTTTTATTTATTTATTTTTAAACAATGGGAGAATTTATTTTAAAGCAAGATTTTTGTTTTTAATTTAAGAAAACATCATCGTTTTAAAAATCAAATCTCATTTTAACCAGTTTTAAATTTATAAACTCTTTAACCAAAAAAAAAAAAAAATTTATAAACTCAAATCTCAGCCATGAATAGGTAAAGGAGCATCGTAGTCCAATTTGTAGCGAACCACCACATCCACGAGCTGCAGCGCCGGCTGGACCCAATAAAATCCTCACCACTCACCACACAAAAAGAGCTCTCTTTGTTTCGTTTCCAACTCCAACAAAAGTCACATAACAAATAACTATTCTATGGCTACCATCACCACCACCCACCTCTCCTTCCCTCTTCTCCTCTCCCCTTATCCTCACCACCAACAACAACAACACTACCTCAAACCCATTCCAACAGTGTCTTTCAGAAGTAGTATTAGAGTGAGGGCTCAAGGTGGTGTTGACAAGTTAGGTGATTTTGGAGCCAGGGACCCATTCCCTGCTGAGGTAGCGAGCGGTTTTGCAGACAAGGTATTAGGCAACGGAGACACTGAGCACAAGATTCTCATCCCAAATATCTCTGCTCTTTCTCTTTCTCAGCAGCAGTGTACTCCTCTTTCTCCTTTCCAATCCCCCATGTCCACTACTGATGCTCAAAAACTCTTGAAGAAGGTCCTTCTTTTTCTGACACCCATTTGCTTATTTTCACGCCTTAGACACTGATGATGGTCTACAAAGCTGTCATTTTTCATATGATGAATTGGGTTTTATCTAATTGCTTTCTTGTACTTGGTGTCAGCTGAATGAAGTTACAATTTTGATTGATTTTCCTTTCTTTTTCTGATACCCATTAGCTTATTTTCATGCATTTGACACTATTGACAGTCTACAAAGCTGTCATCTTTCATGTTATGAATTGGGTTATCTTATTGCTTTCTTGTACTTGGGGTCAGCCAAATGAAGTTACAATTTTGATTGATTTCCTTTCTTTTTCTGATACCCATTAACTTATTTTTATGCATTAGACACTGATAAACTACAAAGCTATCATCTCTCATATGACAATGGAATTGTTTTCTAGAATGAATTGGGTTATCTACTAGAAAAATTTTTTTATGGCCTTAGAGTAACTTTGTTTGATAAAGTTGAATTGGCAAATTCTGTTTCGATAAAGTAGTTGTTTTTCTTCTTGGGACCCTTTTTCTTATTAAAAACATGATTTTTATGAATTTGTCAGTAGGTAGTAGGTTGGAGACTATTGGAAGGAGAAGGTGGGCTTAAACTACAATGTTTGTGGAAATTGAGAGATTTTAAATGCGGGGTTGAACTCATCAATAGGATTTATAAGGTTGTGGAAGCTGCAGGGCATTACCCAAATATCCACTTGGAAGCACCCAATCAAGTTAGAGCTGAAATTTGGACAGCTGCCATCGGTAAAACTTCTATATTTGAAAATTATTTTTGTGCCAAGTGGAAAAGTTTTGTACCTAATATACCACATTATAAGTTAATTTCCTGATTTTAATTTCTGTAGGTAGAAATTAATTTTCTACATGGCCATTGAAAAGTTTCCACTTGAATTGCAGGAGGATTAAGTATGAATGATTTCATTGTGGCTGCCAAAATAGATGACATAAAAACATCAGATCTCGTGCCTAGAAAAAGAGTTTGGGCCTAGTTGAAGCTTATGTTGCTCACTGGTTGCTTGAAGAAGCTCCCAAAACCATCTTGCCATAAGGTTTTCCCAGTGACTGTAATGGCTTATTTTGTTATGAGAAAAGATGTACTTTTTTTCTAGGTGTGTCCCTCGTGTATAATTATCATTTGTTTATTTTATTGCCTTTTAAAACCTTGAGGGAGAGACTTTGTGTCACTCCCAAAAAGGACAATATCTTGCCAATGAATAGCTGGGGCATTACAATTTCACTTCAATAATTAGTGTGGCTTTTGGTGACAAGATATTGAAATGCAATTTTGATGTATGTAATTTAGTGGTATAGTCCTAGATTATACTCTTTTGGCTGACATTATGCGTTCATGGGCCTTTTCTCAAGTCCTGTAAATTATTCACACAATTTCACATTGATGCCTTGTTTTGATTTGTACTAGTCAGCTAGTGTCAGTTTATCTAGAGATTATGTTCTCCAACTCCCATTTGTTGTGCTCTGCATCAAACTATCTCTAGTATAAGTATAAGACATACTATAACAATTCTGTGCTTTAGTGTATGTGTGCGTGTGGCTCTGGGCACGTATCTGTGTATGTTTGTGTGTATTACAGTAGAACATACCTCTGTTGGAAAATAAAGTGCAAGCCTTTGGTTGAGGGGGCCTGAAATGGAAGATTGATCATAAAGGAGAAATTACGTAATTATTCAAATGAGTGTAACTAGGAAGAGACTGGGGAAAAACAAAAAGATTAATAGAAAGAAGGCATATAAGATAAGTTAATATTAAGCATCAGCCTAAAAAGGCAACTTGTGTGTGAACAAGTTTGTATCTGCAACTCTAGAATTTGCATATTAACCTACAATTTGCCTACTTAAATAAAAATCATCCTACAATTTATGTATAAATAATGTCTCTTTATAAGATATGCATAAATTTTTTTTCACCATTTTAATTATTGTGGAATGGTAACATTACTTTTTGGTTTGTCTATGATAGGTTTTATATTATTGGAAGGGGAAAAATGCTATTGAATGCCTTTTGTTGAACTTCTTACTTGATATAGACTCGAGTATGTCCTTGAATCACTTGTATTGACTCATTTCACTGTATGGTACGATGATTTGAGGTCTCCTTGGAAACACAAAGTTTGATTAAAAAGTGCAAGATATGTAGAAGATCCTACTATAGTGTTATAGGATATGTATGCATAAAAGTTGCTTTGAAATGTGAACGTTACCATTTTACCATTACTGTTATCTATTCTGTTGGAGATTACATTGAAAGAACACCCATTTATCTCACAGTTTTGATGTGTAAATTGGAGACATCTTTGGCATTATTTACCTGTACAATTATTTGTTGTCATATTTTTTGAGATGTAAATCTCAGAATACTATATAATTCTTTGTGAATATTATAGCTTTATAATAATGCTAAGACAACAATTTTCGCAACTGTTGAGTTGGGAAATTTTTATTGATTGTACATACACTACTTTATTATCTATTATTAACAACTTGCAATCTTGACAATTGTAAAATTTGTTAAAAATATGTTGACTCTAGACTTACTGTTGTAGAGTTGTCTTAAAGAGTACCACTTTATTGGAGAGGATTTTATAACATCCTAAGATTTTGCAAATTTCCTTGTCAATTACGAAGGAGCGTTTGCATTTTTTTTGTAAAAAATTTGGTCTACTCTATTCATCTCTTTGTATATATGTCATGATAAGTTTCTTGAACTGCACTTGTTAAGCATTGGCAATGGTTAAACTATGGATTGAAAATGTTGTAAACAAATGAGTACCATGCTTTGTGCTCTTGTGATTATGAACAACTCAAGGGTGAAACCAAAGGGGTGCAGAGAGTGGTGCCTCTTGAAAACATCAAAAAATTTCCTCAAGTGTGTCCTTTTAAGCAGCATGTTATGGACTGGGTCATTAGTAGGTAGGGTGTGAATTACAATTTAGCTTGTTTAAAAGGATAAAGATTTCTCCATTTCAAGGAACAATTAGCGTTCGAACATTATATCTTGTCATCAAAAATTTATTTATTTATTTTTGAAAAGGCACCAATAGTTTAATTATATACAGAAAAAGTGCTGCTTGCTTAAATGACGAGGATATGAGAAAATGCAGTTCACTGAAAATCTTTAATAGAATTACCTTAAAAACTCTAAAATCATAATACATGTTTCTAAAATAATTAGTCCTACAGAAAATCATACGTTACATCACAAAAATTGTAAATACACTTAAAAAAAAAAAAAAATTAATGATTCCAATAATTACAATAATGGGGAGAGAGAATCTGAATTCTAATTTCTAAAGGCCTGTTTCATTTTCAATACTTTGTTCTCATTTTTTGTTCTCAAGTGGGGCCCAACACCAATTGAGTTGCGTTTTATTATGAGAATGCCTCTCATGAATCTGAAAACTCCAAAATATTGCTCTAATTCTCACATTTTTGGGTACTGAATTCGGAAATTAAGAACAAAAAATGGAACCAAACATATTTTGAGGTGATGTGGAACCAAATAGGGCCTAAACGTATACGTCGAAAATACCAATAAAAGCTACAAGGTTTGGCTACTATCTCAATCTTTTATATACAAGTACAATCGTATTTTTTTTATTAAAAAAAAAAAAAACAATAATAGTTGCCTTTTTAAATCGCTTTTCTCATTTTGGGCCAAAGGGCTTAAAAGAACACTTTGATAAAAGAATAACAATAATATATATATCAGAGCGGTACCCAAATATGTCCAACTAAATTGGTTGAGCCCAAGAGCCAGCCCAATATCCAAAACAGAAACAGAAGTAGTGAGTATAGACTGTACTCTTATTTTTTTCTTCTTCTTCAGAGCTTGGAACTGGGAAGTAGTTTTTATTTTTTTGATAAGCTGGGAAGTACTAGTAGTTAGTACTAGTTCTAGTACTGTTTTTTTTTTTTTTTTTTTTTTTTTGAGAAGAGACTAGTCTAGTACATAGTACTGCTACACTGTTCTCTTCTTCTTTGTTCTTGAGAGTAAGGAAGTTTAAAATTTAGCTCGTGCTTAAGGGAGGGAAACAAAGAAAGAAACCAAAACACTAGCACTAAAGATAACGTTTGAGTTTTTTGAGATATGGTGGTAGCTGTAGCTGCAGCTGCAGCATCCTCTACTTGGCTAACGTGCGCACTTCTTCCTCGCCAAGGTTGTTGTAGCCTACAATGTCTTTCTTACACCACTCAGGTACTCTCTCTATATATATCTCTCTAACATGGGTTTGGGTTAATTTACAGGGCTACATGGAATTCAAGAACCAACTCCTAGTCTCCAATGGACAAACAAAAAGGTCTTCACTAACTCTGCTTTCATTTCCATATTTATAGCTTTTTTCTAAATTCAAATTTCTGCTGCGGCTAATCTAATATACAATAGAATTTGGGTGGTGTTGCTTTTTGAACAATTCTTGCTGTGGAGCTCTTTTTTGGGATTTCAGTTCAGCCCAATTACCCCAATGGAACATTGGTTGATTGTTGAAAATTTTGCAGTGCACTGCACATAATCTAGGCTATGAGAATTTGAATGAATATATTAGAAACAATTGTTTGCATCAGGAAAACAACCATGTATTGATTAGTTTTTGTTAAAGTAGAAAATTTGGTAATCAAGCCGTAGGACAGCTGGCTATAGAACATAGATAAATCTCTTTGGGGTATAAGCTCTCTTGATTAGATGTTAACAAAAAAGAAACAGAAGAAAGCTTTTGTTCAATGTAGTTGTAGACCTGCATATCCTGCTATCTTAAAGATTCCAAATGCTTGTTAGTAATATTATGGCCTAATTGTGAATTATCTGTTCCAGATTTAGACATTTTGATTTTTGAGTTCCTAATTAATAAGACAATTTTCGATTAACATGTCATTTTTTCGTGTCCCAGAACAACAGAATCCTTTATATATTTGTTTATTGGGAGTTTATACTGTCATTATTCCTGAATTTTTAGGACTGAGCATCTATATAAACCCGGTTTCTCTTATTCTTTATTTAATTATGAGAAACATTTGATGTTGTGTGGCAACAGAGATGTTGTACCAGAAAAACTGGTTCGACAATTACTGCAAAATTGGAGCTGAAGCCTCCTCCATATCCACTGGTAAGATTTGAAGATCCCCTCTGTATAACTTTCGGTGTAGGACAAGCTATTATTTAACTGATACGTCCTCATAATTGTTAGATATACAAGTGTGAGTGAAATCCCACATTGAATAATAATGACAAAGGTAAGTGGTTAATATAACATAATGGTGTTCTTATGTTATATTACATGTGTTCTCTCCCTAACAATAATAATATGATAGGGAGTGAGGTCAAGGTTTCAAAACATACTAGGTTCAAGACCTACTAGGTACACATGTAACTTACCATTAAAAAAAATTATTATAACACATCATTTTACGGGTTTGATAAACACATTTTTTTCCCTCACATATGCTTAAATTGTGACTTTATATGCTAACTGAGAGCTTTTGGGATTTTCATGATTATCATCTTGATTCCTGTTTTATAGAGTATTTCTCTGGCATATCATTCCAGTTACCTTTTATATGCATTCTGTGTATAGGCTTCCTTTGGCACACCGCAAAGGAAGTGGGCACAGATTTCTTGATGATCATTCTGACAATTAAGGGCTGAAATTTTTAACTAAGTTCTATTTTTAATAGAGAAATGATGGGTTATTTTATGTGTGTGTGATATAAGAAGATGCATAGGTATTATATTGCGTTGAACTTGACACTGCCATGCCGAGCACATTGCTTTGTTAAAATGTGAGTGGTTCCTTGAAAAGAAATTGAGTGATTATATTGTCTATTTTTCTCAGGCTTGCCTTGATTACCTTTTGCATTACTAGTAAGTTATGTGCTTGCCAAATGTATCATGCATACTAGCATTCATTATTACATAAATACCCATATCTTCAGCTTTGATGGCTACTTTACATCATTTTTTTGGGCTGTACTTGTCAGCTTTCTTTAGAGCTTATTAATTTAATTAAATTTTAAATGAGAACCATGACAGGACAATTACCTATATCTTCCATATCCTATTTGTACTCAAGGAACATCTACATGCGTCAATTGCTTCTTCCCTTTTTTTACTTCAAAGATTGTAACCACTAATTTTCCTGTCTATCACAAACCTTTTTGTCCCCCCCCCCCCCCAAATTTTCTCTCAACTACCAAAAGTTAATTAAATAAACTTTATGATAACCTCTTTTAACAAGAATTTTTTTTTTTTTTTGAAATGATGGTAAATCTAATAAATGTATGATTTTACTTTTAAAATGATAATACGTATTGCACATTCATCTTGTGTGCCCCAACTTCTAGCATCCTGATTTACAGTCCAATATATGATATTGAATCAGATGTGTTATTAGAGCAATCTGTTCTATGTCATGAAGCCTGGCCTGGCAATGAGTTGCTCTTTGTTCATCATTCCACCCCATTGTCATTGCTAAATCTGTGACAAACAAGCTGTTTATATCAACTTAATTTCTTGTTTATTCGGCCAACTCTCCATCATCTTTCTTTGGCTGAGTGGCATGAATTTCCATGGTGCTCATTTTTCCAATTATGAAGTATGGTTAAGTGATCCTATTCACATTGGACCTAGTTCCAAGGTGGTTTGACCAATAGTGGGCCAAGAAATATTGAATGGTGATGTAGGCAGGGGTTTCCAAGGAATACAAATAACCTCCGGTTTTTTTCAGATTTGGCAAGCATCTGGAATAACTAGTGAATTACAACTCTATTGTACCGCAATTGGTGTATTGATCTTCGCAGCTTTAATGCCTTTTGCTGGTTGTTCACGGCGAATAAACTTTATGATGAGAGAAATATTAACATTTCCATGCAACTTAAACCACAAGTGAAATTGGTGAAAATTTTCATTGAGTGCTTGTTGAAATTTTTGGACAAGTTTGAGTCCATATCAATTAGTGATTATTATACACTTTGTTTAATGTATGTGACAGAATGCTCTGGAGCCACATATGAGCCAGGAGACATTGGAGTATCATTGGGGGAAGCACCATAGGGGCTATGTGGATAACCTAAACAAGCAAATTATAGGAACAGAGCTAGATGAAATGCCGTTAGAAGATATTATAATCACTACATACAACAAGGGTGATATTCTTCCACCTTTCAACAACGCGGCCCAGGTATGCTATTTTAAACTGTTTTGAGGGATAATTTTGCAAGGCTGATGTCATATATTTAGTTTTGAATTATATAATTGTAATGAAACCTGGTTCAAATTGCTTCCGGTAATTTCTTTTGTTGTTGCTGTTGTTATAAGCATCATGTCTGATGATTACTATTGGAGCATAATAATAGATATTTAAGGAAAAATTCTCTTGATGTCCTATAAAGTGATTTCTTTACTTGATTCTTTCCTATGTTATTAACAACTCTTTATCTGGCATATAGTTTATTTATCTGCAAATTCATACAAGCAATGGATGTTTTAAATGTTATTGGGATTTTATGTTAGGTAATTTCATGATAACAGTAATGATATTGGATTGATTACACCCTGGTCTTTCACATTGGTTTTCTTGGCTAAAGTTTTCTGACTAGTGTATTTACCTGTTTTCAGATTTGGAACCATGATTTCTTTTGGGAATCCATGAAACCAGGTGGTGGAGGAAAGCCTTTTGGGGAGCTTCTACAACTGATAGAAAGGGACTTTGGTTCTTTTGAAAAATTTGTGGAACAGTTCAGGTCAGCTGCATCTACACAATTTGGTTCTGGTTGGGCGTGGCTTGCATGTGAGTAGTTTCTTCCACTCGAACATGTCAATTCTTACATACTGTTCAGAATTTTCTTTGAGTTCACCTCTAATATTGTTAGCTGAATTGGTATGGTGTAATGTTGCCTGTTCTTATTTTTCTAGATAAAGCAAATAGACTAGATGTTGGAAATGCTGAAAATCCCCGTCCATCAGATGAAGACAAAAAGCTTGTGGTAGTGAAGAGTCCCAATGCTATAAATCCACTTGTTTGGGATTATTCTGTAAGTATTTTGAAGGACTACAACCTTCCTAATTCATGTTCAGATATTGTATATATCATAAAAAATGTTTATATATTGTGGCGTCCAGTATTATGGAAAGATTATATTCACATTATAACAGTTCATTGTTGTATCTGATGATATTTGTCGATTTCTTGCAGCCACTTCTTACCATCGATGTTTGGGAGGTATTTAACATATTTAAATTTTGCTCCTAGTTCAATGAGTTAACCTTGCATGCTTCGTTTTGGAAACAATCATTATTACCTGAGAACTGATTTTTCTAAATTTGATTTGTCTCCACAGCATGCTTACTATCTTGACTTTCAGGTGAGGAAACCTTGTTAATAAAACATGAAATACACCTTGCTTCCATTTTATGGTAATGTCCATATGTTTATAACAGACTCATGTTGGTAAGAGAGCCTAAAAACTGTGTTATTTTCATTTTACAGATCCGTCGACCTGATTACATATCAATCTTCATGGAGAAGCTTGTATCATGGGAAGCGGTCAGTTCTAGACTTGAAATTGCAAAGGCTCGAGCTACTGAACGAGAGGAAGAAGAAAAGAGGAAAAAAGAGGATAAGGAGGTGGGAAATTCAGACAACGAAGCTGTTGAGATGTACGTGGACAGTAAATCTGATGATTCAGAGGCTGAATGAATGAATTGTGTTTGTTTGTTGTCGAGTTAAAAGTATCTTTAGGGTGTTGTACTTATAAAAAATATATATAGAGAGAGAGGTCAGTTTGAGCGGATCTACACTAGATGGAATTTTTGAGGTAAACTTTGCTTTCATTAAAATAAGGAACAACATAGATGACATTTCAAACAAAATGAAAGGTACAACTCTGCTTTATTGGGTGGTTGTTTATGGGGTTGGGTGAGAGAGGAGGAGGGAGTGTTTGTGCAAGGGGAGGAAAATAAAAAGAACCAAATAAGAGAAACTGAGAAGGGAAGAGAATGAAGAGAGAACACGGAGAATAGAAAGAACTAAATTAGAGAAACCGAGAAGGGAAGAACATGAAGAGAGAACACACATTGATGAGCTATCAATTTTCTTGATCCTTGGATTAAATCAATGGTCATGATATCTCAGTCCTAGTTGAAATATATATTTCAAGTTTCACTGGTTAAAAAGAAAAAAAAAAAAACTATTATGTTATTAATAATTATTAAAAATAGGGCTATGAAGTTTTACAAATAATAATAATAATAATAATAAGGCTATGAAAAAAATATCTTGGAAAATAGCTGTAAATTAACTACTGAAATCTTGTTTTTAAAATATGGTTTCACCTAAAATTATGTTGTTGTGGCAGGAGTTGATGGGGCAAGTGTACATGAAGAGTTGCCTCGTCAGTCATCAGTTCACATCAGTAAAATTTATTTTAAGTGGGAAATTGTGTTTTCAAAACATGATTTTAAGATGAGTTTATTCTCCAAAATACTTTTCTTAGAGGGGCTAATTTTAATAATAAACAATAAATAATATCACTTATAGGTTGTCTTTTCTATTGACGTATAACCTAAATAGCTCATCCAATAACAGATCATCATGATTGATTCCGTATTGTCACCAAAGTTTCAAACGACATTATTGATTTTGTGTCATTCTTACCCAGTTTCAAACAATAGCTTGGAAATTTTTATTCTATGTGATATGTAATATTTCTCTCACACGAGAAAAAAGTTATGGTACGTATATGGGTGAGAGATTAAATATCACAATTATGCATAATATTAGCTCTAATTGTTGGCCAAGTTTGGCTAAAATACATCGTTGGTCTCTTTTTTTTTTTGGATCAACAATGTATATGGCCAAATCCACCACAAGATCCTTTTGTGTGTGTGTGTGTGTGTGTGTGTGTGTGTGTGTGGAGAAGTTGTGAGGAAGAAGGATTCAATTTGATGTGGTATTCTTGAAGCTTAGTTGGAATCCCTAAATCTTTCACTTCCTTATAAAATATAAACACCAAAATCAAACAAAAATTCTATAAAACCCTAATCCACAATTTCCAAATCAAACACAAAAATTTCCCTATCCTTTATTTATTTGTTTATAATTTTATTTTACTTTTTTTTAATAAAGAACAACACAAAAAGAAATGAAAAAATTACAAGGTGAAACCCTAAATCCAAAAAAACTCAAATCCAAAACAATTAAATGATAATAAACTAGTGAAAGAAAAAAGTTACTTACACCATCAATCCTTTCATGCTATTCGAAGAGGAGGTGAGTGTTGGTTTGAGAGAGAGAGAGAGAGAAAGCCCTAAATTGAGAGATATAAATGCAAAGAGAAAAAGGGAAAGAAAGAGAGAGTGATGGGCTTTGGGTTCTCATTGAGTTGTTGACATAGGAATTGTTATATATTGAAATGGGTTATGTTTTGTTGTCTAAAATTTTAGTGGGATATCTCAATTTTTTTATGAAATTTTGTGGTGTTTTTGAACCAAAGCCTCAATTTTCTTACAAATAGCCTTTCTAGATCTTGATTAAAAATTTATATATATATATATATATATATATATAAAATGATGGAAGTGATGAGTTGGGTAATGGTAAATGGTAATAGACCAAACGGCTACATAAGAGCACTAACAATGGAAGATGTAAAAAAACACCTATTTTACATTCTCAAACACTACTTTATCTATTTTACCAACCCATCCAACAATACACCCAACATCCCAATTTTTATTTTTACATACAACCCAATAAAATAATATAAACTGCCTAATAAAAAAATAAAAAGTAAGAAGAGAGAGAGAGAGAGAGAGAGAGGGTGTGAGAGGAAGAGTGTGTGAGAGATAAAAAAAAAAGTAGTTTTTTCTTTACAACCACATGAATAGTAAGGTTGCAAATATATTGTAGCTAGGATGGATAATTTTTTGGGTATACATACTCGGATGGAGCTTGCTTTTAAGGGTCTAGTTGTTAAAATAGCAACTGGGGGGGTTTTTACACCCCTAGTGCAAGTGCTCTAAAGGAGCTAATTTTGGGTGGGCAAAATGATATTTTTCAAACTAGCAATTTGAAATCAAGTCTAACCATATATGGGTAAACTATAATTAAACCAATTTATTAGGTTAAGTATACAAAATGATGTAATGTCGTCACTCACAAAACCCAGACTCCAATACACCCAATGCTTCTCTCTAACAAATACAAAATTAACAAAGAGAAGTTATTTTCCTTCACTGCAATTGCAACGCAACACCACTTTCTCTTGCACCCTTCTTTGAATAACATTTAGGGTGTGTTTGTTTGGAGGTGAAATAGGGTGGATACAAAATTTTGGAGAGAAAATGGAAATGAAAACTTTTTGGAGTGTATTTGGTTAGGTGAGGAGGAATGAAAATAAATGATGGAACCCAGATATTTTCTCACTGGGCTCACCAAAAAGTTTTCTCTCCAAAATGGAGAGAAAATTGAAGAGAAAAATTGGACATTATTTTTGGACAAAAATGCCCATGTGCAATTGTACATGGGCTTGTCCATGACTCCATGTTGCTCATCTTCATTTTTTCTTTTCTCTTGGACACGGCTTTTTTTTTTTACTAGGTAGGCTTCGAACTACATGTCCAGATATATATATATATATATATATATATATATATTTTTTAACATGATTTTTTTTAATAATAAATTTAGGTGATTGATTTTTTTTTTTTTTTTGTTGATAGACATAGAGCAAGGAAATCAGCAAAGTAATGTGAAGGCAAGAATATATGTAACAAGGAAGTCAACAACTTCAACAAGCACGCATGCTGCGCACCTAGACTATCTATGTAGGCGTGTTACAAGAATCAGGTTTGTGTTGACAATGCATGCAAAAGAGAGAATGAATTTAAGGCTTGAGAAAAAAATCAAGCCAACCTTCTGACGATTAATATAACAGGAACTATGGACAAAATGTCTCTCTGACAACGGGATGTGAAGATTGACTAAATAGAATAGTGCTTCTTTGGGCTGTGGAGAAAAAGTGACCAAAGGAAAAGTTGTTGGGGGGAAGTTGGAGGCAGGCCCGGCCTAAGGCCTAGGCAACTTAGGCTATTGCCTAGGCCCCTACTACAGAATGCTCCTAAATTTTGGGCAAAAATTAATATATTTTAATTTTTTTTGGTAATAGAAAAAAAAGTTTTACATTTTTTTTTCTTTTAAGAAATACTAAAGTATTACATGAGTTTTATAAATATGTGCCATTAATTATAAGAATTAATTCAGATAGAAAAAAGTTAGAAATATTATAAAATTCATTACTACATAGTTTATTATTTTCTTGAAATTTCACTAATCAAATTCATTGTTACATTGTTTGTAAGTGTTTTTGTAGTAAAATTTGTTATAATTTTAGCAATTCCTCCCTCCCTCCAAAAAAAAAAAGAATTTACAAAATAAAAAGAATTATTTTTTTAATAAAAAATTATGATATTAAACATTATTTAAATATTATTTAAACGATAACAAAAAAGGCCATTTAAATATATCATCTTAGACTTCCCAATTTATTGGGCCGCCAAGGTGTCAATGACTTGAGGCATTAACTTTCGTTAAGATTAGGCTTTTCTGTTAGTTTGAGAAAGGAAAAAAGAAAAAAGAAAAAAAAAAAAAATGGACGTGTGTCATTTATTAACTAGTGGTGCAGGGAGTGGAGCATATTTTGTGGGACAAAGGAATTGAACTTCTTTTTTTTTTTTTTTTTGAAACAGGAGTTGAACTCTTTTAATATTTGGTTATAAAAACATTGGAATGTTCAAAATTAAATAGGTATGAAATATATAAGAGTAAATTAACACTTACAATATCTTTCATCAAAAAAGAAAAGAAAAAAAAGAAGAAACACTTACAATATCAAGATATAACCAAATTAGACTTGTTATACCTAATTTTCAATAAATGATCAAAATAATTGACATTCCACCTTACTTTTGAATTATTTTGGGGATGTAGTAATGTTAATTATTTGGGAGTGAAAAAGGGGTGAAAAAATGACAATTATTTTGATCATATGGAGGAAAGAGGGTTACTTATTGAAAATTAAATATAATTACTTTAATTGCGCTATACTTTTGACTTCCAAGGTCTTGTTGTAATATAAGGTCTATATTTTATTTAAATATTTTAATAATGAGTTACGTTAATGGATGTCTGGAAAATTATTGAATATTCTGGAAATATTATAAATGCATTTCTCTCTCACATGAATTGTGAGTCTCACTATAAATTTAACTAGTCGCTAACCCATGCGATGCACGAGATAGTTGGTTAAATAACAATTACAAATAATCACACAAAGGGTGCAAAATATGTTCTTTGATTATAAATTTAGGGTGTTTCACATAACACATAAAGATCACACCTTGGTTTCTCTATGTCGATGAAAAAATTATAGCCAACATTCCAATAGCTCATACACAAATTTGGGCATAATATGAATTCACATAATGCTCAATTGCAAATCAATTTATAGTCTACCACCAATATAAATCATATAAAAAAATTTATTGATAAAATGAATACTTAAATGTATAAATAATCTCATGACAACATTAGCAAGACCATGCATTTATTGCCAGGGAATAATATGCCACATAAACACATGGGGCCCTATCCCACTATCTCTTATAAGAAGCAACTCATAAACACAATATTCAAAACTTTGAAAAGAAACAGCTAATAAATAGTCTAAGTATCTCTGCTTATCTATTCTTTATGGCCCCCAATTTTGATTATGTTGGCTTCTTGGAAACTATTGAGGAGATCATTTACAGCAACATATATTTGTGTCAGATGCATCTAATTTCCTTTAGATACATCTTAAGTATATGCAAATGCCTATATATTTGAAAGAGTGTCTATTTGAAAGGAATCAAACGAAATGCCTATTTCAGTTTCAACTATCTCTATAAACAATTAGAACCAAATTTCATAAACTCTTTGGATACATCTTAAGTAAGACATACAATCAATTTCAAAAACACCAAATGTTGGGTTGAAAGTAATACACAATTATTTGAAGTAGTGCTATTAGGGTCAGCCAAGCCACTCTCTATGGAAAAAATTTAAAATATTGCATTTAAATAGAGACAATGCAATAATGTATTAATAGCTATTTCTATGAGCAAGAAAATAAAAATATTTGAAGCAATTGCTTGAAATCATTTAAGTACATGCCATCAATGAAGTTGCTTGAAATCATTTGAAGTACATACCATCAATGAAGCTACAACATTAACATTGTTCATAACATTATTTTATTATTTGTAGCACACAATGTGGGCATGTATGATAACGACTTCTATAGAATAGAAAGTGAAACAAAGATGACATTCGAGTTGATCAAATAGATGTCAAGAGGTATTTGGATGTGCAGAGTGATAAGAGAACTAATTCTCACATTAATGGCTTTTGCAAGGTTTTTTATTTTTGGTGGTAATGTAGGAAGGGGATAAGTGGAGTGGCCTGAAGATTTGGAATTGCTACTACACTTTTTACATTGGAATTTACAATATAAAGTTATAAACAAAGAACTTTCCTATATATTATTCTGAGTGAAGTGGATAATGTTTCTCTGAAATTCATACTGGGTACTTGTGTTACAGCATATCACAAAACACGCTGAACCGGAGTATTTGAAATTTTAACTTCTTCAGTAGTATTTCTCATCTCTCTTCAATGGCTTCCACCCTCCCTCTTCACCATCCCACCCACTGGTTCCTCTCCACTCCTAAGGTTTCAACTCTCTCTCTCTCTCTCTCTCTCTCTCTCTGTGTATTTATTTAGCTTGTTTTCTCTATCTAATTTTAGAAATTATGTAAAGCAGTTGAAGAGTTTCCACCATGGCTGGTCACCACTGCGACCCAGTTGCTCTTTTCTTGCTGACACCCAAAATCAGATTAGACCCATTAGAGCAACCACTGAGATTTCTCAATATCCCATATTCCAACCTCCCCAAGTTGAAGAAGAATCATCCTCTAAGGTAAACATCACTCACTTTTCTTTCTTCATTTACTTGCTGTTTAATTTCTGAGAAAACTTAGGGACAAGAAAGTTGAATTTGTGAGCGCCAATATTGCATTGTTTTTAGCTCACATTTTTTGCACCACCAGTGAATTTTCATGTTCATTGCAAACAAAGAACATATGCTATACAACAATGACAAAGCCTTAGTCATAAAATTTTTGGGTTAGTGACTAAATTTTATGCTGACAAACCCCTCATTTTTTCGGGTTGGGACTAGTTATGAACAAAATATATGACACTAAGCAGAGACACAGGTTGAGTTGAGACAAAGAACATATTTTATTGAAAAATTCAGTGTTTTTCTTTACATCTGTTTAGTTTTCCCCAATTTTCTGTAAAAAAACAACAGTGCAGTTGTTTAGATATTTTGTTTTGATCATACCCTTTTGATGTCTGGGTTTTTCTTCGTTTGTTATTTCATTGCTAAACATGTGATTTTGTATTTCACACAGTTGGAGTCAGCAGACCCTGGTTTTTATAAGATAGGGTATGTAAGGAGCATGAGAGCTTATGGAGTAGACTTTAAAGAAGGGCCAGAACAGGTGAAAATATTTACCATCGGATCCCCAGATTTCTCAGCCCTCAAATCCATAGCTCCCTCCACTAATTCAAGAGTAAATAACCTATACACTTGCATTGCAGGCATAACCTAACCTCACATACTAATTAAATCAATTACTTATTACTTCACAACTCATAGACAGTTCATTGAAGCATTTCATCAAATACATAATTTGCATTCCACAAACGAAAATAGAAATAGAAAATAAAGACAAACCCAAAACAAATATTTCAGTCATATATCAATATTCAACAATACCCACAAAAAGAAATTTTGATTTTTGGGGTTATACCATCCTCCTTTCCTCTCATCCTAATAATTCCAATTCTCCAACACTACCAACCATGAACGGTTAAATAAATTTTTTTTTTAAAAAAATCTCAAGAAAATTCCAAAACCTGCTTCAGAGGCTGCGTTAGATTGCTCATAGCTTCCTCGATGACATCGGCGGCACCTGAGTTTTGGTTTTTTTGGGTTTTGATTTTGGGGAAGGAGAGGGTTTTTGCTCATAGCTTCCTCGATGACACCGGCGGCATATGAGTTTTGGGTTTTTGGGTTTTGATTTTGGGGAAGGAGAGGGTTTTGATTTTCGGGGAAGGAGAGGGTTGCATGAAAGAATCTGAAAAGAGAGTGGAGGGCATCGGGTATTTTGGGAGAAAAAAAGAGTACCAGATTTAGAAAAAATATATATATTACCGGTAGCGGTTTAGGCGGCTTGATGTTGATGAGCAACTAGCTTGCCGGTGGATGATAGTCTGACGCTCCGACGATTCTTTCTCAATCTCATTTTTTCTGTCTCTGTTCTGAGGAAGAAGATGTTTTGGTGAAAGAAAGGGTAGCGCATCGTGAAAGAGAAGGCAGAGCATTGGGGGTTTTAGAAAGGTTTTATTATATTTTTATTTTTATTTTTATTTTTTAATATTATGTTGATGTGGAAAATTGTGGGAGTTTTAAAAGTTTCGGTTTTATATATATATATATATATATATATATATAGATTAGTGGGACTCATAATTATGTGAGAGAAGAGAGTACAGATTTATGGTATTCTGAAAGTATTCAATAATTCTTCTGGATGTCTTTATGACAATTGTTAATATATTAATTTAGTAAAATTTTTATAATACTTTTATAGAAAATTATAAAAACTATCAAAATATTAATGGTTTTTTTTTTCTTTCTTCAGAAAATTTTTCTAAAAATAGTTTATTAATTAATATCTTTAAAGCATCAGCATATCTATTGAGAAGAAAAAAACATCCATGTAAAGGATGACTTCCCTCCCTGTTCACCCTTTTCATATTTATCAAATTTTCTCTCAAACGGATATAAAATTACTAGCCTCTAAGCACGCGCTCACGTGCGTGCTTAGAGGCTCTTCTATTTTTTTGATAAGGATTAATTTAGAGCATTTATTATAATTTAGGATTACTATATTTTCTAATTACAAAATACTTAGAGGTGTGATGAAACTTGGAGGCTAGTATGACTTTGTGTGGATAGATTTTTGAATTCAAAATCTAATATTTATCAATGATAAAATTTATGAAATCAAAAGCTCAAGATATAAATAAGCACCATCATAAGGTTTTTTTTTTTTGGGTGTAGAAAACTATACTTAAATATATATATATATATAGAGAGAGAGAGAGAGAGAGAGAGAGAGAGAGAGAGAGAGAGAGAGAGAGAGAGAGAGAGAGAGAGAGAGAGAGAGAGAGAGAGAGAGAGAGAGAGAATAAAAAAAATATATTTAAAAGCACTTATCTTTTTTTTTTTTTTTTTGGAGTCACTATCCTTTGGTTTAATGGTATTTGAAAAAACAAAAATAAAAAGTACAAAATACCTTTTTCGATTATGTATTTTACTTTATTACTATCCAAATCCTCAGAATTATAGATATAAGAAAGAAAGAAAAATAATAATAATCCTCTTTCTATTTTTTTTTTTTTGATTGGTTGGATGAAAATTTAAATTACAACATTTTATCCAACTAATAAAGGGCTAAGATAGCCTTCTTTTCGTGTTCCTCAACTTGAGATACAATCATACCCATACACACACCACCAAAAAAAAAAAAAAAAAAGAGTTAATAAAACAGAAACATTAAAGTTATTTTTTATGATGTTTATTTGAAGTGCAAGATAATGGGTAACGAAATCAAACTCACTCTCAATCATCACTCTCCAATAAATAGTTATCTAATTCCTTTATGCGGTTTTCCTAATTTTTCTGTGAGATCTGTAATTGTTTCATGTTTGACTCTTCCACAATTTTTACCAAATTCTAATAGGTCCAACCACAGGCTCTCCAAGAACCATAATATCTTCAAGTGCAACCATTGCCTAACACCCCAAGTACTAAGACCTGAAAACAATAGTATTAGTTCATGGGCAGAAATATTCATCTAATCCGATTACCTGAGATTAAGTAAGCAACCATTGCCTAACACCCCAAGTACTAAGACCTGAAAACAATTGTATTAGTTCATGGGCAGAAATATTCATCTAACCCGATTAACTGAGATTAAGTAAAATAATTAAATAAAAAAATGGTTGAGAATCACATCGATCAAGACGCAATACATCAGTAATTAACCCGGATTATTTATGCAAAAAAACAATTGTCATTGGAAACATAAATACCCAAAAGGAAAAAAAAAAAACGAAATTGGAGAAATAAGTAGAGTACCCCTCTTACCTAGTAGTGAAATTATGGAGAACTGCAAAAACAGATTTAAGAGTTGTTAAAGGCAAAATCATCGTGGTTTTAAGTCTGGAATATGGAGTGAAACCGCTGGTTAGTGGATAAGATTTGAGTTCAGGTAACTGCTTGGGAATGTATTTGAATTTAGAAGTGCAATGCAGTTTTTTTTTTTTAATAGTCAGTGATCCTATTTTGTAGTGTTTTTTTATTCTATATATATATAATTTTTATTTTGAAAATCTAATTTATAAGTGGATAAAGTAATTTGAAAATGAACAGAAAAGTTGCCCTTTTTTTTAGGCAATGTTTTAGTGGGAGTTAGAGTTGCATTTTTACCAGATTGTCCTGTAATTTTATCTCTACTTAAACATATAGGTATAGAGATTTTTTTGAACTAAAAAATAAGGAATCCAAACAGAGAAAACCCCTTAAATAATAATATAGATAATAGTATAGATAAATGCAACATCCCTCACGTGAAATGGCTTTATAATGAGTGATTAGTGCTGTTAAGTAATGCAAGAGACGTTTTAAGTAACTGTTTATTATAAAAGAAAACACAATTTTTTTGGGTAGAAATCTAAATTGCGGGTTTTGTTTATTAGAAAATCAAAGGTCACGCAAATCCATAAAGGTAATGGTCTCGCAAAAAGAGAGAAAAACAAAAAACGATAAAGCTTTTACGCATGAACAATAATTTCTGACACAAAGTACTTTATTGGCTCCTGCTCCAAAAAAAAGTACTTTATTGGCTCAATGCCAGCTCATTCAATGTGCTTGACCGCACACAAGCAAGAGTAGGGCTCACAAGTCAGAACTCTGAAGCCAAATTGTCTTTTCACTCACTATCTTTTTTGTCCGTTACATTGATTGAGTGACGCCAAAATATCAAAATTTGAATTTATTTAAAATTTAATGCATTACAAATCATTATGAGATTTAAATTGGAATAATGTTATAGATGTAAATTATTTTAAAAAAGTTTAAAAAGAAATTATTTTAAGAAAATTGTAATGGGTAATTATTAATAAATAAAAAAATGTTATTTATGGTGAAGTTAAATAAAAACTAATAAAAAATTGGACGTTTACAAATGATTTGTATATGTCTCCTTGAGTATAATCTTGTCCGTTAAAGGTTCCACTTCTTCACTTTCCCTTGCCCATTCACTCGCTCTGTGAAGTAGCAAGCAAGTGGACTTGGCCATTGAACAAGTTTCTTGTAAGTGTTTATTCTCTCTTAATATATAGATTTCTATGTGTTTCTATTTTTAATATTTCGTTTATAATATATAGAGATTTCTTTTTGTGATTATGTGATATGTTTCTATTAAACATGCTTTACCATCTTATGGATATGAATCTTTGTCTGATATATGGTTCTTTCTTCTGCTTTTCTAAACAGGTGTTTCTTCAATTTTTTTTGAAAAATCAAACAATAACCAATAATGGGTTTGTTTGATTCACCCACATCTACAAAACAACGAGGTTTTGTATTTTCTTCCAACTCTAATAGAGTGTGTAATGTGACTGTAATGGGTGCTAAAAGTGATGCTGAATCTAATAAGCTTAATGTTCCTAGTAGCAGTGTTAAGGAGATGCACAAAAAGCCAAGGGTTTTGAGGGACTTCCCTGTTAAACGGGATTTCCCTATTGGCTTTGGTCCATCAGTTTCTGCTTCTTCTAAGTCTAACACCAGTGTTTTAGTTAAGAGGAAGTCCATGGAAGAAACCAAACCTTTGGTTTTTTCAGATGATAAATGTGGTGGAACTTCCAAAAGAACTAACATGATGTATAGAAATGAAGAAAATGAGGATGTTGTGAAAAAAAGGTTAAGTGTTGTGTCTAAGTATTTGAAACCTATTGATAATCGCAAGAAAGTGGAGGAGTCTTTGATTCTATTCAGAGAGTTATTGAACAAGCGCATGAGAGAATTGAAAGCAGAGTCAGGAATAAAAAATGGGGCAACCAGGCTTGCTTATATAGCAGCAGCAACAGATCTTCGATGGGAGCGAAAATGGGTTAACGTAGACAAACGGATAGGAGCTGTTCCTGGAGTTGAAGTTGGTGACAAGTTTGAGTGTGCAACTGAACTGAATGTTGTTGGCCTTCATCGTCAGTTTCAAGGTGGCATTGATTACATGGTGAAGGGTGGACAAAAATTGGCGACGAGTATTGTTGCTTCCGGTCGTTATGTCAATGACATTATATCATCTGAGGTCTTGATTTATTCAGGTCAAGGTGGGAATCCAAGTGTTGGAAGAAGTGAGCCAAAAGATCAGAAGCTTGAACGTGGAAACCTTGCTTTGAAGAATAGTATGGAAGCTAGAACTCCTGTAAGGGTAATTCGCGGCTCTGAAGTTTCCAAGGCTTCAAAAACCATAGTATACATCTATGATGGCTTGTATCTTGTGGATAAATGTATGCAAGAAAGAGGAGCATTTGGAAAACTTGTATTCAAGTTTGAGTTAAGAAGGATTCCGGGGCAACCGAAGCTTACCATGTAGAAGTTTTTATTTATTTTTAGAATCAGTTAAGATTTCTTTGTTTTGTAGACATAGCTTTGTACAATTGAAGTGCTTTCTTTAGGTTTTTAATAAATGCTGTTAAACTCTTGTTAATGTTTGGATATCATGGGATGTTTGGGGAAATTATCAAGGATTATCATGCAAACTTTGAACAAAATACCATCAAAGATTCAAAGTAATTAATTAGACCAAGGACATACTGCAGTTTTGAAAAATATTGGCTCGTATCTCATAGATTGCCGACCAGCTATTGTAGCCAAGTGATGGTGATAATGTTTACCATCGCAAATTCTGAAATCTATTCAGAAATTCCTTAAACTCTTCCCTAAATCCAAAGTAGTAAAAACCAAATAGATAAGTGCAAGTCTTACTCTAGCGTGTGAATTGAATGTCATACTGGATATTACCATGTTATCAATAATTTAAACAAACATTTATTAACTCTATCTTGGTATTTATATAAGTTATTGATATATGGCAAAATCCTGTTCACTCATTTCATAATAAATTAATAGGATTTTAAGCACTAAATAGAATATTGCAAGGACCTATTCAAGGCTTATTCTTCATAAAGCATCACAAGCACTGATCCTGGCATAACGTCTCTCCTTGGTATACCAAAGAACTCAGTTCTACATTTTTGTGAATTAATACAATAATCCAAACCACAAGAAGATACATCTCAACACCAATATGGACCTCAACTTGGTCTGCATAGAACATGAAAGGGAAGGAAATTTTTAAGCAGTAAGATTTCAACAAAAACTCGCCAGATATAACCCATCAGATCTCAGAGTTTCACTAGTTACTGTCTCAAACCCAGATCATAACCATTAAGTATTCATTTGTATGCATTCTCTGCCAAGATTTTCTATTAAACAAACATGCTAATGGGATTAAATCACAAATTAGCAATAAGTGCGAAAAAGAGGAAAATAAATGAAAGATTTTGTAACAAATTTTTGCACAATAAGCAGAATTGACTAGATTTTTCTTCAACAAAATTTTCTGTGCTTTCATCTTCTCATTTACATAACAGTGATAGTAAAATATACATGTTGATCTGTAAAGGAACTAAAAAGATCAATGTGCATTTTTTGTTTTAAAAAAAGGAGTAAAAGATCATGATGCTATTTTGTACAATAATTAAATGTAAATAACAAGAAGAGACAGAACCAAGCATGAGGAAACCAATTGTTTCAGTTCTCATCATCTTAATGGGGATGTCTTCAGAGACAAAAAACTGTCCAGATCTGAGATTCTCGAATTGTCAACAGTAGGTGGTCCAAAAACCTCCCAAAAGCGAAGAGTCTCATCTGCCCCAGCTGATACCGCAGTTATACCATCAGGGCTCTGCATTAAATCAGCAAAGGAACTAATTTCATGTATTTTGAAGATACACTCTATAGTCTACCTGCCAGTTTGGCTGTTCTTTGAAATTCTAACAGCCTCATTGATACCTTGTATGGTATCTAATGCACAAATATGTCATCTTGCATAGGGCCACTTAAATGAGTTGAAGACAGCACCATAATAAATAGATTAGTCATATTTAGGAATTTTTACTTCATTCAAACTGATTAGAGTGATGGCTGCCATTCTTGAACTGCCCCATATTTAGTAATGGAGTCAGTACACTAGATGCTATATAAAGCACAAATGGAGCCATTCAAATTCTCTGAGAATAAATTTTTAACTTAAAACTCTTATAGGGTCAAACCTGGCAGAGGTGGAGGACTCTGGATGCATGGCGCCTGAAATCTCCTACTTTAGTCATGGATGGATACCTCCATAAGCATAGCTGGTTCCGATGCTCAATTGTGCCGAAGCCATGGCCACTCAAGATCTCTTTGTGATGCCTATTCCACTCAAGTCCACAAATCTAGATAAATAACACCAAAGGGTGTTAGAATAATAGTTAGATGATTAAATTCATTAGTTCATAGTTCATATTAGTTTATGCTTTTGAGATAAACAGTAGTTTGTCATGGTATAAGAGCATATAGCCTGAGTTCGAACCACTATACATTCTGGTATAATGCATTTATTCCTTTGAACTGATTAACACCATGAGTTGACTAATTAGAAAATTGTAGATACTACGGAAAACTTATTAAAACAGAAGAGCAAATTCTATAACTTGCCTGAGCTTTGGTATCTATGCTGCTGATGCAGGTCCCCTTTTGTGTATTCCATATCTTAATACAACCATCTTTTGTGCCTCCTCCAGAGGCCAGTACATCGGACTGATATGGGCACCACGCAAGGGCCTTGACTGCAGCACAATGGTCATTGAAGCGATACAAGAAATTGGATGAGCTCATTTTGGAAGCTTCCCATATGTATATCAAATTTTCATTGCCTCCACTTGCCAATGTATTGCCTCTACTTGACCATTTCAAGCCACACACTTCTTCAGTATGTATTTTTATACGGGAAGTCAAATTGTTTGGGGCTCGAACTGCCAAATAAAACATGTATGCCAGATCGTAAACGTATAAATTATCTCATTCTATCAATTACTTATTACTCGCAGAACAGAATAAGTAAAGGTAATAGCATATAATCAAATTACCATCATGATTAATGATGGATTTGTCCTCACTTCCTGATGTTAGAATGTGACCATTCCATCCAGTGGCTGCTACTCTGCCATTATGACCTTCTAGGCTTCTAATCTGTGGGTTAAGCATACAAGTAATCCGAACCTTTAAATCCAAAACAAATGAATAGTATATCAAAAAAGGCAGAAAACATACACAGATAGTGCTTTACAAGTTTAGAGGTCTCGGCATCCCAGATTTGAAGTCTGGAATTTATATACCCAACTGCCATTGTCTTGGCGTCCCCAGACCATGCCAGACTTGTAGGGTAATCATTGGCACCGACTTGCAACAGCTTTTGTACGTCTCCGTTCTCCGAGTTCCACAGGTACAATTCTGAGCCCAGAGCAATGGCAAGAATGTTGTTTTTCCCCCAATCCATGACATTCAAGTAGTAGTCATTTTTTATGTTTGGAGCATCTAGAATCCTAGTTTCTCTCTGCAAACAAAAATACAAGTTACCTGTGAATGAACAGTATAAAATGTAAATAATGAATGGAGTAAATATGCAGCCTTTACAAACATGAATCTGAACAAGGGCACAACATACTTTCATGAAGCCCAAGCCACATATCTGATTGTCCAGCTTAGCATACATCTACATATATGGCTTCATGAAAGTAACCTAGACTGTCAAAATTAAGGGCTGCCAGTTCTCCATAAAATTCCGAATGACGAGAAGAATGATCCATGCAATCCATACAATACCCCTTCCACAGGGGCAGATCTTGAGTTTGTGGCCTCCCCCACATTGCAAGCCATAGAATGAAAGTGGCAATTTGAATCTAATACTTTCCTAAAATCAAATGCCTCCAAGAAACTTCACCCCTCTTATCCTGATTGACGTTTCTTTTATGGAATCAAAAAAGATTTTGACTTCACAACCCATTGAATATAGTGTCTTAACTCTTAACCAGTGGCCACATGCTGAACAGTTGATCAGCAGCAATTGGAAATATCTAGATGGAATCACTTGTATTATTTAGCCATCTTGGCATTTCTACCCACCACCCTACAAAACCTAGTTCCCAAAAATAACCACTAAGGCTCCATTAGAAAGCCAATTATCAAACCAAAATAAATTTCAGTCTGGTACAAACATCCTTAAAGTTCATGCGTGATTTGACTGCTTCCTATGTTTTGTGTTTGTTTGATCAACAACCTCATCTGTACTTATTTTCTTCAACTCTCAACTTCACATGTGATATTTGATGTGCAATGGTCTCAGTTCTATAAAATTTCTGTACATAGAAAGGTTCAAAAAAAAACCCTTAAATCACATCCTAAAATTTAATTTAATCCTAAAGAAGCTAAAATGATGTGCACTGCTGACAACACTATAACGAATATGCAGTCCTCTATCGTGTCTGAAACTCCAAAGCAAGACATAGAATTTGAATACTGTCATGATAAAATACCAAACAGGTCTTGATTTGGTCCTATAACTCTAGATAAGGCCACAGAATTAAAAGCACTATCATGATTGTCCAAAAGCACTATCATTTGCAGTTATCTCTTCGCCTTCATGGTGCTAAGAACTCTCAGCATATCCTATTAATAAAAATCTAAATGAACATATATATACAAGCAAAACAGAAATATACATGAATTAATATGAAGTTATGTATTCAAACTCATAAAATATGGTCAAAACCACACAGGAGTTAGAAGAAAATAAGAAAAGAACAATAAAGTGACTACATTGGGCAATTTCCGAAACTGATACTGCTTTGTACTATAATCCAATGCCTCAACCTCTTCCCGTTGCATCTCATCAATATGGCGAATAGATCTTCTACTCGATTTTGGGCTTCCCCTAAAAACCAACATTCTAAACGGTCTCCCTTCCGAATCCAAGGTCAGCTTGTCCTTCAATTTCTGTCGGTATACTTCCTGCCTCAAAGAAATGAATAGAGATTACCAAAAAAGAAAAGAAAAGATTCCCACTTCCTAAATTGCAACAAGTTCATCAATTACCCAACTCAAATTTCAAGATATTCTATAAACCCAATAACTCCCAAGAACTTAAATACCCATTTGAAGTTGTCAAGATATTCTATAACTTTTGAGTCACCAACATGAAAAGACCCTTGAATCTAACTCATCCGTTCAACAACTTCAAGAACACCAATTCAATAGAAATAAAAAACCCATATAACTACCTAAGCAGTCAATCACAAAATACTAATTTCAAATACAAACATAGCACCCAAGAACGTAAATAACTCAATAAAAAAAAAAACCCAAGTAACATTTTCACACATTTAAAAAAAAGAAAAGCAAGAAAGCAGTGAGAAGAATGATGAAACGTACATTAAAGTTGGGATTGAAAACTTTCTTGGTGGTGGTTGTCAACAAACAGTGGGCTTGATCAAGATCCATCAAACTCCTATTCGGTATGAACCGGTCTCCCTTCATGAAATACCAAAGAAAGAAGATAAATTCAAATTAGGAGACGGCAAAGAAACAAAGAAAAAGAAAAAAAGGGTTGTGGTTTGATTTGTAAGTAGTAGAGTGAGAGTGTACCGGAAAGTCGTATTGGGTGGTGGGGTCGCTGGGGAGGCGAGTCGGGGAGTACCAATCTGGTTTAAGTTCCCACATGTTTTGGTTGCTATTTGCTAAGAAGAAGAAGAAGACGAAGAAAGTTAACCGAGGACAACAAGGGGCTTTGGGTTTGGGTTTTTGCTAAGGTATATCTATCTCCCGCCAATTAGTAACTCAACCGTTATTACTTGTTAGTTGGTTTGTGGTGGTAAGGTACATCTATCTCCCGCCAATTAGTATTTTTGTGTTGGGTCTGATCGGGTTAGTTCGGTTTGGGGTTACCCACGGTAAACTAACTAATCAGTTTTAAATCGATGGGAGTCATATAAAAACATTTATCTCATTAGTGATAGAGCCACTTAATTTAGGATGGCAAGATACCTCCATCCTACACATACCTCAATTTTCCTTGCTCTAATCTTGTGTGTGGCTGTTCCTTGCCATGAAGATGGGAATGGGGTGGCGACGAGAATCCCATGATATGACCTTGTCCTACGTTGTTGCTATCGCTCCCCCACCTCCTCCTCCCCAACCCCCAAATTAAGCATTATTATATATACTTCTCACATATTATGAGGGGTTGATTTAGGAGTTTTCAAGATCTCATGAGATCTATGAGGTACTTCCTGTATAATATAGCTTTAAATATGTTTTTAGTTCACAATTTTTTGGGTTTTTATTTATTTATTTATTTAAAATTTTCGGACCTTAATAAATTTATTGTTTCATTTTAGTCATTTATTTAAACTGTGTTTCATTCTCATCCTTTACTATCACATAATTGACAAAAATTGCTGACATGACTAACAAAATGTGTTTGTTTATGTTTAGACCCCTTAAAACCAGATTAGTTTAACCTAATGAATTAACCAACTAGTTACTTAGGTTAATTATGAGATCTAGGTTAAACAGATGCAAACATATTACTTAGTGTAGAAAATTAAAGAAGATGGTAATATGATGACTCAAGAAAAGCAATGAAACCAATCGTTTCAAGGTTAAAACTTGGCTAGGATTTAACCTAGCTATTCTCAAAGTAAACAAATCTACTATGATAGAATGGAAGATTAAAATAGATTTAAACAGTAAATCTAAAGCTACATCTTGTAAAACTTACTAATACGACCAAGTGTAGCTCCAACTCCGTGAACTTTTCTATCTTAGATTTGCTGAACACAAACTCCCACGGTTGTGATTTTAAGATCCTACTCAAAGGTTTAACAACAAAAACTCTCCAGTTTGTGACTCTAAGACCACCCTTGAAATTTTAAATCATCAGCTATATATGATCTTGTTGCAGCAACTTCAGATTTACCAATTCCAATAATATGTAGAAGGAATTCCGGTAGTGACTTTTAAAGGAGAAGACACAGTACCTTTTAAATCTCAAAAGAGCACCTCCAAAGTCATTACAAAATGTGCCTTAGCATTTCCTTTAAATACTAGGAGAATTAGATTTGAAACCTTAATCACTTAATGGGTTTAACAGGCTGATGGGCTTTAATTAAATTTTGCAAAACCCGTCTTCCGATCGGTCAAACCTGGCATGTATCGAATTCTTGAACCTACATCTTCCTTTTTCTTGTATTCTAACTTGGAGCACCTTGAGCATTGTCTAATATATCTTATAGACTATAAGATCTATATTTAGATAAGTTTGTGCTCATAGTTTGCCAATTGTTCTAAACTTTTAAAACCTAACAAAATGATTTTGTGTCAGTGTGGACGACTAAATTTCTAGTTTGAAATGAGTCAAACAAGTAAAATAGTTTCACAAATGTGAATTTGTATTGATGAATGTGTGGTACAATTCTCTGTGATTACAAAAGAGTAATCCTTTGATTCGATCTCCTTGAAAGATTTGTTGATTGGAGTTGTGGTAATGTGATTTTGATTCAAACACAAGATATCCTTCAATTTGGCTGAGGAATGGATCGAAGATCTTTGAAACGGAATTATGGAGTTGTGGTAATGTGATTTTGATTCAAACACAAGATATCCTTCAATTTGGCTGAGGAATGGATCGAAGATCTTTGAAACGGAATTACATCGCTTACATGTGCTGGGCTGCATATGTCATCGCTTACATGTGCTGGGCTGCATATGTCATCGCTTACATGTGCTGGGCTGCATATGTCATCGCTTACATGTGCTGGACTGCTTATGTCATTGCTTACATGTACTAATGTGTGATTGGTTCTTGCATGACACTTAGCAAATTTTTGTTAGTTTCTGAGTAGTGATAGCAAAACCGTGCAGCAACATGTGGCGCTTTGTAATTGGTTGTATTTTGTGGACTTGGTAGTATGACATGTCAGCTTGTGATAGGTTGGGAATTTTCTCTCTCTAGAAATGCCCCCTCGAGACTCGTTCAAGCACACAATTTCGGAGTGTGCTGTGGGAATGAGTTTTGAAAAATGGATTTTTACACTTGACTCTTCAAATGAAGTAGTTGAAGGTGGTGGAGCTTTCAGCAGGATGAGATAATTTCCGAAGAGTAGACCCACCCATATGAAAGGCTTTGATGAGACTGAAAAGGGGTTTGCGAGTATTTGAATGTATTTGCGTGATGGAGCCTTCTTAGTAGAGGTTAAGTTGAAGTAATTTCAAAAGAGTGTTCCATGGTACTTGGAGTGGGTTGGTGAGGTTGAAAGTTATTTTCAAGAAGTTGGATGTGTTAGTTTTTAGACCCCTTAAAACACAATTGGATTAACCTAGTTAATTAGCCAAGTTGTTACTTAGTCCAAATTCCAAGTCTAGGTTATCACAATCAAACAATCATATCATGCATAGCAGCAGAAAATAAATAAGACAATGATATGATCACCCAGGAAAACCAAACCGGTAAAAACCTGGGGATGATTTGACCTAGCTATCCTCAAGGTAAAAAGTAAATCCACTAGAAAGAATCGAAGTTCATACAAAAGGACTTACAAACACCCCCGCTTGACTTCCTAATGCTACCAACCAGTAGAACTTACTGACACGACCACGTGCAAGCTCCGAATCCACGGACTCCTTCTTTCTTTGGCCTTTGCAAAACACAAACACCCCCATTTGTGACTTTGAGATCCCACTCAAAGGTTTAGCAACACAAACTCTCCTGTTTGTGACTCCAAGACCACCCTTGAAGGTTTAGATCATCAACACCTTTGATGACAAGAGAAGACAGCAACTTCTATAATATCGGATCTTGAAATTCTTCAAGGAATAATATCGGTAGAAGACATAAGAGAGCTTTTTAGGAACTAAACCCTAAATACAAAAGAGGTACACTCTTTTCTCTCTGAAAAGCCACATAAAAACGTGCTTAGGGTTTCCTTTATATACTGGGAGAAGTAGATTAGAAACCCTAATCCTAAATGGGCTTGAACTGTTGTTTGGGCTTAATTAAAATTCTGCAGATACGACTTTCGATTGGTCGAGCCTGTCTTTTGATCGATCGAACCAGACAGATTATGAAATCTTCTTCCTGCAGCTTGTATGTTCTTGAATCTTGACTTGAATCACCTTGAGTATTGTCTAATAATACCTATAGACTCTAAGATTTATATCTAGACAAGTTTGTGTTCATGATTTGCCAATTGTTCTAAACATTTAGAACGTAACAGGATGTACTTGCAAGATTGAATCATTTTAGTAGAGGTTAAGTTGAGGTAATTTCAGAAGAGTATTCTGGATTGTTGGCGGCGATCACAGGGTGTAGAAGATGGGGAAGAGTTGAAGATGTTGGTTGGGTATAGCATGTAGAGTCATGGGGCTAGCCTCGTGTTTTTAAGAACTTCTGGTGAATTTATTTCGGAAGAATATGCTTTGGATTACAGCGAGGACATGTGGGAAAGTGGTTGAATGTGCATGTGTTATTGTATCACTTAGGTTAAGTTGAGGTAATTTAAGAAGCTTATGGATTTTGGGTATGTTGGTGATGGTGTGAAGAAGATGGAAATGAAGCAAAGTGAATGGGTGAAACATACGCCACCATGGTGCTGGCCTTGTACATTGGGGACCCTCTGGTGTAGATGTTTCTGGGAAGTACACCTTTGGATATGTGACTGACTGCATGTTGAATGAGGTCCGATGGCGAGTTGTTGAATGTGCATGCATGATGGGACCATGTTGATGGACGTTAAGTTGAAGTAATTTCAGAAGAGTACTTTCTGAAATACTTCAAGCTGAATTTAAGTTGGAGTAATTCCAGAAAATGTGTTTTGAGGTATCAGCAATGATGACCTTTGGGTCCCATGCTGGTGGGAACATGGAATGAGGCTTTGTCGACCATTTACTGACACCAAAGGCTGATTTCTAATGAGTTGGTACCTTGGAGGTCATTGTAAGTGTTGGATGAAAGACAATTTGTAGGATACCCCAACATTTTTTCCCAACTTCACCTAATGCCACTTGTTGGAAAAGCACAGAAAAATGAAAGGTGGAGCTAACTTGTGATCCTTGTTTTAGAAACCGGCCAAGTTGCTGTTTGTTCTGAACTGTTGCCTCAACTGGAAGACCAAGCAATTGGAGAGAGACTACAGGAGCCTTGAGCTTAGGAACAGGTGTCTCTGCTGGACTTGGATTTCCTGGCCAACCAAGTCCGAGGAAGCATGGAACGACAACACCAGCATTGTTATGAGTAATTTTATGGACAAATGTGGTCGTTAAAGGGAGAAACAAAATTTGTTTGGATCTCAAAACTACAATGATGTTGTGAAGAGGGTTTCTACTGAACCATGGGAGGGTTGATTTCAAACTGATTATGAAGTAATATTGGTTGCTAGGTGTTGAGAATGATGAGGCTATAGTGAGAAATGGTTGTGAGAAGGAGGACTTGAAAATTTGAAAGAAGCAAATCTTCATTTCATGATTTAGTGTGTTTTTCTTGATGAGTTCTTGATGAATCTGACCCTTTTATTTATAGCGGAGAGATGAAGAACAGTAGATGGGTAGTTGAGAATGGCGGTTGAGAATTTTTGGTGAGAATGGTGGATGAAAACGGTAGATGGGAATAGTAGGTATCGAACGGGAATGGTAGGTTGGAGACTGGCAGGCACCGAACGAGAATCCTAGGTTGAACTAGTGACCTAGTGTAATTTCAAGTTCAAGACACACTTGTGAGAGTTCATTTGTACTTTGGAAGGGAAGCCTTGATGAAGTCTGGAGAATAACCTTGAAGGAATCTAGACCAAGTGGATGAATCTCAAATTTTGATCTTGGGAGCTTAAGTTTTGGAGATTGCTAGTACTTCGGAGAAGTGGGTCACATAGTTGGTTTCCAAGTCCAAAACAAATAGGCAGATTTCAAAATCAGAATCTATGTGAAAATCATAATAGGACATGCTTTGCTCGAACATCTTGATTCTTGGTCAAAGTTCACATTAAAGCCAATAGCTATAGAATCACACTATTTGAGCAATTTCGGATTCTCAAATGAATAAATAGACCCCAAAATGGAATCTATGTGAAAAATTGGGCAAAACAAGTCCTTTTTGAAAATTTTGACTTTTGGTCAGGATTTGTGCAAAAGTCAACTTTCTAGAACTTGGACGGTTTGCACAATTTTTGAGTCTCAAACAAAGAAACGGATTCCAAAATTGGAATGTACGCGAAAAACTGAGTGGGACAGGTCTCTTTTGAAAATTTTGACATTTTGGTCAAAGTCAAAGTTCAACTTAGTCAAATCTTTTTCTTTTTTTTGCAGGTGGTTCGGACCGGGTCAACCAAGTCGGCCTGGACAAACGGGTCAGACCGTAGTGGAGAATGATGTCATAGCACTGGAGGGGCTAGTGTGAGCGCGTGGCGTGTATGCGCGCGTGAGGTAAGAGCCGGAGTGTGTGAGCGCGTGAGTACTGATGGAGGCGCGTGTTTCGTTGAGGCAGCGTTTGTCGGAGATTCTAGAGGTGCGTGGCTCATGTTTTGGACCTGAAATTTTCAGGTTTTGTAGATTGGAGGCTATGGTGTCAATTTTGTAAAATTGTGAACAGATTTGCATAGTTTTGAGGGACTAAACTGTTGGTTATTGAGAGTTTGTGGCAGCACGTGGTGGCGTGTTGATGATGATCTTTCTGGGCTTTGTAGATCGAAGTCCTCTGGATCGAGTGGTAATGCCATTTCCTTGAAATGAATTCTGGATTTATATGAATATGAAGGAGTAGGTCGCGATCCTCTGAAGCTTTTGGTGGCGCGTGGCCGGGAATCTAGACTTGGACTTTTCAGGTTAGGTAGATAAGAGCCGGAGTGTGTGAGCGCATGAGTACTGATGGAGGCGCGTGTTTCATTGAGGCAGCATTTGTCGGAGATTCTAGAGGCGCGTGGCTCATGTTTTGGACCTGAAATTTTCACGTTTTGTAGATTGGAGGCTATGGTGTCAGTTTTGTAAAATTGTGAACATATTTGCACAGTTTTGAGGGACTAAACCGTTGGTCATTGAGAGTTTGTGGCAACGCGTGGTGGCATGTTGATGATGATCTTTCTGGGCTTTGTAGATCGAAGTCCTCTGGATCGAGTGGTAATGCCATTTCGTTGAAATGAATTCTGGATTTATATGAATATGAAGGAGTAGGCCGCGATCCTCTGAAGCTTTTGGCAGCGCGTGGCCGGGAATTTGGACCTGGACTTTTTAGGTTAGGTAGATCGAAGGTCGTAGAAGATTTCTGTGGGTTGAATTTTGTGAAATCCTGTCAGAAGTTTTAGAAATCACGAAGAGGAGACAGCAGGCATTGTCAAACTTGTTGCCATTTTAGTCTTCATTGTGGTTCTGACAGTGTTTGACATTGGTTAATCAGCAAGTGTTTCTGCTTTCAAGGTCGGCAGCACAATCAATTTGAACAATACATGGCCTAGAAGTTCATCCCAGGTCTTGTGCAGTAAATTTTTAGATGACATGTGTATTTTTGTAGGCCTATAATCCATTTTTCTGAGGTCTAGTGTAATAGTTTCTTTATGATGCATTTATGGGCACCCCCTTTTTTTTTCAAGGTTTGGTGCAGTATCTTTTGAAAATATGGTATTTTAACTATTTACACACCTTTTTCCTTTTGGCCATTAGCTTCCAAGGATCCCTATATAAAGGCATCCGGAGCATGCACTAAGCTTGTACATGCATTGTCTTCAGTGGAGTGGGTAGCACAATACTCTTTAGTGTAGAGAAACTCTGACTTTTTTCTTTATATTTATTTATTTATTTAATGTTTAGCCTGTACTAATCTCTCTCTCTTTTTTTTTTTTTATTTTTTATTTTTTAATGTTTTGTCTGTACTAATCTTTTATTTATTTTATTTTATTTAGTTATCATGATGCTCTTTTTCAAGGATTCAAAGATTGGTTAAGAGAAAGATGACAAGGATGCAAAGGCTACAACTTTGATTGTTCATCCGCCCATAATTGGAAGATTTTCGGAAAGATGGGGCCATAACTCTTATCCTCTTAATTTGCTGAAATGGTCACAGGTTGTTCCCCCTGATGGTGGCTCCAACTTGGAGACAATTATCCCTCTTGCTTTGCATCACAAAATTGTTGCTAAATCAAAGTCGTACAACACTTTGGGACGAGAGATAATTGCAAAGTGTGCCAATTGGGATTTTTCCTTTAGCGTGAACAGAGGGTTTTCCTACTTCTCCCTTTATTGGGATTAGCTAGAAGATGTGCTCGGTCGGTGTAAACACCTCCTTGATGTGACCCACCTCTACAGTGCTGTCTTTGCCTCCTTGTTCACATACGATTATGATGAGAACCTCATGAAAGCATTTTGTGAGTGTTGGAGTCCGTCGACCAATACCCTTCATACCTCAGTTGGGGAAATTTTCATCACACCATGGGATCTTTCCATTCATGGTGGACTTCCTTGCACAGGTGTATTTTATGATGAAGTAGTACCCAATGTGCAAGAGCTAGATGGAATCAATGACCAAGGACAACCTTATTTGCTGTACAGTTGTTGCTACCTCTTTATGGCGTATCATCACCTTCAAAACCGACTGAAGAGACAAGGGAAAGTGAGTGTTCGTGACTGGATTACTTTTTGGTATAGAGGAAATGGCAGGTACCCGGCTCCTAGAAAACCAGTGAGACGGACAACCATTCCCAAGTGTAGACAGAATCCCTTGGGCGAGATAAACGAGCATGGACCATGGTCTGATAAAGAACACGGGGTCTTTGCGGATCTTCAAGTTGAGGGTGACTTAAAGGAGGAGACTTACCTATCTGCACTTCTTTCCTGTTGGCTGTTCATATTTGTCTTTCCTATCAAGGATCATAATAGCATCCATCTTGGCACTTTCAAGATCGCTATTTCCATAGCTAATGGTTGCTCATTTGGCCTTGCTCCCCCAATATTGGCTAGCATTTATCATGGACTTAACACCATTTCTTCCTCTCCTACTCCGAGCAAGTCTGGAGCTAGTTTTGCCATTCATTATGTTTATGCCTAGGTAGGTCATTTCTTCAGAAGCAATCGCATCACCCATGATAAACCATCTGATCCTTTGATGACTAAATATTCCGGTGTAGGCTACGTCTCTTCATTCAACGAATTCTCTGCACGAAAGCACATACGAATCACCACCAACTTTCTTTGGCACCGGATTGCTTTCAAGAAAAGCTATGACCAGACTTTTATCGACAATGATCACTTATCCATTCAGAAGTTTGACTACTTTATGAGCCTTCGCTTGGGGTACTTGTCACTTCGATGTGAAGACCAACATATTGTAGAAGCATATAGTCCTCACAGATTTAGTCGGCGATTTGGATTTCATCAAGACATTCAAAGTGATTTGAAGGAAGAAATTCATACAGACTCTTTAAAAGATCTATACCAATTCTACCAATCTTTCACTCGCTGCAACACAAATTCCAAGGTACTCATTTTAGCTTTTACCGCAGACTTTGGAAGCCGGGTCAGACATAGCTACAAACAATGGTGGCAAGGAGATTGTTGGAATGATTTTACCAAAGGAACAGATTTTCTAGTTGACATCGCCTCCTTCCATGTTAAGCCACCGACATCCAACAAACTCCTTCCCACCATTGTTTGTAGCTATGTCTGACCCGGCTTCCAAAGTCTGTGGCAAAAGCTGAACTGAGTACCTTGGAATCTGTGTTGCAGCAAGTGAAAGATTGGTAGAATTGGTATAGATCTTTTAAAGAGCCTGTATGAATTTCTTCCTTCAAATCACTTGGAATGTCTTGATGAAATGCAAAGCACCGACTGAATCTGTGAGGACTATAAGCTTCTACAATGTGTTGGTCTTCACATCGAAGTGACAAGTACCTCAAGCGAAGGCTCATAAAGTAGTCAAACTTCTAAATGGATAAGTGATCATTGTCGATAAAAGTCTGGTTATAGCTTTTCATGAAAGCAGTCTGGTGCCAAAGAAAGTTGGTGGTGGTTCATATGTGCTTTTGTGTAGAGAATTCGTTGAACAGAGAGGCATAGCCTACACTAGAATATTTAGTCATCAAAGGATCAGATGGTTTATCATGGGTGATGCGATTGCTTTTGAAGAAATGACCTACCCAGGCATAAACATAATGAATGGCAAAACTAGCTCTAGACTTGCTCGGAGTAGGAGAGGAGGAAATGGTGTTAAGTCCATGATAAATGCTAGCCAATACTGGGGGAGCAAGGCCAAATGAACGACCATTAGCTATGGAACTAGCGATCTTGAAAGTGCCTGGACGGATGCTATTCTGATCCTTGATAGGAAAGACAAATATGCATAACCAACAGGAAAGAAGTGTCGATAAGTAAGTCTCCTCCTTTAAGTTACCCTCAACTTGAAGATCTGTAAAGAACCCATGTTCTTTATCAGACCATGGTCCATGCTCATTTATCTTGCCCAAGGGATTCTGACTACACTTAGGAATGGTTGTTCGTCTCACTGGTTTTCTAGGAGCCTGGCACCATGCCTCGCAAAATGCACGAATAATGTCATTGTTTCGATCATATGTGTATAAATATGCAAGGACCGCTTGAGGATGGCTGTCCTGCAAATCGAGCTCGTTCAATTAGAGCAATCATTGTCTCAAATTGAAACTCATCAAGTTGAATAAGATGATGTTGTGCAAACCTTAGAAGAACAGCTTGAAGAAGTCAATTCCACTCCCGTTCTTGAAGACCAGGATATGGAGGCATTAGAGAAGATACGAACCCTTCTGGAAGATAACCGTTCTAGTTTGAAAGACTTGAAATGGATGTCGTAATCTTTTTGTTTTAACTCTCTTCATACATGTCATCATGATTTCCCCTATACTATTTTCCTTTTGTCAATCAATAAAGAAGACTTTATTCTCTATTCCTTCATTTTTTTTTTGTCATGATTTGATAATAATTTTTTTAGTGCGTGACTGAACTTAGCAAAAGATACTAAGTTGCCTAAGTACCCTCGAGAGGGATCAAGTCATTACATAGTTCAATAGATTTTTTTTTCTTTGTTTTGTTTTGTTTTTTGTTTTTTGTTTTTTGTTTTTTGTTTTTTGTTTTTTGTTTTTGTTTAAGGGCTCATGTGTGTAATCCTCGCCCTACACCCCACGGCATTTCATGGGTATGAATTGTGCAACAGTGGGTATCACCACTAATCGAACCTGAGACCTCGGACTCAAGGGTGACATGGGCATCCAACCACTACGCCACACTCACAATTGGTGACATAGAGGGGGATTAATTTCTCTTTATTGGTACGCTTTCAAAAGTAATGGGAAGACATCATGTACCCTTGCAGCATTGCAGTGGGCAGTTTAAACTCTTACCAAGGAGCTATCCTCGATTTTCAAGTGTAGAAGTGTTGCAAGAACTTCCCATTGATAGGATTGATTCTTGCATCATCATTGTCAATTAGCTTGTAAGCTCTAATGGTGTTTGCCCCCTGCTTGAGAGTTGGAAGCACATCACAAGCCGGTCACATGGTTTGACCCAACAATTTCATCAAAGTCTAGATCAATCTTGTTTTCTTTGGCAAGCTTCATGATTTGTTCTTTGAAGACAAAGCATTTTTGGATTGAGTGGCCAATGATGCGATGATATTTGTAGTAGTTAGGGTCATTTACTTTCCCCATGTCTTTTGGCCACTTGCATTCTGGCAATTCGATTAGCTTCAACTGCAATAGTTGTTGTAAGATGTTTGGCACATCTTCATCAAGGAACGTATATACTTCTTGCTCACATTCCTTAAAAGTTAGACAACGCACTTCATTCTTTTGCCATGCTTCAAGCTGTTTTTCATTTGCATTTGCTCCTCTTCTTGGAATCTTAACTTTGGCAGTGTTAGCAGCCATTGGGCCTTTGAGGCTGACTTTGGCATTCCTATCATTCTTCCTTACTTCATTTTTGCTTTCAAGTATAGGAGGGTTTGTATTTCCATGGCTAGAGATACTCAATTCCATGTCATGCGCATGAGTTGCTAACTCTTGAAATGTTCAAGGCTTTATCCCTTGAAGGATGTAAAGAAGTCCCCAATGCATGCCTTTGATGCACATCTCTACAGCAGATATTTCAAAAAGTCTATCCTTGCAATCTAGACTCAAAGAATACCATCGATTGATATAATCAACGACGGGCTCATCCTTCCACTGTTTAGTATTGGTAAGCTCCATCATGCCTACCGTGCGTCGTGTGCTGTAGAATCGATTGAGAAACTTCCTTTCAAGTACTTCCCAACTTTCAATTGACTCGGGTTTTAAGTCTGTATACCAATCAAAGGCATTCACCTTTAGTGAACAGACAAACTATTTTACAAAGAGGCCTCCTAGAGGCCCTGCATTCTCACAAGTTTCTACAAAGTGAGCAACGTGTTGCTTAGGGTTTCCTTTGCCATCAAATTGCAAGAACTTGGGGGGTTGATACCCATTTGGCATTCTCATGTTATCGATGCATTTTGTATAGGGTTTTGAATATCTGAGAGAACTTATAGAAGAACCTCCATATTGTGCTTGAATGGTATTTGTTATCATGTCTTGTAATTTTTGGATTGACAACAAAGCAACCGAAGTAGATTGTTCTCGTCGGGGAGTGTTTTCAATTTCTCTCCCTTCGTCATCCTTCGGAGATGTGAATTTATGACCATGGCTTGATTCACCAAGATCTTGTACTTTGAGTTTGTTCATGAAAGTTGCAATTTGGAGGTCCTTATCTTCAAGTGCTTTTGTGAGAAGGACAACCCTTTGTTCCATTTCAGCCATCTTTTCTTCCACGGTAGAGGTGTTAGTCATCATGACTGACACAACTTCCTAAGATGATGGAGAAGAAAGTGATTTGAAGTGAACACGTGGAATCTTATCTTTTGGGTTCCCTTTGATGGGAGAGAAATCGTGCGACCAACTTCTTGTGAAGGAAGAAGGGGATTTGCCCCCATGCTTGAGGTGTTCCAAGGTGGAGATGTCCTTGTTGACGACCTTGTTTCTTGTGAGAGGGTCTAAAGAGATGATTTTCTGGACCTTGGCTTCCTTGGTTGATTGAAATTGAAGTTGATTGTTTGCTTTAGGTTGGCTACAATTGATTGCATCAATGTAATTGGTGGTGGTAGTCGTACCAAGTCTAATTGAAGTAGCTATTGCTAAAGCTTGAATGTTCTTGCTAGAGGCCATTTGAGCTGGTAGCAAGATGATGAATATTTCTTTCTTTGAAGGAGAATGAGATGAGAGGCAAAGAGATCCCACCGGGCGTGCTAGAATTTGTAGACAACTAAATTTCTCGGTTTGAAATAAGTCAAGCAAGTGAAATAGTGTCATAAATGTGAATTTGTATTGATAAATGTGTGGTACAATTCTCTGTGATTACAAAAGAGTTATCTTCTGATTCGATCTCCTTAAAAGACTTGTTGATTGGATTTATAGTAATGTGATTTTGATTTGAACACCCAATATACTTCAATTTGGCTGAAGAATGGATTGAAGATCTTTGGAACAGAATTACAATGAATCTCTGGCTATGAGCGTGTTAGAAATCCTTTGTTCTTCAAGTTCTTCGTTTTTGAAGGTTTGTGGTGAAAGTTCTTTGGGCCTTTAGAGGCTTGAATCCGTAGAGCTGCACTGATTTGTGGTTTGTTGAGGTTTCTGGAGGCTTTTGAGCTTGATTCCAGTGACTTTTGAGATCTAGGAATATGATTTGGATGATTCCTCTTCGAATGTTCTTTGATGATTCCTCTTCAGATGTTCTTTGTATTTGAAGATTTGTGGTGGAAGTTCTTCGGGGCTTTGGAGGCTTCAATCTGTTGAGCTTCACTAATTTGTGGTTTGTTGAGATTTTTAGAGGCTTTTGAGCTTGATTCTAGTGACCTTTAAGATCTAAGAAGGTAGTTTAGATGATTCTGCTTTGAATGTTCCTTGCATTTGAGGTCTAAGTTCTTGAAGTTGCTAGAGGCTTCAGGTTTTGATTCTAGCAGAGCTTCAGTACTTCTGAATCTTCTTTGATGCTGCTTGTGCTCTAGATGGCTTGATTTTTTTTCAAATGCCTTAGGAAGGCTTCTATTTATAGGAGTTTGGAGGTGGGTGAGTGACACGTGGCGGAGTATGATTGGTGACACATGTCACAGCCTGATTGGTTCGCGTATGTCATCACTTACATGTGCTAGGTTGCATATGTCATTGCTTACACGTGCTGGACTGCTTATGTCATCACTTACATGTACTGATGCGTGATTGGTTCTTGCATGACACTTGGCAAAATTTTGTTGGTTTCTGAGTAGTGATAGCCAAACCTAGCAGTAACACGTGGTGCTTTGTAATTAGCTGTATTTTGTGGACTTGGTAGTATGACATGTTAGCTTATAATAGGTCGGGAATTTTCCCTCTCAACAAATGCCCTCTCAAGACTCGTTCACGCACACGGTTTCAGAGTGTGGTGTGGGAATGAGTTTTGAAAAATGGATTTTTACACTTAACTCTTCAAATGAACTAGTTAAAGGTGGTGGAGCTTTCAGCAGGATGAGATAATTTTCGAAGAGTAGACCCACCCATATGAAAGACTTTGATGGGGGTTTGCAAGTATTTGAATGTACTTGTGTGATGGAGCCTTCTCAGCAGAGGTTAAGTTAAAGTAATTTCAAAAGAGTGTTCCATGGTACTTGGAGTGGGTGGCCAATGATGCGATGATATTTGCAATAGTTAGGGTCATCAACTTTCCCCATGTCTTCTAGCCGCTTTCATTCTGGCAATTCGATTAGCTTCAACTGCAATAATTGTTGTAAGATGCTTGGCACATCTTCATCAGGGAACAAATATACTTCTTGCTAACGTTCCTTAAAAGTCAGACGCTGCACTTCGTTCTTTTGCCATCCTTCAAGCTGTTTTTCATTTGCGTTTGCTCTTCTTCTTGGAACCTTAATTTCGGCAGTGTTAGCAGCCTTTGGGTCTTTGAGGCCAACTTTTGCATTCCTATCATTCTTCCTAAATGCGAATTTGTGTTGATGAATGTGTGGTACAATTCTCTGTGATTACAAAAGAGTGATCCTCTGATTCGATCTCCTTGAAAGATTTGTTGATTGGAGTTGTGGTAATGTGATTTTGATTCAAACACAAGATATCCTTCAATTTGGCTGAGGAATGGATCGAAGATCTTTAAAACAGAATTACAATGAATCTTTGGCTATAAGCTTGTTAGAAATTCTTTTTTCTTCATGTTTTTTGTGTGTTCTTCATGTTCTTTGTGTTCGAGGGTTTGTGGTGGAAGTTCTTCGGGGCTTTAGAGGCTTGAATCCTTAGAGCTTCACTGATTTGTGGTTTCTTGAGGTTTCTGGAGGCTTTTGAGCTTGATTCCAATGAACTTTAAGATCTAGGAATATGATTTGGATGATTCCTCTTCGAATGTTCTTTGTATTCGAACTTTTGTGGTGGAAGTTATTTGGGGCTTTGGAGGCTTGAATCTGTAGAGCTTCGCTTATTTGTGGTTTCTTGGAGTTTCTAGAGGCTTTTGAGCTTGATTCCAATGACCTTTAAGATCTAGAAAGATGAATCGGATGATTTATCTTCAAACATGCTTTGTATTCGAAGGTTTGTGGTGGAAGTTCTTTGGGGCTTTAGAGGCTTGAATCCATGGAGTTTCACTAATTTGTGGTTGTTTAAGGTTTCTGGAGGCTTTTGAGCTTGATTTTAGTGAACTTTGAGATTTGGGAATATGATTTGGATGATTCCACTTTGAATGTTCTTTGTATTCAAATTTGAAGTTCTTGAAGTTCCTGGAGGCCTCAGGGCTTGGTTCCAGTAGAGCTTCTGGACTTTTGAACTCAGGATCTCTTCCTAGTGTCTTGGTGTCTAGATGGCTTGGTCCTTTAAATGCCTTAGGAAGGCCTCTATTTATAGGAGTTTGGGGGTGGGTGAGCGACACGTGGCGGAGTCTGATTGGTGATACATGTCATAGCCTGATTGGTCCGCTTATGTCATCGCTTACACGCGCTGATGTGTAATTGGTTTTTGCATGACACTTGGCAAATTTCTGTTGGTTTCTGAGTACTGATAGCTAAACCTAGCAACAATATGTGACGCTTTGTAATTGGTTGTATTTTGTGGAATTGGCTAGTATAGACGACTAAATTTCTAGTTTGAAATAAATCAAATAAGTAAAATAGTTGTACAAATGCAAATTTGTATTGATGAATGTGTGGTACAATTCTCTGAAATTAAAAAAAAGTGATCCTCTGATTCAATCTCCTTGCAAGACTTATTGATTGGAATTGTGGTAATGTGATTTTGATTTGAACACAAGATATCCTTCAATTTGGTTGAGGAATGGATCAAAGATTGCTGAAACGGAATTACAATGAATCTCTAGCTATGAGCTTGTTAGAAATCCTTTGTTCTTCATGTTCTTCGTGTTCTTCGTGTGTTCTTCATCTTCGAAGGTTTGTGGTGGAAGTTCTTTGGGGTTTTAGAGGCTTGAATCCATAGAACTTCACTGATTTATGATTTGTTGAGGTTTCTGGAGGTTTTTGAGCTTGATTCCAGCAAACTTTAGGATCTAGGTAGATAGTTTGGATGATTTTGTTTCGAGTGTTCTTCGATTTTGAGGTCGAAGTTCTTGGAGGCTTTAAGGCTTGATTCCTGCAAAGCTTTTGTACTTCTGATGCTTCTGAATCTTCTCCAATGCTGCTTGTGCCCTAGATGGCTTGGTGTCCTTAAATGTTTTAGGGAGGCTTCTATTTATAGGAGTTTGGAGGTGGGTGAGCGACACGTGGCAGAGTCGGATTGGTGACACAAATCAGAGCCTGATTGGTCTGCTTATGTCATCGTGCTGGGTTGCATATGTTATCACTTACACGTGTCGGACTGCTTATGTCATCACTTACACGCACTGATGTGTGATTGGTTTTTGTATTACGCTTGGCAAATTTCTGTTGATTTTTGAATAGTGATAACAAAACCTAGCAACAATACATGGCGCTTTGTAATTGGTTGTATTTTGTGGACTTGGTAGTATGATGTGTCAGCTTGTGATAGGTCGGGAATTTTCCCTCTCTACAAATGCCCCCTCGAGACTTGTTCACGCACACAGTTTTGGAGTGTGGTGTGGGAATGAGTTTCAAAAAACAGATTTTTACACTTGACTTTTCAAGTGAAGTAGTTGAAGGTGGTGGAGCTTTCAGTAGGATGAAATAATTTTCGAAGAGTAGACCCACCCATATGAAAGACTTTGATGAGACCGAAAAGGGGTCTGCGAGTATTTGAATGGACTTGTGTGACCGAGCCTTCTCAGCAGAGGTTAAGTTGAAGTAATTTCAAAAGAGTGTTCTGTGGCACTTCGAAGTGGGTTGGTGAGGCTAAAAGTTATTTACAAGAAGTTGGATGTACTTGCAAGATTGGATCATTTCAGTCGAGGTTAAGTTGAGGTAATTTCAGAAGAGTATTTGGATTGTTGGGATCACAGGGTGTAGAAGATGGGGAAGAGGCGATGATGGTGGCTAGGTATAGCATGCAAAGTCATGGTGCTAGCCTCGCGTTTTTAAGAACTGCTGGTGAAGTTATCCCGGAAGAATATACTTCGGATTACGTAGAGGTCATGTGGGAAAGTGGTTGAGTGCGCATGTGTTTTTGTATCACTCAGGTTAAGTTGATGTAATTTCAACAGTTTATGGATTTTGGGTATGTTGGTGGTGGTGTGAAGAAGAGAAATGAAGCAAAGTGAATGGGTGAAACATATGCCACCACGGTGCTAGCCCTATATGTTGGGGAACCTTTGGTGTAGATGTTTTTGGGAAGTACACCTTAGGATATGGGACTGACTGCATGCTGAATGAGGACCGGCGGTGAGTCATTGAATATGCATGCGTGATGGGACCATGTTGACGGACGTTAAGTTAAAGTAATTTTAGAAGAGTACTTTCTGAAATACTTCAAGCTGAATTTAAGTAGGAGTAATTCTAGAAAGTGTGTTTGGAGGTACCAGCAACGATGACCTTTGGGTCCCACATTGGTAGGAACATGGAATGAGGCTTTGGCAACCATTTACCGACACCAAAGGCTGATTTCTGATGAGTTGGTATCTTGGAGGTCATCGTAAGTGTTGGATGAAAGACAATTTGTAGGATACCCCAACATTTTTTACCACCTTCACCTACTGCCACTTGTTGGAAAAGCATAGAAAAATGAAAGATGGAGCTAACTTGTGATTCTAGTCTTAGAAATCAGCCAAATTGTTGTTTGTTTCGAATCACTGCTTCTGCTGGAAGACCAAGCAATTGGAGAGAGACTACGGGAGTCCTGAGCTTAAGAACATGTGTCTTTGCTAGACTTGGATTTCTTGGCCAACCAAGTCCAAGGAAGCATGGAACGACAACACCAGCTTTGTTATGAGTAATTTTATGGACAGATGTGGTCGTTAAGGGGAGAAACAAAATTTGTTTGGATCTCAAAACTGCAATGATGTTGTGAAGAGGGTTTCTACTGAACCGTGGAAGGGTTGATTTCAAACTAATTATGAAGTAATATTGGTTGCTAGGTGTTGAGAATGATGAGGCCATAGTGAGAAATGGCTGTGAGAAGGAGGATTGAAAATTTGAAAGAAATAAATCTTCATTTCATGATTCAGTGTGTTTTCCTTGATGAGTTCTTGATGAATCCGACCTTTCTATTTATAGCGGAGAGATGAAGAAAGGTAGATGGGTAGTTGAGAATGGTGGATGATAATTTTTGGTGAGAATGGTGGATGAGAATGGTAGATGGGAACGGTAGGCACCGAACAGGAATGGTAGGTTGGAGACTGGTAGGCATCAAACGAGAATCGTAGGTTGAACTAGTGACCTAGTGTTATTTCAAGTTCAAGACACACTTGTAAGAGTTCATTTGTACTTTGAAAGAGAAGCCTTCGTGAAGTCTGGAGAATAACCTTAAGGGAATCTAGACCAAATGGACGAATCTCAAAGCCTTTCATATGGGTGGGTCTACTTTTCGAAAATTATCTCATCCTGCTAAAAGCTCCAGCACCTTTAACTACTCCACTTAAAGAGTCAACTGTAAAAAATCCGTTTCGAAACTCATTCCCACACCACACTCTGAAACTGTGTGTGTGAACGAGTCTTGAGGGGGAATTTGTAGAGAGGGAAAATTCTCGACCTATCACAAGTTGACACATCATATTACCAAGTCCACAAAATATAGCCAATTACAAAGCACCACGTGTTGCTGCTAGGTTTTGCTATCACTACTCAGAAGCCAACATAAATTTTCCAAGTGTCATGTAAGAACCAATCATGCATCAGCACATGTAAGCGATGACATAAGCAGTCCAACACATGTAAGCGATGGCATATGCAACTCAGCACGTGTAAGCGATGACATATATGGACCAATCAGGCTGTGACATGTGTCACCAACCAGACTCCGCCACATGTCGCTTACCCACCCTTAAACTCCTTTAAATAGAAGCCTTCTTAAGGCATTTAGAGGAGATCAAGCCATCTAGAGCACAAGCAGCATCAAAGAAGATTCAAAGTACTGAAGCTCTGTTAGAATCAAGCCCTGAAGCCTCTAGCAACTTCAAGAACTTCGACCTCAATTGCAAGGAACATTCAAAGCAGAATCATCTAAACTACCTGCCTAGATCTCAAAGGTCACTGAAATCAATCTCAAAAGCTTCTAGAAACCTCAACAAACCATAAATCAGCGAAGCTCTACTGATTCAAGCCTCCAAAGCCTCGAAGAACTTCCACCACAAACCTTCAAATACAAAGAACATTTGAAGAGGAATCATCCAAATCATATTACTAGATCTCAAAATTCACTGGAATCAAGCTTATAAGCCTCCGGAAACCTCAACAAACCACAAATCAGTGCAGCTCTACGGATTGAAGCCTCTTAAGCCCCGAAGAACTTCCACCACAAACCTTCAAAGACGAAGAACACACAAAGAACACAAAGAACGTGAAGAACAAAGGATTTCTAACAAGCTCATAGCTAGAGATTCATTGTAATTCTGTTCCAAAGATCTTCAATCCATTCTTCAACCAAATTGAAGTATATTGGGTGTTCAAATCAAAATCACGTTACTATAAATCCAATCAACAAGTCTTTTAAGGAGATCGAATTAGAAGATAACTCTTTTGTAATCACAGAGAATTGTACCACATATTTATCAATACAAATTCACATTTGTGACACTATTTCACTTGCTTGACTTATTTCGAACCGAGAAATTTAGTTGTCCACAAATATTGGCTATGAGCTTATTAGAAATTCTTTGTTCTTCACGTTCTTTGTGTTTTCTTTGTGTTCTTTGTGTTCGAGGGTTTGTGGTGGAAGTTCTTCGGGGCTTCAAAGACTTGAATCCTTAGAGCTTCACTAATTTGTGGTTTGTTGAGGTTTTTGGAGGCTTTTGAGCTTGATTCCAGTGAACTTTGAGATCTTTGCCATGAAGCAATATTTGCACTTGCATCTACTATGAAGTCGCACCATCATTTGCACTGAAGTTGTGTCAACATTCATCTTTGCCATAAAGCCATGACAACACTCCACATTAGCATTGAAGTCATGCCAATACTCGTCTACACTCCACATTAGCATTGAAGTCATGCCAATATTCGTCTTTGCCATGAAACCACGTCAATACTTCATTTGCGCTGAAGCCAGGCCAACGTTCATCTTTGTCATGAAGCCACAAAAACACTTCACTTTAGCACTTGCACTCGCATTGAAGTTGCACCAATATTGACCTTTATAATAAAGCTATAATAGCACAAATTTTCAGAGGCAACATAGCTCATACATCGAGGGTGCATTTCACTGTAGCCAGACAACAAGATTTCAGAGGTGCCAACAAGACGTTGAAGATGCAAGGAGTCCCTATCAAGACTTTGAAGATGCAAGGAAATGCCAGCAATACTTCGAAGATGTTAGAACATGCCACTAAGAATTTGACATTGTATGAACATGCCCATAGAAGTAAGGTGATGCAACACCGACTTCAAATACTTGATCTATTATCGTTTTGGAGGAAGTTGACGTCGTCTAGATTTCAAAGACATGATGTGAAACGACACCACTCAGAAGGGAGATGATGTGGTCCAAATTTCAGAGCTATGAAGCGGCACAACCTAGAAGAGAGACGATGTAGCTTAGACTTGCAAGGTATAAGAAGATGCCCCCAAGAGATAAGTGATGCAAAGCATACTTCAGAAACGTGGGAGAATGTCCATAGAAGATGGGCAATGCCATGAAGACTTCATTTTTTGCAAAAGAAGTTGGAGATTTTATTTTACTCCACAACCAAGCATCAAAGCCTTTCATATGGGTGGGTCTACTCTTCGGAAATTATCTTATCCTACTAAAAGCTCCACCACCTTCAACTACTTCATTTGAAGAGTCAAGTGTAAAAATCCATTTTTCGAAATGCATTCCCACACCACACTCCGAATTCGTGTGCGTGAACGAGTCTCGAGGGGGCATTTGTAGAGAGGGAAAATTCTTGACCTATCACAAGCTGACACGTCATACTACCAAATCCACAAAATACAACCAATTACAAAGCGCCACGTGTTGCTACTAGGTTTTGCTATCACTACTCAGAAGCCAATAGAAATTTTCCAAGTGTCATGCAAGAATCAATTACACATCAGCACATGTAAGCGATGACATAAATAGTCCAACATGTGTAAGTGATGACATATGCAACCCAATAAGTGTAAGTGATGACATACGCGGACCAATCAGGTTATGACATGTGTCACCAAACAGACTCCACAACGTGTCGCCCACCCACCTCCAAACTCCTATAAATAGAAGCCTTCCTAAGGCATTTGAAGAAAACATCAAGCCATCTAGAGCACAAGCAGCATCAAAGAAGATTCAGAAGTACTGAAGCTCTGCTAGAATCAAACCCTGAAGCCTCCAACAACTTGAAGAACTTTAACCTCAAATGCAAGGAACATTCAAAACAGAATCATCTAAACTACTTTCCTAGATCTCAAAGGTCACTGGAATCAAGCTCAAAAGCCTCTAGAAACCTCAACAAACCACAAATCAGCGAAGCTCTACGGATTCAAGCCTCCAAAGCCCGAAGAACTTCCGCCACAAACCTTCAAATACAAAGAACATTCGAAGAGGAATCATCCAAATCATATTCCTAGATCTCAAAATTCACTAGAATCAAGCTTAAAAGCCTCCAGAAACCTTAACAAACCATAAATTAGTGAAGCTCTAAGGATTCAAGCCTCTAAAGCCCCGAAGAACTTCCACCACAACCCTCGAACATAAAGAATGCGATGAACACACAAAGAACGTGAAGAACAAAGAATTTCTAACAAGATCATAGCCAGAGATTCATTGTAATTCCGTTTCAAAGATCTTTGATCCATTCCTCAGCCAAATTGAAGGATATCTTGTGTTTGAATCAAAATCACATTACCACAACTCCAATCAACAAATCTTTCAAGGAGATCAAATTAGAGGATCACTCTTTTGTAATCACAGAGAATTGTACCACACTTCTCTCACCCTTACAACAGACTAATCCTCCGGAAGTCTCTATGTTTCAGGCCAAGGTGCATGTTTCTTTCGTGTGTAGGAAATGGGCTTCTATGCTGGGAGATGTTCTTCTAAATAGGCTTTCGAATCTTTCTGTAGACAACATCCACAAGCTGAAATACATGAAATTTATAGTGGGGTTGAAAGTCTTAGAGTGGACCCTCAACACTTGTGCGGAAATGTTGACAAATATTGCGAGGGTATCGCAAACTATTTAAAGATGAAAGAATCTCTGAACAAATGACCAAGTCTTGTTATCTTAATTTGACCTGAGGCTAAAGTTGAATTCCTCCTTTTTGAAGCATCGCATGAGAAAGCATCTTTAAAGACCGAGCTTGAAACTGTTAGATCAAGGATGGCTGTCTTGCAAACCGAGCTCGTTCAATTAAAGCAATCAATGTCTCAAATTGAAACTCATCAAGTTGAATAAGGCGATGTTGTGCAAGCCTTAGAAGAATAGCTTGAAGAAGTCAATTCCACTCCCGTTCTTGAAGACCAGGATATGGAGGCTTTGGAGAAGATATGAGCCCTTCTGGAAGATAATAGTTCTAGTTTGAAAGACTTGAAATGGATGTCGTAATCTTTTTGTTTTAACTCTCTTCATACATGTCATCATGCTTTCCTCTGTACTATTTTCCTTTTGTCAATCAATAAAGAAGACTTTATTCTCTGCTCCTTCATTTTTTTTTTTTTTTCATGATTTGATAATAATTTCTTTAGTGCGTGACTGAACGTAGCAAAAGATACTAAGTTGCCTACGTACCCTTGAGAGGGATCAAGTCATTACGTAGTTCAATAGATTTTTTTTTCTTGGATGGTTTTTTTCTTTGTTTTTGTTTTTGTTTTTTTGTTTTTGCAAAAAGGAGGGCTCACGTGTGTAATAGTGGGTATCACCATTAATCGAATCCAAGACCTCGGCCTCAAGGGCGACAAAGGAATCCGGCCACTACGCCACACTAGTCATTGGTGACATAGAGGGGGATTAATTTCTCTTTATTGGTACACTTTCAAAGGTAATGGGAAGACAGCATGTACTATTGCAGTGCTACAGTGGGCAGTTTAAACTCTTACCAAGGAACAATCCCCGATTTTCAAGTGTAGAAGTGTTGTAAGAACTTCCCATTGATAGGATTGATTCTTGCATCATCATTGTCAATTTGCTTGTAAGCTCTAATGGTGTTTGCCCCCTGCCTGAGAGTTGGAAATACATCACAAGCAATGGTCACACGGTTTGACCCAACAACTTCACCAAAGTCTAGATCAATCTTGTTTTCTTTGGCGAGCTTCATGATTTGTTCTTTGAAGACGAAGCATTTTCGAATTGGGTGGCCAATGATGCGATGGTATTTACAGTAGTTAGGGTCATCAACTTTCCCTATGTCTTCTGGCTGCTTGCGTTCTGGCAGTTCAATCAATTTCAATTGCATTAGTTGTTCTAAGATGTTTGGCACATCTTCATCGGGGAATAGATATACTCTTTGCTCACGTTCCTTAAAAGTCAGACGACGTACCTCGTTCTTTTGCCATCCTTCAAGTTGTTTTTTATTTGCATTTGCTCCTCTTCTTGGAACCTTGACTTTGGCAGTGTTAACAACCATTGGGTCTTTGAGGCTGGCTTTTGCTTTCCTATCATTCTTCCTTACTTCCTTTTTGCTTTCCTCAGGTATGGGAGGGTTTGAACATCCATGGCTAGAGATACTCAATTCCATGTTATGCGCACAAGTTACTAACTCTTAAAATGTTCGGGGTTTTATCCCTTGAAGGATGTAAAGAAGTCCCTAATGCATGCCTTGGATGCACATTTCTACAACAGATATTTCAGAAAGTCTATCCTTGCAATCTAGACTCAAAGAATGCCATCGATTGATATAATCAACGACGGGCTCATCCTTCCACTATTTAGTGTTGGTAAGCTCCATCATGCCTACCGTGTGACGTGTGCTATAAAATTGGTCAAGAAATTCTCTTTCTAGTTGTTCCCAACTATCGATTGACTCAGGTTCTAAGTCTGTATACCAATCAAAGGCATTTCCCATGAGAGAACGGACAAATTGCTTTACAAGGAGGCCTCCTTGAGTCCCTGCATTCTCACAAGTTTCTACAAAGTGAGCAATGTGTTGCTTAGGATTTCCTTTGCCATCAAATTGCAAGAACTTGGGGGGTTGATACCCATTTGACATTCTCATGTTGTCGATGCGCTTTGTGGGTTTTGAATATGTGAGAGAACTTGTAGAAGAACCTCCATATTGTGCTCGGATGGTGTTTGTTATCATGTCTTGTAATTGTTGGACTGACAACGAAGCAACCGAAGTAGATTGTTCTCGTCAGGGAGTGTTTTCAATTTCTCTCCCTTTGTCATCCTTCGCAGATGTGAATTTATGACCATGGCTTGATTCACCAAGATCTTGTACTTTGAGTTTGTTCATTAAAGTTGCAATTTGGAGGTCCTTATCTTTAAGTGCTTTTGTGAGAAGGACAACCCTTTGTTTCATTTCAGCCATCTTTTCTTCCATGGTAGAAGGACAACCCTTTGTGTCAGTCATCATAACTGATACAACTTCCCAAGATGATGGAGAAGAAAGTGATTTAAAGTGAGCATATAAAATCTCATCTTTTGGGTTCCCTTTGATGGGAAAGAAATAGTACGACCAACTTCTTGTGAAGGAAGAAGGGGATTTGCCCCCACACTTGAGGTGTTCCAAGGTGGAGATGTCCTTATTGATGACCTTGTTTCTTGTGAGAGGGTCTAAGGAGATGATTGTCTGGACCTTGGATTCCTTGGTTGATTGAGCTTAAAGTTGATTGTGAGCTTTAGGCTGGCTACAATTGATTGCACCAATGCAATTGTTGGTGGTAGTCGTACCAAGTCTAATTGAAGTAGCTATTGTTGAAGCTTGAATGTTCTTGCTAGAGGCCATTGAAGTTGGTAGCAAGATGACGAAGATTTCTTTCTTTGAAGGAGAAGGAGATGAGAGGCAGAAATGTCCCACCGGGCGTGCCAGAATTTGTGGACGGCTAAATTTCTAGTTTGAAATGAGTTAAACAAGTAAAATAGTTTCACAAATGTGAATTTGTATTGATGTATATGTGGTACAATTCTCTGTGATTACAAAAGAGTGATCCTTTGGTTCGATCTCCTTGAAATATTTGTTGATTGGAGTTGTGGAAATGTGATTTTGATTCAAACACAAGATATCCTTCAATTTGGCTGAGGAATGGATCGAAGATCTTTGAAACGGAATTACAATGAATCTCTGGCTATGAGCTTATTAGAAATTCTTTGTTCTTCACATTCTTTGTGTTCGAGGGTTTGTGGTGGAAGTTTTTCGGGGCTTTAGAGGCTTGAATCCTTAGAGTTTCACTAATTTGTGGTTTGTTGAGGATTCTGGAGGCTTTTGAGCTTGATTCTAGTGAACTTTGAGATCTAGGAATATGATTTGGATGATTGCTTTTCGAATGTTCTTTGTATTCGAAGGTTTGTGGTGGAAGTTCTTCGGTGCTTTGGAGGCTTGAATTCGTAGAGCTTCGCTGATTTCTAAACTCAAGATCTCTTCCCAGTGTCTTGGTGTCTTAATGGCTTGGTCCTCTTAAATGCCTTAGAAAGGCTTCTATTTATAGGAGTTTGGGGGTGGGTGAGCGACATGTGGTAGAGTCTGATTGGTGACACATGTCACAGCCTGATTGGTCTGCGTATGTCATTGCTTACACATGTTGGGTTGCATATGTCATCGCTTACATGTGCTGGACTGCTAATGTTATCGCTTACATGTGCTGATATGTGATTGGTTCTTGCATGACACTTGGCAAATTTCTGTTGGTTTCTAAGTAGTGATAGCAAAACCTTGCAGCAACACGTGGCGCTTTGTAATTGGCTATATTTTGTGGACTTAGTAGTATGACGTGTCAGCTTGTGATAGGTCGGGAATTTTCCCTCTCTACAGTCACTTAGTTATAATAAAAAAATTAGTTATTAAACAAGTTACATGTAAATGGGTCTTTAAAAAGAAATATAAAGTTGACAGAAGTCTGGAAAAAATATAACGAAAGATTAGTTTCAAAACTGTTCACTTAACAGTCTGGTGTTTTAAATCGGTCCTATTTTCGTGTGTGTTCGAATAAGTATTACTGTTTACTCAAAAAAAAAAAAAAAAAATCTGGTGTAGACTTCGTTGATTCATATTCATTTATGGTAAAATTTTCCTAAGTTTGTAGAATTATATTCGTTGTAGCCGGACTAAATTTGAAATTGCATCAGTTAGATCTCAAAACGACGTTTCTCAATTAATAAAGAATTAAAGGAAGATATCTACATGGATTACTTTAGGTTAAGGGACATAAAGACAGTCCACAGGTTAAAAAAAAAAAAAAAAATTCTTTGTATTGATAAAACAATTTTCGAGGTAATGGTATTTAACATTCCATTAGGCGATATTAGAAATAGGCTTCAAAATGAGCTTTCTGGACCACTGTTTTAATACATGGAGGTATGAAGATAAACTAAAATTGTTATGTAGACGATATATTATTAGCCAGTAATTTTCCATATATGATAAACAAAACCAAGCTATGTTTTGGATCCAGAAAAATATCCGGAAAAAATACTTCGACAGTTTTAGCAGGGAAGACTATAATAGACTAGTGAGATACCTATTTTTCAAAGGAACAATACTCAACCAAAAACATGTTTCCAACACATGAGGCTAATATTGAAGAAATGAAAACTGTTTCCTATGCACAAGCTGTGGGTGGCCCGTAGCCTTTTTTAACTGTGATACCACATATTTCCTTTGAAGTAGAAAGGAGCAACCTAATTGACTTGCTGCAAGTTGCCCAATCAAAGTGTCAGGTTGAAGCCTTCTTCAGCTTTCCTTTTCTGTATAGAATATATTCCATTATGCTCAGCTAATTGATGCAGTTGACAATTAGAAGAAACTAATCAAGACTAAGAAAAGGACAAGGCAATTTAGTCAGAGGGATGTAAAATTTTGTAGCGGTCCTAATTGGATTCTTTCATTTCCTATAAATAGAGACTCTAAGTTGTTGTATTTGCTCATCCAACATTGGGTTTATGAAATATTTGAGATGAAGAGAGATCTAACATTAGGATAAGAGTCTTGTTTGGTAGCCAAGGATGACTTACCTACTCCCCCAACGGGTTTCAACAGTCAAGTATTGAGACTAGATACTCTTGTGTGGTTCGTAGGCAGTCTCTTTGGCTAATCTGACAGGCTCTTCTTTCTCATGCTGGGCCTTCTCTTCTTCTAATTAGCAATTGTTAACACCATTTTGCATGCATAATTCATAAATAAGAAGAAAGGTACATGAAAATGAAATTTCTTGTTGATGCTTGCCTTCTCTCCCCCAAATAGGTTTGAGTGTATGTATTATTTTTTTTCCTCTCTAATTAATTATTCCTAAACTCTTGTTTGGTTTTCAGACAGTCATTTTGGCTAAGCTGATCATAGGCTCTTCTCGATCTATATTGTTAGGCCTTCTTTCGCAAGCCCTTGACCTTAATGTGTGATGCGCTCGGAAAGCATTTGCATGGTAAATATATGTGAAGAATTGGCAGACAAATGCAGAAAAAAGTTGTCCAAGGACTATGGTTCTAGTTCTCGTTTGTTTGTTTTTTCTTAATTAATATTCGCCGTTGCTAGTACTTAGTGACTGGAATGTATAACCTTCAAGAGGTCTCACTACTGCTAATACTTAATTTATAATTTATCTTTGCCTTTGGCTTAATTTTCTAACACTTTGCAATGTTTGTGGGACTGGAAGAGAGAGAGAGAGAGAGAGAAAGGGGGAAAGAGAATAAACTACATTCAATTATTTATAGTCCTATTCATGACAGAACGAAAATATGTATGACCTAGATCCATTTTTATTTTTTATTTTTTTTATGATTGCTTGTTCACTAGATTTTCAACATTTCAAATAGAATTTTTAGTGTTTCAATACATTTTGGTCCATTATGGTCTACTTTGGTCCAATTTCGTTCACTTCGGTCCATTAGGTCCACTTCGGTATTTATAAAAAAAAGTCCACTTCAGTCTACTTTGCTCCATACGGTCCATTTAGGTCTGCTTTGATCCATTCAATTTATATTGGTCCAATTTGATCACTTTAGTCCAATTCGGTCCAATTTACTCCATTTAGGTCCACTTTGATCCACTGTGGTCTAATTTGGTTTATTTCGGCACACTTAAGAATAGGAAAAGATATGTTTGGGTTGAGAGTTCCTATTCTAAATTTGAATTTATTAAAAAATATAAATCTCAAACTTGTTCAAAATTCTATTAAATTTTAGCAATTTAATCTGTAGGGACACGATTATTTAGCGACCCAAGAATGACATTGGCCTCGTAAGTAAAGGGCCCTAACAATATGATTTGTAGAGAGTGGGTTTGAAAGACAGGACCTTAGTCACAGGTTAACGGTTTAATCGGGGTTTCTGTGGAAGCTTATCTATGGGTGGCCTTGGCTTGACTAGCTAAGTCTTCCATTAGTGCGGGTTGTAGGATTTAAGTCCTCGGACAGCGTCCGAGGAGCATTGTATCCTTCATTTTCCCCCTTTTGCAGGATTTTTTCTCCTCCTAGGGATCCCTTTCTCCTTCGCTTTCTTTTCCTTTTATACTAGTGTTCATTTCCCCTTTTAGTGTCCACGTGTAAGTTTTACTTTCTGGGGTGCAGACCTGTCCTGTCAATCCATACCTAGAGTGGTTGGAGGTTGTTGGAAAAGTTAAATGGCATGGTTGGGAGCATGGGCTTGTCAGATGCAAGGTTCTGTATTACGATGTTGGCAGCTTTCTCCCTTGTCCTGCCCTTATACTGAGTTTGCCATTTTCTTCAGGCGTTTTGTGAGGTGCTGAGCATGAGGTCGTCCTCGGCAATATCCTTATGCTTCTTTTGGGATTTCATTATGCATCCTCGGCAATGGCTCTCCTCGACTTAGGCCTTGGGCCCTAATGTAGAGTGGGCCTGGGCCACGAATTCTCTGACCCCACATAATCTTTAAAAAAAAAAAATCTCAAATTTGTTTCACATATATATACTTAATAAATCCAAACTTATTTCAAACCCATCTATTTATTTATTTTATTTTTCTCAAAAAGAGACAAATTAACATTAATACTTCGTGTTAAGTTCTGAAACACTATTATATTATATCACATTCAAATCTTAGAGCCACTATATTTACTCTTGAGGTCTGGCATATATTGAGTAATATTAATCTATAAATATTTGTTGAATGTTATGTGATTATGTCTACCAATTACTATTACCATTAGTAATATTTAAACCATCTAATAATATTAATAATTTCAAAGAGCATTCAAATTATACCGTATAGTGGCACTTAATTGGGATGAATAGAAAGTACTTTGAATGGTTATTTTCAAAGTACTCTATAGTGGCACTTAATTTGACAAAAAATAATGGTTAGTTAAACAAAAATAATTGAAAGTGACATATTTTAGGTTTTGCAATTAGATTTTGATTATTGTCTTTTTTATAATAATTTTTATAATTATTCATATAAAAGCTTAATCATTGTTGAGTAAAAATTTGTGGTGGCATTCTGTGTTTTGTTTGAAAAACATTTTCATATAGGTATATTTTGATTTGACAGCTATTTAAGAATGTATCAAGATAAGCAATGTATTTAGTAAGAAATATCGTGATCATACTTTTGTATACTTTGCAAGAGATAATACTATAATATAACATTAGATGACAATGTAGTGGTTTGGATTAAAGACAACATTAAAATAGAGGGCTACAAGTTGAAGTTTTTGAATTGTGAGAAAACTCTATTTTTCTCTTTCCTTTACTACTATCATGATTGAAAAAAGTTAATCCCAACTATATTATCATTAACAAATTAGCTCATAATAGTAGGGGATGAAAATATTAAACAAAAAAAAAAAAAGTAAATGAAAAAAAAATATTTTTTCAATTATAGAGAATACAAAATTTTCATTAGTTGGCAAAGAAAGCAATATGATATGACTTATTTAATATTCATTACTTTTCAATTTTGTTAAAAGCTCTTTCTTTTTTCACCTCCATAAATAAGTTAAGACATGGGTTTAATTAGTTAATTCAACTCATAAAGTCTCACTTATCATAAAAATAAAGGACCTAAATTCAAATCCTACCGATATATCTTGGTTTGATGGTAAATAGCGATCATCATGAAACTGATCTCATATGTTTTAAATCCTATTATATTTATAAAGACAAGCCGTTTTAATTCTAGGGATGGACCCAGGTGGGGGTCTGGCCCGCCTTGGGTCCAATTTTTATTTTTTTATATAGTTATTATATATTTCATTTTTGTAGTTAGGCCTCCCTTCAAAAACCTTAAACTCCCTTCTCCTCAATAAGCCTAACTAGTCTCACCCAAATAACAACTATTCAACCTAAATACTTAACAAAACCAATAAAAACATTCACAATGGTGATTGTATTTTAGTAGAAAAACTATTTCTCCACTAAGGATTCAAAAAAATCATGTGTTATTAGAGAAGCTAAAACTAAATATTTTGCAACTACAATAAACTAGTATAAATACTGGTTGACTATAGCAAGTTGTTAAAAATAAAATACAATATTTTATCAAGATTATATCTCTTCCTTCAATTAAAAAATTCAAATTATCTCTCTTCCTTTATTATTTTAATGAGTTGTTTATATTATTTTAAATGAAGAGATAAAAAAAAAAGAACATTTGATATTTGGTGTATTGTAAAGTAAGGTGATAAAATAGATAAAGTAGTTTTTTGAGGTGTTAAAAGCTAAAATTTTTAGTACAACTACTGTGAATGCTCTAACTTCAACCAAAAAAAAAAAAAAAAAAAAAATTCTAACCAGCCTAGTATTAAAAAAAAACATTATTTTGTTTTTGTTTTTGTCTTTGTTGTTAAATGATTACATTTTAATGTATTTAGAAACAACGATTTTGTGTATTTATAATTTTTTAATACTATATGGATGCCTATTTGGAGTTTTTTTATTTTTATTTTTTATTTTTTTTATTTTTTTATTTTTTATATTCTAGCCCCTGCAAGCTTAATTAAAATCTTGGGTCCGTCCCTGTTTAATTTCATGCTACTATCGTAACAACTTAACACATAATTTTCACAATAAATTATAATGAGCAGCGATGGATTCCAGTTAGTTTAACTGTTAGAGTCTCTAATGGTTTAATAGAAGATTTAGGATTCAATCTTCGTCTACATCAAAAATTATCTTAGTTTAATGATAAAGAGCATAATAAAAAAAAAAAAAAAATTGTAGTGCAATATTATTAATTATACCAAACCACACAGGCAAATCTTTAACTGTGACACCCCATATTTCCTTTTTTTTTTTTTTTTGGTTGCTAAAAACTCCCCTTATTTCCTTTAAAGCAAAAAAGGTGCGTCCAAATTGACTTGGTGCAAGTTGTCCAACCCAAGTGTCAGGTTGAAGCCTTCATCAGATTTCCTTTTTTGAATAGAATATATTCCATTATGGTCAGCTAATTGATGCAGTTCACAAATGGAAGAAACAAAGCAAGACCAAGATAAGGACAGGGCAATTTAGTCAGAGGGATGTAAATTTATATAGCGGTCCAAATTTGATTCTTTCATTTCCTATAAATAGAGACTCTACGATGTAGTATTTGCGTCATGCATTGGTCTTATGAAATATTATTTGAGAGAAAGATAGATCTAACATGAGGACAAGAGTCTTGTTTGGTAGCCAAGGATGATTTGCCTGCTCCTCCAAGGAGTTTCAAGTATTGAGTCTTGGAGCTCATCTTGTGTGGTTTGTAGGCAGTCTCCTTTGGCTAATCTGATAGGCTCTTCTTTTTCATGCTGGGCCTTCTTTTCTTCTAGCAAGCCCTCAACATTAGTTTGCATGCATAATTCGTAGAGAATGTTGGAATATCCTAGTTGGGCATGAGTTTAAGATCATGAAGAAAGGTACATGCATGAGTTTAAGATCATGAAAAAAGGTACATGCATGAAAATAAAATTCTTGTTGATGCTTGCTCCTTCTCCTTTAAATAGGTTTGAGTGTATGTATTTCTCTCTCTCTCTCTCTCATTAATTATTCCTAAACTCTTGTTTGGTTTTCAGCCAGTAACCTCGGCTGAGCTGATCACAAGCTCTTCTCGATCTCTAATGTTAGGCCTACTTTCACAAGCCCTTGACCTTAACTATGGATGATGCGCTGGAAAAGAATTTGCATCGTAAATTTATGTGAAGAATTGGTAGACAAACGCATAAAATAGTGGTCGATGGTTCTAGTCCTCGTTTGTTTGTTTTTTCTTAATTATTATTCATTGTTACTACTACTTTGTGACTGGAATGTACAACCTTCAAGAGGTCTCAGTACTGCTCATATTTAGTAACCGTTGGATTCAGATTATAACGTTTGCATTTTTTTTTTTTAATTTTTTTTAATTTTTAATTTTATTTTTAGAAGCACGTTCTATGGCTGTGGTGGCTTTTCCAGTGGGTACCATGCACTATTCATGGGACCCACAAATCTTTTTTGTCAACAAAACTTTTATTAAAAATGGATCCTACGACATTATTCACACATTTAAAAATTATTTTGTTATAGTATTTTTAATTTTCAGCAAAATAAGCGGTATCCAAACACACCCTTAATTTATCATTTATTTTTACCCTTGGCTTTATTTTCTAACCCTTGGCAATGTTAGAGAGAGAGAGAGAGAGAGAGAGAGAGAGAGAGTATCCCTTCAAGCGTTGCCAAGCATGTGAAAGATATAACCCTGATGATGCATTTGCAAGGTTCTACCTATATTTGATTATTTATAGACCTATCTACCACACGACGAAAATATGTATGACCTTGATCCATTTTTCACGATATCTTGTTCACTAGATTTCAAACATTTTAAATAATAATTTTAATGTTTTCAATCAAGATATTTAGGTTCAAATTCTCCACTTATAAAATATATGTAAAAAAAAAAAAATTAATTTTTTCTTTAGCCAATCTATTTGTAAGAATTATGGACTTGGAGGGTCAACCCTACATTTGATTTCCGAATATATGATGTAGGAAAGTTAACTTTAATATATATTGTAAGGACACGATTTGGTTCCCAAGCTCAGAAAGTAAAAGGACTTAGGCCCAAAGAGCCCAATACAATGAATTTGTAGAGACTGAGCTAAAAATTGGACTTTAATGAGTTGGAAAATAAGAATAAATGATTTTAGACAAGGAAATTCCTCCTCGGCAAGGTCTAAGGGAAGCAATTCTTATATATTTCTCTTAGACTTAAGGACAATTACAGTTCTTGAATGTATAGTGTTTCTCTCTTCTACAGATTATCTCCCCCCCTGTAATGGGGTCTTTCTTCTTTATATTCTCCTTCTTTACTTCATCTCAGCCATCCACGTGTAGATCAAATTGCTGGTTCTGATCCTTGTCCCATCAGTCCCTTCTTGAAGTCTTTGGGGGTAGCTGTAAGGTTGAACATTACTATTCATGTATCATCTCCACATAAATACGGCTAGGGAGTTAGCTGTAGAGCATTTAATGTGGTGGTAGTAGCTTTCTCTTAGATATTTCTTAGCTTCCCTTTGTCCTATTCTCTCTTAATGCTTATCCTTACTAGTGAAATTGTCTGGTGTGTTGTTCTTAATGGTAGGTCGAACCTTTGACATCTACTTTGCTTAGCCGAGGAGGCATTTCTCATCGGACTACTTTCCCAAACATTTATGATCAAAATCCTTCCATAACTTACTAATTTGTACGTCTTCGTTAAGGTCTAACCGTCCTTGGACAACTAAATGTCCTTGGATAAGGTTGACGGCCCAATATACCTTTCCAGGCCCTTCATCCCTACAATAGCCCCTCAAAATTCCACCCTCTTACTCTCTAAAAAAAAGGGGGTTTCGAGATTACGACAATTATTCTGCTTTGCTCTTACGTCATCTCCGTTTGTGTAGGTTTCTTTTCAACTACCCAAAAGCACGCTCCTAACGTTTCAGCATTTGGGATGCGCTTGCATTTATTTTCTGTGGCTCCATGTTCCCCACATTCTACTGTATGATGGAGATCCAACGGTGGAAGATTTTATGGGGACTTGGGTGGGAATTCTCCCGCTTGCTTTTCCCTCTCATATATATATATGTATATATGTGGCCTGAAGACTTTGACTGTTTCACTTTTTGCATTTTCAAATCTTAAGAATTAGTCTGAGGAGCCCTTCTTTCCTTCCGTAAGTTGTCCTTAGTATTTTCTTCTTCTCTTCTTCTCTTTTTTATTTAGAGCCTTTTTTTCCTTGGCCCTTTTAATTTCAGCTCGTCTTCCTACCACTTTCAATTCTTTTTCATATGGGTAGATTTACTCATCTAGTAGACACCCCAGAGGGCATAGAGAGTTTTAAAACTCAATATCGTATCCTACCTAGGGTTTCTATTAGGTATTTCCACCGGGGGGGAGTGGCACGCCATGAGGTAGGAGGGAGAAGTAGTAATCCCTATGATCGCCTTTATAGAGGGAGGAATGAGAATCCCTGTGGGTAGAGTAACTAGGGATTATCTTATTGCTCACAGGGTTTTCCCTACTCAGTGTGTCCCCAATATGTTTAGTATTTTAGGTAGTGTAGATGCCCTCAATGAGAAGATAGGTGTGAACCTTACCCACCATGACATAAATTGGATTTACAATCGTCACAAACTAACAGGGTAGGGGTATTACTTAAAAACTAGAGTTCCTGTGGTTTGGCTCATATCGTGTCTCCCTGAGTCCAACAAGTGTATGGATAAAGATTATCTAATCATCTCAGGGGAGTGGCATGATGGGCTTCACTGTCTGACATGAGAAGAGACACCAGGTGGGGTATTTTAGGTCTAGATCTCTTATTCTAACATCCTTTTGCTTACTAACCTTTCCTGTATTTATCCTTTTTTATTGTTATTTACAACTTGTTTCTTATTCTACCTGTATTGTTTTCTAATAATGTTTTTGATTTTTGATGAATTTGCAGATAGATATTCTGCTATCCCGAACTTGAATCTCGTCAATGAGCTTGATTTAACAAAAATACTCAAGGCTGAGATCTTTGTCCACAAAGATGGATAATTAAGAGCAACCCACCTCATCCTCGGCTACGATCCCATATCGTCCAGCTTCTAGGTGCCCAAGTATGTGATTAAAGCAACAGACATTTGTCTACACCAAATCAACATCGCTGTATCAGGTTTTCTTTACGCGGGCCTTGTTCTAGAAGGCGTACAACAAAAAAAACTACCCTTTTAGCACACGGCTGAGGAAGAAGCGACTCCTTTCCAACCAGCTATCAAGGAAGAAGAACAAGTGGATGACGTCCAAGCTGGTGATTTTCAACTAGCCTCAATCCCCAGAAGCTCCAGCTGGTGATTTTGGCCATCTTCTCTCAGCTTAAGTAAGTAACCTCTTGGAAACTTCAAGTGTTCCCGACGCAATGGTGCTACAATGCAAAACTAGAACAAGCCTTTTGGATCTCTTGGAGTCCCATGCAGGGGGCAATATGCCCAAGGTGGCCATCCAGGCCAAACCCCCCACCGTTCTACCTTCCCAAGCTTCTTAGCCTGACCTTGCTGATAAAAAGAGAAAGCGGGACTAGAAGGGCAAGGAGGTTGTGGAGGAAGGAAAGGGTCTTCCTGCTAGAGAAGCCGAGCCACAGAAAGGGGCCAAAGAGGCTAGGACTGCTCAGACGAGGTCCTCAAGCGAAGGATCCGTTGTGGAGAGGGGGCATGATCATTGCACCAAGGTTCAGGCCTGGAACCCCACTTTGGTGTTGAACAGATCTTCCCTCCCTATGGATTCCTCTATTAGGGATTTCCAACAACGCAAGGCTAGGTACGTAGCCAATGCCTTGGAATAGCCCATCCTGCCGCCTGATGACATGGCCGACCTCCAGACTATGAAGAAACACAACGGATGAAGAAATACCTTGAGCAAGTGAAGAATAGAGTAAATGACCTTCAAACAAAGTTTGTTTAGATCCCAAGGAAGGAGAACGAGCATGCTGACCATCTTGCCAAGGCTGCATCAGCAGAACATATGCCCATTCCCAATAAAGTACTGTCCTTTGTTCAGCTATCATTGTTAATAGATAGTATCAATATGCATGAGATAGGCTCGTAGAGTGATTGGATGATGCCAATAAACTCCTATTTGAAGGACAACGTGCTACTTGATGACAAAGAGGCTGCAAGGAAACTGAAGGTTCAAGCAACACGGTTCGTGCTAATTAAAGATGTACTATACAAAAGGGGTTTCTCCCGCCCGTACCTAAGCTGTCTTATCTTTGAAGAGGCAGATTACACCATGTGGGAAGTACATAAAGGAGTCTACGGAAACCATTCTGGATCACGGTCATTAGTGCACATACTGATCCGGGCGGGATACTATTGGCCTACCAATCAGAAAGATGTCATTGCATATGTCAAAGTTTGTGACAAGTGTCAAAGGTTTGGCAACCTCATTTGGTAGCCAACAGAGGAACTCAATCTAATGACGGCCCCATGGCCTTTCGTTTAATGGGGATTGGACATTATAGGTCCGTTCCCAATAGCAATTTGATAGCTAAAATATAGACTACTTCACCAAATGGGTAGAAGCCGAAGCTCTGGCTACTATCATGGAGAAGAATGTGCTAAGCTTTGTATGGACAAACATCATCTGTAGGTACGGTATACCTAGAGTACTAGTCTCAGACAATGGGAAGCAGTTTGACAATGACGCGTTGAGAGACTTTTGTTCACAGTTAGGGATCAAGAATCACTACTCATCACCCGCCCATCCTCAGGCCAACGGATAAGTTGAGGTCACGAATTGATCCTTGCTCAAAATCATGAAGACTCGGCTTGAGGAGGCAAAGGGTATATGGCCTGAAGAATTACCAAGCGTTTTATAGGCTTACAGGACGATAGCAAGGACGCCTACAGGAGAGACATCGTTTCGTCTAGCGTATGGAAGCAAGGCAATCATATTGGCCGAAGTAGGACTTACAAGCTACAGAGTGGGAAACTATGACTAAAGTAGGAACGATGAAGTTATGCGCCTGCAACTTGATCTGGTGAAAGAGGTCAGAGTAATGGCTGTGTAAAGATTAGCACAATACCAGGACCTTATGGCCAAGCACTACAACTCCAAAGTCAGATACAAGGACTTCCAAGTTGGAGATCTTGTATTAAGAAAGGTGATGGATGCCACAAAAGACACCTCCCAAGGGAAGCTTGGACCTAATGGGGAAGGACCGTACAAAATTGTATCATGGCATAGGAAGGGAACCTACCACCTGGAGACATTGGACGGGCAAAATTTGCATCACCCATGGAACACAGAGCACCTGAAGAAGTACTACCAGTAGATAGTGGCATGAAAAACAACACTCCTCATTTCCAATTTATTTCCTTTTAGTTAATTTTTACTATTTACAGTACTTTTATACCCAAACGATAGTTTTTAAATTTTTTATTTTTGAAGAACAGTATCTACACATATTTATCACATAATAAGAGGAGTTTATTCAGAAATATCATATGTGCATCTCTACAAAACCATGTCTACAACCAATTTCTTACGTGAACAGGCATTGCAACTTGTTAGAATCCCTAAGCAGACAAGTTCACCAAGGAGTAGGCTGAAAATTATTAGGTTTGCAAGTAGACGGATTCATCCCAAGAGGTGATAAAAAAACAAGTCCATTAGTGGACAGGTTCATCCCAAGGGATGAGTTAAAATTATAAGTCCACAAGTGGACGGGTTCATCATAAGGGATGAATCTAAAGAAAACAAGTCCATTAGTAGAAAGAAAACAAGTTCATTAGTGGACGGTTCATCCCAAGGGATGATTTAAAATTATAGGTCCACAAGTGGATGGACTCATCATAAGGGATAAATCTAAAGAAAACAAGCCCACGAGCAGACGGGTTCATCCCAAGGGATGAGTTAAAACTATAAGTCCACAAGTGGACAAGTTCATTATAAGCGATGAATCTAAAGAATACAAGTTCACAAGTGGACGGGTTCATCCCAAAGGATGATAAAAAAATCATGATGTCCATAGGAGGACGAGGTCATCCTATGGACATCATGCCCACAAGTGGATGGGCCCACCCCAGGTGGTAACATAACTATTATGAAGTCCATAAGTAAATAGGTGGATGGGTTCATCACAATAATAGGAAATTTTCAAAGATACCACGTGTGCTGTCTATATTTCTACTTAAAAGTCCAAAAATAGATGGATCTATTCCATGGTATCATTTAGAAATACCAAACTGGACGGGTATATCAAGTTCTCGAATAAATGGTTCCTTAAATGGACGAACAAGAACATGTTTCAGAAATTGGAAACAGAAAGTAACATATGAATGAACAAACATAAGCGACGGATAAATAAAGATAATGAATAAAAGCTCACAAAATGGAAAATGTTTACATCTAAAGTCAATGGAAGAAATGGATACAGTTCTCTCAAGTGATCAAAAATTAATAATTTACAAGAAAGAATAAAAAAACTATTGTTGAACGGCAGTGGTCTTTTAATTTTTCTCCTCCACTGACTAATCCCCTTCAAAATGACGGGTAACGTCCTTAACAGATTTTTCTTGATCAACTTAAGCAGCATCCCTGTCACCTTGAGGGTTGGGATTGGTCTTATCGGCAAGGGGCTCATCGATTCCTTCGGAGTAGACGGGCTGAGCTGGAGTCTGAGCCTGGGCATTGATAGAAACGTGTGAAAGGTCCAGGTTAAGGAAAGAGGCTTTAACCTGATGGAAGCAGTCATCCAAACCATCGGTAAAGGGGCCACCAAGCTCCTTTAAGAGGGTGTCGAAGTTGAGATACTCTCGTACCGCATCCTCCTTAGCCTGACGAGGGTGATCTTTTGCCTCCGAGATCTCTGCCTCCTTGTCCTTAAGGATCTTCTTCAGGGCATCTACTTGCACCTCTGACTCCTTCAAAAGCTACTTTGTTAGGTTAAGCTTGTTGACTTGGACCTCTTTCCAAGCCATTAGCTCCCTTATCTCCGACTCCCTTGCCTCTACCTTCTCCTTCAAATGGCTGATCACTGTCTTGTGGGGCACACAATGGTCCATAAGACCTTTTATCATGATGATCCCCTGTGAGAATTAGACACGAATGTTGGAATGAGACAACAATAGGATGGAATAGATGAAAGGTGATGGATAAACATACTTGTGCCAAATTAAATAGGCTCGTCTCCCCTATGGCCTTAGTAGCATGATTGCCAAAGTCTTTATAGTTGTCGTCCTTGATGATGGATGACAATTGCTTGAGCGCATACCCTGAGTCTTCACGGAGAAGGACAGGGCATTTCTTTGTGACGGGAACAACACCCTTCATCAAGCCTTTCCCCTTCCCCAGACCAAGTTTAGGGGGCAACTTATTGGTGGCAAGTGTCTCACCAACCACTGACCCCATCGTCACCTTGGGCTTCTTAGGCTAACGGTCCACTTTTTTAGATGGCTTCCTTTTCATGGATGGGTTAGCCATACCCATCACCTTAGGAGGCAGGCTTCCCTCCTGTTTCTTCTTTGCAGCAGCTTGCTACTTGATGTAAGCCCTCCTCCTGCTATCTTTCATTTCTACATATAGATGGATGAATAAGAGTTATACAAACTACTAAATGTTAGAAAAGAAAGCAAGGGTGACGGACTTAGGTTTGTGCACTTGGTTGTTGTAGCGACGAGCAGTTGTTGTGGGTTTGGGATTGTCATAATATCAATGGAGAGTGTCCAAGGTAACTAGCTATGCCCATGTTCTTTCCGACAACTTGATCTTGAATATTTGCTCAAGGAAACTCCATTGCTTAAGAGTAACCTCTGGATGGTTCCAAGCTGCAATAAGAGACAGTTAGAACATTATGTGAAAAAATGAAATGAGATTTCAATTAGACGGACACCTACCAGACAGGGGCATTATGCCCCAAGTCTTGTCCACTGGCATGTATTCTTGGTCGTTGGGGTGACACATCCAATTGCCCCCTTGGAGGAAGTAGTACCGACTCTTCCAGTTTCTATTGGAGTCGAGGGTCTCGCACACTAACCTAAGGATCGGCTTCCTTGGTAAAAAGATATACATGCCCTTGGATTGGACTATTTTGAATGGATGGTATTAGTGGAAGAACTCCTCCACCGTCATCCTGCATGCCCCATTAGATAACACGCCGTATAAAACTTTAGCACCTAGGAAGACTCTCTGAGTGTTCGGAGAGATTTGGATGACAGCCAGTGCTAGGTACTAAAGAAGACGACAATGAAGAGCACTTAAAGGGAATCTAAGCCCTACCTTCAGCATTTGCTCATACACACTGACGTCCTCAACATCTTGGTAGCAGCACTTTTCAAATTTGAAAGGTAGACGGATAGGGATGCCAACAGAAATCTGATATTTCTCCTTAAGGGTTTCAAAATGTTTTTTCTTTATGGTAGAGTTAAAATCATTCACTGTCCACAACGGAAGGAGTATGAACTACTTAAGACCGTAAGGGCCTATGACGGACTGGATTGGGGGCTCATCATTGCCTATGTCTTCGTCATCATTTGAGTCACTTTCTGATTCATCTACGTCCAAATCATCATCCTCCTTCGTGGAAGGTGAGTTGGTGGATGGGACCTTTTCATCAGAAGAGGTGCTGAGGTTGTCTTGACCTAATAGATACACCATATTATAGCCTGCTCCATTGCGGACACACGATTGTTCACTCGACGCACTAGACATCTGTCACCTACATGTGACAGATAAACCCTAAGACTCTAATGGGACTACGTAGACGACAGGTATGCAAAATTTAAATAAATGACAAAGGAATTCAACATAAGGTAAAGGATACTTACCGATTGAACAAAGTGGAAAGGGCAATAAAGAAGGTGTGGCTGACGATTGCACCAAGTAGACGGTATGCTGGTTTGATAAAGAGGACGGTAGCGCTTTGGTTTAAATTCGTTGTGGAAAGTGAAAATGAAAGGTAAAGAAGCATGTATATATAGAGGGAACAGCATGGAAGACGAAGGGACGCTTCAGTTCGGGTGATTAATCACTAAAACGTGCCACATGCCCCTACAGCATTTATGGCCCTAGGCTAGCTTGTCAATCAAAGCACGTTTCTTAGGGGCTGAGTTAGACCATCACTCCACGGGTCCGTCTATGAAAGAAGGTGACGGACCCATAGAGTGAGGGGGCAACTGTAGAAGATAAAATTAAAGAAGATGGGTTCATTTACTTAAGCCTTCCATAAGCGACGATACTGAAATAATAAATAATCAAAATGAAAGGGGCAAGACGACAGATCAATATACCGGACAAAAAATAAATGAGATAGGTGGATCGTCAATTGTGGACGAATTTTGGATGGATGGACACAAGAAGATAGATATTGAGGCAATGTGGCATCTACATGGCTTAAGTAATCTCTAAGAAACCCTAAATGGGAATGTCTTGCCCCCCACGACTAACCCTAGTCAATGGAATCCCAACATGGAAAGAATCCAGTAAAATACGGGTGTTTATAAGGATCTTCCTCATAAGGAAACATCTTCCTAAGCAAGAAACGAAGGTCGGTTCCACACTACTATAAAAACCCAAAGCCCTCAGAAAATAAGGTATGCATAATTTACCCCAGTTTTGGCACTCTAGAGTTGTGAAAGAGTTCTTTAACTTAACCTACGGAGGGTATTTGGCCGGTACCATACCGATACTCTCTGTAAGGTCTTCTTCTATTTCTGTGTTACGTAGGTTTTGTCTAGAGCACGTGAGGATTATGCGGCTTATTGACGATTTTGGCATCATCAACCATGTTATAATTATAGAAGAAGAGAATACTAGAGATTGTAGGTAGAAGAAGAGAAGAATAGCACAAAAGAACCGTATGATGGGTATTAGTTATGAATTATTGATACACACACACACACACACACTCCACTTTGAAGAATTTTATACGAACAAAAAGTCTAAAGCTAATTAAACCACCATGTGATATGCCAATTATTGGGTCTTTTAATATTTAGCAAATATTTAATTTTGTTTTGATTTGGTTTAATATTTAGCACCATGTGACCCAACTACTGCTGGGTCTTTTTAGCACCACGTGAAGTAATGAACATAACCACTTGATGCACAGCTTTTCATTGTTATGATTTTTGTTTTTATCCACTTAGAAATACAACAAGTGTAATTTAACTTTAATAAATTAAGATTTTTATCCACTTAGAAATTATAGTTGAAGAAATGGAACAACATATATTTTTGGAGTGCGTGTGTACATATGATTTTTTTCAAAGGTGATTTTGAACAGAACAAATTAAACACTACGTTGCTGTATTTTTATCCACTTAGAAATACGAAAAGTATAATTCAACTTTAATCTAATTAAGATTTTTATCTACTTAGAAATTATAGTTGAAGAAAAATTATATCTACTTAGAAATTATAGTTAAAAAAACTTATATATATTTTTTCCTTAAAATCTAAAAATCTAAGAAAATTTCTACAATTTGTTATCGTCACTTGACGCAACCATGGCGTTTAAGTTCAATTTTTATTATATATAATATGATATTGATTAGCTAGGATAAAATAAGTATGATTATCAAAGACTTTTATCTTTCACAAAAGGTCACGATACTTTATAGAAATATAATAAAAATAGAAGGGTCCATGTCGCATGGCCCATGGCCCACGTGGGCTTAAAGCAGTAAGCTCTTTTTCCTTTTTCTTTTTTTGGGGTTATTTTTTGTTTTCGGAGTATTTTAGGCTTTCTATTGTTTAAGGCTTTTAGTAGCAGAGCACGAAAAAATAACAACACAAAACAAAAGAGGTTCATGCAGAAAATATGGAAATCTATTTTTTAATCTATTATTTGATTTATTATAAAAACTATTTAAATTTGGGAAGAGAAGTGTACGGATAGGGTAAAGGAAAACAAACCTATATAAATTTGATATTAATAATTTTTTCGAGTAGGGGGACAGAGACGAGGCATATGACAACAAATTATTAAATATTTATTATTAAAAGAATTTAAACATCAAAAAGGGGGTGGGGTTTGGGTGTTGGGGAACGTGGCTCGTCTCTGCTTGTGTTTGTTGAATTATGTTAGGAGTGGACACAATTTTGTGTCATAACTCACCACATGATAAGTTGTAATTGGTAAGAGTATGTTTTTACATGGTTCACTGATATATCTTTATCAATTATAACTTACTATATGGTACGTTGTGGCATAAAAATGTGTCAAAAGTTGTCCCTAATGTATTTCATGTTTGTCACAGTAGAATATAGTCAAAGTAGACCACAAGTGACTAGTCGTCATTGACGCCATGCATTTCACGTACTTCTTATGTTGGGAAAACAACAAAACAAAACAAAATGTGTTCGAAGCAAGTCGGTTGGAAAATAATGAAAGTTATAAGTTGAATATATAGTAAAGATTAAAGGCATTTTTGTCTCTACGTAAAATACAAATGTAGGCTTATTTTCCTAATCTCAAAAGTCAAAACAATTGGAATATATTCAGGGCCGGCTCAACGAATTTGGGGCCTAGGCGAAAGCTTTAAACGGGGCCTTTTATTATATGTAATTATAAATTTATATATTTTTTTAATTAGTTATTCTCTTGTCTTTTTTTCTTTTGGTTTTGTTTTTCATATTCAGATAGATATTTTCTAGTAGACATTTATAATTAAAAAATATTTATGAATAAATGAAACACAATCTATAATAAAAAAAATTACAATTTAACTAGAATAATATAAATTTAATGTATAAAACAATAGAACCTGTTTTATCAAAAGCACAATTGCAGCTTTACTTAATATGATCACTTTATACTTTAAACCTGCACAAAAAAATTAAAATTAATACTAATACAAAGTAAATTATTCTAAATTTATAATTTTGTCATTAATACTCTTTTTTTTTTTGTGTAGCAGTAAACCCTTTTTTTTAGCATAATGTGTAGGACTCAACTTGATTGGATCCACTAACACTAACACTAGCCCACTAGTAAAATGTGTAGGACTCAACTTGATCCACTAAGATTAAGACCAGCTCATTATCCCTCTAAATCTGATTTCTTAAAAAAAAAAAAAAAAAAAAAGAGAATGTGACCTTAACTTCCATACCACTAATCTGATTTCTTAGAAAAGAAAAAAAAAAAAAAAAAAAAAAATAAAAACGTGTAAGACTAGAACTTCTTAGAATCAATACTTTAACTCTTTTCTCTTTAAGTGGGTCTATTGACTATTCAGAACATTCAAAAGGCTTCTAGAGAAATCTAAAGGAATCTAAAGAAATCTAAATTTAAGAGAACAAACAAAAAAAGTTACTAGTACAACAACCAAACTAAAGTTCAGCCAAAAAGAAAAAAAAAAAAACCCAGACACCCGTGAGCAAACTCCTCTTCAAAAGAAAAAAAAAAACCTAGACACCCATGAAAAAAAAAAACCGAGACACCCAGCAGCAAACATGAAGAAGATGAAAGAGACAAAGGAAGAGAAAACAAAAAACGAACCTTCAATGAACACACCAAGTTTATTGCCAACACTAGTTGATGAGTAAGCCAACTAATGAGTGTTTTTTTTAGAATCAAGATAGATAGAGTCAGAGAGTAAGTGTTTTTTTTGTTCATTCTTTTTTCTTTCTTTTCTTATTTGTCTCTTCTTTCTGCCTTTTGTAATCTTTTCTTCTGTAAGCTAAACATTTCTGCCGTTTGTAATCTTTTCTTTTGCAAGCTAAAGATTTGGTGATGGTCTGATGGGATTAGCCTTCATGTCACATTGTCACTTCAGCTTTTTTCTGTGTGAGAAACGGGCCTTCATGGCCTGATGGGATTTGGTGATGGCCGTTTGAAATCTTCTTCTATATATATTTTTTTTTTTGGGTGAGAAACAGGCCTCTGTGAGAAACGGGCCTTCACGGCCTGTTGGGATTTGGTGATGGCTGTTTGTAAATTTTTTTTCTCAAATAAAAAAGTAATATTATATAATATATTATTATTATTTGGGGGCCCTCTTAGAAGTGGGGCCTTAGACGGTGGCCTAAATGGCCTATAGCTTTAGTCGGCCCTGAATATATTAAGGATGTTTGGTTGGAAGGAGAAGAGGAAAAAAAAATGCAGATTCTTCTAGGAAGTTTTCTTCCTAAAATGGGAAGAAAATTGAGAGTAGGTGAGGTGGGAAGAAAACATGTGCACTTGGGTTGACTTGCACACGGGCATTAAATAAATTTTCCTCTCGTTTTTCTTCTCAACCAAACAAATAAATTTTACATCTCTTTACTTTTTCATTCTTCTAGCTATACACAAATAGGAGAAAACTAAATCTTTTCTATTCTTCCATTTTTCTACTCCCACTTTTTACTTCATAATGATTTTTGGTGTATGCAAGATATGAACCTAAAATCTCTTATTTAACAACGAAAGTCCTTATCAGTTAAGTTAACTAAAAACATCAAATCTTAAATCTCTTTAGGTAGCTAACATGGTTGTTTTTGTAGGTTCATCTTTGTAGTAATAATATGTATTAGAATATATATATATATATATATATATGATTATCATTGATTTATATTGAACCTTGTTTTTTTAGAAGAGATTTATATTAGATCTAGAGGTGGAAATAAACTCTTAAGTGAATGTCATAATTGTTTTCTAGAAATTTGTAATTAGTGTGTTTGGTTTAGGCAAAATTATCACTTAAAACTTAATTCTCTCTTCATTCAATTCTTAACACTCATAACTCAATATATTGAGAATGGTTAATGAGACTTGAGAAGTATTTGTCGGATGTTGAGTTATTAGTTCAATGGCATTTTGGAAATAAAACATGAGTTATGGGACCTAGCAGCCAGTGTCGTCACACTCACAAAGAGTACCTACAGCTTCTGTTATTTGTTTTTTTGTTCTCTCTCTCTTTCTTAGCTGGTGGTTCTTTTTTTTTTTTTTTTTTTTTTCGTCTCTTTCTTCCTTTCTTAAAAGAAAAAGTTCACATTACACATTCGCACAAAATACAACACAACTGTAAATCAACTACCGGAAACACTACACTATCAGGACCACCACACATGACAACTGACAAGTTAACAACCATTAGGTACAGGGCGAAGCACAAAACAGGTTTGTGAGAAACCCATCATGAATAGGTATAGACAATTCAACAGGAATGTGGGGCATGTATCATATAAGATCTGTCTCTCATGTAGAGATGTTCCCCACTTCGCCAAAAGATTGGCATGCACATGAATTTGCTTTTCTCCATATATGTCTAGGATGGATCTGCCATTGCCGGGCTAGAAGAGACCTACAATCCAAAACCAATAATAAAAGCATTAAAAAAAAAAAATCAAAAAACAAAACAAAAGAGCTTCATGCAAATAATAATAATAATAATAAAACACTACAGTGTAAAACAAGACGGAGAAGCCCACATGGGAAGAGCAAGGTTGGTGAAGTCTAGATCTGAGACTGCCTGAGAGTATCTAGCAAACGATGGTTATCCAAACAACTATATAAAAAAAGCATGGAGGTTGGTGAAGTTTGAGACTGCCTGAGACTATCTAGCAAAAGATGGTTATCCAAACAACTATATAAAAAAAGCATGGCTTTGGCTTTATGGCTATTTCGGAGTAGACGAGCTTCACCTCCAACTCCAAAATCCAAATATTGCAACCATGTTTGCCCTGTTCATGTTGTTTACTACTATCATCGCACCACTAATTCCAACCCTCTCTTCACAACCACCACCACTAATTCCAACCCTCTCTTCAGAACCACCACCACTAATTCCAACCCTCTCTTCAGAACCACCACCACTAATTCCAACCCTCTCTTCAGAACCACCACCAAGTCAAGAACAATCAATACCACTGTCGGTCGTGCTGGAGATTACCTTCGGTCTAACAATATCAATCACCTTAACCGTCACAGTGACAGTTGCCATTACCCGGGGAAAAGAGGACAAGGGGGAGCCAGGGAAGACAGGAAAGGAAGGGCCGAAAGGGGAGAAAGGGGATCCAGGGTCGCCATGCAGGCCAAGGTGTCCACCGCCGCCAAAAAAGGTAACAGTAATTTTTTTCCTATCTGTTTGGATTTTTATATTTTCTTCCCCCAGTTTTTACCTTTTGGTTCGGTCTTGAGTATTTGGGTGTTGAGTTTCTGTCATGGGCATTTTTTTTTTTTTTTTGGGAATTTTATTTTGGAGTGGTTGCATTTGGGTGTTAGAAATGTTTCTTATCTCTGTTGTATATGGGTTTGACAAGTTGTGTAGACATTGGATGGTCTTTTATGTCGTTAAGTTGGATCTTTCTTGAGAATTACTATTCAATCTGTATATGCTGGTAGGTCTTTCTAAGGAGAAATTATTAGGACCTAGGTCTCGAGTAGTCCCAACCAATAATAAAAGGTCACACATTTAAAACAACTTTGATTCAACTTCCTAAATGAAAAACAAAACAAAACCACATAAATTTAACTCTAGTTTAAAAAAAAAAAAAAATTAATTGGAAAAACTCAAATAAATTTAATTTATAAACAGCCAAGATTCAAAAACTTGAAATAAATTTGGAATCCAAAAGCTCAATTTCATTAGTTTGTATTTAGTTTTAGTGACCTTATAAGTCTCTCCATAGAGGTCTTTTTCTCTCAAAACTCTAGATTAGTTTCCCTCTTCCACTCCACAACCATCATTGATCTGTCTCAGAATTCTATGGCAAAGAATATGGCCAACGAGTATAGGTGCTTACGTGGTCCATAGATGTGCATTTTAAAAGAATGATGAAAATGAAGGCATGACGAATTTTTGTCAAAGCTGCAGAGCAATTTTTTCTTTTTCATCAAGATTTTATTCCTGTGTGTATTTTTTTTCCCAAATAACTATTTAACCATTGACTTTCTTTTAAATTTATTTTTATGTTAACAGTGTGACCATGATGGTTGGTATTGCTAACTGATATGCATGTGCGAATATTGTGGAATCAACTATCATCTAATAGCAAAGATTGATGTCAAAGTTTTGAATTGAAGATTGCAAATGTTATATTCGGTCGTGGGTTTGCTGTGAGCTTTGAACATTGGTTTTGATGTGATGTACTTGTGTGGTTTGGAATAGTTGTTTTAATTTGGAATTGTAATAAAGAAGGTTAGTAGTATTTGTGGAAGTTTGGAGGTTAGTATTTGCAAATGTTTTGCATTTGTTTTGGTGTTTAGATTTCATTGTAAATTGTGTTTGTTTTGATAATAAAATTTCTCCTTTATCCAAACAAATAGGAAAAAGCTTGTCAATGGCATGTGTTGCCTATAAAATACTTTTAACAGGGCAGTTTGTTGTGCTTGGCCATATCCTTAGCTATATTCGAAAAGTGACTCTCTCATTGAATAAAATGGATTGTATTGAATATGAGATCCAGCAAAACTCTTGTATGTACTTGGCGCATGAGATATCTTTTTGGGATTTGGGGATTAAAGTTAGTTTGTGTTGTAAATGAATAAGCTCTTGCAAAAATAAACTTTTTTTTTTTTTATAGATAAAATGTTGGCTTTTTTCCTTTTAAACAATTATTGTTTTACATTGATAGTATAATGTAAACTAATAATTTTCTTTTCATTTTTATGAGCTATTAGAACCCAAGATTGCCAACCAATGGTAACCACCACGTATTGAACTCAACTAAGCTTTGATTATTTTTGGGTCTATCATTTGATTTGGGATTTGGTTGATAGCCAGGGTTTTTTTTTTTTTTTTGGTTTTTTTTTTTGGTTTTTTTTTTGAATTTTTAAATGTAAAATTAGCTTTAAAAAAATGATTATGTAATAGACCCAATTTTGTATTGGGTGCTTCGTGGGATACTTTAAGAGTTTCAATTCCTCCAAGTTAGACTAGTTAACAATTTGCAACTCAAAAATTCATGATTATTATTTATTCATTGTCAATTTCTAAGTTTATACGTTGATTCTTTCTCAAAAAAAAAAAAAAAAAAAGTTTATACGCTGATAAATAATACAAGATAGACTTCCAAATATATATATAATAATAAAAAAAAAAAAAAAAAAAAAAAATGACTTAACCGAAAAGCAAGTACCAGCAGTTTTTAGCCACATAATCACTTTGGAGACAAACTGACATCTAATGTAAAATTGACACTTATGTAATAGGATATATCTGAACCAGAGAAACCTTCTGTTTCGAAAGCTAAAGAGTAAAGACTCCAAATTATCATCATCAATCAGGTCATTATGATTTTTCCCAATCCGAACCTACTCAAATAAAAACCTAGAGGATATTAAACAAGACATAAACTACAAAAGCATTATTCACAATGGGATTATACGTTAATTGCTTGGGTTATATTAACTGGTATCCTTAGGGCAATTGTTAAGAAGCTATATTAGAAAAGTTTTAACATAACTTTTATGGAAAATGTAAAAAACTGTCAACACAACTAATTGCTTTATTATTTTCCCATAAAAATATTTCTAAAAATAATTCCTAAAACAATGCTCTTAGGGTATTCGTTAACATTTCTCTTATTGTTTTGATTCTCCAAATGCATTGCATTACAAAAATTGAAATACCGCTTAAATATGCGTTTCCTTGCCTCGAAATCTGGGAGAGGGATATAGATTCGCACGTCAAAATGCCTCCTTATGGCCTACGTTAACTTTGCATTAGCCTCAACTCTTAAAGCAATGTAGATCATAAAATCTTTTCTATCCATGGCCATAGGTTAGAAGGATGGTATTTTTTCTCACCTGATCCAAAGCATAAGGAGTATTTGTGGCTGCTAGAATCAGAACATTTTACACACCGTCGCATACAGCCTGAAATGTATTGAAGAAAATTTCTATTTTAAGGTTACATGTGGATAAGTGGAAGGAAACAATTAATGATAATGCCATGTACTAACTATTTAATAAAATATAAAGTTATTATGAACAGCATTGCAAACTAGCCTGCCATTTTAAGGCCAACAAGGAAATGGCTGGTCATCTTCTCATCTATTGTATGTTAATGATTCCCCTTTAAAAAAAAAAAAATCACAAATAATAGCACAACCCTATACAACATGAATAGAAACAACAACTACAAAAAGAGGTCTTAGTCCTAATTCTTTTTGTGGCCAACTATAGAATATAGATCCTCAGTAAATTAGTTTGGGTCGGCTATTGATTTAGTGAGCCCATCATTCATTAGTGCAAAGATATACGAACTAAATATTGATCCTTGATGCAAATATATAGCGATAGGATCTCACTTGTGATATCTCCACTTGTTTTCATAGTAGTTATTGTTAGAAAGACCACAATTTGATTCCCTAAAACCACTCTAAAAATAAGCTTACGTGGCATGATGTCAATTGCCATAAAAAATTTGAGTGTGCCTTACTCATTACCAATTAGTTTTGTGGTGGAATGACATAGCTCACAATTCGATTGTTGTTTTATGTCTTAACCTATGTTCAATCACTCTTTTCCAAAGTTTTAGAGTGTGACTCATAAGTTTAATTCCACGGCAATTTGAACAGTTTTGAATATTATCGTTGTTCTTGCAAATAGGTATTAAAGTAATTCTTCTCCACTCATTAGGCAAATACAAGAGTAAAAACCAAAAAGAAAAATTAAAACCTAAAATTCAAAAGAAAGCATAGCCTTCTTTGGACCACACATGATTTCAAGTTACTTAAGTTTACATATAGCTCACCCATATTAAACATATCGGTTCAAAATTTTCATCAAATCCCTAAATTCCATTTTAAAAGTATAAAAATGTTCAATGAGATGTCGTGCAACTCATATCATAAAATGTAAAAAATTCATACCGAACAAAACAGGATAGTAATAAACTAAAATAAAGTTATTGACAAACTACTTACCCCGATGTTAGTCGAAGCATGTCAATTATAATCATATACTATATATAATAGCAGAAGCCTTTTCCTATAATTAAGGAGGTGCAGCCATGTAGGAAAAATGCCCATCTAAAATTTTTCCATGTTTACAATTAAAAAGAGATAAAATATATCATTTCACTACATTAAAACACTGTTTCAAAGCCTCTCAGTATAAAAAGAAAACTAACTGCTTAAATTAGTAAATTACGTTCAAAAGGCTTGCACCTATACGAAGAAAGAGAGAGAATAGAAATTCTGATTCTGATTTTCTCTTTTTCTAAAAGCCATAATACATAAAACCCTATAATACTACAAACTAAATACTGATTTTCTATTTCTCCCGTTCCTCTTCTCCTTCCCTGTTCCACTTCTCCATCTTCCAAAACACACTCCACAAGACACTTCACGGCCAAACCCCTTCTTCATCGTCCAAAACCCACACCATAAAGGTAGACGGTTTGGTGAAAGAGAAAAAACACAAGAGAACAGAGAGATACAAAGAGAGATTTCGTAAACTGTAGAAGAATAGAGATCGAAAGATAGATCAATAACGTTACAAAAGAGAGATTGAAAGTTCCTTCAGTCAAGATAATGATCTCGTTAAAACAGATGAAGAATATAGATCGATAGAGAGATGAATTTTAGGGCAGCCACCACCGTCATGCAGTTGGAATTGTTACCCGTTAAGGTTTTCTTTATTCTTTTTAAAATTACAAGATAACTATGATTTATGTTTGAGTGTTTCGATTTAGCCATTTGGTTCAGATTTTGTTTGGATTAATTATACGATTAGATTTGGTTTATGGTTAGGGTATATGTGTTGCTTTGGTTTGGTTTTGGATTTTTGAGTTAAAATTGTTTTGGATAATTTGTGGATTACAAAGCAGAGAGTATTTTTGGTCTCTTCAATTTCTTTACACTTTATGAATTAGCATTCTTGGCAAAGAGTTTCCAATTTTTTCATTTATCAAGTACAAATTTAGATTTATTTAACTCTCTCTTGGATTCAATTGTAGATTTCATTTGTCATTGATTGATTTCAATTTCAAATCTATGTAATAAAAAATTAAAAGGTTTTTCTTTAGGTTTTCTTTTTCTAGATTTGTAGGTGGAAAGGCAAATCCTTGGAAGCAATCCAAGTTTGAGTAGAAGCAATACTAGTAGCTATAGTTCCCACTTTATTGGAACCATCAACAATAATTTTTTTTTTTTAATTGAATGTTAAATATGCTTTATGTTTGGATATTTGGTTGGATTGGTTTGATTTTTTGGTATTTGTGTTAGAGTTTATTTTGCTTTCATTTAGGTATTTGGGTTAGGATTTTTTATTATTTGTTTTTGGTTTCAAATATTAGGATAAAAAGTGATAAATTATAATATTTCACTACGTTAAAACACCGTTTTATAGTTTTCCCAATTAAAAAAAAAAAAAAACTAACTGCTTGAAATATATGGCAAAGGCTTGCAATACCCAATTTTCTGGTCTCTACATTAATAATGTTTGGGTAATGGTTTTGTTAAAATTTTACCCAATTTTCCTTGGAATTGGGAATTTAGAGGAATATATTTAGTGTGATTCAAGTGTGTAAATTAATCCTCTGCAAATTGGTTCAGAAAGCTTGTCAAGAACAACACCAGTTGTTGAAGAAGCTATGGCCATATTTGCCCACTTGTGAGAATGGGAATTTCTGCATACCAAGAAGGATGCAAATGAAGCTGACTATTTTGAATGCCTAATGTATTAGGCAAGCAATACAAAATGTTTTAATGCTGTTGTGGTTTTGCTCTATTATTATTCTGTTTCATCATTGATAGCTATAAAGATATTTTTTTTTTTTTTTTGGTGGCATATTGAGTTTCTGTTGGGTTTTCATTGTTGGTGGGAAAGTAACTTTTTCCATTTTCTTTTATGAGAAGAGTTTTTGAGAAATTCACAGTTTATTGATCACTGAATTTTTGATATCTATGTCTCTCATTGTTCCCTTTTATTTGATATTTGTGGCTCAGTTGATCCATTTTAATGTCTGGCTTATAAAAAACTTCTTCAAAGATAACGTTTTTAATCTCTCTCAAAGATTCAAAAAAAAAAAAAATGTAGCCAAATATTTTCAAAACTCCAGTGTGAATGTTCAGTTATTTATTTGTAGTTTTGGTTGTATTTTGATTAGTACAATGGTTATTAGTTCATCTCACACACACAATTGTGCAGTAGTATTTTCCATTTTTATTATATATATATATATATATATATTTTTTTTTTTACATTTTAATTTTAAAACCAACCTTTCACGATTTGCATTTATTCATATGCTATGCATAACCTATCCCCTCTCTCATTCGTCTTTCTTCCCACTATCACTCTCTATTCTTTTTTGGTTGAAGTCAAGGAAGCACCCTAGAAGTCCAAATACTACCACCTGAGTTGTTATTAGGGTATGGGTTTTGTAAAGCGTGGAGAGATAGAACAGAGGGCTGTCTCCACCAGCCTATAACCACCGTTAGATAGTGGAATATTCTCTTCTGTGATAAGAGTTCATAACCAAGTAAGTATGATATTCATAAATTACCATTGTTTCTTTCCTTTCTTATATATATATATATATTTATTTATTTATTTATTAAAGTTTAGAAAGTTTCTCTTTACCTATGTGCTTGAGATTTTCTTTCTTAGTCTTCTTCTTCTATTTTGTTTAGAACTGGTTTTTGTGGAATTGCATAATTTGGTTTATTCAATATTCTTTTCGATTGCCAACATTAATGTTGAAGTAGTTTAAGAAACCAAAAGGCAAAGAAAAATATATGGAGGTATCCCCTAGAATTTTGATATTTTTCTTATGGGTTTTAATTTCGTATTCTTTGAGGATTTTCAATTTAGTTGGATATAAAGTTTCATATTTTTATATTCTTCTTATCGGTTTTAATTTTGTGTATTCTTTGAGAGATGAATGGCCCTTGACGTAAATTATACTAAATTTGCTTAAAAATTTAGCCGACATTTAAAGTAGAATTATAAGTTTAGTTGTTTGATGCAAGGTGTTTTACTTTGCCATCTGTCATTTTTTATGTTTGCAGTATTAGGTGAAGCATATCAAGTTTTAAATGATCCATTGCATCTTCTCAAAAAAAAAAAAATGATCAATTGATTGAGATAGAAAATTTTTGCATATCTAGGCATGATTTTATGCTTGCAGTTAGGGAAAGATTTGTGAGTTTCATATTACCATTAAGGTAGAGTGAGGATTCTACAAATAGAACAATATTTGAATTTCAAATCCATTTCCTCTACTTTAGGTTTATGGGAAATTGGGATGACTTTATTTACACGCAAATTTTGGCTTCAGTTCTATAGAGTTCGTCTCATAATGAATTGTTAGACCAAAAAATCCCACTCATCTTGCTAGACCTAATAGTCAAACACAACATAGAATTGTCATAAACTTAATTATGATTGCATATTATTAAAGAAATGTGACCGGAAACACTTTTTTTTTTATAAGACGACTGGAAACACTTATAATATAAACAAGATGTTAGTTTTATGAATGTCTCTAGCTACTTGAATTCTATCAAATGCAAACTTACAATTAAAACATACTTGGTATATTGTTGAAATAATTAAGGTGGAAGTTTGATTTTGGGTTTGAGACACAGTTCGACTTATGCAGGTCTTTGACTCTAATTCCCCCCCCCCCCCTCCCCTCTAATAATAAAGCAACATTTTTGCATGTGTAAATTTTAGGTTATTTATAAGTTTGCTATGAGTGGGAGGTTTAAAATTTTAGAACTTTTACTCTAGTCTTTTCATAATTTTTCTTGGAGTCAAAGTGGTATGTGGTTAGTTTTGAGGATAAATTATGATGGATAAGGATTTAGATTAGTGTTTGTATCACCCTTCATTAGCTCAGTTAGTAAACTTAGGGATGATTAACACATTTTCTAAATTAGTGTTTGTGTAAGGTTGAATTTAATCAACCATCTTGTTGCCTTTATTCCGTGCCAAATTTGCTTGTATTTCAGCATTTAGTAACCTTGTATTTAGGTGGGATTGTTGTAAAGGTAGTGAGTGAGATAGAGTGTTGAAATGCTCAAGAGTGTGCAAGAAAACAAAGACTCGTGACCTGATCTCGCGGGTGACTCGCGGCTTCAAGCCGCTAGAAACAACACACGTTCCAAGCATGCCAGAAGTTGAAGCGTCATGCTAGCTAGAGCACTACAGGACAAAATAGGAGAACTGGCCGTTCTGTTATCTCGCGGCTAGATCTCGCGACTCAGTCAAGTCGCAAGCTAGCCCTGTTTTGAAAATCCTGACTCTTCATATTCCATTCTCACCCCAGTATAAATACCCCTTATACCCACAAAAGAAAGAGAGTTTCTAGAGAGAATTTTGAGAGAGAAACCCTAGTGTTATACAAGATTGATTCATCCACAATCTTCACATAAGAGACTCTTTAAATTCCTCAACTCTCTTCCTCTCCATTGTTAAACCCTTGAGAGGTTTTTTTACCAAAACCTTTTCTCACCATATCCATTACTGTGAGAGGGCTGTTTGGTGTTCTGGGAAGCAGTTAGGAAGGAACCAATTTACATTGGTTGATGCTATGGTCAAGTAGCGGAATCTGGGAAGTTAGAAAAGAAATAGGTTCGGTGCAACCTCGTTGGAGCAAGAAGCTTGGAGGGCTTAGATACACTGGGTAGATTAGGCTTGGAGGGTCTATTGTTGTTCATGTATCCCAACTACATTTTCTAGTAGATTACTTACCGCTTGGAGGGCGGCGGAGAGGTTTTACGCCGAGGGCTTCGGTTTCCTCTTTAATAACACATCGTGTGTTGTCCTTGTGTTTGCACATTTCTTCTCTTTTATCTTTGCCTTTTATTATCTGCTGTGATTGTGATTTTAATTGGCTTAGATTGTTTACCAATTCTGTTTATAGCTTTTGTTCATTTTCCACACACTAGTTGTTTGTCATAAAGCTTGAATTGGTTATTTTGTAATTGGGGGTTTAAACATTCAAGGATGTTTTATACACTATTTGAATTTTCAGTTTGGATGGTTAACACATTTTTCAGGTTCCATTATTTCAGAGGATTTTATATTGATGTGCCCATTTTGACCTTTAGAGGGATCATAAAATAATTAGTCAAAGAAGGAAAAGAATTGAGTGTAGACAGTATAGAAAGAGAGTGCCTTCCAGTTTTCTTTTCTCCTATTTATTTTCATGTCTCTTTCTTGGGGAAAAAAAGTGTGAGGAAATTCTAGGAATTGCACATTCAATTTAGTGACACTACATTAGTTATTTAGACATTCAAAGATAGAAAAATGCTAAAGCTACTACCAATTTTCCGCAAAAGCTTACAACTGACATGGCAATAAATGTGTTTGGAGTCACATCAATAACATAATAAATTCTTAAATTGCTTAGTTGTTTGTTTAAAAGTTGGCACATCAGTTTGTAAGGACTATATAATAAAATTTGCAATAGTTGTAAGATCATTCTAAGGGATACATTATTAGTGGGTAGCAGGAGTGAAACCACATTCCTTAGTTCAAATCTTCCCTTCGCCCTCCACCTGGTGCCAAACATATCAAAAAAAAAAAAATATATTTCTAATCCAATATTAATAGCTTTTTCTTCGATAAAATCTTCTAAGGTTAATGAGCCATGGTCTTTCCTCTCTTAGGGAATTCATTTATAAGTAAGCATTTATAATCACATGTACATTGTTTCCTTCCCACCAAGAGAGTTTTCTGAAATAAGTGAAAATGCTACCACATGCTAGTATAAATTAATTTTTTTGTAGTCTGACTCTTTTATATCCTTTTGTAGGGGACTTCATATGAAGTTGTTGATTGCTCCCATGGAAAGCAACTCTGGGAACTGTGTAAAGAGAAGTATGAACCACTACGGCTTAAAGGGGGAAACCACTGTGATTTGGAGTTCAGATTGAGCACAAGATTCTTTCGTCAATATTTGTGCTTAATTTTGGTAGAATCTTACTTTAGCCACTTATAGTAAAGAATTAAGAAATCATTTTTGTAACTGAACATGCATTTGAATAGAAACTAAAAGTGTTCATATATAATTTCTCAGCAAAATCTTAAAATTAGCATTTTCTTTGTCCATTAACATACAGCTAATAATTTGGTTTATAAAAAATATGTTTTGTGTAGTTTTTTGGTTGGTATGTATGTCATGTGTTAAAAAAATGTATATATGTTTAGACTTCAATAGGATTTTTTTTTTTCTTTTTTAGTTAGTATGGTTTAGCAGGAGTTGTGAAATTGAATTAATCATCTATTGAATGGATAGAGTATGGAGAATATGTGTCTTAAATTAATGAGGTTGAGAAAATTTATGTCCTAAGGTAGCTTAAACAAAACATAGTTTCTTATCAAACTTTGTGGTCTATATGCATTTATGATTTTTTTTTTAGTTTCTTATCAAGCTTCTACTATACATTTACTTTGTGCAGTATATAAATGTTGGGGTTGAACAAAATCTACAAAGGTCTATATTCATTCCTCGCGAAAGGGACATGATAGGCAAAAAATAAGAAGGGGAAAAATTTTTTGGCTGATTGGAAGATAGCAGGAACAAATCTCACATCATTTAAATTCTTCGTTTCTCTTTGTCTCTCACTCTCTATCTCAAAAGGGGGATATTTATTCATCTACCTTAAAATATCAACTGAGATATGAAATGAGCACATAACTACACAAAAAGCAATGTAGAGACACATTGGAATTCAGAAGAAAAAAAAGTTAGCTGATGTTGAATCAGCATCTTCAAGTGCACTTGGTTGGATTATTTTAGATTTAGATATTTGAGTTAGATTGGTTTTAATTATGGTATTGGGTTTAAAATAAATTTTGTATTGGCAATTTGTATTAGATTTGGTTTTGTTTTAAATAATTGGGTTAAATTAGTTTTTGGTATCTGCCTATGGTGTTTGTAATTAGATTTGTAAATGAAGATATGTGTTGGGTGTTTAGCATGTGGTAAAAGTGTATTTAAATATTATTAAAACAAAATTCTAATAAATGTAAATAAAAAGGTTCCCACACATAGTGCGAGTTAAAAGCTAGTATATATAAAAATGAAACTTGTAACAAAGCACTCTAAATATATTTCCAGGGAAAACAAAATATCTGCATATGTACAAGAAATTCTGATTTGGTTCTCGAGATGGTTCATTTTCATGGATTTCTAATAAATGTAAATAAAAAGGTTACCACACATAGTGCGAGTTAAAAGCTAGTATATATAAAAATGAAACTTGTAACAAAGCACTCTAAATATATTTCCAGGGAAAACAAAATATCTGCATATGTACAAGAAATTCTGATTTGGTTCGTCGAGATGGTTCATTTTCATGGATTTCATCTCTTCGGCCACATAAGGAATCAATTTTGTCAATAAAAATAATGGACGAAGCTTTTTTACGAGCCTTTTGGAAAAGATCTGAGACTTGCTTTTCATTCTCTCCCATCCATTTAGACACAATGTCCGATGGAGAAACAGTGTATACACAGTACACATGTAAATGTGTTGGCAACATTCCATCTATATAAAATCATTAGAAAGTAAACACATTTACATCTATGGAAAATCTGTACATGAGTTGTAATAAATGCACCCCAAAAATAACTGGTTGGAAGAAGTAGAGAACAAAATAATCGGAGATATGAATCAATTGAAGCATAATGGCGTAGATGATGAATTCAGAAATTCAACACATTCCAGTAATGTGATAATAGCAATGAAAAAGCTTATAAAATCAGCCAAAGACCCAACCATATGAAGTATGAGAACTACATATCAACAATATAAAATATAAGAACTCAAGTCCACATTTGCTGAAACTCAATATTTTACATTTCAGCAAGAATATTTAATCTATTAAATCTAAAGTTCAAGACTTTTTGTCCGTCATCTCAATTATTGGACATTGTATTTCTACTCAATTATTGGACACTGAAAACAAGAGATTTGAGCGGTGTTCGGTGCATCAAAGCTGAAGATCAGAGAGTGTTAGCAAAAGAAGAGAATATTGGACATTGTATTTCTACTCAATTATTGGACATTGAAAACAAGAGATTTGAGCGGTGTTCGGTGTTCGGTGCATCAAAGATGAAGATCAGAGAGTGTTAGCAAAAGAAGAGAATAAAGTGAGATGGAAAAGTTATTTTGATAAACTTTTTAATGTAAAGCAATTTGGATTTTGGATAGCCCAATGAGGATAGAAATCGTAGAATTGTTCGAAGAATTAGGATGACTTCCTTGTTGGTGAGATAACACATTGGGAGCCTCCAAATGAGTAGTTAATATAATATATAGTGATGTCACTTAACCCAAAGGGCTTAAGTCTATGAATTTGAGTCTAGCTATGTTATATTAACCACGCCCTCTTGCCATTCTTATTCAATATGAGACCACTCACGTATATCTTCAACAATCTCCCTCTCACATTAGTGACAACTTTAAGATTATTTTCTTGGGAGTCAATAAGAAATATAAAATTTTCAAAATCTAAAATAAAAGGAGAACTTGATTATATTGACATAACAAAAAAAAAAAAAATAAATAAAATAAAATAAAACAACAACAAAAACAAAAACCCATGAAGTTTTACAATTGCTTTCTATTTGGTTAAACTTCATTATCAATCGTACAAACTATATCTCTTTTTGTTAAGGACATATTTTATGTAATTGGCAAATTCTTTGACAAAATGCACTTTGCTTGTAATTGGGTAGATCTAGGATGAGTTTAGTACTTCAAGAAACAAGAGTTCAAGTCAAGTGTTAAAACCATGAAGATCTGACCAAAAAACAAGTGAAGAAAGAGTTGTTCACTAAAGCTCGACAAAAGTCTCGACAAAATCCTTTTTATCAAGAATTAATGTTGAAGCTCGACAGAAGCTCGACACAAGCAGTTTCTGTCGAGAATTACGAAATTAGACTTTTAATATCTGATTGCATGCAAGTTCTTGAATATTTGTGTAGGTTTTCTTTTCTAACAACCTTAGACATATATAAGGATTCTTGTATATTTGTGTAAGGCCGTCGCACATGTATTAAGTGACCCAGCGCCTTATTTTCTCTAAAAGAAGCTATTGTGTTTTTACGCCAAAGGGGTTTGTAACCCAAGGAGCATCCTGATCTTCATTATGCATGAAGCGAAGAACTTTGCAGCCAACAACCTTCTTCAAGTTGCTGGAGTTAGTCATGTACTGGGATCCGTGCATCATTAGTTAGTCACGTACTGGGTTTCGTGCATTACATGGAAAGAGTGCCACTACAAGATCAAGTCTAATTGGGTATTGGAGTGAAGATTCAACTATAGGTTGGTAATTTGGGATAGGCCAAGGGTAGTTGGTAAGATTCCTTTTACTTGTAATCGATTAGTGGATTCTTGGGAGTGGTGACCTTGAAATCACCCGGTGAGGTTTTTGCCTTGGTGGTTTTCCCCATTTGTAAACAAATCACCTTGTCAAATTTAATTTTTGCTGCATTTAGTTTAGTTGGTGACTTGTTTGTGCTACCACGCCATTGCATATAATTGAACCTAATTAATTAACTTGGGTAATTAATTAATTTACAAGGGGTCAATACTTTTTTGCCCTCTCAAGTGGTATTAGAGCAGACACACTCTGATTAGGTTTTAATCATTGCTATGAGATTCATTGACCCCTGTTGTCATGGCATTAATCAATAAGAAAAGATCTTATGTTTCAAATACATCTTGCTTTTCTAACCTTTTTCTGCTTAAGTGTTTCAAAAAATGCAAGTCTAAAAGTTATTTGAAAGCTCTTTTATTAAATATTGAAGAGGATCTTAATGTAACCCAAAAAAGACTAGACTATTGTACATGCGTAGAGCTGTTCATCAAAGAAAGGTGAAAATCAAAGGTCTTACAAGAAGATGGCAGTTGAAGGAGAAAACCATTCTAAGTGATCTCTCAAATAAGCATGAAGTATGCTTTATGTTGAAATCTGCATTCAAAGTAATGGACACTTGTTTATGGTATCTTGACAGTGGATGCTCAAGACATATGACTGGAGACCGATCTCTCTTTAAGGTGTTTGAGTCTAAGAAGGGTGGTAATGTTACTTTTGGTGCCATTTAACAAAAAATTACTAACAATATTGATGTGATTGCAGTTAGGTTTGGTTCGGGTTTTTGTGCCATTTAACAAAAAATTACTAACAATTTTGTTAGTTAACGGGTATTGCAAACTATTTTGCAAATTAGCATCTTGAGTTTAGGGGGAATCAAGTTGCTTGAAGGAGCTTGAGTATTAACCCTGCTTTCTTCCTTCTCAGCTTTCTTCTTCCTTCTTTCTTTTCTTTCTTCTTTCTCTAGCTTTCTTCTTTCTTCTTTCACTAGATCTCTTCTTCTCCTTTCTTAAACATCCAAACCCATTTCTCAAACACGCAACCCAGAAACCAAAAAAATACCCATTTATCGAAACCCAAATAAAAAAAAAAACCCCATCATACTAGAGCAGGGAGCCTTTATAAGGGATTCAATCTTAATACCAGAGCGGCAGCGAGCAACGTTGATGGCTGTCTCTTCTTTCTTGGTGGCAGTGTTGGGGGCTTTCTTGCAAATCACCACCTGCTGAGATTGGGTTTGCTTTTGGTTTTAATGGCTACCTCTTTTATTTATGGAACTCAAGCCTTAAAGGCTCGAGTTTGATAAGCAATCTCAAGTCTTATAGACTCGATATACTAGTTTACAAATATGTTTCATAAGCATGCTACCGAAATTATTCTGAATATCATATTAAATGGCAAGAAAAGCTCATTGGAGCATCAATATGTCTAATGTGTTCTAGTATTCTTAAATGGCATCATCCAAATCTAACTTTTTTTTTTCCAATTCATTCTATAAACCCAAATATAAAAAATACTTAGTTCCACTTTTGTTAGATTTTTTTATATAATATCTTGTTATATGATAAATGTTACTAACTTGTTATTAGTTTTCTCCAATACTTCAACAAATTTTCTTATAAAAAAATTATAATTTATAATTTTCTATTTTATAGAGAAAAGCAAAAGATAGAGAAAAACAACAAGAGTAGTATAGTAATTTAGTCATACTATTTGCATTTACAAATTTGAAAATCACATAATATAATGATTGTTGTTGAAAGGCATGTTTCATGCCTACTAAAAATGCAAATATATCATTTTCATAAAAAAGAAAAATCTTATTATCCAAGTGGACTCCTGGTCATGCCAAGGGAAGAATCAATAAGTGGGCACACTATGAACCAGAGTAAAGCTCACATTCCTGGTTTAGAAGCTGGTGTAGCACAAATTCCAAGGGATGAAGTTGCAGATGAAGGTGGCAACACCAAAGATGAGATTGATCGGTTCACTCATGGACCAGAGGATACTCCACAGCCATCTTCTCAAGCACAAGCTAGAGCACCTGACCGCCTTGACTTGATACTTGGAAGGGTAGAATAGATGCATGCCATGCTGAATGCACACGTTGACTACTCCATGAGGCATTTTACATACCTTTATGGTCAAATCATTACCCTATCTTCTCAGATTCAAGGCTTGGAAAAATCAAACTCAGAGTCTGATTCTTTCTAGGATCTTTGGCCTTTCTGATAAAAAAGGGGGAGTAGATTAGCTTGAGGGGGAGTATAGCCTAAGGGGGAGTTCTAAAACCATTGATTTATTTTTTGGTGGCTTATTTTGTTTATACCTTATGTTTTTATTTACAGTGCTTTATTTAAAACTTTCAGTACTTTAGTTTAAAACGTAGTTTTTCTGTAGTACTTTGTGTACCTTGGTTTTTATAGTCGTTTCTGGATGCTTTTAGTTATCTATTGCTTCTTGCTTTAGTTTCTTTAATGCATCATGTGTTTTGTTGGAAATGCAATTAATTTTTGCATTGCTCTTGTTAGGGACATATTTTTTTGTAATTGACTAATTCTTTGACAAAATGCACTTTACTTGTAATTGGGTAGATCTAGGATGGGTTTAGTACTTCAAGAAACATGTTTTCAACACAAGTATTAAAGCCATCAAGATTGGACCAAGAAACAAGTGAAAAAAAGTTGTTCATTAAAGCCCAACAGATACCTCGACAGAAACAGTATCTATTGAGACTTAAGAATGAAGCTCGACAGAAGTTGAATCTGTCGAGATCTACAAAATTAGAATTTCCAGATCTGATTTTCGGCTCATGCTGACATATATGTGTAGGGTTTATTTTCTCACAACCCTAGGCATATATAAAGCTTACTTTAAAGGCCGTTATACACGGAGAACACATGCAAAAAGTGACCTAGTGCCTTATTCTCTCTGCAAGAAGTTACTGCATCTTTTGCGCCATATTGTTTTGTAACCAAGCACTTCTTGATCTTCATTTTTGATGAAGTGATGAACTTTGTAGCCAACAATCTTCTTCAAGTTGGTGAGTTAGTCACGTACTGGGATTCGTGCATCATTGGTTAGTCACATACTGGGATTTGTCCAAATGGGAGGCATTCATATATTGAAGATTTTAGAAGTTTTGAAGCGGTAGAAGGTTTCTGCTGTAAGTTCATGTACGGGGATTGTAGAGTCTAGGGACAAAGGTTTTGTACTAGATCTAAAAATTCTCTTTACCATAGTGATTTGCTTTTTGGGAAGGTTTCACCTTAGGTTTTTTTACGGTGAAACTAGTTTGTTTCATTGGTTTTCCTGAGTCATCATATCTTTTCTTACTTACTATTTCACTGTGCATGATATTGACATGATATTGATATTTGTTTGTTTTAACAAGGTTTATTCATAATAAATCTATCTAACAACTTGGGTTTAAAACTTGTTAATTCTATCAACCGGGGTCTAAATTTCCCAACAAGTGGTATCATAGCGAGTACACTTTGATTGGATTAATTTTCTGAGTGTGATCCTTGACCCTTGTTGTCATGGATTATGGACAATCTCTTTTGATTCCTCCATTATTTGATGACACTAATTATGCGTACTGGAAAGTTCGTATGAAACTTTTATTGCAGGCTCTAGGTAAAAATGTATGGCAAGGAGTTGAAGTTGGCTGGATTAAGCCAAAGGAAGCGCCGATGGATTGGGATGAAATAACAATCAAAGCGGAAAATTTCAACAGTAGGGCCATGAATGCTTTGTTTAGTAGGGTTACTAATGAGGAATTCAAGAAAATATCATCCATGGAAGTTTCCAAGGAAGCATGGACCATTCTTGAGACCACCTATGAAGGTACCAAGGCAATAAAGACTGTGAAGGTTCAAAGACTCATTAGTACTTTTGAAGAAATAAGGATGGAGGAGGATGAGACCTTTGATGAGTTCCATGCTAAACTCTGGAGAATCTATAGCAGAATCCAAAATTGTTAGGAAAATCCTTAGGTCCCTACCTAAAACATTCCATACCAAGATCATTGCCATTGAAGAGGTGAAGGACATTGATCAAATTCCTTTGATTGAGCTTGTAGGGAACCTTCAAACCTATGAGATGGGATTAGGTAAAATGGGAAAAGGTGGAAAGAGTAGGAACATGGCTCTTAAGGGTATAAAGGAAGAGATTGATGGCTTTGAAGTTGAAGATGAAAGCGAATATGAAGATTAAGATGATGATAAGGATGAGGATCTAACCTTCATAGCTAATGAGATTATCAATCTTCTTCAATAAAGGAAAAAGGATAAGGAAAAACCTCCTAGGAAATCTAAATCCTCTAGGAAGGGTAAGAGTGAGAAACCCCTTATCCAGTGCTATAAGTGTAAAGGTTTTGGTCATATGAGGATAGAGTGCCCAAACTACCTTACGAAGGAAAAGACCTAGAAGTAAGAAGATAAAGGGTTGCTTACTACCTTAAGTGATACTGAGAATGACTCTTTTGATGAGTATATGGATGAATGTGGTCACTTTATGGCTTTTACTGCTATAACTAATAAGGTGATTGTTGAGAGTGCTAGTGGCAATAAGGATTCTTCTGATGATGAAGTACCTAAGAAGTTGAACCTTCAGGAAGCCTATGATAAGCTATGCACTGAGTTTATAAAATTTGAAAAGGCTTTACATCTTTGTAGAAAAGAGCTTAATGAGATAAAAACTGAAAAAGCTGATCTATTAGTCAAATTAGATAAGACTACAAGGTTGGTTGAGACTCTTGTTATGGAGAATACCTCATTAGATGAGAAGGTCAAGAATCTTAAGGTAGAGCTTAGTCAAGCTAGAACTTAAATAGAGAGGATGTCTAGTGCAAAGCTTGATGAGGTCTTAAGTGTTCAAAAGCCTAGTTCTGATAAGGCTAGCTTAGGATATGTTGACTCCTCTGGTCCCTCATCTTCCACAGCTTCTGGATCAAAGATTGTCTTTGTACCCCAATCTGAGAAAGGTGATAAAGGTATGAAATCCATAACTGATTTGTTTAATTCTAAATTCTTTGTTAGACCTCACTCTAGGAAGTCTAGTAGTTCAAAAACTACTCATGTTTGTCATCATTGTAGTGTTTCTGGACACATTCATTCTAATTGTTTTAAGTTGTATCCTCAAAAGCAAGTGTCCAAACAGTCATAAGTTTCCTCTCAAGGAACTACACCTTTGTTTAGAAAGTTATTAAAAGCTTTGAGCTTTTTAACTCAATTTCAGGAGAATTATAATTCTTTTATGTCCTTTAGTAGACATACTAGAACACATGCGTTTTCATCTTCATGGCCAAAGACTTATGCTGTGTGGGTGAGAAAAAAGCCTAAGACTTAATTGTCTTTTCAATCTATCCTCTACTTTAATTCTTTCTATCTAATGTAGGACTTTCTTGCTTGATTTCTCATCTGTTTTTGGAATCATGCTTTCATGCATCTACATCTATCTTCATACTTTCATGTTGTTTGTCTGTTTTTGTTTGGTTGTTTAGTTTTTATTTTGTTTTGTTTTCAAAATAAAAAAAGGAAACAAATCAGAAAAATACAAAAACAGTGTGTGTTTGTGTTTTTTGGTACTTGTGTACCTTGGATGGCCATTGAAACAAAGTTTCTAAACTTTGTATCTCTTGTAACTTAGATGAGCATCTCAATGCACAACTAAGCAAGTGAGCTTTGTGGCTCGTGATTGTGATGAGTACTGTTAAGTTATGATTTTTATCATAACATTAGTATTGGCTTATTCCATGACAAAAAGTGTTGTGATTGCATAACTTTATTTTCTTGTATTTTTGTGGGATTTATGTGTAATGGGTTTAGTATTAAGTGGTGGAGATTTGATCAAGATAGCTAAAAGTAACATAAGAAGCACATGTCGGAAGGTGAAGAGTCAAGCCAGCTGTCCAGAGAATACAGTCTATCAATTGGCTAACTCGCGACTCGAGTTGCCACTTGAACCAGTAACGAGTGAGCAGCGAGATTCCCCTATTTTGTTGAAACACATGACCTTTCATATTCTTCTCACACATGCTATACATACCCTTATTACCCACAGAAAATGTAAGAGAGCCTATAGAGAGAAAAACCCTAAGAGAGGTTTCTACAACACACCCACCTTATTAGAGAGAGAGCTACTCATTCTTAGAGAGAAATATTTGTAGTCTCTTCTCCTTTCTTCTCCAACCATTATACCCATTGAGAAGAGATTTATACCCAAACACTACCCACACCCATTCAAAGTGTTGAGAGTGTTTTTTGAGCTTGGGAAACATTGGAAGATGCCAAGGATGGCGGATGCAATATGGAGCTTATTGCAGGATTCGGAAAGCTTGAGAAGACATGGTTAAGCTTAACCTTGTTGGAGCAAGAAGCTTGGAGGGCTTAGATGCATTGGGTAGATTAGGCTTGGAGGGTCTATTTCTATTTGTTTATTCTAACTTTATTCTCTAGTGGATCATTTTACTACTTGAAGGGTGGCAGGGAGGTTTTTCACCGAGTTCTTCGGTTTCCTCTTCGATAACACGTGCCGGTGTTATCCTTGTGTTTGCATCGCTCTTTGATAGGGCAAGAATGTATTGACCCCTTGTGATGAATTATTTGATTAATTAACCAAGTTTATTAATTAATCAAATTAACATGCAAAGTGTGTGGTAGCACAAACAAATCACCAATTAACTAAAGTATGCAACGGAAAATAAATTTACACGGTGATTTGTTTACGAATGGGGAAAACCTACATGGCAAAAACCTTACCGGGTGTTTTTAAGGTCATTACTCCCGAGAATCCATTATTATCAAAACAAACAGTTACAAGTAAAGGAATCCTAGTACCTTATACCAACCTACAGTTGAACCTTGACCCCAATACCCAATTGGACTTGTTTAGTAGTGACAATCTCTCATTTTCAATGCACGGCTCCTAGTACGTGACTAACCAATTGCGTGGATACCAGTACGCGACTTGATCTCCAATTTGAGAAGGATATTGGGTACAAAGTTCTTCAGTTCATCACACGATGAAGATCATAAAGTTACTTGGTCACAAATCCCTATGGTGTACAAACATAGCAGCTTCTTTAAGTGAAAGAAGAACTAGGGCAAACAAGGTTTTTGGTCACACTTTTCTTCGCACTTGTGGAATTGTGCTCTTGTGCAACATCATCACCTTTTCCTGCCCTTAAAATAATCCTTATATATTTTTATGGTTGTGAGAAAAGAAAGCCCAAGCATACATTCATGGATTTGTTGAAAATCAGCTTTAAAAAAATGAACTTCATAAATCTCGACAGATACCTTATCTTTCGAGCAGCTGTCAAGCCTCAAGCTGAAACAGGGCTCTTTTAAACCTCGATAGATCCTAGCCGTCGAGCTAGCTTTCAAGATTTAATGAACAACACTTCTTCACTTGATTCTTAGACAGACTTGCATGACTTTAACACTTGAACTTGAAACCTTGTTTCTCGAAGCATTAAACACATCCTAAATCTACCCAATTACAAGTTAAGTGTGTTTTGTCAAAGGATTAGCCAATTACATAAAATGTTGACATATGTTCCTAACATGAATCACCATGTTAATTTAATTTTCGCAGTATACTTTAGTTAATTGGTGGTTTGTTTATGTTGCCACGTACATTGCATGTTAATTTGATTAATTAATAAACTTGGCTAATTAATCAATTAATTTATTATAAGGGGTCAATACATTCTTCGCCTATCAAGTGGTATTAAAGTGGGCACACTCTGATTAGGGTTAATCTTTGCTGTGTGATCCATTAACCCCTGTTTGTCTTGGATAAAGGACAATCTCTTATTATAGCTTTAATGGCACTAACTATGCATACTGGAAGGTACACATGAGAGCTTTCTTGCAGTCTTTAGATGAGAAAGTGTGGCAAGCTGTGGAGATAGGTTGGACCAAGCCTACGGAAGCATCAGTTGACTGGGATGATGTTAAGATCAAGGCAGCAAACTTCAACAATAGGGCATTGAATGCTCTATTTATTGTAAGAGCAAGGCACTTGTTGCTACATTGAGTGACACTAAGCCTAAGGATGATTCTGATAATGAGGATGATGGAATCCTAAATGCCTTCACTTCTACCGTAAATCCTACTAAAGGGATTGTTGAAGATGTGGATGAAGAGGAGGAATTGGTGGAGTCTAAGTTTGAAAAGATGGATGAACAAGATGACATCCACACAGCCTATGTAGAGCTATAAAAGGTCTCCAAAAAGCATAAGAAGTTGTATTGGAGCTTGAGCGAAAAGAAATCTCTACAAAGTTTGATGAAGCCAATCAAACTACTGGAGCACTGAGATTTGAACACAGTTTCTTGGCTGAGAAGAACAAGAAGCTTAAGGTAGAACTGTTCCAAGTCAGAGCTCAGTTGGAAAGGACTTCAAGTGCTAACTCAATAAGATGCTTAGTATTTAGAAATCGGCTTTTGATCAAACCGATTTAGGGTATAATTTCTCTAATCCTAGTATTGCTTCTACTAGTTCTATTGTTTTTGTTCCTCTTACTAATAATACTGAAACTGAGAACAATGATGTTAAAAATTAATTAGTTCGTGAGAACATAGACAAGGGTAAATCTATCTTAGGAGCACCTTCTAAGCTTGATAAGAAAGGGAATAAAAACCCTAGGGCTAAGAAGGGAAACTCTTAAAAGCCTAAGCAGGAAAAGCAGCATTTTTGTCATCACTGTGGCATAGCTGGACATACTCAACCTAATTGCTACAAGTGGTTAGTCACTCAAAAGAGCAATAGCATGATTGCATCGGGAGATCGGAATTAGTTTCCATCCTCTTTTGCTCCTCTAGGAGATCTTCTTAAAGCCTTCATATTCCTTTCAAACTTGAACGGTTTTAACTCTTACCGTTCACTGTTGGATAAAGGGTTTGCTAATTGAAAAGATTCTTCCAAGGTGTGGAAGGAAAAGGGATCCAAGTGATTCTATCACTTATTCTCTCTCTCCCCCTTTGTGTTTTTGTTTTGCATTACTTATGTGTTTTGCTTTACTATTTTGAGTCAGTAGTTTTATGCATTGCTTTGTTTAAGCTATTTTCGTTTGTTTTTTCTTTTCCGTTTTGGTTTATTTTTTTTTCATATAAAAATTAAAAAATGTTGAAAAAAAATAAATAAATAAAAACAGTGTGTGTTTAGGTACATTGGTACTTGTGTACCTTGGATAGCCAGTGAAACAAAGTTTTCTAAACTTTGTATTTTTTTTAGCTTAGATGAGCATCTCTATGCACAACTAAGCAAATGAGCTTTGTGGCTCATGTTTGTGAGGAATAAGATTAAGTAATCTCTTGTACTTAACACTCGTACCACTCTTTTTGACGGGAAGGACTAGAAAATCCTAAGAGAAAGGCATAAATAACCATCTCACCACTGTTGCCCGCCAATCATGAAATGACATTTGTATGCTTCAGCATAGCAAAAGTGGAATGTCAAATGCTTAACATAATTGGGTATTTCTTTTCTCTCTCATATATGCCCATGCATGGTTTGCTTAAAAGAAAAAGATGCAAAGAAAAATAAAAAGCAAAAAGATCAAAATGCTTTATATATGATTGCAAGCATGTCTTCTAGGAAATGTGGGAGTTATAGGATGTAACTCGAAGGTGATAGTCCCTATCAAACAGTTATGATTGTGTGTGAGTTAAAGTGATTTTCTCATATCTCAAATCGTCATAACATGAAGACACTTATGCAATCTTGTGATATTTTTCACACACAACACGCAATATTCTTTGCTACTTTTTATACATTTGCAGGTATAATGTGATTTGGCCATCACAAGGAATAATCGTGTTAATGTATGCTCACTAAACTATCTTAACTTGTTTCTGAAATATAAAATTGGTTAGACTTGTTGTGTGTGTGTGTGTGTGTGTGTGTGTTTTGGGATCTATGTGTTTAATATTTTTCTTGTTGAGAGATGTTTTTGAGTGATTAAAATGTTGTTTGGATCCTTGGTTGAGTTGCATGTTTGATTGCATTCATGTCTGTGTTTTTCTCTTCTTAAAAAACTATTTTTAAGCAATCTTGACAGCTCTTTGACATCTCTCGACAGCTAGGCTATCTATCGAGCTCTTCAGCTTCTTTTTATCAAAATCTCGATAGCTCCTTGATCCATCGAGGCTCTTTTTGTTGTGGACACCTTTGGATAGTTGCCCGATAGATGCATCTGTCAAGATTTATGAACCTTGATACCTTTCAACACCTCTCGATTTGTCGAGATTTAAGAGATTCTATATATAGGGTGCGTGCGATTTCTGATCTCATTTCCTCGATCTCTCACGACTGCTTCATGTCTTTTCACCTCCTAAACCTCTCTCACTCACTCCAAACCTCTTTCACAAGTGTTCTTTGGTCTCAAGATCAATTCTTTTCTCTGGTAAGACTCTTTCTCATTCATTTCTTCACGCATTTCATCTTTTGTGACCTAACTTTTGGGTTTGTTGAAAAATTTGGGGATTTTCAAAATCAAAGAGGTTTTGGCAAACTTTTGGGATGGGTTTTGTATATTTGATCTTAAAACATCATGCATTTTCATCACATGTGCATTATAACACTGCTTCATGCATTTTAGATGTGTGTTTACTTTGTTGAAATGATTGTGTGCTGGTAGAATTGGATTGGGCTGAGCCCTTGATGTTTTTACTATTGCATATCACATGCTCATGCATTTTCATGCGTACGTACTTTACATTCTCTATATTCTTATATATTGACTGTATTGGTACTTTTCTGATTCTCTCTCTCTCTCTCTCTCTCTCTCTCTCTCTCTCTCTCTCTCTCGGTTAGTTGCTCTGTGGCACCTAAAAGAAAATCTACTCCATCCTAGAACCCTCTTCATTCCAGGGCATCCACTTCTTCTAATCCTACTCCCTTTCATGTTTGGTTCTGTAATGATAAAGCCCGATAGGACTTTTCGAAGAACTTTTCTAAACGAGGCATTCGTTCAGATTGCCAAGTCATTTTGTTAGACTTCTCCGACACTAACCTACGCACTGTTATTCACAGTAGGGGTTGGGAGTCACTGTATGATGTCCCAGTCACTTGTCCATTCGTGTTTATTTAGGAGTTCTACTCCAACATGCATGGATTTGATTATTCAGTACCTTTCTTTGTTACTCGCATTTGAGGTACGCGTATCGTGGTCACTCCAGATATTGTATCCAATGTGCTCCATGTCCCGAGGGTAGCATATCCTGACTACCCCAGTTGTGATCGTCTAAGGACTGTGTCTAAAGATGAGCTTATATCCTCTTCTTGTGAGCACCCTACTGTTCGGGGTGATTGTCAGTTCACTTCTTGTACGGCCTTTACTAAAGGTCCTAGGTTTCTTAACATGGTTATGAATTTTGTTTTGCATCCTTTATCTCATTATAACTCCATTACCGAGCCCTGTGCTCAATTTTTGCTTTCCCTTTTAGAGCATCTTCAATTTTTGCTTTCCCTTTTAGAGCATCTTACTCTAGATTTTCCCTCTCATTTTATTCTTTCCATCATAGATGTATATAGGGATATGGCGACCCGTGATAAGCTCATCTTCCCTTCGGCTATCACGAGGATTCTATGCCATTTTTTTGTTCCCTTTCTCATTTCCAACCACTTCCATGTCATGTATGCCATAGACGCCGCTACCATTAAACGGAGCAAGGCATAGCTACATTCAAGGTGGTCCAAGACGGCAACTCCTCCCACTTCTTTAGCTCCTTCCACCTCCGCTCCCTTTTCTTCTGCGGGTGGTGTGACTCTTGATGCGATCATGGAGCAACTTCAACGTATGGATGCTTGCCTTAACACTCTCAGTGATGAGTTGTGTCAGGTTCACACCCGTGTTGGCCGTATTGCCAGACGACAAGCTTACCTTGGTGGCTTCGTAGAGTCTCCCTCTCCTCCTCTCGAGGCATCTGAGGACAATGACAACTCCGACGACGGTGATGATGATGAGGATGGGGATGCTAGTTCACCCAATGATGACGAGATGTCTACTTAGCATACTTACCCTTTTTCACTCATGACAAAAAGGGTGAGTAGTGTTGGATATGAGAGTAGTCATACTCATAGAGGGAGTGTTCATAATTTGAGGGAGGTAGTGAGGATTTTATGTATCTTTTTTTTTTAGATACATTGTTCATATACCTTAGATTTTGTGATCATGTTGTGATAGCAAATCTTGTACTTGTTGATATATATACATTTGAGGTTGTTATTACTGTTCTTTCACCTATCGTTACATGTGTTGCTTCTTTTCTTTCTTAATACACATGTTTCTTATATATTGTATGCAATCTTTTATTTCTGTTTCAACCTAAAATGCCGTGATAAGTTTTGTTTAAAGTGTTTCAGAAATACAGGTTATCAAAGTCTTCTTGCCATAAACTCCCTTGTTACAAAGTTTTTCAAGAGTTTATGTTAGGATATATTTTATTGTATTCAACAAGTGAATATGAGTTGAGTGATTTATGACTTCTTTCATATCTCATTTGTTTGTTGTGGTTTTGTCACGGATTGCCAAAGGGGAAGAGTTTTAGGACATATGTGATTTGATGTTAGGAACATATGTCAACATTTTATGTAATTGGCTAATCTTTTGACAAAACACAATTTACTTGTAATTGGGTAGATCTAGGGTGTGTTTAATACTTCAAGAAATAAGGTTTCAAGTTCAAGTGCTAAAACCATGCAAGTCTGTCCACGAATCAAGTAAGGAAGTGCCAGATTTTAAAGCTCGACAGCTAGCATTTATCGAGATTTAAAAGCCGTTGAAGCCCATGGCTCGATCGCTAGCTCGATAGATGGCTATCTATCGAGGTTTATGAAATTCAGTTTTTCAAGCTGATTTTCATCCAATTCGTGAATGTATATTTGGGCTTTCTTTTCTCACAACCTTAAACATATATAAGGATTATTTTGAGGGTCGTAAAAGGTTATGCATTGTTGCACAAGAGCACAATTCCACAAGTGTGAAGAATGGTGTGACTGGAATCCTAGTTTGCCCTAATTATTCTTTCTCTTGAAGAAGTTGTTGTGTTTGTACACTGTAGGCTTTTGTGACCAAGCAACTTCATGATCTTCATCGTGTGATGAATTGAAGAACTTTGCAGCCAACATCTTTCTCAAGTTAGTGATCAAGTCGCGTATTAGGATCTACACAATCGGTTAGTCATGTACTGGGAGTTGTGCATTGAAAAGGAGAGATTGTCACTACAGAACAAGTCCAATTGGGTATTGGGGTAATGGTTCAACTGTAAGTTGGTATAAGGTACTGGGATTCCTTTACTTGTAACCTCTTGTTGTGATAACAGTGGATTCTCGAGAGTGGTGACCTTAAAATCACTCGGTAGGGTTTTTGTCGTGTAGGTTTTCCCATTCGTAAACAAATCACTATGTCAATTCAATTTCTGCTGCATACTTTAGTTAATTGGTGATTTGTTTGTGCTGCCACGTACATTGCATGTTAATTTGATTAATTAATAAACTTGGTTAATTAATCAATTAATTTATCACAAGGGGTAAATACATTCTTGGCCTATCAACTTTAACTCACACACAATCATAACTGTTTGATGGAGATTATCACCTTTAAGGTACATCCTATAACTCCCATATCTCCTAGAATAAACGCTTGTGATCATATATAAAGCATTTTGATCTTTTTGCTTTTATTTATTTATTTATTTATTTTTTGCATATTTTTCTTTTTAAGCAAACCATGCATGGGCATATATGAGATAGAAAAGAAATATCCAATTATGTTAAGCATTTGACATTCCACTTTTGTTATGCCGAAGCATACAAATGTCATTTCATGATTGGCGGGCAATAGTGGTGAGATAGTTATTTATGCCTTTCTCTTAGGATTTTCTAGTCCTTCCCGTCAAAAATAGTGATACAAGTGTTAAGTACAAGAGAATACTTAATCTTACTCATCACAAACACGAGCCATAAAACTCACTTGCTTAATTGTGCATAGAGATGCTCATCTAAGCTACAAAAGATACAAAGTTTAGAAAACTTTGTTTCAATGGCCATCCAAGGTACACAAGTACCAATGTACACAAACACACACTGTTTTTGTATTTTTCTAATTTTTCAATTTTTTTAATTTATTTTTATATGGAAAAAAAAAAACAAAAAAACAAAACTGAAAGGTAACCAAACAAAAACAAGTTGAACAAGACAAATCAATGCATAAATTAGACTGACTCAAAACATGAAAGCAAAACACACAAGTAATGTAAAAACAAAAACACGAAGGGGAGAGAGAGAATAAGTGATAGGATCACTTGGAGCCCTTTTCCTTCCACACCTTGGAGGAACCTTTCTGTTTAGCAAACCCTTGATCTAGTGGTGGGGGGGAAGAGTTAAAACCATTCAAGTTCAAAAGGAACATAAGGGATTTGGGAAGATCTTTAAGAGGAGCAAAAGAGGATGAAAACTGATTCTGGTCTCCCAACGCGATCATGCTATTGCTCTTTTGAGTGGTTAACCACTTGTAGCAATTAGGTCGAGTATGTCCAACTGCATCGCAGTGATGCCAGAAATGCTGCTTTTTCTGCTTAGGCTTTTGAAAGTTTCCCTTTTTAGCCCTAAGGTTTTTAATATCTTTCTTATCAAGTTTAAGGGGTGCTCCTAAGATAGATTTACCCTTGTCTACATTCTCACTAGCTAATTCATTTTTAGAATCATTGTTCTCAGTTTCAACATTATTAGCAGGAGGAACAAAAATAGTAGTACTAGTAGAAGCAATACTAGGAGAAGAGATATCATACCCTAAACCGGTTCGATCAGAAGTAGATTTTTGAAGACTGAGCATCTCCTCGAGCTTAGCACTTGAAGTCCTTTCCAATTGAGCTCTAACTTGGAACAGTTCTACCTCAAGCTTCTTGGTCTTCTTAGCCAAGAAATTATTCTCAAATCTCAGTGCTCTAATAGTCTGATTGGCTTCATCAAACATTGTAGAGATTTATTTTTGCTCAAGCTCCACATCACTAAGCTTCTTGGTGGCCAACCTATACAACTTCTCATGCTTTTTTGAGACCTTGTATAACTTTGCATAGGCTATGTGGATGCCACCTTGCTCATCCATCTTTTCAAACTTAGACCCCACCAATTCCTTTTCTTCATCCACATCGTCAACAATCCCTTTCGTAGGATTTACAGTGGTAGTGAAGGCATTTAGGATTCCATCATCCTTATTATCGGAGTCATCCCAGGCTCAGTGTCACTCAATGTAGCAGCAAGTGCCATGCTCTTCCCGATGGTCTTGAGATAAGTAGGGCACTCTTGTTTCATATGACCGAAACCTTGACACCCAAAGCACTTTGGTCCTGAAGATACAGTGTACTAACCGCCATCCCTAGCATCCTTTCTCCCTTTATCTTGGCTCTTGAACTGTGAGAAACTGGATTGCCTACGGTCTTTGTCGAAGCCCTTCCCATTGGTATTCTTCATAAACTTCTTGAATTGCCTTGTAATGTAGGACTTTATTTTATAATCTTCATCGTCTGAAGACTCATCAGTATCATTGCTTTTGGCCTTCAATGCCATGCTCTTGCTCTTGCTCGATTTCCCGATCCTTGTCAAACCCAACTCATTGGTCTGCAGACTGCCAACCAACTCTGTCAAAGGAATTTTGTCAATATTCTTTGATTCCTCAATCGCAGTATCTTGGCATGGAATCTCTCAGGTAGAGATCTAAGCACTTTTCTTACAATCTTGGGTTCAGGAATGGTTTCCCCAAGATTAAAGACTGAGTTCACTATGTCTTTGAGCTTGGCATAGAACTCATCAAATGACTCATCCTCCTCGATTTTGATCTCTTCAAAGCTTGTAGTGAGCCTCTGAAACTTTGAACCCTTGACAGCCTTGGTTCCTTCATGGGTTGTCTGGAGATGCTCCCTTAGCGGGTTTAGTAGAGGATATCTTCTTGAATTCCTCATTAGTGACTGCACTGAATAAAGCATTCAATGCTCTTCTATTGAAGTTTGCTATCTTGATCTTAGCATCATCCCAGTCGGTCGGCGTTTCCGTAGGCTTCGCCCAGCCTATTTTCACAGCTTGCCACACTTTCTCATCTAAAGACTACAAGAAAGCTCTTATGTGTACTTTCCAGTATGCATAGTTAGTGCCATCAAATAAAGGAGGTATAATAAGGGACTGTCCTCTATCTATGACAAACAGGGGTCAATGGATCACATAGCAAAGATTAACCCTAATCAGAGTGTGCCTGCTCGGATACCACTTGATAGGCCAAGAATATATTGACTTCTTGTGATGAATTAATTGATTAATTAGCCAAGTTTATTAATTAATCAAATTAACATGCAATGTACATGGCAGCATAAACAAACCACCAATTAACTAAAGTATGCAGCTGAAAATAAATTGACACGGTGATTTGTTTGCAAATAGGGAAAATCTACACAGCAAAAACCCCACCGGATGATTTTAAGGTCACCACTCCCGAGAATCCATTATTATCAAAACAAGTGGTTACAAGTAAAGGAATCCCAGTACCTTATACCAACTTAAAGTTGAACCCTTCCTCCAATACCCAATTGGACTTGTTTTGTAGTGACAATCTCTCATTTTCAATGTATGGCTCCCAGTATGTGACTAACCAATAGATGCGCAGATCCCAGTACACGACTTGATCACCAACTTGAGAAGGATGTTGGCTGCAAAGTTCTTCAATTCATCACACGATGAAGATCATGAAGTTGTTTGGTCACAAAACCTTATGGTGTACATACACAGCATCTTCTTCAAGAGAAAGAAGAACTAAGGCAAACAAGGTTTTTGGTCACACTTTTCTTCACACTTGTGGAATTGTGCTCTTGTGCAACATCATCACCTTTTACGGTCCTTAAAATAATCCTTATATATGTTTAGGGTTGTGAGACAAATTGGATGAAAATTAGCTCTGAAAAACTGAACTTCATAAATCTCGACAGATACCCTATCTGTTGAGCAGCTGTCGAGTCTCGGGCTGAAACAACTCTTTTAAACCTCGATAGATCCTAACTGTCGAGCAAGCTTTCAAGATTTAATGAACAACATTTCTTGCATTGATTCTTGGACAGACTTGCATAGCTTTAACACTTGAACTTGAAACCTTGTTTCTCGAAGCATTAAACACATCCTAGGTCTACCCAATTACAAGTAAAGTGCGTTTTGTCAAAGGATTAGCCAATTACATAAAATGTTGACATATGTTCCTAGCATGAATCACATATGTCTTAACATTCTTCCCTTACTCTTTAGCCATTAATTGCTGCTGTGTTTGTGATTAATTATGGTTTAAAGTAGTTTGTTTATTTGGGTATTGCTTGTACTTATCATTCTGCACATCTATTGTTTGAGTATAAGCTTATGTTGGTTATTTTGAAATTGGGGGTCTAAACATTCATTAGTGTTTGTCACACTAATTGAACTTTCATTCGATTAGGATTGTCTTTTATATCTCATACTTATATCACTCTTTTTGATGGGAAGGACTAGAAAATCCTAAAAGAAAGGCAAATAACAATCTCACCGCTAAAGCCCGCCATTCATGTATAATATCTGTGTGCTTCGGCATAGAAAAATTGTGATGTTTTGGCTTACATAATTGGGTATTTCTTTTCTCTTTTATATGCCCATGCATGATGTGTTCAAAAAGAAAACATACAAAGAAAAATAAAAGCAAAAAGAATCAAAATGCTTTTAATATGGTTGATACATGTGCAATTACAATATGATTTGGCCATCATAAGAATTACATGTGCTAATATATGCTCACTAAATTGTCCCAACTTGTTTTTGAAATATAAAATTGGTTAGTCCTGTTTAGTGTGTGTGTGTGTGTGTGTGTGTGTGTGTGTGTGTGTTTTGGATCAATATGCTTTGCATCCTGTTTGAGCCGACTTTTGAGAGTTTAATATGTTGGTTTGATGTTTGAGTAGCTTGATTTATGCATTCATCACTATGTGTTTTTCCCTTCTTGAAAAACCTCTTTTCTTCAAGCTTAATAGCTCCTCGACACATCCTCGACAGATACCCTTTCTATCGAGCCTTCTTCTTGTAATCTCGATAGATCCTCTACAACTTTTCGATCCATTGAGGAAAATTTTTGAGCTCTCTATCTACCCAATAAATTCTCGATAGATCCTCGATCCATCAATATTTCTAGGTTTTCTCTTAATAGCAGCTCGATAGTTTCTCAATTTGTATAGACTCTCTTGCATGCATTGTTTTTCACATGTTTTACATCTTTCTATTATCTTGTCATCCATAACATCTTGTTTCATTACATTCATGCATTTATTTGGATTCCTTGTGTCCATTGATCATCTTAAGTCATCTTTATGTTTCTCGAGTGAAGCTTTATAGCTTCTTGTACCATTTGTCAATCATGACAAAAAGGGGGAGAAAATGTGGTTTCTTTTTAAGATTCTACATGTTAGGGGGAGAAATACATGCCTTTATAAGGGGGAGTTGTGTTTCATCTTGTTAGGGGGAGTGTTTACCTCGTTGTTTTAGGAGCCTATTTTAGGTTCTTGTACATCGGTCTTGTGACCATTTTTACATACATTGTACTTTGTTTTTCATATATGATGATGACGTATGTTTTTCTTCACCTACCTCTACATGTGTTATTTCTTTTCTATCTTTATACACATGTTTCTTTATGTACGCAATCCTTATTTCTGTTTCACACATGATGCCTTGACGAGTTTTATTTAAGTGTTTCAGAAAGACAGGTTGTGAAAGTCTATCATGCCGTGAACTCTTTTCTTGCAAAGTGTTTCAAGAGGTGGTAGTAGGGATAGATTTACTTTGTAATACAACAAGTGGTTATGAGTTTTGTGATTTAAGACTTCACTCATGATTATTTGTTTTGTTGTGGTTTTGTCATGGATTGCCAAAAGGGAAGATTGTTAGGGACATATTTTATGTAATTGGCTAATCTTTTGACAAAATGCACTTTACTTGTAATTGGGTAGATCTAGGATGGGTTTAGTACTTCAAGAAACATGTTGTTCAAGCCAATTATTAAAGCCATGAAGATTGGACCAAGAAACAAGTGAAGAAAAGCTGTTCATTAAAGCTCGACATATAACTCAATAAAAACAGTATCTATCGAGACTTAAGAACGAAGCTCAACAGAAGCTGAATCTATCGAGATCTACGAAATCAGAATTTCTAGATCTGATTTTCGGCTCATGCTAACATGTATGTGTGGGGTTTCTTTTCTCACAACCTAGACATATATAAGGCTTACTTTAAAGGCCGTTATACATGGAGAACACATGCAAAAAGTGACCTAATGCCTTATTCTCTCTACAAGAAGTTACTACGTCTTTTGCGCCATAGGTTTTTGTAACCAAGTACTTCTTGATCTTCATTGTTGATGAAGTGAAAAACTTTGTAGCCAACAATATTCTTCAAGTTGGTGAGTTAATCACGTACTGGGATCTGTGTTTCATTGGTTAGTCATGTACTGGGATTCGTGCAAAAGGGTGGCATTCATATATTGAAGAGTTCAGAGGTTCCGAAGCGGTAGAAGGTTTCGGCTGGAAGTTTATCTACGGGGATTGTAAAGTCTATGGACAATGGTTTTGTACTAGATTTGAAACTTCTCTTTACTATAGTGATTTGCTTTTCGGGAAGGTTTTCCCCTAGGTTTTTTACTGTGAAACTAGTTTGTTTCATTGGTTTCACTGGGTCATCATATCTTGTCTTATTTACTATTATGTTGTGCATGATATTGATGTTTGTTTTTTTTACAAGGTTTATTCATAATAAATCTAATTAAGAACTTGGGTTTAAAACTTGTTAATTCTATCAATCGGGGTCTAAATTTCCCAACAGCTCTTAATTGTATTGCGTGTCTGGATGATCATTTACTTGTTAAATGTTCATTGTGGTCATTTTTGAATGACTATTTCTATATAATCAAGCTATGTTATATGTTCTCATATCTTGTGTTTATCTTGATCGCATTTTACTTGTGCTTTATACATGCCTTGTGTTCTACTTGTCTCGTGCTTAATGAAGTTTATTTGTTATGTGCAAGTGTTTCAAGATATAGGTGTATATGGTTCAAGTTCTTCACAACTTTTAGATTTAGTGTGAGTGAGTTTTTCCCCTATTCCGAAACTCACGTTTAAGTCTAAAGTCTATTTAAGAGTTTTGTCATGGAATAGCCAAATGGGGAGATTGTAAAGTTATGATTTCCAACTAGTCTTTGTTGGCTTTAATTCTGTGCCAAATTTGATTGATTTTCGAAAGCTCGGATTTGTGCTAATACTACCCTAAGCCGTATTCATCCATCATCAACAATAAAATGAAAGCTTAAAGAGTAGGGAAGAGAGATGCAAACACAAGATAACACTAAGACGTGTTATCGAAGAGGAAACTGAAGAACTCAGCGAAAAATCTCTCTACGACCCTCCAAGTCAAAATTGATCCACTAGAGAAAAAAATTGGAGTACACAAATAGCAAAAGACCCTCCAAGCCTAGTCTGCCCCATGTACTTGAGCCCTTCAAGCTCTTGCTACCAACGGACTTCTCGGAGTCATGTCTTCTCTAGCTTTTCGGATCTTGCAATGTCGTCTGATTGCATCCGCCAAGCCTTACTAGCTTCTTTTGGCAAATCCCCAAAACTTCCCAAGCTCTAAAACACTCACTACACTGAATAAGTGTGGGTTGTGCTTGGGTACAAATCTCCTTTCAAGGTATGACAATAGGAGAGGGAAGGAGAAGTTTTTACAAAAGATTTAACCCTAAATCTAATGCTACCTCATATAGTAACTTACTAACACGACCACGTGCAAGGTTCGAATTCACAGACTCCTTCTCTTCTTGGATTTACAGCAACACGAGCACACCCTTGCTTATGACTTTGAGACTCCACTCAAAGGTTTCAGATCATTCTTTCTTGTTGATCTTGATGCAGCAACTAGTTCTACCAATTCTTGATTGTAGTTTAAGCTCCAGTAGAATCTTGTATAGTTAAAAGGTACAGAACCTTTTAGATCTCACAAAGAGTAACACACAAGTCTTCTTCAGCTCTCCCAATACATGGCTAGGGTTTTCCTTTTATAAGTGGAGAAGTTTAAGTGAAACCCTAAATGTTTTCGCGGGCTTGGGCCTATTTAAAAATCTGCAAAAAAACTAAGCCTATGATTTTCGATCGGTCGAGCCTAATTCTTGATCGGTTGAGAAAGGTAGAACCTCACTTTTCTTTTCTGTAAACAGCTAGACTTCAAAAACTTGAAACATCCTTATTTAAGCATTGTCTAATCACCTAGACTAGACATGTTTTGATCTTGATTTGCCAACTCAATACAATAATGATTCTAAATATTTAACTCTTAAATCTTTAGAACCTAACAAGATAGATTTTCTTTTGGCTGAAATAATTGTCTTACTAACTTTCTAAGAGCGTTTTAAGAAGTCTTATTTAATATAGATTTACCTATCTCATAATTGTCTCCTTATATATTGAATTTAACATGATCTATTTTAGAAGAAAGATCCAAATTAGAAACTTTTTGTTTATGTTAGGGTCATATGTTTTGTAATTAGCTAATCCTTTGACAAAATGCACTTTACTTGTAATTGGGTAGACCTAAGATGGGTTTAGTTCTTCAAGAAACATGTTGTTCAAGTCAAGAATGAAAGACATGAAGATTGATTCAAGAAATAAGTGAAGAAAAGTTGTTCATTAAGTCTCAACAGATAGCTCAATAAATGTCTACTATCGAGACTTAATGTGAAGCTCGATTTGATAGGCCAAAAACGAATTGACCCCTTGTGATGAATTAATTGATTAATTAGTCAAGTTTATTAATTAATCAAATTAACATGCAAACACATGGTAGCACAAACAAATCACCAATAAACTAAAGTATGTAGTGGAAAATAAATTGACACTGTGATTTGTTTACGAATGAGGAAAACCTACACTGCAAAAACCCCACTGGGTGATTTTAAGGTCACCACTTTCGAGAATCCACTATTATCATAACTAGCAGTTACAAGTAAAGGAATCCCAGTACCTTATACCAACCTACAGTCGAACCCTTACCCCAATACCCAATTGGACTTATTCTGTAGTGACAATCTCTCCTTGTAATGCACGGCTCCTAGTACGTGACTAACCAATTGCGTGGATCCCAGTACGTGACTTCAATCACCAACTAGAGAAGGTTGTTGGCTGCAAAGTTCTTCAGTTTATCACACGATGAAGATCGAGAAGCTCTTTGGTTAGAAAACCCTACGGTGCACAAACACAATAGCTTCTTCACAAGAAAGATGAACTAGGGCAAATTCTATCTCCGGTCACAATTTGCTTGAACAAATTTTGCTCAATACTTGTGCAACTTGTGTCACCTTTGACGGCCCTTAAAATAATCCTTTTATATGTCTAGGGTTGTGAGAAAAGAAAGCCCAAACATACAATCACAGATTGGAATCAAAATAGAACTGAAACTCTGTTTTTCATAAATCTCGACAGATGCCTATTTGTCGAGCTGCTGTCGAGCCATAGGCTGGAACAGCTCTTCAAGGCTCAATAGATGGCTAGCTGTCGAGCTTTAATGACAGGCACTTTTCAGACTTGAATCTTGGATAGACTTGCATGGTTTTAACACTTGAACTTGAAACAATATTTCTTGAAGCATTAACCACATCCTAGATCTACCCAATTACAAGTAAAGTGTGCTTTGTCAAAGGATTAACCAATTACATAAAATAGTGACATATGTTCCTAACAAGTGAATCACATATATCCTAACACGATTGATAACTCGATAGCAACTCGATCTATTGAGAATTACAATTTCAGAATTTCTAGATCTTAAATCTGGCCCAAGCTTTTGTATTTTTTTTTTATTTTCTTTTCTCACAACCCTAGAAATATATAAGGCTAATTTTAAGAGCCGTCACACACGAATATAGAGACCAAGAGACTTATTTTCTCTGTGAGAAGCTACTGCGTTTGTACACCATAGGGTTTTGTAAACAAGTGCTTCCAGATCTTCATTGTTGATGAAGTGAAGAACTTTGCAACCAACAACATCTATTCAAGTTGCTGGAGTTAGTTACGTACTGGGATCCGTGCAAAGGGTTAGTCATAAATTGGAGGTTTGTCCATCAATGGAAAGAAGGCTACTACAAGATCAAGTCCAATTATGTATTGGAGCGAAGGTTCAACTATTGGTTGGTATTTCAAGATAGGCCAAGGTAGTTGGTAAGATTCCTTATATTTATAACTGCTTGATTGTTGATTTGTGGATTCTTGGGAGTGGTGACCTTAAAATCACTCGGTGGGGGGTTTTTGCCTTGGGAGGTTTTCTCCATTTGTCAACAAATCACTTTGTCTAATTTATTTTTCACTGCATTTAGTATTTTTGGTGATTTGTTGATGCATTCACGATTTTCATGCAATTGAATCTAATTAATCAATTTGGGTAATTGAATTAATTAATCGGAGTGAAGCTATCTTAACCCAACAAGTGGTATCAGAGCAAGAAAACTCTGATTAGGTTTCAATCTTTGCTATGTGACCCGTTGACCCCTGTTGTTATGGATCCTGGGCAATCCCTGATTATTCCTCCTTTATTTGATGCTACTAACTATGCATAGTGAAAAGTACGCATAAAAGCTTTTTTGCTGTCTTTAGATGAGAAAGTATGGCTTGCAGTTGAAGTAAATTGGAAGAAACCTGAAGAGCCACCAGAGATGTGGGATGATACTAAGATCAAAGCTGCAAATTTTAACAGTAGAGCACTGAATGCTCTGTTTAGTGCTGTGACCAATGAAGAATTCAAAAAGATCTCTTCCACTGACAGTATGAAGGAAGCATGGCCTACTCTTCAGAATACCTATGAGGGCACAAAAGCTGTTAAGAATTCCAAGCTCGAAAGGCTCACTACTGGTTTTAAGGAAACAAGGATGGATTAGGACAAGTCGTTCGATGAATTCTCTGCCAAACTCAAGGACATAGTGAATTTAGCCTTTAATCTTAAAGAACAGATTCCGAAACCCAAGATTGTCAAGAAGATCCTCAGATCTCTTCCAGAGAGATTCCATGCCACGATCATTGCCATCGAAGAATCAAAGAATCTTGACTCTATTCCTTTGACAGAGCTGATTAGGAACTTGCAAACCTATGAACTAGGGTTAGCAAGGGTTGGCAAGGGTAGCAAAGGCAAGAACATGGCCTTGAAGATTAAGAGTGATGATAACAATGAGTCCTTTGAAGATGAGAATACCAAGTTAAAATCTTATATCACCATACAATTTAAGAAGTTTATAAAAAATGTGAATGTTAAAGAAGGTGATAAGGATTGCAACTCAATTCAAGTCCCAAGACAAAGGCAAAAGAGAATTCAAAGATGCTGGTCAAGACAATAGTGTTCCTGCTAGGCCAAAGTGCTTTGGGTGTCAAGGATTTGGACGCATGAAGCAAGAGTGTCCCACATATCTCAAATCCAGTATCAAAATCAAAGCCCTAGTTGCCACCTTGAGTGATATGGAACTAAAAGCAGATTCTAATGAAAGTGACCAAGATGGGATAGTGAGTGCTTTCACAGCTACTGTTAAGTCTCCTAAGGAAGTAGTAGACCTAATTGACAAGGAAGAAGAGCTAACAGAATCAAAGTTTGAGAAGATGGATGAATAGGATGATATCTACACTGCCTACACTAAGTTGTACAAGGTCTCTTAGTAGCATGAGAAGCTCTATAGGTTGGATATGAGAAAGCTCAGTGAAGTCGAGTTGGAATGAGAGGAACTCTCTAGTAAGGTTTATGAAGCTAATCAAACCATTGGAGCACTGAGATTTGAGAACAATCTTCTTGTTGAAAAAACCAAGAAACTGGATGCTGAGCTGTTTCAAGTTAGAGCATAACAAGAAAGGACTTCAAGTGCTAAGCTGGATGAAATGCTAAACTTCCAGAAGTCTGCATCTAACAAAACAATCTTCTTGCAGTACCTCTTCTAATGCTTTAAATAGAGTTATTTTTGTTCCCCCTTCTAATAATGATAACTCTAAGGTAATCGATCCTAAAACTGAAAATGTAAATGAGGATAAAAGTGATAAGGGAAAATCCATTCTTGGAGCACCCACTAAGGTTGTTAAGAAAGAGATTAAGTAGAATAATCATCACTCTACCAACAAGAAGTCTCTACCAAAGAAGCCCTACTTCTGTCAACACTGTGGAGCATTCGGACACACTCGTCCAAATTGCTATAAGTGGCTAGCCACTCAATAGAGCAATAGTGTGTCATCTTTTGGCGCCAAAATCAACTCCAACTCTCCTTGGCTCCTCTTGGAGAACTTCTTAAGGCCGTCATGCTTCTTTCAAACTTCAATGGATTCAATCCTCCCGCTTATCCATCTGAACAAAGGTTTATGCAAAAGAAAATATCCCCATCCAAGTCTCCCACCTAGAAGGAAAAGGACTCCAAGTGATTCTATCACTTCTTTCCCCAGTTTCTAGTGTGTTTGTTGTTTTATGTTTTCTACGTGGAGTCAGTCTAGTTTTTATGCTTTCTTTAATTTCTTGACTTGTTTGTTTGTTTTATTTTGGTTTGTTTTAATAATAATAAAAAAAAATACAAAAAATAGTGTGTGTTTGTGTATATTGGTACTTATATACCTTGGATGGCCTTTGAAACAAAGTTTCTCAAATTTGTATCACTTGTAGCTTAGATGAGCATCTTCATGTATAACTAAGCAATGTGAGCTTTGTGGCTCTTTTATGTGATTTGTATGATTTGGTTGATCTCTTATCTATCATACCTTAAATCACTCTTTTTGACAAGAAGGACTAAAAAATCCTAAGAGAAAAACATAAATAACCATCTCACCACTAAAACTCGTCAATCATAAGACATCTGTGTGCAATTCATAAAAGCTATGCTAGGAAAGGTGTAGCACTTGCTCAACAAAATTAGGATGTTCAACTTACATAATTGGGTATTTTCTTTTCTCTCTCTTATATGCCCATGCATAATATGCTTAAAAAGAAAAATATGCAAAGAACATGAAAAGCAAAAAGAATCAAAATGCTTTTAATATAGTTGCAAGCGTGTTTCTAGGAGATGTGAGAGTTATATGATATACCTTGAAGGTGATGGTTCCCATCAAACAATCATGATTGTGTGTGAATGTATTTGATCCTTCTATATCATTACTTTTAATATAATGATTTACTTATGCTCTCTTGCAAAAGTTTCACACGCAACATGCATACTCTTTGCTACTCTTGATACTATTGTATAGGTACAATGTGATTCGGCCATCACAAGGGATACATGTGGTAGTATATGCTCTCTAAACTCTCTAAACATTTTTTTACAATAAAATTGATTAAACTTGTTTAGCGTGTTTTTGATCTAGGAATGCTTTGCATCTAGAGTTGAGGATGTGTTTATGCTTAACATGCTCTTTGTTTGCTTGTTTTGGTGTCTATCTCGATTGCATTCATCTTGTGCTGCTTCTCTTCCTTGAAAACTCCCTTTCAAGCCTCTCGATAGAAGCTCGATACCTCTCGATAGCTGCTTGATAGCTCCTCGATACATGCCTCTTCTATCAAGATTTTTGTGTTTGCTCTTAATACCTTTCGATAGATAGCCCGATCCATCAAGCAAATTCTTTGGAGTCTCTATCTGCTCGATAGATGCTTGATACCTCTTCGATACCTCTCGATCTATCGAGATTTTGTTCTTGATAAATGCTTGACACCTTCTCGATCTATTGAGCTGTGTTTTCTATACATACATACATATATATATATATATATATATATATCTCTGAGGTCTGGCCCGATTTTGCTCAAAAATCATATATCTCTCTCTCTCTCTCTCTCTTTTCTCTTTATCCAAGCCTTGTCTTTTCACCAAAAGCCTTCTCCCACTCAAGATTTCGGCCTAATCCAAGCCTTAATCCCTTGGTAAGTGTTCTAAATCTTTCCTTTTTCTTCTTCCTTATGCATTTTCATGCATTTTGTGACCTAGGTTTTAGTTTTTGAGAAACTTTTGGGGCATTTGAGTTTTTATGAAAATTTTTGGGTTGGGTTTTGTTTAATTGTTCTCAAATGTTCATGCATTGCATTCTATGTTCATTATAACAATGTTTCATGCTTTCTAGAATTGTATGACTGATAATATCTTGTGAGTGCTGTTAGTTTGGATTGGGTTTTTTCCTATGATGCAATTTCTTTAGCACTTAACATGCTCACGCATTGCACGTCTTTTTTTCTTCTTTCCTATTCCTTATGTTCTTGTTGTGTTCCCTGTGTCTCTTCTTTCTCTCTCTCGTTAGTCTTTTTCTCATGTACCCAAAAAGTCTGTCCCTTTTAAGAACCCGATAAGATGTCGTGGTTCCTCTTTCTCTTCTTCTACTCCCTCCCCTCCTGATTCTGTACGGTTCTGTGATGAGAAGACACAAGATGACTTCTTTGAGAACTTTTCTGACCGAGTGATTCATTTGGAGTGCCAGGTCATTCTATCTGACTTTCTAGACACTCCTTTACCCGGTGCGTTTAGCTCTCAGGGATGGGCTTCTCTATGTGAGAAACCCTCGAGGTGTCCTAACATGTTCATATAGGATTTCTACTCCAATATACATGCCATCAATATCTTTGTACCTAGGTTTACTACGGTATTCCAATGTACATGTATTATAGTTACCCCGGAACTCATTTCCAAGGTACTACGTGTTCCTAGGGTGAATCATCCAGATTACCCTAGTCATTGGTGTCTCTCTTCTATCTCTAGAGACGAGTTGGCCTCACTATTTTGTGAGAAGGCCATGTTGTGGGGAGGTACCCTAAATTTTTACACAACCGAGTTTGTTAAGGGTCCAAGGATCCTTAATATGGTGATGACCTTTGTACTCACTCCATGGTCACATTATAACACCATCACTAAGCATCGTGCTTGTTTCCTTCTTTCTCTTATGGAAGATCTTTCTATAGATTTTCCCTCACACATGATTGTATCTATTATAGATTGCTATCAAGACATAACTACATATGATAAGCTCATCTTTCCTTTGGCTATCACAAACATCCTCACACACATGCACGTCACCATTCCTCCCTCTCTTCTCTTCAATGTCATGGGTGCCAAAAGCAAGGACTCTATCTGGAAGAGTGTAGCATAGTTGGCTGCCAAGCAGCCTCGTGTGGAGATGATGAATGTAGCTTCTACCCCTCGACCCTCCTCTACATCTACCCCTTCTTCCTCCTTTAAGGCAGATGTCTCTCTCGCTGACATCATAGATTAGCTTTAGCACACGCGTGCTGGTTTTGGTGGTCGTCTTAACCATCTGTTTGATGAGATGTGTTAGATGAACACCAGAATCAGTCACATTGCTTGCTGCTAGTCTTGGCTTGGTGGTTTTGTGCCCTCACCTTCACTTGAGCTTGCTGAGAAGTCCTCTTCCAATGGAGATGATGATGATGATGCTGATGGTTCTGGCTTATATAGTGATGATGAGATGGCGACCTTTCAATGATGCACCCTTTGTCACTTGTGACAAAAAGGGGGAGTAGTTTTGTATATGAGAGTAGTCATTATGTTAGGGGGAGAGCTAGCATAGGATATACTAGATAGGGGGAGAGTGCTTTAAAGGATGTAGTGAGGTTTTGGTGTATTGTTTCTCACTTCATGTATCTTGGTCTTGTGACCACTTTTACATACATTGTATTTTTTTTCTTAAATGTAAATATATATATATATATATATATATATGATGATGATGATGATGTATGTTTTCTTCACCTTTGTCTCACGTGTTTTGTTTATTTTCTCTCTTTATACACATGTGTCTTCTTGTATACAACTTTTTTATGTTTCACACTTGATGCCTTGATGAATCTTGTTTAAGTGTTTCAGTCAAGATAGGTCGCAAGTCTACCATACCATGATCTCTTCTCTTGCAAAGTTTTTCAAGAGTTTGTTGTAGGGTTAGACTTATGTACTTTTGTAAGTTATGAGATAGTTGTGTTAGACTTCTTTCATAGTTGTTGTTTGTGGTTTTGTCATGGATTGCCAAAGGGGGAGATTGTTAGGGTCATATGTTTTGTAATTGGCTAATCTTTTGACAAAATGCACTTTACATGTAATTGGGTAGATCTAAGATGGGTTTAGTTTTTCAAGAAACAAGTTGTTCAAGTCAAGAATTAAAGACATGAAGATTGATCCAAGAAACAAGTGAAGAAAAGATTTTCATTAAGTCTCGACAAATAGCTTGACGATTGCTTGCTATCGAGACTTAATGTGAAGCTTAATAGATATCTCGACAGTAGCTCAATCTATCGAGAATTGAGATTTCAGAATTTTTGGATCAGAAATCCGGCCCAGGCTTTTGTATTTGTTTAGGGTTTCTTTTTCCACAACCCTAGACATATATAAGGCTTATTTTAAGAGCTGTCACATATAGATACAAAGATCAAGAGACTTATTTTCTCTGTGAGAAGCTACTGCGTTTGTATGCCATAGTATTTTGTAACCAAGTGTTTCTAGATATTCATTGTTGATGAAGTGAAGAACTTTGCAACCAACAACATCTGTTCAAGTTGTTGGAGTTGTCATAAATTGAAGGTTTGTGCATTAAGGGAAAGAAGGCTACTACAAGATCAAGTCCAATTGGGTATTGGAGCGAAGGTTCAACCGTAGGTTGGTATTTCGGGATAGTCTAGGGTAGTCGGTAAGATTCCTTATACTTGTAACAGCTTGATTGTTGATTAGTGGATTCTTAGGAGTGGTGACCTTAAAATCACTCAGTGGGGTTTTTGCCTTGTGTGGTTTTCCCCAATTGTCAAAAAATTACTATGTCTAATTTATTTTCCGTTGCATTTAGTATTTTTGGTGACTTGTTAATGCCTCCATAGTTTGCATGCAATTGAACCTAATTAATCAACTTGGGTAATTGAATTAACTAGTCGCTAACCCGTGCGATGCATGGGATAGTTAAATAGAAATTAAATTTATTTATTTTGTTCAAGGTATTGACTTGAAAATATATGAAAATAAAAACAATTTATTCAAAATAAAAGTTCACATAAAAATAAAAATAAACACAAAATTTGTAGAAACCTAAAACAACAGAATTTCAAAAGATCGCAAAAGTAATACATGTAAAATTTCATAAACTTAGAAGAGTAGGTGTTATCAATGCTATTTGAACGTTACTTTTATGAACACCTCCACAAGTTGAATAAGCAAATCTATCATTGTACATAGACATTTGTCCATTTACATAGTCCATATTTCTATGGTTTATGAACTGGTTTTGCAACTGTGTATGTGAAACTTATGAGATGTTTGTCTTCTTGTCCTCATTTCCTCCATGAAAGCAGGATCATAATTGAGTTAAGTTATCTACTTTTTGTCGATGCTAAATCAAACCTTTCATACCTCTAGGAAATATCGGCAATCCCTTCAATTAGAAAAACAATCCCAGAAATTTAAAGCAAAATCATCAACACCCTTTTAAAATGATTGGAATGTGTAAACCACTTTTAAATTAGAATCTATATTTTCTTAAAGGATTAGACAATGGTGTTTTTTTCCAAACTTTGTTACATATTTTCAAAAAGTCAATTCTCAATGCATATGATGTTGTCAAGAGTCACCACATGTGTAGTAGTTCAGTGTAAAATTTTGAAAGAATGACCATAAGAGATCTCGTGCATGCAATTTAATAATGTTGTAAAAATTTAAATATTTTTGCTTTCTTTTGCCAACAATGTAATTTATTTGAGATTCTCATTTGAACTTGATTTCCTTCAACAACCAAATAGAATTCTTTTTTTTTTTTGGGGGGGGGGGGGGGGGGGCGAGGAGGGGGGAGGGGTAGAAAAAAACGAAGCCCAAAAAGCTATATAAAGAAGATGCCCACATCCCAACCAAACTAAATAAAAACCTAAAACTATATCTATTCTATTGCTACACTTTCTTAGTAACCAAAGAGAAATCATTATTAAAAAAATTACAATGGCACAAAAGAGAGAAGGTTTAAAAGAAACCTCATATAATACGCGAAGGTACTCATCAAAATCCATTGGCAGCCCATGTAGAGAATACTTGTAGTCAACAACATTGCAAGGCTGCAAGCAATCTGCTATTCAGATTAAGATCATTCCCCAAGAAATTTTTTATCTAAAATGAGAGAGAGAGGAATGGTAAGGGACATGAATCATAAATTTGAACATCTTATTTGGACTACATGATCTATATTATTAATTTAAAATTTCAAAGTTTCCTGGCTTCATGTGAAAGGTTGTTAGAGCCACACATCAAGAAAGTTAGGATTTTGAACATAATAAAGAATTGTACTAAATAGTTCATCATCATTGTGTAGAAAAACCATCAAATTTAAAAGGGACTAATTTTGAAACTATTGCATCAACGTACCATCCACCTACCATATTCTGGGTTATGATCTCTAATCACCCTTTAAAATTTTGTGGTTTTCTATTCTTCCAGCCAACAAAAAATTATGTTCCCCACCATTAAACAATATTCTCAATTTTGCAAATATTCTTAAACCTACCAATTTCATTGAAGAAACCACAATACACTCTCAATAGTTCCATCACTATAAACAATACAACAAACTGAGCTATAAAAAATCTTGGTAACACAAATCTCATAAATGATGTAATGGCATATTATTGGAGGTAAAAAACAACAAATTTTTAATCCAAATAAATAGTCTATCTATAAGTTGGAGTATGTATATCTATAAGTTGGAGTATTTATATCTATAAGCCTATCCTAGTTCAATTGAAAAGGAATCTAAAATTTGGTGGAGTGCTCCTGAGTTGAAAAATTGTATAGGATAAAACAGGAGAAAAAAGAAAATAAAAATAATAAGACAAAGTTTGGAAGAAAAAAAAAACATTTATATACAATACATTTTTAATTGATAAATAGTAATGAGAATCAAACACAACTTACCTTGATTAAAACAACAATAGAGCATCACATTTCTTACCTATCTTCCTCCTTATGACTCTCCATGTATTATGGCTTCTAGAACTCATAAGAAGTTTCATCAAACACCTTGTGTACATGTAAAAGAAACAACACTTAATGAAAGTGAACATTATTAAAAATGTCTATACTCAACTTTAAAATAGTAGCATAATAGTCATAAATCATTATAAAACTACAAATGTAACAGAAAAAATTCCAAAACATGTATCTATTAGTACTTCCCAATTTGCTATCTAAGCCCATATTTGACAGATCAAATAGCTTTAATGAATTTCTTAAATGATTGGCTCAATCTAAAATACAAATAGATTGTACAATAATAACCTTATCAATCGGGATGGCTCCCACTATTCAATTCAAAGATTCATCTTAAATTTATCAAGGACAACCCAAGAAAAATCACAAAATTAACACTAAATGTATTATGACTTTGAGGAAAAAAAAATAGTAATGAATTGCTAATGGTGACAATTTGGAAAAAAAAAAATTATAGGAAAAAAATAATATGAAGAAATTACCTGTGTATGCTTTGAAGCTACTACCATCTCTATCAAAATTTTAAGGAGAAAATATAATAAAATATATTGATAAAAAATAAGATATAAACTTTATAATTGATGTAACGGTTTCGCTAATGTCAAAGTGAAAAAATAATATTCACTACTAAAACAACTCAAAGATAAGAAAAGAAAAACTTTCATTCCTAAATAGCATTTACTTAATACATTATATCATCCATACCATCTGGTCACCACTTCCATTCTGGGTTATCATCTCTAACCACCCTTGAAATTTTGTGGTTGTCTATTCTTCCTGCTGAACACAGAATTCTGTTTCCTACCATTAAACAAACTTCACAACTTTGCAGATAATTCTTGTCATCTTTAGAGATCTTAAACCAGCTATTTTCATTGCAGAAACCAAAATACACACTCAGTTGTTCCACCACTATAAACTAAACAACAAATTGAGCTCCAACAAATCTTGGTAACACAAAATCTCATAAAGGATGTAAAAGCATATTCCAGAAGGTAAATTTTTAATACATGTTTTCTTAAAGAATACAATCATATGAAACTTGAAATCAAGTTCAAAGAATAGGTGTGGCACATAAAAGCCAGTCATTCATTTTAAGTTGGAGAAACAAAATCCATCCTGGTTCAATTAAAAAAGCATAAGAAAAATGAGTGGAGTTCTTTAGACTATTTATATAAACCATTCATGCTATCCCTCATCCAAAATCATATATGGACCTATTATTAACATTCAATACTTTACCATCAGATCTGAGCAAAAACCACAGTAGCCAATTCCAAATCATGAGTTTGGGTAATTTTTGTTCAAAATTCTTTAATTGTCTAGAGGCATAAGCTACCTAGCCAGTCATGTTTTTACATCGCAAAAAATGACATTGAGAAAAGAAGGCCGACAAACACATCTCAACCTAATTAAATCAGCAACATAGCATCACATTCTTTAAATTAGCAATATAGCATCACATTCATTAAATTAGCAACATAGGATTTGTGCCCTTAAATCCTATTGTTTGATAATATATGTAATATTATGTATGACATTATGTATGACATGATGTATGACTTAATATTGTAATTAATAAAGCTGTTTTATTATTATCTGAAATAATGGTAACATGAATATTCGGACATTATCATATAGTTCATGAGATGCATAGTATGCGGTTTATGTGAAAAGTCACAGAAGATATAAATCACAAGTTCTTTGTAAACTCAGAATATAGTTCATAGTCGGTGATGAAATTGAGCATTTTTTCTGCGAAGACTATAACATATCAATTAAAATGATTTGTCTTGATCATGGAAGTGGTGACTTCTAGTTGATATGTTGATATGTTTTAAGAGTTAAGACATATTGAACGCTGTGAGATTTATTATTCTCGTAACGACTGTCAATTGAATAATAAATCTCACGACTTATATTAACATGAATTCTTAATCCTGAGAGAATAATGGACCTGATCATGGAATGTAGGTTGCTTTGATATATCAGGAGTGAGATCTAAAGTAATGGTCAAAACCTCAGTATGTTGGGCAGCCACATTTAGTGTTGATGGAACATATATTCTCAAGATGGAATTCATAGTCTCTTAACGAAGATATAAAATATTCCCTTGAGATAAGTTTAATGGGTTCAGTTATTCAAAGAGTTAGGCCTAACCACTTTAGTAAGAAATTACTTAAGTATATATTTATGAAATTGGATTTCATAAATATATGGTGAATAACTTAAAAGGATTAAACCGGGTACTCAAGGATTAAGATGTAGTAATCTACAAAATGGTAGTCTACATTTATGACTTTGTATTACTACGAATATTTTATGAAGGGGTTGCATGTACAATAAAGTCTTGGGATATAATTTATAGATAAGGCCTAGAGTGCAACTATATTTATATAGTGGTATTAAATATAGTTAATGGTAACTTTGGACTTGTCAAGAGTTAACAGAAAAGTCCAAGGCCCATTGGAGCTAGTGTCTTATTGGTCCCTTTTGGTCCCACTCCAAGCCACATACTAAAGCCCAATTGGAAAGGCCCAAAAAGCTAGCCCAATTAGATAATCAGTTATTAAGAGAGAAACATACAAATTTTTAAAAATGAACAACTTGCATGAAATGGTGTATGTGAGTGTCGGACACTCTCTAATTCTCTCTTGAACAAATTCACATTACTGATTGAGAGACCACACATCTTGGGCGTTAGTGGAATTGGAGTGAAGATTAAAATTATTCCCAAGTGCTTACAATCTTTGTTTTGAAATTCATCACACCAAGGTACACTCCCTTATTCTCATATTCTGAAATTTACATAGCACATGTTATCAATTTCGAATGAAGTAGATCAGTTAATTTTCCGCTGCGCACATGCATTTTTCCATCACTAAACACATCCAGACACAAACACACCATTAAATAAATCATTAAAAAAAAAATAAAATCAAACCTACTTCTCAAATGGAATCATATCAAAATCTCCTCCAAGACTCCACCTAACCCACATATCTGTTATGCTCAGAATTGGGACCATAGGCACTTGAAACACCGGCTTATATTGATCATCCACACATCCAAACTTACATAAACTGAATAATTTCCCACAGATCCATCAAATTTCTCTACTACTCTTCTAGTCCACAACAATAGCAGCCCAACAGAGGTCCCTAAAGCTCCAAAGTAACACCAGTCAACAGACTAATAATCAATATGGTAAATCATTGTTACAATAGTGCAGAAAAAAAAAATACAGTTGTACAATACGATCAACTATTACCAAAACTATCTAAATGTTGTTTTCTACAATATAAACCTATCCCACCATCAATACCAATCCCAATATCTAACATATGAATCATAAAAGAATTTCAAATACACAATCTCAGAGAATTAGAAATTAAAATTCCTTATGAATTTCAAATTTAAATCCCCAAACTATACATAAAAAACAAGTTTTTAAGGGGTAGCCACATGAACCTAGATAAAAATTCAAAAAATTAAATCCAAAAAAACTGAAGAATTATAAAAAGAGCAATAAAAATTCAGAATTATAAAGCAAGCAAAAAAATTTCAAAAGAGAAGAATGAAAAATACAAATTTTCAGCCGTGAGTTGCATGGTAACAAATAATCCCTAAAAAAAACATTATTTATAATATAATATAGGGTTATGGATTCCTAATCAAATTTGGTTAGGTCTATGGATTCCTAATCAAAATATTATGAAATACCCAGATTGGAAAATTAAACATTTACATTTATTGGGAAAATTATAAAAATAAAATATGTTAATGGTATAGAAAATTATTTACCAGTAGTGGTGGTGTCTGATTTGATTTTCTCTTCAAGCTCTGTTGCGGTCCCATCATCACCTTCGCTTCCGGAAAAACTCTCCGACTGTGAAACCATAGTTGTATGTTTTGCCGAAGGACCAAACCATATGGTTGGTGATGCCTTCTTTCTATCTTGGACTTGACAGTGTGCGGATGGATTTTTGGCAAGATTTATTTTCAATGTTGGGTTTTGGGGATGGAGAAGGTAGAGAAATAGAGAAGAGAGAGGAACGGCAAAGCATGGCTTTGCTTCTTCTTTTTTGCGTTATGTTTTTTTATTTTTTGGTTTTTATCGGGTTTGAGAAAAGGTTTTTTTTTTTTTTTAAATACTGTGCTGATGTGGAAAATTGTGGGAGTTTCAAAGGTTTCGGTTTTATATATATATATATATATATATTGATTAACCAGGGTCAAGCTATTTTAACCCAACAGTTTATTCTACTAAATTTATGGATTTTTTATTTTTCCAATAGAAAATCTTAAATTTTTTTTAAAAAAAATGCTATAATCACAAATTATTTTACAACATTTATACAAACTGTTATTATAGCCAATATATTCTTACTGGTTTTTATCTGAGCCCACTATTCACATCATTTTATTAATTACCAATAATCACTTACCACATCAACAGTTTGTAAAAAATATTATAAAATAGTTTGTGACTTTAATATTTTCCTTTTCAAAATATTTTCCAACATAGAAATTCTATTTAAAATTTCGCAAAAATCCTTTTTTTTTTATTTATTGAAAAATATTTAATTTTAAAATATTTTTGAAATGCAAAAATTTTGTCTAAAATTGAAATCCCCACTCCCCGTTGTAACTATCAGATTTATGAATATCATTCCAAACAAACAAGGCAAATCTTTAACTACCACACCATATTTCCTTTGAAGTAGAAAAGGTGCAATCAAGTTGCCTATCCAAAGTGGCAGGTTGAAATCTTCTTCAGCTTTCCTTCTTTGTAAAGAATATATTCTGATAGTTTTTAGACCCCTTAAAAACACAATTGGATTAACCTAGATAATTAGCCAAGTTGTTACTTAGTCCAAATTCTAAATCTAGGTTATCACAATCAAAAAATCATATCATGCATAGCAGCGGAGAGATAAATAACACAAAGATATGATCACCCAAGAAACCAAATCGGTAAAAACCTGGGGAGGATTTAACCTAGCTATCCTCAAGATAAACCTAAATCCACTATCTTGAAAGAATTGAAGTTCATACAATAAGACTTAAAAGACCCCACACTCGACTTCTTATTGCTATCCACCAGTAGAACTTGCTGACACGACCATGTGCAAGCTCCGAATCCACAGATTCCTTCTTTCTTGGATTCACCACCAGATACAAGCACACCTGCTTGTGTTTCTTTAAACTTCAATGGCAGCAACTGAGTTGATCATCAAGGTGTAGATAATATCTCCTCCTTGAAAACCCTAAGTTTGTGTAAAGGAAAGTTCCTCTAGATCTCACAAGAGATTTACACAAACAGCAATATGAGCAACACTAAAACATGGCTAGGGTTTGCCTTTTATACTTAGGACAAATTAGAAAACCCTAAACGTTTTAAACAAACTAGGGCTGAGTTGGAAATCTGCAGAAAAAACGCATTCTGCCTGAGATTCGATTGAGCGAGCCTAAGCTTCGATCGATCGAGCCAAGCCAAAATGCATAGTAACTTCTGCATCAGCTCGATTCCAACTTTACATAAAACATACAACTTTGAGCAAAACTAAACACTACTAAACATATTGTTTTGATCATAGTTTGCCAACTATACATATTAGAGTTCTAAATACATAAAAACCTAAGTCTTTAGAACCTAACAAACTCCCCCTTTGGCAATCCGTGACAAAACACAACTAGAAGCTCAAAGTTTACAAAGAAAAGCCCTTTACAAGACAAATGCTCATAAAACAAACTCAATCCTAACTACTATCCATCAGTTGCAAGTGTAGATAGCATCTCAATTGAATCAACCTGTATATTTCCTGAAACACTAAACAAAATGCATAACCACATTTGTGGAAAATACAAGTAAACAAATTAAATTCTTGATTTCAAACAACATACAATAAAGACATATATCAATAAATAACTTATAAATATAAATCAATAAGCAGTTGAAAACAAGAAACATATAAAGCAATAAAAGTAACTCCCCCTAACATGAATATCCCAACAAAAATATGGCAAGAGCTAAAAAAGATAAAATACAATGTGAAGCACCTAGATACAATCTAAATTTCACAAGCTCCAACCAACAAAAAATACTCTTCCCCTGAAAACAAAACTCTACAAGAGCTCAAATGTACTCCCCCTTTTTGTGATGGAATACCAAAGGGCAATCAAAATTCATCATCAAAAGGGAGGTGGCGGTGAAGATCGTCTAAATTGTGCGAACTCTGCGTGCAAAGCACAGATCTCATCGAGCACGTCCACCAAAATCTATCCATGAGCCGCCTGAACGGTCAAGACATGATCCAACGTATCTCAAATGTCCGAATCATTCGAAGTAGTCGGTGGAGGAACATTAGCATCAGCAGTAGCAACACCAGACACCTCAACAACATCAGCACCTGTAGAAGAGGGAGGAGGGGGAACAGTACCAGATGACGCACCTCTAGGACACGAAGGATCAACTCTCAAGTGAGCAGCACTCTGCCTAAGAAAGGTGGTACCTATGGGAGCAACAACAGGAACAGGCTCACCGGAAGGAAAACCATCTAGACCAAGAAATAGCAAAATCCTATGAATGAAAATAGGATGAATAAGCGCATGCCCTACGACAGAACTCCTATGAACCTCGTTTAAAGAACGAAGGAACAAATGAGGAAAACTGATAGACGCACCAGAAACAAAAGCATACAAAAACACACATCGCTTTAGAGGGATGGTGTGGAGATGAGAAATAGGCCACAAAGAATGACACACTATCCTAAAGAAAAGATAGGCAGTCTCGGTAAACTCAGCAGATGTGATTCGAGGATCAGAACCCTACTGGATAGAAGACCCAGTGATGTATGACATGACAACATCTAAGGGTGGAGACTCATCATAGAGATAGTCAGGCTCCTGAACAACTGAAACCCCAAAAGCTTCAGCCACTACTCGAGGAGTAATGGTGAACTCAACATCTCGTATCCAACTCCTAACAAGAATGTTGGAATCATAGACATGGTAAGAGAGATTCGAGAAGAACTCTCTAATCAGGATGGTCGGGGGTGGATGATCTATCTCTAAGAGGGACAACCAACCTCTAGACTCAAAGTTAGCCCTAATGGCCGGATCAATCTCATCTAAAATCACAGAACACTCAGCCCAAATCTTACTCTTACTGTTCAGTTTCTCAAAGGCCTCTCTGCTTTTGTCATTCCTAAACACTTCACTCCTAGAGGGACACTCAGAGGAAGGGGAGGGAGTCCTATAGACTCTAGTTTTCCTAGGCATAGTGCTAGGATAAGGACAAAGACACAAAGCAAAAAAAAAAAAAAAAAAAAAAAAAAAAAAAAAAAAAAAAAAAAAAAAAACAACCAAGGGCAGGCTGCAAGTTAGAACAAAAAAATATAGAGCAAAAATCTATATGATGCATGAACAAATTAAATGTAGTGATGCATCACCTAATGCGGTGCAATTAAGTTCAAATTAAGTTCAAGTTCACAAATTTGGCTTGAGCATAGAGTTTTTAACAAAAACCCCAAAATTTTGAAAAAATCACTTGATCAATTTGAAAGAAATTGACGAATTTATCATCATACAAGATAGATTTCAGAAAATAATGACCAATTACATTAATTCAACAATCCAATTTCATCAATTGAACCAATTTGAACAAAAAGCCCCAATTTGAGTTCAATACAAGCCCTAGAATTTTCAAATTATCACAAAGCCTCAAATTGATCAAATTAACCATCATATAACATGATTATAACAATATAGGAACAAAACCCAATGATCAATTTCAGAAAAAGAAGCTTGATTCAAGAAAAATCCCAATTTTGAAAAGGTCCGAAAATCCCACAAAAATACATGAGTTTATGCATGAAAACATGAAAATAAATGCAAAGGGAAGGGTATAAAGGTCTTACCAGCCTTGGGAGAGGAAAACCTTGCAAAAAGAATGGCCGAAAACGACAAAAATTTGTGAGTGAGCCTTGACCGAGTCGTATGGAGAGAGAAAAAGCAAAGAACTTTTTGAAAAAGTGTTTGTCTAATCTGAAACTCAGTTTTAAAAAAAACTTCCCATACAATTTTCGATTGATTGAAATATTAAGTTTGATCGATCGAAACAAACAGAGGCTCACAGAAATTTTTAAAACCAATTTCGATCAATCGAAAAACAGACTCGATCAATCAAAACAGACAGAGACTCACAAAATTTTTGAGAAAAACACAGTTTTTGAAAAAGTTTTAGAAACAACTCAAAGCATAGAAATATAGGAATCACAATGCATGAGTATGTGATGATATGATTTTCAAAAACAAGAATTGAAGCCTAAATTTCCCAAATTTAAAATTTCTTACATTCTCCATAAATTTTTAAGCATCAAATCAATTTTGCACAAAATTCAAAGTATTTACAAACTTGGTTGGTCAGACCAAAAACACACACAATAACATGTACAATGTTTAGCAAAGACTAACTCGTGTAGTGTGTGCAACTAGCAAAAACTTGAGATCAATCACAAAGTCTACGAAATTCATCACATAGAATTTTAAAGAGACTATCACCTAAAAAGTTACATTATATAACTCCCACATCTCCTAGATTATAAGCTTGCAATCATGTAAGTTTCTTGAATTTTGCCTCATAATATACATACCAATTTTAATTTATTTAGAAACTTATTAAAAAGCCAGGATAATGTACACACCAATTTTAATTATTTGATTTGGCATCAAGCCTAATAGTACACACCAATTTTAAGCATTAAGCAATTAAACCGAGGCTACACCTTATGTTTTTTTTGTGCATGTGCTACACTTTCTCGAGTACAAAATCTTACGATATGCACTAAGGTGTTCATGATTGGCTAGTGAACAGTGGTGAGATGACTATTTATGCATTTCTCTAAAAGTTCAAGTCAGACAGTCAAAAAACATGTGACTTCAAGATCAAGACAAAGTGATCAAAACCATTAACATTTTTCCCATAGAACATGCACTACAAAGTTTCAACTAGTAAAGTGCAATAAGCAAGCTCATCAAGGCTAAACAAGGTACAAAAGACATGTTATGTGAAAATAAATTGACCAACCTTGTTCTCAAAAACCAAGAAACTAGTGCAAAACACAATTTGCTTCCTTTTTCTTCCCTTTTTCCCTTTTTTTTTATTATTAAAAAAAAAAAAAAACCTAAAATGAAATGCATGAATGTTATGCAATGCAAATCCTAGAAAAAAAACACAGAACCAAAGAACAATGGTCACAAATGGTAGAGCAATGAAGCACAAGGACCAAGAAGGCCAAAATAGATCAGGGACATAGAATCACACCAATTACTTGACGAAGTGTCTCAAACTTACTTCTATCAAAAGGTTTAGTGAAGATGTCGGCATTCTGACGTTCAGTAGGAATATACTCAAGACATAATCTTTCTTTCAACAAGATCCATAATGAAGTGATACCTAATCTCTATGTGCTTAGTCTTAGAATGTTGAACAGAGTTCTTAGATATGTTAATAGCATTAGAGTTATCATAGTAAACAACCATGGTATCTTGAGATATCCCATAATCAGTTAAAACCTTTTTCATCCAAAGAAGTTGTGAACAACAACTTCCAGCAGCAATATATTCTGCCTCTGCAGTAGACAAAGACACAGAATTTTGCTTTTTACTCATCAAAGCAACAAGATTGGCTCCAACATAAAAACACCCACCAGTGGTGCTTTTTCTATCATCAGCATTATCAGCCCAATCAGAATCAGAAAAACCAGCAACAGACAAATTAGACTCTTTACTATAAAATAAACCATAATCACAAGTTTCACCAACATATTTAATGATTCTTTTGACAACATTCAAGTGTGAAACTTTAGGATTAGAATAAAATCTAGAACAATCACCAACACTAAAGGCAATATCAGGCCAACTAGCAGTCAAATATAAAAGGTATCCAATCATACTTCTATATAATGTAACATCAACAGACTCACCTGACAGATCATTTGTTAATTTTGCATTGGCGGCCAGTGGTGTTCTGGCATGTGCAGCATTGTCCAGTCCAAATCTCTTGACTAGGTTCCTTGCATATTGTACTTGGTTGATGTAGATCTCTGAGTCCGTTTCCTTCACCTGTAATCCCAAGAAATAAGTTAGTTCACCAACCATACTCATTTTGAACATCGCCTTCATTTCATCTGCAAAAGAATAAGCAAGAGAGTCATTAGTAGCACCAAAAACAATATCATCAACATAAATTTGAGCTACAACAAAACTTTTCTTATCCTTTCTTATGAAGATAGTAGTGTCTGCAGATCCCCTTTTGAAGCCATGCTTAGTGAGATATGCAGTCAATCTATCATACTAAGCTCGTGGAGCTTGTTTCAAACCATATAAAAATGTCTTCAATTTATACACATCATCTGGTCTGTGAGGGTCAACAAAGCCTTTCGGTTGTTTAACATATACCTCTTCTTGCAACATTCCATTCAAGAAAGCACTTTTGACATCTATTTGATATAGCTTGAAGTTCAGATGACTGGCTATAGCCAACAGTATCCTAATGGATTCCAATCTTGCTACCGGTGCAAAGGTCTCATCGAAGTCAATCCCTTCTACTTGTGTGTAACCTTGAGTAACAAGTCTTGATTTATTTTTGATAACAGTGCCATGTTCATCTGACTTGTTCTTAAAAATCCATTTAGTTCCAATTACATTTACATCCTTTGGTCTAGGAACTAATTCCCACACATCATTCTAAACAAATTGATGAAGTTCTTCATGCATAGAATTTACCAAATCAGCATATTGAAATGCCTCATCTACCTTTTTCGGTTCAAATTGGGACAGATAACATGAGTGTGTAATTACACTTAAGGCTTTTAACCTTAATCTCATGTTATCATTTAGACTTTCCAATATGTTTGAGGAGGGATGATTAAGCCTTACTCTAGAGGAAGGACCTTTAACTAGAGATGTGGATTTACCTTTCTGTTCTGATGAAGGACTAAACTCATGTTGAGCCTGTTGAGTCTCATGAACTGGAGTGGATGGTTCCAGACTTGATGGCATAGAAATTGCATCATTTAACACCATTAACTCTTCATCACTATGCTTCCCAACATAATCAACAGGAAGTGAGTCATTAACCTCCGTAGGCTTATCTTGAACTGGAGCAATACTTTCTAAATGTGCTTTTGGACATACTTCATCATTGATCATAACATTTGACGATTCTATGATTGTTTTGGTTCTCAGATTATACACTCTATATGCTTTATTAGTAGAGGAGTACTCTAGAAAATATCCCTTATCACTCTTTGCATCAAATTTTTCTAAGTTCTCTCTATCACGTAGAATGTAACAATCACTACCAAAAATCCTGAAATACTTAACAACTGGCTTCTTTCCTCTCCAGAGTTCATAAGCAGCCTTCTTGGAATCAGGTCTAAAATACACCTGGTTGAGTGTATGACAAGCAGTGTTAACTGCTTCTTCCCAAAAGGATTTGGGCAACTTTTTATTATGTAGCATGACCTGTGCCATCTCCTGAACAACCCTATTTTTCCGTTCAACTATTCCATTTTGTTGAGGTGTCTTGGGTGAAGAGAACTCTTGATGTGTGCCTTGATCATTGCAGAAAGTAGCCAGCTTGGTATTCTTAAATTCTCTTCCATGGTCACTTCTGATCCTGATATCACAGTATCTTTTTCAACCTGCAATTTCTTGCACAGATGTATCATCTTCTTAGGAGCCTTAGCTTTATCTTTCAAAAGCACAACCCAAGTATATCTAGTAAAGTTATCCAGAAGCACTAGAATATATTTCTTTCCTCCTAAACTCTGAACTCGAGTAGGACCCATAAGATCAATGTGCAGTAACTCCAGAAGTCTTGAAGTTTGAACACTTGCAACAGACGGATGTTTAGATTTTATTTGTTTACCTATCTGACATGGTCCACATATGCACTTATCTATCTTCTCAAACTTAGATAAACCAACAATTGCATCACATTTGGAAATCTTTTCTAATTGCTTATGACTTGCATGCCCTAACCGTTGATGCCACAAATCAACTTGATCAATCTTAGCACTAAAGCACTTGTTGCTTATGCTTAGTGTCAATCCATAACAGTTGTCCGCTGTCTTTACACCAACACACATACAGTCACCTCCTCCATCAAGTATCTCACATTCATACTTGGTGAAGAGAACATTCAGTCCATTGTCGCAAATCTGACTGATGCTGAGTAAATTTGCCTTTAGTCCATCAACATACCAAACATCTTCGAAGACCGGCAGCCCTGAAATGTCCACAGTTCCAATGCCTCTGATCACAGATTTGCTTCCATCTCCAAAAGTGACTGTCCCAATCTTTCTTTCAAAGAGGGTCTTGAATAATCCTTTATTTCCTGTCATATGCCTGGAACAACCACTATCCAAATACTAAAGACAAGAATCACGTGCCTTTAAGGCGGTTAAGACAGTATAACACAAATAATTATTATCACATATGATAAGACCAAGACGTCCAAGGAAAGATTTAACAAAAACAACAAGTGACAAATACACAAAATAAGCAAGTTGATAAATAAGCAAAAAGATTTTCCAAGAATCCATAACAACAGGGGTCAAGGATTAGCTCAGTGATCAAAAGATCAACAACAAGAGAGCAACCTGCTCTGATACCACTTGATAGTTTTTAGACCCCTTAAAAACACAATTGGATTAACCTAGGTAATTAGCCAAATTGTTACTTAGTCCAAATTCCAAATCTAGGTTATCACAATCAAACAATCATATCATGCATAGCAGTGGAAAGATAAATAACACAAAGATATGATCACCTAGGAAACCAAACCAGTAAAAACCTAGGTAGGATTTAACTTAGCTATCCTCAAGGTAAACCTGAATCCACTATCTTGAAAGAATCGAAGTTCATACAATAAGACTTACAAGCCCTACTCTCGACTTCTTATTGCTACCCACCAGTAGAACTTATTGACACGACCACGTGCAAACTCCGAATCTACGGACTCTTTCTTTCTTTGATTCACCACCAGATACAAGCACACCTGCTTGTGTTTCTTTAAGCTTCAATGGCAGCAACTGAGTTGATCATCAAGGTATAGATAATATCTCCTCCGTAAAAACCCTAAGTTTATGTAAAGGAAAGCTCTTCTAGATCTCACAAGAGATTTACACAAACAGCAATATGAGCAATACTAAAACGTGGTTAGGGTTTGCCTTTTATACTTAGGACAAATTAGAAAACTCTAAACGTTTTAAACAAACTAAGGCTGAGTTGAAAATCTACAGAAAAAACGCATTCTGCCCGAGATTCGATCAATCGAGCCTAAGCTTTGATCGATCGAGCCAGGCCGAAATGCATAGTAACTTTTGCATTAACTCGATTCCAACTTTACATAAAACATACAACTTTGAGCAAGACTAAACACTACTAAACATATTGTTTTGATCATGGTTTGCCAACAATACATATTAGAGTTCTAAATACATAAAAACCTAAGTCTTTAGAACCTAACATATTCCATTATGGTCAGCTAATATGCAGTTGAAAAATGGAGGAAGGAATGCAAAACCAAGAAAAGGACTATGCAATTTAGTCAGAGGAACTTAGGAACGTAAAAATATGCTGTGGTCCAACTTCAATTCTTTCATTTCCTATAAATAGAGACTCTAAGATGTTTGTCAGGAACAATTGGGATTATGAAATATTATTTGTCAGGAAGAGAGATCGAACATTAGGATAAAAGTCTTGTTTGGTAGCCAAGGATGATTTGCCTGCTACCTCAACGGGTTTCAACATTCAAGTATTGAGTCTGGAAACTCGTGTGGTTCGTAGGCAGCCTCCTTGGCTAATCGGACAGACTCTTCATTCTCACGTTGGGCCTTCTCTTCTTCAAATTGCAAGCCTTCAACATTATTTTGCAAGCATGATTCATACATGAAAATGAAATTATTGTCAGTGGCTTGCCTTCTACTCCAAATAGGTTTAAATGTATGGTTATGTACAAATTACTCTCTCCCTCACTAAGCTAACAGGCTATATATTCTTAATCTCTAATGTTAGGCTTAGGCCTTCTTTTTCAATAAGCCCTTGACCTCAACTCTGACGTGTTGGAAAAGCATTTGCTTGGTAAATATTTTTTTGATGAATGAAAAAGGGTAGGAAGAGGAGGGGTGCATTGCATGGTAAATATATATAAAGAATTGGCAGACAAACGATAGTACTTGCTGTTCTAGTCTCCATTGCTGCTAGTACTCTGCATTAGTAACAACAGATGCTCAAGCAGTACGTGTATAGCAGCAGCGTGCGAACTACGTGAGAAAGGACTGACATTGTCCAGCTATGGCCACTTCATTCAAAACACAGAGTGACTAAAAATAGTAATTAAGAGAAGCTCTTGCGTTAGCTTTAGGGGCATTTGGTTCGCTTGATGTTATATCATCATAATATTAAATTAATGTGATCACATTACCTTAATGTGACATTAAGGTGTTTGGTTCATTAAATTACATTCCAATCATAATCCAAGAATGTAGCATTCATATAATTGATAAATAAACATTCTTAGAAATAATTAAAATTATTATAATAACAAATTGATTGAAAATAGCATCAACTCCAGAAAATGCCAAAATTACCCTTGAACCAAAAATATTGTTGGAAGACCCAAAATGACCAAATTACCCCTAAAACCTCAAAAAATACTTGAAATCTAGACAATGACCAAAATACCCATGTAACCTCTAACATTACCAAAAATACCTTAAATCTTATGAAAATGACCAAAATACCCCCCGAAACCTCAAAATTATCAAAATCGTCTTGAAATCTCTAAAATGACAAAAATACCACTGAAATCCTAAAATGACCAAAATACCCAAAAACTACAAAAATTACCAAAATACCCGCGAAATCACTAAAATTACCAAAATAGCCCAAAACCTCTTAAATGACCAAAATAACCCCAAAACCTCTAAAATGACCAAAATACCCTTGAAACCTCTAGAATGAGTAGACAAAACTTGATTCCTCAAAAATGACCAAAATACCCCAAACATCTAAAATGATAAAAATACAACTTGAAATCGCTAAAATAACCAAAATGCCCTAAAATCCTGTAGAATGAGCAAAAATCTTGAAATCTCTAAAATGACCAAAATACCACCAAAATCTAAAAAGTGAACAAAATACTCTTGAAACCTCAAATGATCAAAATGCCCACAAAACCTCTAAATTGGCCAAAATACCCAAAAATTTCTAAAATGACCATAATATACACAAACCTCTAAAATGACCAAAAATCTTTTGAAATCTCTAAAATGACCAAAAATCTTTAGAAATCTCTAAAATGACCAAAATATATTAAAATATTTAAAACGGCCAAAATATTCTTTGGCCACTAAAATGGTAAAAAAAAAAAAAAAAAAAAATCCTAAAACCTCAAAAATGACCACAATACCCCTGAAACCACTAAATGACACAATATAACCCGTAACTTTTGGTTGTTTTGAAGGTTTTGAGTATTTTAGGGTAGTTTAAAAGTTTCAAGGTTGTTAGTCATTTAGATGGTTTTGGGATATTTTGGTCATTTTAGAGGTTTTGGGTTTTTGTGCTCATTCTAGAGGATTTGAGGGAATTTTTGTTATTTTTGTGATTTTGGGGGTATTTTTTTTAATCATCTGACATGTTTTGGTGTATTTTGGTCTTTAAGAGGTTTCGGGTTATTTTTTTTCATTTTATTACTTTTGAGGTATTTTTGTTCATTTTAGAGCTTTCGAGATAATTTGGTCATTCAAATGGTTTCGATGTATTTTTGGTTGTTTTGAAGTTTTGCAGTATTTTGGTCATTTTAATGGTTTCAGGGGGTATTTTGGTCATTCTAGTGATTTTGGGGGTATTTTGTTATTATAGTGGTTTCAGGATTATTTTCATCATTTTAGAGGTATTTTGGTCATTTCTGAGGTTTCAAATGTATTTCGATCAATCTAGTGGTTTCAAAGTATTTTTCATCATTTTAGAGGTTTTGGGGTATTTTGGTCATTTTAGTGGTTTCGATAGTATTTTGGTCATTTTAGAGGTTTCGGGTTTCTTTTTTGTTTGTCATTTTTGAGGTTTTAGGGTATTTTTCGTCATTTTAGAGGTATCAAGGCTTTTCAGGATGAGGATCAATCTCTATCGGCTTACGGTTTTTTGATTGACAATGTTAAGATACTTTCTAGGTCTTTTTCTAAATTACATTACCCTCATACTAGGAGAGAAGGTAATAAGTTACCTTATAGTTTGGCTAGGCATGCAATTGATGTTTCTAGCTTTGTTGTTTTGATGGAGTCTGTTCCTCCAAACTTTTTTTTTAATTATTTTTTAATGTTTTCCAAGCTAAGTTAGCCAATATTTCTTAATAATATTATTCATAATTTTCACCCTAAAAAAAAATGAAGTTATTTTTGGTTTCAGGGTATTTTGATCATTTGAGAGGTTTCGGGGTTATTTTAGTAATTTATTAGGTTTTTGGGGTACTTTCGTCATTATAGAGGTTTCGAGGGGTATTTTGGTCATTTTGAGGTTTCAAGAGTGTTTCGGTCGTTTGAGAGGTTTCGAGTGTGTTTTGGTTATTTTTTAGGTTTAGGGGTATTTTGGTCATTTTCTGAGGTTTCAATGGTATTTTGGTCATTTTTGGGGTTTCAATGGTATTTTGGTCATTTTAAAAGTTTTGGAGGGTGTTGGGGTCATTTTGAAGGTTTTGGGGGCTTTTTGGTCATTTTCTAGGTTTTCAGGATATTTTCGACATTCATGGTGCATTTTAGCCATTTTGGTGGTTCTAAGGGTATTTTGGTCATTTTAGATTTTTTGGGATATTTTAGAGGTTTCTTTGATATTTTGGTAATTCTTATTAAATTAAACCATAATTCTCAACTAAAAGTTTAGGGAAACCCATAAATTTTTGAGAGCCAAGCACCTAGCCTTTCTCTCACCATAACCACATCCTTGGGAGGTGATCATCCTAATGACATCTATCACTACCATTAAGTGTTGTGAGTGAATTGGTGTTCAATGAGTCATTGGAGAACTTCCATTTTAGCCATGGTGGCTACATGTGCTTGGTTATATTAACATGCTTGATGTGTTTATCCTTGCAATTTTTGGTATCCATGCTTATATAAATTGGTTAATCACGTAAATTTGGCATTAATTGATAGATTTTCCTCAATTTATTAAGTCATAATTAAAAGTGGGGTCTAAACCATTACCTAGGTTATATTAAGCCGTAATTGATTAATGTCATGAGACACATGACCTAAAGGTTGGGCAAGTAATGAATCAAACACATTTTTTAAGGATAACCTGGTACAAATTGTCAGGTTTTGGAGGATACCTAACTCCGTCTCTACACTTAACCATATGTTTTTGGTTCCAGGCACGGTTTCATCTAGTTTAAGTTTATAGGAACTAAACTTAAGAAAAGACACTTTTTAAAAATTCAATTGACCAATCACTTTAGGAAATCACAATAATTAGTGGTGACTCTACACACACCTACACACAAACAGCTAAACACAAGTAGTGTGAGTGACGCACACATGGCATCGTCATAAGGGAGTGGGACCACCATTTCATCTTTCACAAGTACAAGCACCTAGTCTTTGTCATGGTTTTTAAACCCAGACTGGACCGTATAGTTCGACCGGATTAACTATGAACTGCTCATTGTTACAGTTCTTTAAACCATAAGAACCTCTTTGTGCCAAAAAAGCATAAAACCGCTTGAACCGCGGTTAGATAGTACGGTTCTAAGAACCGTAGCCGGTTTTTGTGGTTCATAAGGTTCTGATTTAAAACAAATTTATAGCCTTAAACCACATAGTGCTGGGATATATATCGACCAGAAAACATATATCAATTGTGAAAGAATTTGAAAAGCAAAAAACACAAAAAAAAAGAAAGAAAAAAAAAGAAGAAGTAGCCACATTACCAATGTGGATCATGGCAACGCTTTGCCTTGATAGATCGATTCTCATTTTTTGCTTTTATTTCTTTTAGCTTCTTAAAGCCATTTTTTACTTCTTCTCTGCCCCTTTGTTTCACTTGCTTTTCTTTCTCTGGGCTACTTTTACGTTTCTGACTTCTTCTCTCTCTATCCCATTAGTTTCATTTGCTTCCTTTCTTTGGGTTGCTTTTTAGCTTTTAGGTTTGTGATGGACAACTAGGCATGTGTGTCTTGGGATTCTAATTTAAGAATTTACTTTTCAGCTTTCCAGTGCTATAACTAAGTCCCTTACCTTTAACATTTTTGGTGGGGTGTTCAACTATCAATTTTAAGTTTCTAAAACGAGTTTTTAGCTCTTGGGAACATGGGAATTGGGAAGAGTTGGGCTTGACATTAATATTATGTAAACGGGCTTGACTAGAAGGTGGGGCTCAAGGCTCAAGACTTATGTAAATGGGCTTGACATTAAGGTTCAAGGTTTTGGGCTTGATGACGTCATAATTAAGTCTGGTTATTAATATTATGTAAATGAGCTTGACATTGATAAATTATTAGATATTAACTAAAATATAGGTTTATAGTTTTAATTGGACTATTTTAGTTAAATTTTTTTTTTTATTTGTACCAAATTAATATATTTATTTATATTTAAAATAATTATTAAATTAATTATGATGTCATCATGGTTTGATCCCGGTTCAATCTCAAAAACCTTGAACCTCTTCCCTTTACGGTTCAATAAACGGTCCAGGTCTGAAAACCATAATCTTTGTATGACAACTTTAGGTTTTATTTTTTTGATTATATGGGCTTTAATTATCGAATTATATTAGGCAATAGAGGTTTAACGAAAGTGTGATAGTGTGTATTAGCCTATATTCTATTTATTTTTTCTTTCCAAAATTGACACAATTTTATTAGATGGTGTAAATTGAAGCTTTTACATCAGATCTTTATTGAGAGGGCTCTCAATGCTTCACTGGAAAGCGTATAAATTAAGTGTCATTAATAAAAAATTCTTCCTAGTGACAGAACTTCCAAAGACATTTCTCAACATCCTAAAGAAATAATTTAAGAAAAAAAAAAAAAAAGAGCAAATCGGACTAACATAGTTTGTGGTAAGAAAACAATCACCATTTAATTTTGTTAAAGCAACCAGAGACAAGCTGACTTGAGTCCATGCTGCTCCTAACAACTAACACTTAACTTTTACACTAACATCGTGCAGCAGAATATTAATTATACCGAACCAATCTGCCAAATCTTTAACTGTCACACCCATGTTTCCTTTGAAGTAGAAAAGGTGCAATCAAATTGAGCTGGTGCAAGTTGCGTATCCAAAAATGCAAGGTTGAAATCTTCTTCAGCTTTCCTTCTTTTTATAGAATAAATTCCATTATGGTCAACTAATTGATGAAGTTGACAAATGGAAGAAGCGATGCAATACCAAGATAAGGACTACGCAATTTAGTCAGAGGAACGTAAAATTACGCAGCGGTCCCACTTCGATTCTTTCATTTCCTATAAATAGAGACTCTAATATGTAGTATTTGCAGCAAGCACTGGGTTTATGAAATATTATTTGTGGGGAAGAGAGATCTAACATTAGGATAAGAGTCTTGTTTGGTAGCCAAGGATGACTTGCCTGCTCTCCCAACGGGTTTTAAAGTATTGAGTCCAGAAACTCGTGTGGTTCGTAGGCAGTCTCCTTGGCTAATCTGACTGGCTTTTCTTTCTCATGCTAGGCCTTCTCTTCTTCTAATTGCAAGCCTTCAGCATTGTTTTGTATGCCTGATTCGTACTGAGAATGTTGAAATATCCTACAAATAGGGTATGAGTTTATTAACTTTATTATGATCCAAGTAAAGGTACAAAAAAAAAAAATGAAATTCTTGTTAAAGGGCATGCCTTCTCCTTCAAATAGATTTAAGTGTAAGGTTATGTACTAATTACTCTCACACTCACTAAGCTAACAGGCTATTCTTGAACTCTAATTTTAGGCCATCTTTTGCACAAGCCCTTGACCTGAACTCTAATGCGCAGGAAAAGCATTTGCACGGTGGGAAATTTCTAGTGCAAATCCGTTAACGCACACTTGGTAAAAACCGCGACTCATAGTTTCTCTTGTTTTTAGAAATTGTGTATTATACGTACAAGTGTGGGTAACAAAACCGTGACTTGAAGTAAAAGTTTCACTTGTTTTTAGAAATTATTTGTACTATGTGTGCAAGTGTATATATGTGTAATAGACACTCTCCTTGTAAATATATATAAAGAATTGGCATACAAACGCATGAAATAGTAGTACTTTCTGTTCTAGTCTCCTGTTTTTGTTTTGTTTAAAGTTTTAATTAAATTCCATTTTTGCTAGTACCCTCTGCATTAGTAACAAGAGATTCTCAAGGAGTATGTATGGCAGCATTCTGCGAACTACATGAAAAAGGACTGACATTTTCCAGCAGAGTGACTAAAATTTGTAATCGAGTAGCTGTTGCCTTAACATTAGAAGCAAATAATCAAATTCAAAGGGATTTCGCAACTTGGCTGGAGCCTGGAGGAAAATTCCCTCCGAAGAGCAATTAAGAACTCAAATTTGTTGGGGAGACCACAGTTCGACTCCCTACAACCACTCTAAAAACAGGCCCGTAAGGTGTGATGTCAAATGCCATAAAAGATTTGAGTGTATCTTCCTCATCACCAATTGGTTTTGAGGTGAAATGGTACATCTCATGATCCGACAAATGGTATCAGAACCAAGGTCATGGGTTCGAGTCACGGGAGTGTCATTGTGAGGAAGGGATTGTTGGGAGGATCATAATTTGATTCCCTACAACTACTCTAAAAACAGGTTTGCAGAGCATGATGTCGAATGCCATAAAAGATTTGAGTGTGTCTTCCTCATCACCAATTCGTTTTGAGGTGGAATGGTAATGCTCATGGTTCGACACAATTCTACAACCAAAAAAAGAAAGAAAAAAGACAACTAAGTTTATTCAAACTGACCAAATAATGCTTTTTTATATTGTATGAAATGTATTGTTGTATAGTACCATGTGGAAAAGGTTTTAATGAAGGAAATATACCCACAAAGTTAATTTATATGAATCAAGAAACAATGGAATATTGAAAAAAGAAAGTCAAGAATTTTTGGACAACTGAATTATTAAGGAAAGGTAAATCTCCATGGAGTTACCTAACTTTTTATGTGAAAAAAAAAAAAACGTCCGAACTGGAAAATGAATATCCTAGATTAGTGATTAATTACAAACCAGTAAATAAAATGCTTAAATAGATAATAACAGATAACCACCCTAAACTACGGCATACTTGCACTCTGCATCCCAAGGGCATGAAAAGTTGCAAATAACTGAACTAGGGTCTGTTTGAATACCGCTTATTACTGAAAACTGAAAACACTGTAAAATAATTTTTAAATGTGTGAATAGTGCCGTGAGATCCGGTTTTGAAGTTTTTTTTTTTTTTTTTAAAAAAGTACTTGCGGGTCCTGTGAACAGTGCACAGGACCTACTATTGTTTCAGCTAAACGTTGGAATGCATGTTTTCTGTGCATTCCAAACGCACGTTTTCTGTGCGTTCCAAACGCACACCTAATATGCACTATGCCATCTGAATGTTCAAAATGTGTATAAAACACCCTTAAACGTTTAAACTCCCAAATTACAAATTACCAATTCAAGCTTATCAACAAACAATGTACGTGTAGAAAATGTAAATAAGCTAAAACAGAATTGATAACATAATCTAAACCAAATAAAATCACATCCACAGTAGAAATTAAATGGCAAAGATTAAGGGAAGAGAGATGCAAACACATGACAGCACAGCGATGTGTTATCGAAGAGGAAACCGAAGTTTTCGGCGTAAAACCTCTCCACCGCCCTCCAAGCGGTAAATAATCCACTAGAGAATGAAGTTGGGATACATGAATAGTAGAAGACCCTCTAAGCCTAATCTACCCAGTGTACCTAAGCCCTCCAAGCTCCTACTCCAACGAGGTTGCATCGAACTTTTGTCTTCTTTAGCTTATACCGGATTTCGCTATAGCTCATAGCATCAACCAATATCAATTGGTCCCTTCCTAATTGCTTCCCAAGTACCAAAAAAGTCTTCTCACAGATATGGGTATAGTGAGAAAATGATTTGGCTAATGAACCTCTCAAGGACGTAACAATGGAGAGGGTGAGAGTTGAGGAATTTGAAGAGTCACTATGTAAAGATTATGGATGAGTCAATCTTGTTTTTCTCTAGGGTTTCTCTCTCAAAATTCTCTCTGGAAGCTCTCTATATTTCGTGGGTATAAGGGGTATTTGTATTGGAATGAGAAAGGAATGCGAAAAGTCAGTTTTTCCAAAACAAAGTGGACTGGTGACTTGGTCTCGCGACTTGACTGAGTCCCGAGTCCAAGCCGTGAGCTAATTGAATAGCTAGTCTGGACTTTTTGTCTTGTAGTGCTACAGCTGGCATGACGGTTTAGCTTCTCTGCATGCTTCACTTGTGTGCATCCTCTGGCGACTTGCCAGTCGCAAGCCACTCGTGAGATCCAGCCGTGAGTCTCTGTTTCAATGCACAGTTTTGAGCATTTCTTCACACTCTTTTACACACTACCTTTACATGATTCCACCTAAATACAGGGTTTCTAGGTGCTGAATTACAAGCAAATTGGCACAGAATAAAGCCAACAAGATAGTTGATTAAATTTAACCTTACACCATCAAAATACGGGTTGAAATTTAATCTCCTTTTGAATTTAAATTTAATAAGAGCAAGGTGTAAAAGCCTCCATTTATAATTTTCCAATTAGCTCAACTGGTAAAGTCTCTGATGGATGTATAAGAAATCTGAGGTTCAATCCTCGCCTACACAAAAAACTGATTGGTGTTTTAGTTTGATGATAAAGAGTTATCATTAGAAGTGGATGCCATAGGTTGAAACTCTTTCTCAAAAAAAAAATTTCCAATAAAATTATGGCATGCCATATTTTTGTAAATAAAAGGGTAAGAACTAATACACACAATCGCTCTCTCTCTCTCTCTCTCTTTTTTTTTTTTTTTTTTTTTTTTTTTTGAGGAAACACAATCACTCTTCTTGAAAATCTATTATATATGTAATATAATCAAGAAAATTAATGCCCACATAAAAGGAAATTTAAAACCCAAACGTTGAGGCGATGTTGCCAGAGATTTGAGACATTGTTGGAGTCACCAAAGCCACCATCTACGTGATTCCTTATGAGTGTGTATTATACTATTATTAACTTCAAATGCTTCCCTTCTCGCATGGATCTCTACTTTGGACTCCAAGTTGGAGACCAGTTGATGGATCAACTTGACTGACTCAGATGGTCGAAGTTCTCTTAGGCGGAGGCCAGAATGAGATTCCAATTTCAGTGAAATTTTTATTATATTTTGAAAAAGCAAATTATAAACACATGGTAGCCTACATGTAGGAATGACAATTTTGTCTCACCCCTCCCTGCTTCACCCCATGCTTGCCCCACATAGATGATAGGGCGGGGATGGGTTGAGATTTTAGCCCTGCACTACAAGGTGGGGCAAGTATGGGTTTAGACTTTTTAGACCCACTCCTTCTCGTCTTGCCCTGCCCTGCTTTGCTTTGATAAGGGTTAATATAGTTGTAAAATTTTCAAATCTTAAAACCCTATTATTTAAACAAACATATCAATGTTATTTCTTTTATTATTCTACCCAATGTGCTTCTCTACCTCTATTTTATAATGTGTTATACACTTATACTATGAGATTTTTGTTTTTGTTGTGATATTGTCTTGTTGAATACTTAAATAATATATATTATTTAGTTATTACTAAAAATTAGTTTGATTTGATGGGATAAATTTAGTTGTAATTTCAAGTATATTTTTATTAAAAGAAATTGTAGTAGTTGTGAGGAAAATTAACAAGAAGTAAAATTTTTCGGGGTGGGGCAAGGCTTCGCAGGTCCCAAGGAGTAGAGATGGGGCAAGAAATTTTTTTTTGTCATGCGGGGCAGGGTGAAAATGCGGCAAGACAAAACCATGCGTGGCGTGGGCATAAACCCCCATCCTTCGGCCTTGTCCACCCATTGCCATCCCTACGTACATGATAACTTAGGTATTATAAAAATGATATTTTAATATTATGGTTAATTATATTAGTATTTTCCATCCATCACTTAACAACAAAAACTATTTTAAAACAAAATGCAAATGTTAGAGATTAAAATGACACATTTGAAATGTTGTGGACTAAATCAACATACAGTGCAAGGTTAGGAATCAAATAAGTAATTCTCTCATATATTTTTCAATAATATTATGTCACACCATCTTTTTTTTTTTTTTTTTTTTTTAAATAAGAGAATATGGACCAATACACACAACCACACTCTTCTTAGAACTCTATTATCTGATATAGTCAAGAAAATTGTTTCTCAAAAAATAAAATATAATCAAGAAATTAAAACCTACAGTCAGGAAGAAGCTGATAGAACCGCAAAGCTACCGTCTACGTGGTTCCTCATGAGTGTGTAGTATTAATTTTTTTTCTCCAAGATGTATTTGGTAATTCATGGATTTGATACGAAAATGGTACAAATTGACATGAATGTGCCTTGGGTGGTCATTTTCCTACTTCATGCCAAGAAGGCACATCATAAACCGTCACAACCATATTTTCTTCTAATTACAAAAGTTGCAACCAATATGACTTGCTGCAAGTTGCGCAACCAAAGTGCGAAGTTGAAAGCTTCTTCAGCTTTCCTTTTTTGTATAGAATATATTCCATTATGGTCAACTAATTGATGCAGTTGAAAAACGGAAGAAAAAATAAATGCAAGATAAGGACTAGGAAATTAAGTCAAAGGGACCTAAAATTATGTAAGCTTGGCCTCCGAATTTGATTCTTTCATTTCCTATAAATAGAGACTCTAAGGCGTAGTATATTTGCATCATACATTGGGATTAAGAAATATTTGAGAGGAAGAGAGATCGAACATGAGGACAAGAGTCTAGTTTGGTAGCCAAGGATGACTTGCCTGCTCCTCCAAGGGGTTTCAAGAATTAAGTCTAGAAATTCTTGTATGGTTGGTAGGCAGTCTCCTTGGCTAATCTGACAGGCTCTTCTTTCTCATGCTGGGCCTTCTCTTCTTCTAATTAGCAAGTCTTTTGACACTATTTTGCATGCATAATTCGAACAAGAATGTTGGAATCAATATCTTACACATGGGGCATGAGTTTAATATCAGGAATAAAGGTATATGAAAATGAAATTCTTTTCAATGGCTTGCCTTCTCCAAATAGAGACTCTAAGATGTAGTATCTGCAGCATCCATCGGGATTATGAAGTATTATTTGTGAGGAAGAGAGATCTAACATTAGGATACGAGTCTATTTTGGTAGCCAAGGATGACTTGCCTGCTCCTCCAAGGGTTTCAAGTACTAAGTCTAGAAACTTTTATGTGGTTCGTAGGCAGTCTCCTCGGCTAATCTGACAGGCTCTTCTTTCTAATGCTGGGCCTTCTCTTCTTCTTATTCAAAGCCTTCAACAATATTTTGCATTCATGATTCGTACTAGAATGTTGGAATATCTTACAAATGGGCATGAGTTTAAGATCAGGAATAAAGGTATATGAAAATGAAATTCTTTTCAATGGCTTGCCTTCTCCAAATAGAGACTCTAAGATGTAGTATCTGCAGCATCCATCGGGATTATGAAGTATTATTTGTGAGGAAGAGAGATCTAACATTAGGATACGAGTCTATTTTGGTAGCCAAGGATGACTTGCCTGCTCCTCCAAGGGTTTCAAGTACTAAGTCTAGAAACTTTTATGTGTACATGAAATTGAAATTCTTGTTAATTGCTTGCCTTTTTCTCAAATAGGTTTAAGTGTATAGTTATGTATTAATTTCTTTCCCGAATTAGGTATCCCTGAAATTTTTCTTCAAAAACAAAAAAAGTGTCCCGAAACTTTTGTTTGATTTTCTTCTAGTCACTTTGGCTAAGCTGATAGGCTCTTCTCGATCTCTAATGTTACACCTTCTTTTGCTACAACCTCTTGAACTTTATTTTATTTATTTATTTTTATTTTTTATTTTTTGAGAAGAATATGGGAAATTTCATTAAGAAAACTTAGTCATGTCAATTAAAGTTACAGGGTTGAGATGTGGAGGAATATCCTTCATCCACACCAATAAACTATTAACATGTTATCAAATTTCAGAAAATTGAGAGATAATTCTAGAACTTGTATAAGATCATCTAAATTGTACAAATGTGTTCTATACAAATATATAGGAAAATAGAGCTAGGAAAACTAAGTGAAAGTTCCCGCCAATAATAACAAATCTAACTAACTGCTAACACGTGCTAATTACATGCCTAATACTATACACTAAAGAAACTAAAACTACTTGTCGTTTACATTGCATTCAGTCGTTTAACTCTCATTGTTGTCGTTTGTTGCTTTCTTCTTATTGACTGTGCTGTCCTTCTTGAGTGTGTTGGTCTCTTTGCTATTTTGACACATGTCTTGTATGTTTAGGCAGGTTATAGGCTACAAAGTTACCTTGTCTACAGTTATGGTAAAAGATGACACCACTAAAAGCAAATGCATTGTAAATTTATGTGAAGAGACAAACGAATCAAACAGGGTTTGCTGCTCCTATTCCTCGTTTGTTTGTTTCTTTTTTATTTTGGTCTTAAATAAATTTAATCGTTATTTGTACTATCTCCGCTGGTTCTTGGAATGTATAATGTTCAAGAGGACTTCATACTGATCATAAATTTCATCGTTATTTTCAAACCCTTTGCAATGTTTGTGGGGCTAGAAGAAGGGAGAGAGAAAGAGAGGGAAAGAAAACTTAGAAAAGAAACTGAAATTATACCCACATTTCGATTAAATATAGGGCGATTCAAAGAGACGCAGAGTGACTAAAAATTGTAATCTAATAGCTGTTGCTTTTAGCATTAGAAGTAAACAATCAAATTCAAAGGGATGACTTTGCAATATAGCTGTAGGAAACTCCCCTCTGCATTGCCTATTATTGAAACTAGACGCAGACCTATGCGACACGTGGGAATGGATTATTACTTTGTAATTTTGACATAAGTATACTTTGTTATCCTAAATTTGTTGAAAATAATTTGCTCTCCCTAAAAATTAAGAGAAATGTTATGTCGACAATAATTTTACAACCCTTCCACAACAAATCATACGTAGTAAGTTGTTATTGGTGGGCAAAAAAGTAAATTTAGTGATAGGTTTAAATTAGAACTGATAACAACTTGCCAACTATAACTTGTTGTGAAAACGTTGTAGATGTAGCACTTTTAAAAAATTAAACAATTTCTAAAATTATTTTTCATCTTTCTATCTCTACAAATATGTTCCATTCTATTATTTTTGGGTGTATTTGATTGATATTTATCAATTTTTAGGTGGTTCATATTCCTCTAAATTATGTTATAGTGCGTTATGTTTTCCTAATTTTTTTCTTTACAACTAAACTTTTTAAGTTTCAAATTTGTTATTCAAAATTCTCATTCTCTTAAAATATATTATCATGATCATCAAAACTCATGACAAAAATACCTTTGATATTAGTCAAATAACCAATAGGCACACTCAAATACATAGCCAAGATTGTGTTCTGATATAAATTCAAATTCTGACTTTCAAAATAGCTAACTAGTAGCTCAAACAAAATATTAAATCAAAACAATAAGGAGAGAGAGGATTTGTGATAGGAAACTCAATTCAATTCAATTGGTCTCTCCCATAATAATATGTAAATTTGTTACAATACAAAACCAAAAAAAGTAATATATCCTGTACTAAGTGCATACGCAAAGAGAATTATTTATCCATAATGGTGAATACATCATACAAATACACATAAGAGTTATCCATCAGTGGAAAAAATGATTAACGACCACATAAACTATAGTAGTAAGAGCCCATTGTGACTCTTTTGTTGTTGGCTATTTGACCAACTGAGAGAGTTGTGTTCTTGATCTAGAGCCTTTGTTTTGCACCCCCATGAAATAGCTATCATAAAATAGCCATGCCAAGTGCTCAATCAAATACCCATTGTATGAATTAGCCCACTTAAGTCAATCCCAATTTGAATGTTTGTGAGATTGAAACCACGTAGCCATATAAAAGGAAATCACCATATAGAAAGAGTACACATGTTCTAGGACTATTGAAGGCAAGTGGGTCATTTGCAGAGGTTGCATAGAGTCAAGGCTGGTAAAGGTTTTGCAAGTTGTTGACGATATATTTTTTTGTGAACTTTTTATGAGACTATTTGCATCCTGTAATGGTTTTTCAATTGGAAATGTTTTCATCTGTTTTACACATTGTGACCAATCCTTGTGAACAACTATGGCTTTGAGATTTTTTTGGTTGGTTTACGAGAACCAATGTTGTTGGCACCTGAGATCTCCGAAGGCCCATCACCAACAAAATTAATCTAAAAAGCTTGAAGAATTTGGGGAAAAAAAAATTTGTAGAGGTTGCACAGAGTCAAGGTTGGCAAAGGTTTTGCAAGTTGTTGACGGTATATTTTTTTGTGAACTTTCTATGAGACTATTTGCATCTTGTAATGGTTTTTCCATTGGAAATGTTTTTATCTGTTTTACACATCGTGAACAATCCTTGTGTCATTATCCTTGTGAACAATCTTGGCTTTGAGGTTTTTTTGGTTGGTTACAGGAACCAATGTTGTTGGAACCTGAGATCTCTGATGGCACATCACCAACAAAATTAATCTAAAAAACTTGAAGAATATGGGGGAAAAAAAGAAGAAAAAAACTCACTTTAGAGGGACTATCCGAATTTGTAGAAGTGAGGTAGAGCAATTGCAAATATATATAGATAACAAATCAGTAGGTTGTTTTTGTTGGTGGAATTATAATAGAGTGGCAATTGAGCAGTTTTCATAACTGCTTGATTTGGGAGATGGAGAGTCATAGAGTTGAAGGAAGATTGATTATTATTATTAGATTGAGATTGATGGAATAATAAATGGAAAGTTGAAAAGTTAGGATACGTTAATTATGAGATGGAGTTTTTTTATGTGATAGAGTAATAATTGGGAAAATGTTAATTTGTAAAAGGAAGGAAAAGAAAAAGAAAAAGAAAAAAAAGTTAGTGGGACTGATGATGTGGCTATTAATGTGGCTCAGCAGGAGCGTAGCAACAATAAATGTTATGCTTCAACTTTTAGATACATACAGATTTGAGCAGCAGTGAAGATGATGAAGATGAATTGTAGCTTGAAGAACAAGTGCAGAAGATGAAAACAGAGGTTTCCTGCTCTGCATATGCTAAAGTAGTTTAGTGTAAATATGTATAAAACTACTTGTAGCTTAGTTTTAATTAATTGGTTAGTTGTTAGTAGACAGATGTCAGTTGATGATTGGCTCTAGACTATTAGTTGGTTAGTTTGAATAGTTTGTTAGTTTCCTGCTTATTGTAATCTATTATTCAATGAATCATTTTTACACAAACACCAATTCTCTCTCTGCTCTAACCAGGGACGAAGCCAGGATCTAGAGTTAAGGGGGGCGGCTCTGCTTCTAACCGTGGTGGATTCGGCCTTCGACTCTGCTATTGCTTGGATGTTGAAGTTTTTTGTTTTGTTTTTTTTGGTTTTTTTTTTATAATTATTTTTGGTGTCTTTAATACATTTAGAGTAAGAACAAAATTATTTTGTTTAAATTTTTTTAAAGGGTCAGGTTGTTTGTTTTATGTAAAATTGATTGATTGGGCTTAATATTTTTTAAATTTGCTACTATAATTTTTGTTGGGCTGTTTGTTTTATAAATTACTGATATAGTGAATGGTTATTGGTAAGTAAAAAAAAAAAAATTATGTAAGTGATGGGACAAAATGCAAACCAGTAAATATTTGCTAACTCAATAGTTTGTAAAACTGTTGAAAAACATTTGTCAATGTAGCATTACTCTTTTTGTTAAATATAAGTTAACAATTTTCGTCAACATTATTCAACTGTAACTAAAGATATAAATCACTTACTTCACCAACCTACACAAATTTTAGAAGTTACATACCCTCCCCTTTTATAGATTTTCTTTTCAACTGTTTAAGACTATTAATAAAGTTGATTATTATGCATAAAAAAGGAGGAAACTACACTTTTTTTCTCTAAATTATACCTCGTTTTACACTTATCCTCATAAACTATCATAGCCTCTTAGCATGCACTCACACGCGTGCTTAAAGGCTCTTTTACCAAGCATGTGCTCAGAGGTTCTTTTATTTTTTGGGTAAGGGTTAATTTAGAAAATTTATTATAATTTGAGAATATTACATTTTCCAATTACCAAAAAAAAAAACTAGGAGTGTGATGAGTATTATGTGGTATAATAATTTTTTCATCAAACCCCTAGTTTTTTTTTTTTTTTTTTTTTTTGGGGATAGGAAAATATAGTAATCTCAAATTATAATAAATACAATAAATTAACCCTTACCAAAAAAATAGAAGAGTTCACGCACCTGCTTAAAGACTAGTATTTCATGATAAAATTACTTTTTAATATTTATATGAAATACTTTGATTTTTTTTTTTTTTTGTTGAGAAAATTAAATACTTTGATTTTGATCTACGTCATTTCAAGTTGCAACAACAACCATCCTGTCACTTCGGTAGTAGAATAAGGGCTGGATAATTGCCATCCAATGAATCTGGGACAAAGTATAATCTTGTTTCATAAGGAATCAATGAGTTTCCTTTTTTGTGAAATCCAAACTTGATTTATACTTATCGGGTAAAAAAAGAAGAAGTTTATCTAGAATTTACACTCTAAGAAAATTAAGATCATCTAGGATTCTTGTTGTATTCAAGATTAAAATCATCTCCAACTTCTTTTCATTAGGATTCTTGCAAGTGGCTAAGAAAATTATCTACAATTTTTGGTTAAAGTCAAATTTTAATTTACTATAAACTATCTTAATAACTAAAAACTAATTAATGAGAATTTTATATAGTAGAGTAAACTATTGACAATGGAATATAATCCACGTTGAAGAGTTGTAATATGAGTTGTGAACAAAACAATAGGAATATAAGAAAAAGTGAAAGCAAATATAAACCAACATAGAGAACCCAACATGCATGAGGCATCCAAAATAGGGGTGATCAAAGATACTTACATTTTGGCCGTTGACTACATTTTGAATCCAAAGTCCAAATAGTTCGTTGGAGATACAGGATGGAGCAAACAAAAATTTTGAAGATCAATATCCCAGCACACGTTTCTTGAAGTTTAGATATAAAAATTTTTAACATAGACACTTTGATTTTTTTTTTTTTTTTGGAGAAAATTAAATACTTTAATCTTGATCTACGTAATTGCAAGTTGCAACAACAACCATCCCGTCACTTCGGAAGTAGAATAAGGGCTAGATATTAGCTATCCAATGAATTTGGGACAAAGTATAATCTTGTTTCATAGGGAATCAATGAGTTTCCTTTTTTGTGGACTCCAAACTTGATTTATACTTATCGGGTAAAAAAAAAAAAGAAGTTTATCTAGAATTTACACGCTTAGAAAATTAAGATCATCTAGGATTCTTGTTGTATTCAAAATTAAAATCATCTACAATTTCTTTTCATTAGGATTCTTGCAAGTGGCTAAGAAAATTATCTACAATTTTTGGTTAAAGTCAAATTTTAATTTACTATAAACTATCTTAATAACTAAAAACTAATTAATGAGAGTTTTATATAGTAGAGTAAACTATTGACAATGGAATATAATCCACGTTGAAGAGTTGTAATATGAGTTGTGAACAAAACAATAGGAATATAAGAAAAAGTGAAAGCAAATATAAACCAACATAGAGAACCCAACCTGTATGAGGCATCCAATATAGAGGTGATCAAAGATACTTACATTTTGGCCGTTGACTACATTTTGAATCCAAAGTCCAAATAGTTCGTTGGAGATACAGGATGGAGCAAACAAAAAAATTTGAAGATCAACATCCCAGTACACGTTTCTTGAAGTTTAGATATAAAAATTTTTAAGATAGACACTTTGATTTTTTTTTTTTTGGAGAAAATTAAATACTTTAATCTTGATCTACGTAATTGCAAGTTGCAACAACAACCATCCCGTCACTTCAGTAGTAGAATAAGGGCTAGATATTTTCTATCCAACGAATTTGGGACAAAGTATAATCATGTTTCATAGGGAATCAATGAGTTTCCTTTTTTGTGGACTCCAAACTTGATTTATACTTATCGGGTAAAAAAAAAAAAAAAAGTTTATCTAGAATTTACACGCTTAGAAAATTAAGATCATCTAGGATTCTTGTTGTATTCAAAATTAAAATCATCTACAATTTCTTTTCATTAGGATTCTTGCAAGTGGCTAAGAAAATCATCTACAATTTTTTGTTAAAGTCGAATTTTAATTTACTGTAAACTATCTTAATAACTAAAAACTAATTAATGAGAGTTTTATATAGTAGAGTAAACTATTGACAATGGAATATAATCCACGTTGAAGAGTTGTAATATGAGTTGTGAACAAAACAATAGGAATATAAGAAAAAGTGAAAGCAAATATAAACCAACATAGATAACCCAACATGCATGAGGCGTCCAAAATAGAGGTGATCAAAGATAGTTACATTTTGGCCATTGACTACACTTTGAATCCAAAGTCCAAACAGTTCATTGGAGTTGGAGGATAGAGCAAACAAAAATCTTGAAGATCTACATCCCAGTACATGTTTCTTGAAGTTTTGATATAAAAAATTTTAAGATAGACACTTTGATTTTTTTTTTTTTTTTGAGAAAAGTAAATACTTTAATCTTGATCTACGTAATTGCAAGTTGCAACAACAACCATCCCGTCACTTCAATAATAGAATAAGGGCTAGATATTTGCTATCCAATGAATTTGGGACAAAGTATAATATTTTTTCATAGGGAATCAATGAGTTTCCTTTTTTATGGACTCCAAACTTGATTTATACTTATCTGATAAAAAGAAAAAGAAAAAGAAAAGAAGTTTATCTAGAATTTACACTCTAAGAAAATTAAGATCATCTAGGATTCTTGTTGTATTCAAAATTAAAATCATCTACAATTTCTTTTCATTAGGATTCTTGCAAGTGGCTAAGAAAATCATCTACAATTTTTGGTTAAAGTCCAATTTTAATTTACTATAAACTATCTTAATAACTAAAAACTAATTAATGAGAGTTTTATATAGTAGAGTAAATTATTGACAATGGAATATAATCCAAGTTGAAGAGTTGTAATATGAGTTGTAAACAAAACAATAGGAATATATGAAAACGTGAAGGCAAATATAAACCAACATAGAGAACCCAACATGCATGAGGCATCCAAAATAGAGGTGATCAAAGATACTTACATTTTGGCCGTTGACTACACTTCGAATCCAGAGTCCAAACAATATGTTGGAGTTGGAGGGTAGAGGAAATGAAAATCTTGAAGATCAACACCCCAATACACGTTTCTTGAAGTTTAGATACAAAAATTTTTAAGATAGGCACTTTGATTTTTTTTTTTTTTTTTTGGATAAAATTAAATACTTTGATCTTGATCTATGTAATTGCAAGTTGCAACAACAACCATCCCGTCACTTCGGTAGTAGAATATGGGCTGGATATTAGTAATCCAATAAATTTGGGACAAAGTATAATCTTGTTTCATAGGGAATCAATGATTTTCCTTTTTTGTGGACTCTAAACTTGATGTATACTTATCGGGTAAAAAAAGAAGAAGTTTATCTAGAATTTACACGCTTAGAAAATTAAGATCATCTTGAATTCTTGTTGTATTCAAGATTAAAATCATCTACAATTTCTTTTCATTAGGATTCTTGCAAGTGCCTGATTAGGGCTAGACCACTAGACCTAATATTTGCCCACATCAAATAAGAGACCAAACATGCTCACCTTCGATTAGTCTCCAAATTGTGTTGTAAAAGCTATTTGAGTTTGGCTTTTTGCGCTTGGCAATTGTGAATTATACAAAATTGCACGTCTGTTTTTTTATTTAGTTGATTATGTGATAAGATTATAATTTTGGAAAAGTTCAACGCATAATACTGTTGCTGGAGTTTAACACCCCTGCCCCCGAAAAAAAAAAAAAAAAAAAAAAAAAAAAAAAAAAAAAAAAAAAAAAAAAAAAAAAAAAAAAAAAAAAACCTAACAACCTTTGTCCGCATTTCACAAACACTAGAGTTGGTTGTTTGGCTTTCCTTTAAGTTACTTTTTTTTTTTCATTTGAGAAATTTGAGTTACTTGTAAGAACCCATTTTTAAAGAACTTGTAAAAAAAAAAAAATCAAATTGAAATAAAAGTGCTTTCTAGTTATAAAAGTTTTAAAAGAAAGAACAATTTCTCTTTTCTAAATGTAGCAAAAAACACCAAAGAGGAATTTTTCTCTTCCTATAAATTTCATTTTTGTCGGTATATATTGACGTGTGGAATGGGACTCTATCTTTATTCTCGTATGATAAATTTTATTAATAAAAATTTGATTCTTTCTCAATTTGGATCGATTCACAACAATGCTTTAAATGTGTAAATATAGACAATTGAGAGAAATATTCTTAACCAAAAAAGAAAAAAGAATAACACTGTAGTTATAATACTATTATTATTGATCAGTCCAAATAATACAAATTACACGTTACTAGTTAGTCCTTTTTAAGAAAAAATTTTGGTAATATAATCATTTGTCGTTACTCGTTAGGACCTTGTCAAAGTCTACCTTTGATATATTAATGCAGCATGCAGTTCTAAAACGTACAAGTTAATCAAAAAAAAGTTTAATTAATCACAAAGACTCATGGTGTATCCATTGAACTGAACGGGTCTTCTTCCCGTTTGCTTTTAAAAAGTGTCGGAAACATTGGGGCTGCCTATGGGTTTCCAATTCCATAGGAATGCTTATGCTAATCCCCAGGGTTGGTGTGATATTAATGGAACCGACAGAATTTCCTTCAACTCTGCCTAACTGCCCCGAAAGCTGTGGAGACGTAAAAATTCCATATCCCTCCCTTTGGTATAAATGAAGGTTGTTACCTGAAAGATCAAGCTAGAAATTTTTCTATCAATCGTGACTCGTCGTCCCGTCAACCTCAACCAAAGACTGGAAACCTCATTGCTACAAAACGTTTCCATTCATCGCGATATGGACATCTTGATGTCTAACTCCATTGACTGGTACAAACTTACAATGACTCGGGTATGCCTCTGGAAAACAATACGAAATTATTTCTCAATGTCCCCAGTTTTTTCAAATATTTTTTTGTTGAGCATAAAATTTTTGTAAAATTTTGTGAAACGTTTTACAAAAATAAAATTTGATAAAACATTTAAAAAAGAGAGAGAGAGAGAGAGAGAAAACCAGTAAGACACTATTCTCAAAAGTATGACGACCTGTTTGGTACATATGTTTAAAGACATGTACTGGTTAAGAATCCAATTAAAAAAAGTTTTATGAGAAAAGAATAAAAAAAAAAACAATTAACATTTTAATAGTTTTTTTCATTTCCCATAAAAAGTTATGTCAAAATTTTCTTTAATTGGATTCTTAACCAGGCACTCGTTAGCATTTCCATTTAAACAATATTAACAGCCCCGAGTTTCCGTTTCTCAAAATAAATAAATATGGGCATCAATCACCTGGATTGGTATGATATTAATGGCAACTGCAGAAACATTTAATTTCCTTTTGCTCTGCCTTAACTGCCCCGAAAGCTGTGGAGATGTATTAGTCCATTGACTATTACAGCGAGTTGGGTATGCCTCTGGAAAGCAATACGAAATTGTTTCTCAATGTCCCCAGTTTTTTTAAATATTTTTTTTGTTGAACATAAAAATTTTGTTAAACGTTTTATCAAAAATTAAATTGATAAATCATTTATACATTTTTTTTGTTGGGAGACACTAGTTTTAATGGTTTTTGCTTGAAAAATTTTATGTCTTACTACTGAAAATTTTTAGTGAAAATATTTTACAGTGAAACAAATATTGGAAAATTCATTCCATTAGCTTGTCATTGCTTTCTATTATAGTACAACTTCCAATTAACTTAGAATTTCTTTTTTCTTTTTCTTTTTTTTGGGGAAAAATGCAGCCATTAACGAATGTCATGTTAAAGAGCTAAATAATAACTGCACAAGCAATTAATATTGTGTAAATGAACCCAAAGATTTTCGTTATTTTTGCATCAAGAGGTACCATTGAGATGGGTAGGCATGAGTCCCCACTTGTAAATCATCACTAGTAGTTAATGTTGTAGTTGGTTAGTATATATTTTTTGTATGACATCCTTGGGTCCTTTTTTGCCATATCATCAAGCTGGGTCAAATATCGATCAAAATTATCAAAACTTATGGCCACTTAGGATGAAGGATGAGTAAAGGAAAGTGGAGTAAAGTTGATGCCGAAATTGCAGTCAAAATGGCCATTAGTGTCATTACCATCTTTCATAAAAATGTTTTTATATCATATTGAGTTTTAAATGTAAGATTTTATATAAAGTCTCTTAATTAGAACCTTATAATATATATACAATACATTTAGAGTAGCATTAAGGGAAAATATCTATACAGCTATACACTAAGGGAAAAAAAGAGGCAAGATTTGTTCAATACATTATGGTATTAGAAATTTGTATATGCATTTATAGTATTTCGGGACTACTCAATAATCTTCTCATTTTAATTGATAGACAGATAATACATTAAATAATGTTTCCACGAAAATTTGAAAGTTATAAGTCCTCATGTTTTATAGATTTATTTGAAAGACTTAGATATATTAATAACTTTGATTACCTTCATAAAAAAAATAAAATAAAATAAAATAAAACTTTGATTTTTGTGCATAGAAAATGTCATGTTCCTATCAACTTTGATGGGGACTAAATATTATAATTTCTTCCATAGGTGTTCAGTCACCATTGCACGGCCACTTTGGAATAGTACCCAAAGCATGTAGCAGATTGTCAAATTTTAAATTAAATTTTTTTTTTATAAAATGCTAAAAATTCAAATTAGACTGCGTGCAGACAACATATTTTGGTTTTAGTGGATTGTGAATTGTACAGAATCTTACACATCTGTAATAAATTGATTTAATTATGTGATTAAGAATATAATTTTGGGAAGGTTCAACTCATAATACTGTTGCTGAAGTTAAAACATTAAAAAAAAAAAAATTAATAATAATAATAGAATAAGCTAACCTTGGTCCTTGGAGGTATCACATTCACTAGATCAAGTTGTTAGGTTTTCATTTGAGTTACTTGTAGTTGTTATTATTGTTAATACGTGACCATTAATTAGTTTTAGTAATCAATTTAACTATCGAGTGCAATTTGTATGCTTTGTTTAAGATTAAAGCCGTGATTTTGAGTTTTATTAATTTTGGATGTAAAGTACAAATTTCCTTATGCAGTTATCTCTTCTAGGCAATTGACTATATTGTTTTTAAAGCTTGTGCGTGTTATAATTTTTAAAACAACAATAATATGAATGATTGTGAATAATGAAGATAAAGTTATTGGCCTATATAAAATGATTATCCGCTAATCACAATCACATATATTATCAAGCTATGTAAAAATAATTGTAGCAAATTTGGTTATCCTAGAAGAAATGATCATTCTTAACCCACCCCTCGACCTCACCCCAAAAATAACCGCTGAAATTTTAATGTAGAAAAAGTACTGTAAATCCACTTGTAATTAGGCCTATTTTAATAGTATTTACCCTTAATTTGACCTTTATTACTTTATCTACTTGAGGTTGCCTCTGTTAGACTTCCATAACTCACCTATATTAAAATTTAGGATAAATGTCTTTTTGTCACTTCTCCTCTTTTCCCAGTAAAAACATAAATATTTAAAAAGAAGTGCTATATATACGTAAAAAAAAAAATCCTTGCAATGACTTAGAACTTCAACTTTGCATTTCATTTCCTCTCTCTCTCTCTCTCTCTCTCTCTCTCTCTCTCTCTCTCTCTCTCTCTCTCTCTCTCTCTCTCTCTCTCTCTCTCTCTCTCTCTCTCTCTCTCTCTCTCTCTCGGGATAGAGCCAGAACTTAGAGTTAGGGGGGTAACTTTGTTGCTAGTTGCATGCAGTGATTTTTGCCTTCCACTTAATTGTTGGTTGTTTAAAATTTTTTAAAGAGTCAGATTGTTTATTTTGGGTAAAATTGGTTGACTAGGCTAAATTTTTTTTAAAGTTTTACTATTGATAATTTTTGTTGTTGGACTAGTTTTTTTGGACATGTATATTTTGTTTTAGATTTTAGACTTGTAATTTTTTTTAATGGTCTTTAAAATGAGGAAAATGCTAGAGTCATAAATTTTTTTACAAATTGCTGAAGTAATAAGTGGTTATTGATAAGTAAAAAAATAATGTAAGTGGTGGGAGCAAATGCAAACCAATAAGAATTTGTACCTAAATAGTTTGTAAAAATGTTGTAGATAAGTTTGTAACTGTAACATTACTCTAAAAAGAATTAATGATATTGTTAAGGGGGGAAAAGTGTAATTTTATAAAACAAAATTGCTAAAATTAGTACCCATATAATATGTATATATATATACACACACACACACAAAACTCCAAAAGAAACCCATTTTTCAAAAAACCAAAATAGAGTTTCTTAGAAGTGTTCAAAAGTCAAGAACACAAGTTTTGGAAAGTCAATAACACATTTTTTTGGAGGAAGTTAGAACACGTACGCACTCATTTTCTCTTTTAACTTCCACTAAACTTCTCCCCTGTCAAAATCTATGTCACATTAATTTTCCAAATCCTTAGGGCCTATTTGAATTAAGGTGGAGAGAGGGAAAGTAGAAATGAGTAGAATAGAATTTGCTAAATATAGGTTAATTTTTTGCCAACCCTACTTTACTCTCCTTCCATACCCTCATTCGATATGCACAATTAGTCTCAACCAAATTCTCTCCATATAAAAATATCATCACTGCAATTCCTTTCAACCCATTTGTGAAAATAGAGCACAAAATACATGAGTATGGGACCCACCACCACCTTTCTTGGTTCTTGCTCCTTGCCAACAGAAACATATTCCAAGTACACATGGGTGAGACTTTTGGGTTTGGATAAAGAAGTTTTAGAGAATAATGGGTAAAGAATGGTGGCTAAAAGAGAGAGGGACACATAAATAAAAGGATAAATACAGTTACTAGACCCAGTATTTGTAAATTTTTGAAATTCTAACTCATTGCATAAATTTTTTTTCCAATAGCACCTCTTTTTATCTTGTTTTCTCTAGATTTATTTATTTATTTATTAAAAAAAGAAGTTAAATGGAAGAGCGAAACATTAAAAAAAAAAAAAAAAATAAACATATTTGCTTTCATTTTTAATATGGAATTACATAAGCCTCAAGAGGTGAATAAAGTGTTGGATATATTTGAACAACTTACTTTTGTGATTAAACAAAAAGGAACAACATACAAATCTAAATCTAAATAAGCAATAACATAAATAGATGTCATAGACAAAAGCAATAAATAGATATTGTATATATAAGAAGAAATATGCAAATAATTAAACACTTACAAACTAAATGCATGAAGAATGAATGATACAAATTAAGTCTTGTGTTTGACACAACCTCCTTAAAGCATATTTCGCCCTTCACACAATCTATGGTGCTTTAAGACTCACGGACGTCTGCCTCCTAGGATAAAATGATCTACACATGGAGAAGAAGCACACAAGGTCTATGCTCTGCGAACTAATCTATGTCTCTTTCTCTTAGTTTGACTCAAATGTTAATGCTCCATGGGAGAGTTTCTCAAAAAGTTCTTCTTTTATGAATGAGTGACTATGAAAATATACGTTACGAAATAGACATACTATTTCAGAAATAATTGCTATATACAGACTTACTGACTCAAAAAATAAAATAATAAAATATTATTATTAATTGGACAAGAGGGCTCAATCCACATATCCCTAAAGCCCAACTCAACATCCAACCAAAAACTCATATTCTCTATCATTGCCTATATGGGACTCAAGGATTCTCACCACTTCAAATCATGTTCAAGTGGACATATTAGGAGTCAATTTCTTATTCACTCCGTTATATTTTTCTAACAATCCCCCATATGAATGGAAATTGATAAAACACAATGTAAATGATAATGCAAACACAAAGAGAGTAGAAGAAAAGTTATTGTATCGGGAGAAGTAGCTTTTGGCTTTGAACTTTCTTTTGTGAAAAACTATCGGATATACTGTCTAACCAGTGAACATGATGCCTTGAATTGTTTAGCAGTTTGTGTATACCAAGACAATAAAATTCACATAGTTCCTTTTCGAACATATTTCGTTCTTATAGTTATGTTCATTTCAATCTTGAACATATCCTAGTAAATTCATGAAGTGCTTTAGAGAATTCAGCCTTAAAACTCTCATGGAAGCGGTCCACTTCACACTCATATAGGTGACTCTTATTAAGAGTATCTTGCTATACCCCACTTGGATTTACAAGGTATAAGAATCATTAAAATCAAAGCTTACCCTAAACATTGCTTACAGGCATCGGTACTATTTCATCATAGGAATGGGTGGGAGATGTTATCTCTATAGTGAGCAAAACTAGTCTCCACAATTTTGTTGTCCCTTTGAAAACCTAGATCGTGGGATCTCCAATGTTACTGTCATGGAAACTTTAGGTTATAGGCTTTAACCCCCCTCCCCTCAATAAGCAGTTTACTTGCTCTCTACTTAAGCCTTTGGTTAATAGATCCGCTATATTTTCTTTCAAATTTATGAAGTCAATAGAAATAATTTCATTAGAGAGCAACTGCCTCACAATTTTATCTCTTTGACGTATATGTCAAGACTTACCATTGTACATATGACTTTGTGCCCTACCAATAGTTGATTTGCTATCATAATGTATACAAATAGAGGGCACAAGTTTCATCCACATTGTCATATCCTTTAGGAAATGACGAAGCCACTTAGCTTCTTTTGCTGCTTTGTCCAATGCGATAAATTCTGATTCCATTGTGGACCTAGCAATGCATGTTTGTTTAGAAGACTTCAAAGATACTGTTGCACCACCAAGGGTAAAGACATATCCACTCATGGATTTGGTGTCTTTTGTGTCGGATATCCAATTAGCATCACTATACCCTTCTAGTACAGTTGGATACCAAGTGTAGTGCAACCCATAGTTTAGAGTGTATTTCAAATACCTCAAAACCCTAACTAATGCCTTCCAGTGGTCTTTCCCTAGATTACTAGTGTATCTACTCAACCTACTAACAGAATATGCTATGTCCAGTTATGCAATTAATTATATACATAAGACTGCCTATTATTCTTGAATCCTCCAATTGAGATATTCCTTGCCATTTATTCTTAGCTAGATGTAAATTTACATCTACTAGTGTTCTCACTGGACTGTCATCATATTTCTTGAATTTCTCAAGAACTTTCTTAACATAATGTGATTGAGATAAGACAAGTTCATCAGATTTTCTAGAAATCTTCATTCCTAGTATCACATCTGCAACACCAAAATCTTTCAAGTTGAATTCACTAGTCAACCTTCTCCTGTTAGATTTAATGATATTACTAACTATAACGAGCATATCATCAACATAGAGACACGTAAGGACATAGTCATTTCTGGTATCTTTAATATACACACATTTGTCACACACATTGATTCTAAACTCATTCGACGTCATTGCACTGTCAAATTTCTCATGCCATTACTTTGGAGCTTGCTTTAATCCCTAAAAAGATTTAACAAGCCTACACACTTTCTTTTCTTGACTAGGGACAATGAACCCCTCAGATTGTTTCATATAAATCTCCTCATTTAATTCACCATTTAAGAATGCAGTTTCAACATCCATTTGATGTATTTCTAGGTTATGCAATGCTGCAATTGCCATCTGTCAACGCTCGAGCTGTAAACGGTTAGAAAACCGCCGTTGGGCCTTCGTTTGACCACCCACCGTGGCAACGCTTCCACGCATGTAGGGCCTATTGGAGGCTCCTCTCGATAATCGGTGTGGTTTGCATGGAGTTTCGAGTGCTCTCTCTCTTCGGGGAGGAAGGTAGGTCTACCTTTAGAGGTGTGGAAAGAATCTTGGCCAAATTTTAGGTGATTACCAAAGGTAAGTGAAGTCGCCACCAATCATTGGGTTTTTCTAAGGTATGATTAGTCACCTGTTTCTAGTTGATTTTATTACCGATCCTAGGCTAAGAAAAAGGGCATTTTTCCTAATCTAATGTGGATGGCAAAAAATCTTGATTATTGAGTCCAAAAGTTTGGTTACATGTGGGAAGGTGTTAGGCACCCCACAACGCCTATCCAAGGACAGTCCTTTGTTTTGATAAAACCTTAATTTTCGGAGATTGGTAGTAAAAAACATGATTTTGGCATTGGCTTTCGGGGCTTTGCATGTATGGAAGCTTTGAGGTTTGACTTTTGAATGAGTGTGGTCCCAATCTATGCTTTCCTAAGGCATTCGGGCAAAGTACCAGATTTCCATGGCAAAAATCCAGCGACATGTCACCTTACTTTCGCGGTAGAAATTAGGCATCGCTTTGCATTAGGTGACATGGATTGTGACAATCACATCGGAAGGGGTGAGCAGGTATATACATACATCATGCACAATGCAAGCACACAAAGCAAGAAAGTAAATGCCTACATTCCTAGAGCATGGTCCAAAATATAAGTGCAAGAAAGTAAACAGGGGTCGCTATACTCTAGAGATGAGGACGAATGGTACATGGCATGATATACCTAATACAACCTATCTAAGAGAGAAAGGAAGGAAGAAGAAAGGGGGTTTAAAAGAGTACATAACCAAATGGGAGAGACTAGACCCTTAAATCTATTGGACATGGCCACTTGGCTTATATTGACATGCTTGCATCCTCACCCTTTTTTCTTGCGCCTGGGAGACCATGCCCTAACTTCATGTGTCCTTGCTCCATGTGTGTACATGCAAAGGTAAGAAAAAGAAACCAACAGACAAGCAATGGAAAGAAAGAGATGCATAGAGCATATGAAAGAGGCATAAAGCAGATAAGCATGATAGACATGGCAAGCAAAGAAAAAAGAAAGCAAGCAAACAAACAAGAAAGCAAGCAAACAAAAGGTGGTGTCCGCGAGGGACAAATGTAGGTTTGGATTAAATGTCCATAACTTCATTGTGTTGAGGCATGGATGACATACTAGCAAGCAAGACTCATGCATGGACATGTGAGCAAGTGTGTAAAGATGTTGGCGCAAACAAACATGGTAAGCATAGCATCACATGGAGTGGAAAAGGGAAGGGTACGCACAGAGCAACCTAGCATTCGGAGATGCCTCCCAAATGGTCACATCCAAACAAGGCCTTATGGGCGTTGGATGTAACCAAACAAGATCAAGCCCACAGAGGGCGTCAAGCATGGCAAAGCCAAGAACAAGAAAGGCTAGCACAAGCATAAAGCATAGAAGCAAGCAAGCATAGACATGCAAATAGGATGATCCAAACCCTTTGATGTGGTCCTTAGTGTATGGACAATGACAAAGTCCATAGGGTCTAGATTGGGTCCGAACCAATAAGCCAAAACACAAGAAAATGCAATAAAAGGAAAAAAAGGGCTACAATAGCATATGGCATGACAAACAAAGCCTAGGCCTAAACACATAAACATGGCAAGAAGCACGCAAGCATCTTGATCTAACATGAGAAATAGCATAAAGCATATAGAGAAGAAGACCTAAGCACGCAAGCATGTGAAAACATAGATCTAGACATATAGGCATAGAAACATGCATGTAAACATGTAGATCTAAGCAAGACATGGCCAAAAATGTGATATCAAGCATGTAAGCATGTAGATCTGAACAACAATACAAGGAAAAGATAGATCTAAGCATGAAAACACAACATATGGCATTAAAACATGTAGATCTAGCATGTAAGGATGTAGATCTAAGCATGTGAAAAAAGAATCCAAACACATAAACATGTGAAGACAAGGATCTAAGCATATAGACATGTAAACATAGGCATAAACACATGAGTCTAGACATGTGAGCATGGCATAAAGCATAAAAGCAAGCATAGGGACCCATAAATCTAGGCACAAGCATGGAGATAGGCATATAGACTAACATAAAACATGTAAATCAAGCCATAAACATTGAAAGCAAGGAACTTATAGATCCAAACACAAGCACCACAAGAAAAAGGTAGATCCAAGCATAAAATATGGCATAAGGCATAAAAAATAAGGAGAATTAAGCTAGAAGCACAAATAAAGCAAGAAACATGCTAAAGAAAGAAATAAATCATGTTATTCAAGCAAAAAGAAAAGATAAAAATCTTGATGAAGCTTTATAGGAAAAGGGGTATGGATTGTAGCCGTAAAGCTACATCCATACCCCTATACCTCAAATCCAAGGTATAGAACCAAGGAGAGGAAGATGAAAGGTATGAACACTACCTTGTATTTTTGGAGAAGAGAGAAGAATCAAGAAACTTTGATGTGTTTTTGTGTTTTTTGGTAGAGAAATATGGTGAGAAAAGAGAGAAAAAATGCCTAGAAAGATGCCCAAACAGCTCCCAAAATGTCTCACCTTCAATCTGAGCTGCTAGGAGCTTTTTATAGGCCCTGGCATGCTTTTTAGGGCCCGTCACACCTTGTAGGTGTGCTAGGTCAGGCCCGGTTGACGTTAGTAATTTCGTCCTTATGCACTTTTTCAGTTTTGACGTCAACAATTTTGGTGTCCCTGGAAAGATCTAGAAGTCTAGTTTTCAGAAAACTAAAGAAATTAAAATTCCAATGGTTGGATCAAAAGTTATGACCTTGGGAAGTGTACTAATGCGCTTTTCACAATTTTCTCAATATCTCAATTGTTTTAACTCCGATTTCGACCCATGAATATTCATTGGAATTAGAATTTGATTATCTTTGCAATGGCATTGGTTTCAACCTGTCTTGATGATCAGATCATGATTAGGGTTTCTAGGGCCCACCGAGTGTCAACTCCGGGTCAAACTTGGTCAAATTTGGTTAAAGTTGTTAAAAAACTGCGAAGAACTCGGGTTTGATATAATACCATGAAAAATATTGTTTTGTGAGAATTTTGACCTTATTTGACCTTCGGTCAACCCAAGGTTGACTAGGGGCATATTGACTAAAAAAGGCACTTTGAATGCTCCGATGTTTAAGCAGGTTGCGCCACACCATTATAAATATTCTCATGACCCTATGGAGAGAAAATGACATTTATGAGTTTTTCAGGGTCTGGCACGCAAATCGAGGGCGGGCGAAATACAATATCAATACCATCAACATCCGAATGGATGGTATTCTTGTAAAAAGTGAATATGTGTCAAAATAATCTACACCTTCCTTTTGTTTGTAACTCTTTACAACAAGTCTTGCCTTGTGCTTGTCAATAGATCCATCAACTTTCAATTTCCTCTTGAATATCCTTTTATATCCTAGTGGTTTACAACTTGGTGGAAGATCCACTAGTTCCCATGTATGATTTTGTAAGATGGATTCAATCTTACTATTGGCAGCTTCTTTCTAGAAAGGTTCCTCAAGTATAGAAATTGTATGTTTTTAGACCCCTTAAAATACAATTGGATTAACCTAGTTAATTAGCCAAGTTATGACTTAGTTCAAATTCCAGATCTAGGTTATCATAATCAAACAATCATATCATGCATAGTAGCGGAAATATAAATAACACAATGATATGATGACCCAAGAAACCAAACCGATAAAAACATGGGGAGGATTTAACTTAGCTATCCTCAAGGTAAACCTGAATCCACTATGAAAGAATCAAAGTTTTACAATAGGGCTTAGACCACTAACATCCTATTGCTACCCACTAGTAGAAACTTACTGACACGACCACGTGCAAGCTCCGAGACCACGGACTCCTTCTTTCTTGGATTCTCCAGCAAGTACAAGCACACCCACTTGTGTTTCTTTAAGCTTTTTAGTGCAGCAACTGAATGATCATCAAGCTCTCAATCAAATCTCCTTCTTAATACTCCTAAGAATGTGTGAAGGTAACCACCTCTAGATCTCATAAGAGATTCACACACACAGCAAATAGAGCAACACAAAAACGTGGCTAGGGTTTCCTTTTTATACTTAAGGCAAAACATAAAACCCTACACGTTTTAATAGGCTAGGGCTGAGTTGGAGAAATCTGCAGAAAAAACATTCTGTCCGAGATTCAATCGATCGAGCCTGTTCTTCGATCGATCGTGCCAGGCCGAAATAAACTAATATTTCTGCAACAGCTCGATTCCAACTTTACATAAAAGACACAACTTTGAGCAAGTCTAAACAAGACTAAATAACCTGTTTTGATCATGGTTTGCCAACAATACACATTAGAGTTCTAAATACATTAGTTCCTAAGTCTTTAGAACCTAACAGAAATAACTTCCTTGAAGCTTTGAGGTTCATCTTCTAACATATAAGTTAGAAAATTCGGACCAAATGATTTTGACGTTTTAGCCCTCTTACTACGTCTAAGCTTAACCTCATTCCTCTCTTCCATCAACTCTTGATCATGAGAGGTACTAGACATAGACTCAAAGTTTCTCTTAAGAGAACTTGATTCTTGTGTGGATTTGTAAGGAAATATCTCTTCAAAGAATGACGCATTCCTAGTTTCAATAATAGTATTGACATGCAGGTTAGGAATGTTAGACTTATAAATTAGAAATTGATATGCAGTATTGTTTTGAGCATAACCAATGAAAACATAATTAACAGTTTTTGGTCCTATCTTTATCATTTTAGGAATAGGAACCACCACTTTTGCCAAACACCCCCACACCTTTAAGAATTTATAGGAAGGTATTCTACCTTTCCATAATTCATAAGATGTCTTATTGGTTTTCTTTTTAGGCAATTTATTAAGAATATAATTGGCGGAAAGAATAGCTTCCCCCCACAAGTTTTGTGATAAACCAGAACTTATCAACCTTGCATTCATCATTTCTTTCAAGGTTCTATTTTTTTCTTTTAGCAACTCCATTTTGCTGAGATGAATAAGGTGCAGTGGTTTGATGAAAAATACCATGCTGTAAACAAAACTCACCAAAAGGTGATTCATATTCACCCCTATATCACTCCTTAGAACCTTAATCATTTTGTTGAGTTGATTCTCGACCTCATTCTTATATTAAATGAATGCCTCAATTGCCTCATCCTTGCTCCTTAGCAAGTACACATAACAAGATCTAGTGTAGTCATCTATGAAAGTGAAAAAATATTTCTTACCACCTCTAGTTTGTACAAATTTCATGTCACATACATCACTATGTATTAAATCTAGAGGTTCAGTTCTTCTTTCAATTGATATAAAAAATGCTCTGGCTATCTTAGTTTCCACACAAGTTTCACATTTATGATCAAAATCAATTTCAAATTTAAGCAATAATTTTAAATTGATCAATCTATGTAAAGTATGATAATTGACATGACCCAATCTACCATGCCAAACATTAGATGACTCAAGCATGTAAACATAAGATGTACTCTTATTATTATCAATAATAGGAAATATAGTCATTACATTCATCTTATACAAGCCATTGCTCAAATATCTCTTGCTCGTAGTCTTATTGAATATGGTGTTATCTATTCTGGCATGATGGTCTGAAGGGGTTTCAAAGGGTAAAGTTGAGTTCTTAATAAAACAAGTGGACAATTTGGTAATTAAACCAAGAATTCCTGAAAGTTGAAGTGGTTTTTTTGCAAAAACTGGCTGAAGGTCCTTTGGCTATTTGGGGGTCTTGTACTTTTTGAAAAAGCAACTTTCTTGCTAAAGCAGCTTTTTAATACCCACCAAACACCTAGCATTTTGAACTTTGAAATAAAAAGTGCTTTTTGCCATCTAAAAGTGCAAACAAACGGGCACTTATCCATGAAAATTTTTTCTCCATTACCCATAGGATTATATGTAGAAAACATTTTATTTTCTTAGCATATATGGCGAGTAGCCCCAGTGTTTATCCACCCTTCTTTGGTATTTACTCATACCAAGTTCACTTCATAAATCGCTGTAGAAAGGTTCATGTTGGTTTGAGCCATAATAGGATTCACAATAATTTCGTTTGACATCTATGTCAAAACAAAACTCAATGAAATTGAATTCTCAAAATTCAACCAAAGTATATTTATATTACACAACAATTTAGAAAATATAACACGGCACTGACAAATTCAAGTATAACTTTAAGGCTAAAAACATATATTATATAATATGCCAACTAAACAAAACTTCTAAACATGTCTGTAAAATCAGAAGACACGCAATTGAGAGTTTATAATATATATACCACACAGAATCAACAAAACAACATCAAAAAGATTCCTGTGCCAGTCACAAACCCAAAAAATAATTAAACTCGAAATTTCATAGCAATATATAACACAACTGAGTAACAGTGAAGACCAAAGATACAAACAACTTATATATATTAGTCAACGAACCAATTACCAAGAAAATATCAAAGTTACTAGTCCATTAAAGCAATACAAATATATAAATTCAACCCACAGTAAACGAAAGCCACGAAACAGTATCTAAAGTCAAAACATGATACCAAAACATAATAATCAAGCCAATGTCTACCGATTTACTTTATAGAATAAACAAGAAGAAATTGCAAGAAACGATAAACCCAAACCCAAAATTCCTTTTACCGTAAATCATAAAAATAAATTAAAATACATAAAATCTGCTTTAAGATTGTTGGATATATTTCAACAATTTACTTTTGTGATTAAACAAAAAATAATCTGCAAATAATTAAATACTCATAGACCAAATGCGTGAAGAATGAATAGTATAGATCAAGTCTTGTGTTTGACACTTAAAACAGATTTCACCCTTCACACAATCTATGGTGCTTTGAGACTCATGGACATCTGCCTCTTAGGATAAAATGATCTACAACATGGAGAAGAATCCGTGCTTTGCAAACTAAGTCAATTAAAGAAGAACAAGCATGCCGGCCAAGTATTAGACAATTAGAGCATGCGAGCAGTTACCAAATCACGTGAGAAGCACATGATTGTATGGGCAATTCCCAAAGCATATCATAATTAGTCATTAGGAGGTAGGGCCTTATCAAAGTCTACCTATGAAATATTAATGTAACATGCACTTCCAAAATGTAAAGTTTAAGTTTACCATGTATATGCAATTGGTCCCTCAAGTTTCAAGTGAGTGCAGTTGGCCTCTCAAATTTTAAAAATGAGTTATATTAGTCATTTTACTAACTGTTGTTAGTAGTGTTACTTAGGTGGCTAATGGAACAATGACTTGACATTTTTTTTTTAATGATGCAACATTTTTTAATTAAAAAACTACAATAACTAATTTCCACATTAGATCAGATATAAAGCAAATGTTGACCGAGACCGAGTCATCATCCCCTCTGACTCACTCCATCACCCTCCCGACTCAACTCACTGAACCAACCAGACTTGATTGACATTTTTTTTAACCAATCCAAAAGACTTCTATTGCAATCACTCTCGTGCCATTGTACATATGTGATTTTATTTGGAGCTGGCTTGTGATTTTAGATTTGATTTAAACTGGTAGATTTGATCAGAAACTAATTATTGTAATTTTTTAAATAAAAATATCACATCATTAAAAAAAATGTTAAGTCATTGTTCCGTTAGGAGTGGCAAAATTGGACACGACCTGTGAACCTGATACGACATGACACGAAATTAGCAAGTTATAAGTTGAGATTTAATGGGTTTGTGTTATATTCAAGTTGACATGACTAACTCGTTTAATAAACAGGTTGGGTTAGTATTAAAGATATGGAACCTGTTTGACCTGTTTAATTAAATGACATTTTACAAATATACCCTTCAAACCCTAAATATATAAACTTATTAGTTATTGTGGTTTATTTTCTTTGACATATTTTGAATGATTATTTGTGATGCAGTTGCTTGTTAGTTCTGAATTTTATATTAAAATTATTTATTTGCTTGTTTCTTCATAAATATATATATATATATATATATTGATAAAATTTGATAAACAGGTCGACACGACTAACTTGTTTAATAAATGAGTTATGTTAGGGTTGAAAGATCTTGACCTGTTTAATAAATATGTTGGGTTAGTGTTAACCTATATAGTCGGATACTCATGAGTTGACACGGTACAAACTTCACACGTAAATATGAATTGCCACCCCTACCGTTAGTCATTCAAGTAACACCACTAATGAAAATTAGTAAAAAAACTAATACTACTCATTTTTAAAATTTGAAGGACCAATTGCACTCACTTGAAACTTAAGGGACCAATTGCGCACGTAAGGTAAACTTGAGGGACCAACATTGTAGTTTCATGAATAATTAATCACAAAGACTATGTTGTATGCATTGAACTGGTCTTCTTCACCGTTGCTTATACAAAGTCTAGCATTTATGAAGCTCTCCACACACATTAAGACACTATTCTTGGAAATATCGTAGCTATCAAGGACGGACCCAGGTAGGGGCCAAAGGGGGCTCGGGCCCCCCCCCCGGGCCCAAAAAAAAAAAAAATTAGCAGGTTAAAATTAAAAAAAAAAAAAAATATATATATATATATATATATATATATAGGCTTGGGCCCCCTTAGTTTTTAGCTCGAGCCCCCCTCCCAAAAATCCTGAATTCCAAGCCCTGTTGGCCAGCCCAAGAGGCAAGAGCCCATGACCCATGTAAAAAAAAAAAAAAAAAAAAAAAAAAAAAAAACAACAACAACAACAACAACAACTCAGCAGTGAACCTAGCGGAGAAAGTGAAAGACGAAGGAAAAATAAAAAGAAAGGAAACAGAGAGATAGTGAGGCGAGACAGAGAGATAGAGACTACCCATGTCGACGCCGCTACAGCAGTACCCATGCCACACTGACGCCAACGTGAGACGGCAAGAGTCTCAGCTGTCGCCACCGCCCACATGAGCCCTATCTTACTGCCACCGCCGGTTGCTTGAGCCTTCATAGGTATTTAATCTATGATTCTTTCCTAGTTTCCTTCAAAACCTAAAAAATAAATAAGATGTTTGTGCTTGCTTGTGGAGTGTTTGTGTTTTTATTGATGACTGATCATAAGTGATGAATTGATTACTGATGTTGGTGATTGTGATTCTGTGAATTGAATCTATGCTGCAGCCTGTGGTGGTTTTTTTTTTTTTTTTTTTTTTGGGCTTTTTGGCTTTTTGACTCTCTGTCACTCTGTGTGTGTTTGTGACTCTCTCTCTCTCTCTTGTATTATATATATATATATATATAGAGAGAGAGAGAGAGAGAGAGAGAGAGAGAGAGAGAGAGAGAGAGAGAGAGAGAGAGAGAGAGAGAGAGAGAGAGAGAGAGAGAGAGAGAGAGAGAGAGTAGAGTTTGTAGAGATTACTTTGACTGTTTGTTTGTTCTTTCATCTTTGTTGACTGGTGGTTGGGCATAATAGGGACAAGTGACACTGTGACAGAAAAAAAATAAAATAAAATAATTTGTTAGTAGTGCTGAATAAATTTGTAATGTCAGTAGTGCCGTAGTGGGATTAGGTTAGTGGGTCAATGTCAGAAAGATGGAGATAACACAAAGACAAAGATAAATAAAGGCAGACCAAAGACAAAAAGAAAAAACAAATCATATAATATAGAAAATTGTCACACAAATTTAATATATATGATTCTTATTTTATTTGTAGATCATGAAAAAATCAACTACAAAACAATTCTTGAATTTTTCAAAAGAAAATATTCAAATTCTTCCGAAGTCAACGTGGGATTGCCAACAACTAATGTTGATATTCCAATTCTAGAAAATGTGGATGTTCCTATTCTAGAAAATATGCATTCCCCAATTCCGGAAAATGTCGATATTCCAATCTCTCAAACATAATTTCAAAGAGTTGATCTTGATTCTTTGGATTATGATCCTAGAACACGCAAACAAATATGAAAATTTTGTGTTAATCAACGCGATGAAATTTGGGTATTTGTATTGGTTGATAGTTTATTAATACTATATGGATGCGTATTTGAAAAAAAAAAAAAATCGCTTATCTCCGGGACCCACCCCCCAGCTTGAAATCTTGGGTCCATCCCTAGTAGCTATCTATGGGTTTCTATTTTCCAATTCCATAGTATGCTTATGCTAATCACCTCGGTTGGTATGTGATATTATTGGCAAACACAGCAACATAATTTCCATTATCTCTGCCTAACTGCCCCGAAAGCTGTTAAGATGTATACATTCCTTATCCCTTTGGCATAAATGAAGGTTTCTACCTGAAAGATACATCTAAAGATTTTTCTATCAATTGTGACACCTCATCTAGTCAACCTCAACCAAAGCCTGGAAACCTCATTGTTACAAACATTTCCGTTCACGGTGAGATGGACATCTTGATGTTATTCCGTTGACTATTACAAGAAGTTAGGTATGCCTCACAGTTTCTGTCACCCAAAACATGTTCGCCATAGTTGGTTGTGACACTTACGCATACCTTAATGGTAATCTAAACAATCAATCGTTCTCCACTGGTTGTCTGTCAAGATGTAAAAACATACTCATATATAATCAATGGGGCTTGTTCTGGGATTCGATATTACGAGATGCAGATTCCTGAAGGATTGAATAATCTTAGTTTTCAAGAATTTAGCTTTGTTGAAAAACAGACAAAAGTTTGGGATTTCAGTCCATGCAATTTTGCTTTTATTATTCATATAGACAAGTTCAATTTCTCCTCAGATTATCTTATCAGTCTACAAAGCAACAGAACCCTTTTCGTAGTTCTTGATTGGGCAATTGGTAACGAGACTTGTGATGTTGCTCAGACCAAAGTGAATTATGTATGGAAGTGATGATTCCACATTGAGGAGTCTGCAAGGACACTGATGAAAGCAGTGAGCCTTCGAGCCTTATTTCTGGAAAGTGGAAGAAGTTGAATTGGATACAACCTATCTCTACTTGGCCCTTGCAAAAGCGTTTGCCTTGTAAGATTGTCCTTCACCACAAAATTATCACTTGTTAGCTTAAACTAGCAATTATTATCCTTGCAAAATCTTTGGATGGATAAAAGATTAGTGGCAGCCTTTGGGCAATGAAGAATATTGGATAATTTCAAATTTGAGTTTGAAGTTGTTTGAAATGTAGAGAAACTAGTGTGTGAGATATACAGACCTGTGCCATTACCTACTGTTACATCATTTTCACCTTGGTAAGGTTCACTAAATTCAAGGTTGCTGAGATAGTTATGTGGTTGTTTTCTCCACTGTCGACATACCAGGTTTGATCACCATTTGCATGACTCTTTGCAGCTATTGCTGCTAACTGGGTTGGTGGGTGACAACCTTGACAAGAGAAGTTCATCCCATGGAAGCAATCCAAGGCTTGATGTCCATGCTTGCCACAAATTTGACACGGAGGTCTATTGTTGGATGAGAACCAGGTGATAACCCTTGTTGATTGGATTGAAAGGAATTTTTTTACTGATTAGATTGCAAGTTGTTGTACTGCTATGAGAATTGTTGATTGTTCTTGTTTGAGACATTGTACTTGTTTTCTTGTTGGAGTTGTGAAAGTTTTCTTGGTGTATAAAACACTAGTGAATGTTTAGACCCCCAACTTCAAAATAACCAACACAAGCTTATACTCAAACAATATATGTGCAAAATGATAAGTACAAACAATACCCAAATAAACAAACTACTCTAAACCATAATTAATCACAACACAGTTGCAATTAAAGGTAGAGAGATACAAACACAAAGATAACATCGGCACGTGTTATCGAAGAGGAAATTGAAGAACTCGGTGAAAAACCTCACTGCCGCCCTTCAAGCGGTAAAATGATCCACTAAAGAATAAAGTTAGGATACACGAATAGCAATAGACCCTCCAAGCCTAATCTACTCAATGCACCTAAGCCCTCCAAGTTTCTTGCTCCAACAAGGTTAAGCCTAACCGTGTCTTCTTTAGCTTTCTGGATCCTGCAATAAGCCCATTGCATCAACCAAATGAATTGGTCATCTTTGAACTACTTCCCAAGCACCAAATAACCTCCTCACTTATATGGGTATGTTGAGATAATGATTTTGATAGTGAACCTCTCAAGGGGATGTCAATGGAGAGGGTGAGAGTAGAGGAATTTGAGAATCAAGGGTATAAGACTGTGGATGAGTCAATCTTGTTTTTCTCTAGAGTTTCTCTCTCAAAATGCTCTTTGGAAGCTCTCTACATTTCGTGGGTATAAAGGTATTTATAGTAGGGTATGTGAGGAATGTGAAAAGTCATATTTCTGCAAAACAAGGTGTTCTAGCAACTTACTCGCGATTGGGATGAGTCGCGAGTTTGAGTTGCGAAATAATTGACTGGCCAGACTATCCTTTTGTCCTGTAGTGCTCTAGCTGTCGTGAACCTTTAGCTTCCTACATGCTTCACATGTGTGGTATTATGGCGAGTCGCCAATCGCAAGTCACTCGCGAGAACCTCTTTGAATGCACACACATTTGAATTCTTCACACTCTCTCACACGCAACCCTTACATGATTCCCACCTAAATACAGGGTATCTAATTGCTAAAATACAAGCAAATTTAGCACGGAATAAAGTCAACACACGGTTGAATAAATTCAACCTTACAATCTCCCCGTTTGGCTATTCCGTGACAAAACCCTAAAACATACTCTAGACTTAAAATGTGAGTTGGGAACAGTTGCTGAAACTCACTCACACCTAACTCTAGATTCTGTGAAGCTCTTGAACCATACAGATAAGTTTTTTTGAAAACAATAACACAAGAAGTTCATTGTAAGCTAAAATCTTGAAATGCATATAGAGCAAGCACAATGCAATCAAGCAATAACGAATATAACAATAAAGCATGGCTTGACCAAACAAGAACAATCACTATAAATAGTGATCACAATGAACATTCACATAATGAATGAACATCCGGACATGCAAGGTAATAAGCTCGATGCAAAGTATTATTTGCATGTCCAACATTCAACCGATGCAAGAACACTAAAGTTATTGCATCAAGGATACAAGATCTAACAAGGGCACAAAAGTACTAAAGATAATGCAAACATAATCTAAAAGTACTAAAAAGCTACAAAGCAAAGGTACATAAGATATAGTTCAGATAGCTAAAACATCCAAGCATCCATAACATATAATATCCAAGTATTTTAAAACCAAAGTACTAAAACCATAAAGTACTAGAATAAGTGCTATGAAAATCCATAAAAACTACTAAAATTATAAAAGCTATAAAAACTTGTAAAGTTTAAACTATTCTCCCCCTTAAGTTAGGCTCCTCCTTAAGAGCTACTCCCATACTACTCCCCCTTTTTGACCGAAATGGCCAAAGGGCTATGGCTGGTGTGCAAAGCTATCAAACTTGGCTGTGAGCAAGTTGATTTGGTCTTGAATGGTGGTCAACCTGTTGGAGTGCTCAGTTTGGACTTCTCTTAAGCTGTCAATCCTCTCAAGAATGATCTGAAAAGCATCTGGAGGCACTAATAAAGATGATGAAGCTCCTCTCCTTCCTCTACCACCACCTTTTCTTGAAGAAGGTGGTTGTCCTTCCACTTCAGTCTCGGTGTCTGCAGGAGGTGCTTGTTTAGGATCATCTACTTCCTCATCACCCAGAAGACGAACTCTGCTCCTTAGGATTGTTTGAACATTGATGGAAGGAGGCACACTCATAAGGCTTATGTCTTGTGGAGTCTCCACACACTTTTCATGGAGGATCCTCATGATTAGACTAGGGAGAACAAGCTTTGACCTTGAGGTTGTCCTTGTTGCTTTGGCGATGATAGAGAATGCATGAGCACCGATGTCAATGTAAATTTTCTCCCAAAGCTCCACGAGGAAGATGGCTCTAGCATTGTTGATGGTGGTCATCTTCCTTACCAGATAGAGATTGAACAACATGATATAGGTAAGGCATCTTCCTTACATGATAGAGATTGAACAACATGAAATCCAGTACCTCAATTCAATGGGACTGCTATTGGTGGAAGTGCCCACCCCCTTTTCTAAGGCCTCTAGGATTAGACCACATCTTCCTTGTTGGGTTACAGAGGGCAACTTCTACAAGGGAGATAGACTCTTAAGGCAATTCAAATATGAGCAAGGAATGCCAGGTGGCAAAAGAAGAAGACCTTTCACTCCTGTGGACACTAATCCTACTTCTGTGAAGAACATGCTTTTAGGTTTAAGGATGGTTGACTGAGTTAACCTATCTTTTGTCAAGGTTCACTTTTGCAAGATGACTACAAAATACTCTAACTAGTTGGTGAACAAGATTGTTGACAAGGAAGCTAAGATGGTTGCTATGAGAAAATAATTCCTCAAAGACAACTAGGAAAAACCCGATGAAGATAACTTTGAATTCAAAAGAAAGGACAGTGATGACAAAGTACCTTTCACAAAAGGAATTGGTGATCAATAGAAAAAGAAAAGATTGAAGACAAAGTGACCTTCTTATTTTTTGGCTTTGAACATGTTTATTTTAGAAGTTGATGTAAAAAACTCTAATGTGTAGGAATTATTTAGGACTTGTAGGTTAGGGATTCTGTTTAAAGTGTAGGCTTTTGGGGTTTGGACTTTTTATGGCTTGGTTTAGGGTTTGGGTTCTTGGATTTTGTGTAATGATATCGTTTAATGGGATGGTTGAATTTTTGGTAATTTTGGTTATTGGGCAAATGATGGGTTTTGGGAAATTGTGACTGAACCAATACATGGTTGCCTACGTACCCCCTTGATAGAAGGATAAGGTCATCACGTAGTTCAAGGATGATGATGATTTTTTATTTGCCTTAACTTTTGGCTAGGTCGCCCTTTCGGGTTTTCAACCTAGCAGGCTCTCTCACTCTTTTCTTTTTTTTAACTCTCCTTTTGCATAGATTGCCCTTTCGGGTTTTCAAACTATCTTCTTCTTCCTTTTTTTTTTTATTCAAACCTAGGAAAGGAAATAACATAATTTACAACCACTTCAGGTGTGGTTCTTTCAAACTACCACCTCAGGCGTAGTATTTCTTCAATTGATCCATGTTGGTTGGCTTAGTGAAAGGGTTTGCATCTAAATCCATTAGCCTTACTGCTCCCCCAGAGTATATCTGTTTGATAATATATGAGCCTGCCCAATTTCGCTTGAACTTCCTATTTGCATCTTGAACTGGGGCTCGGATTTCTTTCAACATTAAGTCCCCCAACTTCAAATATATGGTTCTCACTTTCTTGTCAAAAACTTTCCTAAGCCTCCTCTGATAACCTTGAATATGATACAAGGCCTTGAGTCTTTTCTCAGCTAGCATGCATAACTTATCATATCTGCTTTGTAACCAATTTGCTTCAGGGATTTCACTTTCCAATACTTCCTTAGCGAATGGACACCCATCTCAATAGGAAAGACTACTTCCAACCCATACACTAATGAATAAGGAGTGGTTCTTGTGGAAGATCGAATTGATGTTCTATAACCCCAGAGTGCATAAGGCAACTGTAGGTGCCAGTCCTTATAGTTCTTTGTGCTTTTCTTCAAGATTCGCCCTATGTTTTTATTAGCAGCCTCAACTGCTCCATTGGTTTGAGGGCAGTAAGGTGAAGATTTGTGGTGTTGAATATTAAACTGTCGTAGTAGCTTCTTTGTTTATCCTTTGAAGTGCAACCCATTGTCTGAGATAATTTCATGTGTTACCCCATATCTGCAAATGATATTGGTCTAAATGAATTGAGCAACTTTCTTTGAATTTAGGACTTTGTATGAAGCAGCTTCTACTCATTTAGTAAAGTAGTCAATGGCATCTTGGAACATGAGTCGCACAGCTGGCGTCCATAGTAGTCCAGTAGTAACCTTGTCTCATTATCTTCCTTGACAACATGTGTGCATTCGTATGTGGCCCATAACTTGACTCGTGAACCTCTTCAATAATCTACTATGCTTCCTTAGCAGTTACACAAAGGAGATGAATTCCATCATATGATTTTTTGTAAAGTCTTTTACCACAAATAATAATTAGTGGATAACCTTCAGATGGTCAATTGGTCATTCTTTTCTGCAGATGGGGGATATGTCCTATCCTTGAGGTATTGTAAGATGTCTAAATACCACTCACCTTTCCCATTCTTTTCCTCATCTTATTCTATAATCATGTAGTAGGCTGGTTCTTTTTTTTTTTTTTTTTCCAACACTATTGGTCTAGCTTCGTCTTCTTTTGGCCCATCCATCATGGATACCATGGTTGCTAAAGCATCTGTGATTTGATTCTGCATCCTCGGCCTATACTGATATTGGATCTTGCTAAATTTTAATGCCCACCTCTAAAGACATTTATGATAAGGCATATGCCTTTCTTCTTTAATCTTCCATTTATTCTGTATCTAAGAGAATACTAAAGCCAAGTCCCCATATACCTCCAATTCTTTCATTCCTATGCCTAAGGCTGCTTGTAGGCCCATAATGCAAGCTTCATATTCTGTGGCATTGTTGGTGGCAAAAAAGTTGAGTTTGCTAGAAAATGGAATGTGTGTCCCTTTTAGAGAAATCCAAAGAACTCCAATTCCACTTCCATTTTGATTTGTTGCTCCATCAAAATACATCTTCCATGATTCTACTTCAATTCCCATAATGTCTTCATTCGGAAAGTCTCCTTGGATCTCTTCAACTTCTTCTGGTGAACAATGGGCTAGGTGATCAGCAATTGCTCTCCCCTTCATAGATTTTTGAGTCACATACTTAATATCAAATTTTGACAAAAGAAAAACCCATTTAGTAGTCTTTCCATCTTGCACAAGTTTTTCCATTAAGTACTTCAAAGGATCCATTCTTGCAATCAACAGAACACTGTAAGCTAGCATATAATATCTGAGTTTATGGGTTGCCCATACAAGTGCTACACATGTCTTTTCTAATGGTGAATACTTCTCTTCATAAGGTAAAATCTTCTTATTGATGTAGTAAATCGCATTCTCCTTTCTAGTCTCCTCTAGGTATTGAGCAAGTAAAGCTCCCATTGTTGTATTTGTAGTGGTGAGATACAACAACAATGGCTTTTCAGGAACTGGCGGGACAAGTATTGGTGGTTTCATCAGATAACTCTTGATCTTCTCAAAGGCTTCTTGGCATTGTTCGTTTCACACTGTAGAGACTTCTTTCATGAGTAGTCAGAAGATTGGTTCAAATGTCATAGTAAGTTAAGCTATAAACTTGCTGATGTACTGTATTCTCCCCAGAAATCCTCGAATCTCCTTTATTGTTCTTAGAGGCTTCATTTCTACAATTGCCTTGATTTTGTCAGGATCAACTTCTATTCCCCTCTAGCTTATCATAAACCCTAACAGTTTTCCAGATGTGACTCCGAAAGTACACTTCTTTGGATTCAACCACAACTTGTAGAACCGGATTCTTTCAAAGAACTTCCACAAAGCTGATATGCGCCCTTCATGGTCTTTGGACTTCACTATCATATCATCAACATAAACCTCTACTTCTTTGTGGATCAAATCATGCAACAAAGTGGTGACTGCTCATTAGTAAGTAGCACCAACATTTTTAAGGCCAAATGGCATGACCTTGTAGCAATATGTCCCCCATGGAGTGATAAAGGAGGTTTTCTCCATATCTTCTAGAGCCATCTTAATCTGGTTGTATCCTAAAAATCCATCCATAAACAAGAGCAACACATGCCCTGCTGTGTTGTCAACCAAGACATCAATGTGAGGCAAAGGAAAGTTGTCTTTTGGACTGGCCTTATTCAGATCCCAGAAATCTATACACATTTGGACCTTCCCATCCTTCTTTGGTACCGAAACCACGTTAGCTAACCACTCTGGATAGTTGACCACTCTTAGGAATCCTACATTGTATCGTTTCTCTACTTCTTCCTTGATCTTGAAAGTTCACTCTGGCTTCATTCTTCTCAATTTCTACTTGACCGGCTTCATGGTTGGATCTGTTGGAATGCAGTGATGTACTATATTTGTATCAATCCCAGGCATGTCTTCATATGACCAGGCAAAGACCTCCTTGAATTCTGTCAGCAGTGCCACTAATGCATCTTTCTCTGAGGTAGTTAAGGTATTGCCCACTTGGATCATTTTGGGCTCATCATCAGTTCCCAAGTTAATGGATTAGGCTTCTTCTTTTATAGGTTCTAGGTATCCATGTTTTAATTCCTTATTATTAAGAGTTTCTTTACCAATTTCAGAAATAAAAACATTCAAAGCCAGCAAATAAGCAGAATCAGAAATCATATTAAAAGGGAAAAAGTTTTTAACAGACTCAATAGACTCAATTGGAAAACTATCACAAACAAACTTAATAGGAACAGAAACACTAACAGAAATAGACTCAATAGGAATGGAAACAATGTCTTTAGCAGGAGTAACTGGCTTGGCGGTCTTGACCTTCTTGGAAAAAGTGACTAACTTGATGGTCTTGATCTTCCTCACAGAGTCCTCTATGGGGTGGGTGGCTCCCTCCCATGCCCAGTTCTTTAACCCGGTCGTGGCTACCACAATGGTTGGTGGCTCCTAGTAAGCTCTTTCTTCCCTCAGCATCAGTACTGTGGGATCTATATCCATATAATCTGTAACTTCTTCTACAACCTCCATGTTTGTAGGATTGTTAGTCATAAAAGCATTCAAGTGCTCTATGATATTCATCCATTCATCAAATAGATCGGGTTTGCCTCTGTTGCACAAGTCAGTGGGTTAAGGGAGATGCTCTGACCCACTTTCTTCCATTCTCTCCTCATTACGTTCAGCATTCTCAAGTGTCATAATTCTGAGACTATGGACCATCAGTTTTTGGTCTAAAGTGGCCAGCTTGGCATCTATGTCATCCTCCTTTTCAGTATGTGGGGTCGGTGAACTTGGTTCTGAATCATAATACAACCCTGACTCTGGAATCTCTCTTCCATGCTTGTCATACCTAGGGCCAGACCTTAAGCTAACATTTGTGATATTACTCCAATCTGAAAGGTGCCCATAGGGATATTCATCATGATACATTTGATTGGCTTGTGCATTCGTTTCTCTTGCATTCTCTAACACATTTATCAGCCTATATTGATCACTATCAACGTCACTCCACCTGTTAGCTTTGGCATCATCTTCAATATCTTGATCATAGTAGTCCACATCATTGTCATATTCCTCATAGAATAGGTCTGCATTCTCATCTTCTCTATCACTAAGGGGTTCACCCCAATCATCTCCACAGTATGGACTATCATAATTTCTACTACTGTTGTCATCACTATTGGTGCTGCTGTTATCATCATCATGTCCACTATCACTGTTGTTGTTGTCACTACTACTATCACTCTTGTCTTCACTTCCATCTTCATCATCACTAGAGGCTATTCCTCCTTCCTCATCTCCGTCACTGGCTCTTAGTTCATATGGACTTTTCAATATATGCTGGTAGGCCTCCCAATATTCTTCTTCTTCTATGTTGTAGATATGATCTCCAAGGAGTGTAGTCATGGCATCAAGATCCATGTGATCAACCCAATCAGTAGGAACCCAGGTTGCATATTCCTTTTTTAATTCTGGAACCTTGTTGCTGCAATCAAGTAGGATCTCGAAACCGGGCACCATTGCCTTTGTTATAGGATCGAATCTCGGTTTCGGGAATCCCCAATAACGTTGACTTCCTCCACCTTTTACAAACTTCCCATTCAATGTAGGAGTGTAGGATTTCAGAGGTTCTAGAGGACAAGGAAGTCCTTTTGCTTTGGCTTTGGCTCGAGTCGTCTTTATCACTTCCATTTCTAACAAATCATCATCAGTGGGCTTATAGCCTAGCTCAAAAGGTGGTGTGGCAGTAGGAATTACTAGGTCTTGACTAGTTGGCTTCTTCATAACTCTCCCCAAATTCATCCCGGGAAGGTAGTTCAATCTCGTTATCATCGCTACCACATTGTTGTTACCATAAGGAGCAAAGTCCATTGGGATCTTTTCAACTTCTTCTTCTCTCTCTTCAAAGCAAGGCTTTTCGACCTCAAAGCCATCTAAGGTTAATGGCTTTTTCTTAAAATCAATACCGAAAATAAGCTTAGGCACAGTCAAAGTATCACCATATATGGTCACAATAGCTCCTTCATGTGGAAACCGAACCTTTTGGTATAGAGGGGAGGGTACAACTCCTGTGTCATGGATCCAAGGTCGCCCAAGGAGCATATTGAAACATGAGGTTATGGTTCCCAAGATTTCTCTTCTACTGTTATTGTATGCCCTCACATGTTGATCAGTAGGCACAAAGTCTTCAATGCTTAGACCCAAGCAGCTAGCAGTCTTCAAAGGACACATATTCAAAGCACTTCCATCATCTATCAAAACCATCGGTGTTTTTCTTCCCCATGGCATCTACAGTAATATGCAACGGATCGTTGTGGTGCTTCCCCTTCTTGGTCAGACCCTTGTCAGAATAGGAAATAGTGAGTTCCCTATTGATGGACCCAATCATAGCATTTAGATCCTGGGAGGTTGTGGTTGTAGGGACTTGGATTTGGTTGAGTAGGTCTACTAGGTTTTGTCGGTGTTTGTATAAGGTCATGAGTAAAACCCATAAGGATATGTTGGCTAGTGTCTTTTGTAGTTGCTTGAGAACTTCATCTTCCTCGGCAAGTGTTTGTTGGGTAGATCTATTTAGAGCTTCCACTGGGTTGTTAGTCTCTAGACATGGGGGTTTGAAGTTTCTCCCTCCCTTGTGATATAGGCAATTTTAGTACAATCATTAGGATCAATGTCTTGGGGTTTGAAGTGTCTCCCCCCATTTGTGAGTGTCTGGCTGTATACTTGGGGTTTGAAGTGTCTCCCCCTATTTGTAGGTGCTTGTCTATTCTCTTGGGGTTTGAAGTGTCTCCCTCCACTTGTGGATGTCTGGTTGTTTTCTTGGGGTTTGAAGTGTCTCCCCCCATTTGTGGATGTTTGGTTGTTTTCAGGTTTTGGTATTTCTGTCCATATGTCATATCCTGTGGTGGTAGTAGAGGTCCAATCCATTAATTCTTCCCATGTCATCATGAAGCACTTGGGTAGATCATAGATCAAGTCAGATGGATCTTCCTTATTCTCTTCTTCGGTCATTAAGTAATTAATCCTTGGTCCTTTCCCAAAATTATGATCGGGCAAGGGATTGTTAGTGATGCTAGGCCTTGTAGGCAACGTAATCACTTTGTTGTCTTTTAAGTCTTGAATTGCATGACGAAGGGTGAACCAATAGTCAGTGTCATGACCAGGGACTTGGTGGTAGGCACATCTTTTATTCACATCAAATCTTAAGGGCAAGGGGTTCAGAATTGGTCTTGGGCCTATGGGCTTCAGGAAACCTTTTCCTTTTAGCTTATCAAACACTTGGCTCATGGGCATTTACAACTCATGAAATTCTCTCTTGGGTCTAGGCCCTTGGGGTACTTGCACAAGTGTAATGGGTGCAATCGATTGACAATGATCATTTTTATGGATGTTGGAAATTTATGCAACCTTAGAATTAGACCCTACATTCTTTCTAAACCTTGGAAGGTCATCAATATTTATATTGCCATTGTTTATAACATCCTCAATTTGGGTTCCAGCAGCAACTAAAGCTTTAAATTGGGAAAATATTGTGCAAACAAGTATTTATAGAATACAGGCAATAAATTCTCTACAACCATGGCTAACTATTCTTACTCACTTGGCCTACTCATCATCTGTGCGGCCTTGGCTCTCCATTTGGTAATGAAAGTAGAGAAGGATTCTTTTTGCTCTTGCTTAGTAGTCTCAAGGTCTCTTCTTATGATATCCACTTCCATATTGTACTTATATTGCTTGTGAAACTCTCAATAGATGTCCTCCCAACTTCTGGCTCTCGCATCATCCAGGTTGAGGAACCACCTAAGATCGGCTCTGGTCAGTGTGTTTTGGAACATCTGAGCTAGTACTTCCTCGGTCGCGCCTAAGGGCTACATAGCCCTCATATACATCTTCAGATGGGACTTTAGGCAACCGGTCCCATCAAACTTGTCTAGGGTTGGCATCTTGAACTTAGGTGGCAACCTTGCATTGGGGAATAAGGAGAGAGAATCGTAGTCCATAAGTTCCTCCATCTTACGGTTTCTTCTAATCATCTCCTCCATTTTATTCATCCTCTCATTGACCTTCTTCTCATTCTCTAGGGTTGGTGTATCATGATCAGTCTTGTCCCCCTCTTGATTATTCTTCTAATTCTGAAACTGTTGCATCATACAGTCCATGTCTTCCCTCAGCTGAATCTGACTAGCTACCATAGTGTTGAGTAGCTCTTATGTGTTCATAGGTTCCTTTATGTTTGGATGTTCTCCCTCTTCTGTCATATTGCTAGGAGCTTTAAACTTCTTGTGGCTTGAACTGTCTTGGAAGTCAAAGATGGGGTTATGATGTTGCAGCAATGGAATCTCTTCTATGTTTGAAGGCTTCTGTATTGTGATGGGAGTGACAGGCTTGGAACTTGAGCTACTGGCTTGAGTGTCGGGCTTTGGTTCCCTTTTTAGCCTTCCTTTAGATCTTGACCAAATTCTCCCCTAATGACTGGCTTGGTCGGGTTAATCAAAGCTAAGAACCCATCCACATCCATCAATCAATCAAAACAAACACACACAACATGCAATGCAATTTTAACCAGGACCAACCTAAAGGTAGGTTCTAAGTCATTATGCTGTAGGGTGGGTTTGTTGTTTCATTGTTTCCCATAGCTAGGACGTTACACCTCCCAACTTTTAATGTAATGAACATTGCGTTGGTCCAAATGGCATGGTCTATACTTTACAGTTAATAGGAAATGATCCAGTGACTTTGGGCTATGAGTTGGTGAGTTCACCGCTAGGTACTCGAATCTAATGAAGACCGGTGATCCATGGTTAATACCACCACAAAATTGTTGAAAAGGGGTGCATACATATTGTTTGGATCGCACACACAATGACAATTAGGGAAAGATTTTAACAAACAATACAGACAACAAATTCCATACACCATAATATCATACAACATCCCATCAAACATAAATAAACAAACAACAACTATATCATGCAAGAACATGCAAAACAAAGGTACATATTTGGTCACTTAAGTCTAATACGAAGTTTAGCCCTCGACATCCCTAGTGGAGTCACCACTGTGAGAGACCTCAAAAAAAAGTGTCCCTCAAAAAAGAAATTCGAGTATCTTTTAGGGCACCTCTATTTTTGGGTAAGTGGTGTGGAGTCGCCACTTATTTTTTTATGCAAAAAAAAAAAAAAAAGAAAAAGAAAATATGCAAATACATGACTGAATTGTTATCTTCATTGATTGAATAAAAAATTACATATCCTGAAAAACTTGAAAATTTCATAGTTTTGGGTCCTAGTTACAATCTACCAAAAACACATGGTTTGTTGTCCTAGTTACATTTTACCCAAAATAAAAAAGTAAAGACAAGACTAGATCTACTTAACCAATGACCTAAATTATGGAATGGGAAGGTGTTAGGCACCCATTCCGCTTAGACAGAGTCTGGTCTTCTAGACTCTTGCAACCAATGTACCATTTTATGCATGTCATGAATGATATGTTGAATAGGTGAAAATAAAGATCAAATCATATAAATTTATCTATGAATGAAGTCTCTTCTTCTGTTTTTTTTTTAAAAATCAAATCTGTTTTGGTGATAAAAAAAAAATTAAAAATTGATTTTGATTTGTCAAAATAACAAATCTGTTTTGTGGTATGTAGAAAAAATGGTTTTTTGGAAATAAAAATTCAGATCTGTGTTTTATTACATAAAACAAAGTCTTTTGATTTGAAAAATATCAGATCTATTTTTAAGAACTTAGAAAAATGGCTTTTGATTTATAAAAGATCAGATTTGCTTTTGAGAACTAAAAAAAATGGTTTTTTGGATGATAGAAAAACCAAATATGTTTTTATATGTTTCAAAAAAATATGAAAAAGGTGAATTTGAGAAGAGAGTTTCACTCAACATGAATTAAATAAAACAAACACAAACACAATCATGTTATATCTTTCTCTTTATTTCAAAAATCTGCATGCATTAAAATAATTTAGATCTGTATCTAAGAAAGATGCAGATCAATTTTTTGATAAAAATGTTCGGATTTGCATCTAATGAAGACACAAACTAGTTTTGATTAAGAAAAATCTTGATCTACATCTAAGGAAGATGCAGATCCGATCTATTTTATTTTGAAGAAAAATTCAAATCTACATCTAAGGAAAATGCAGATATGCTTTATATTGAAGAAAAAGAGTTAATTACATGCAAATCTTTAAAACTAAGAAATAGATAATAGTAACAACAAAAGAATCAAGAACATATTTTCATAAACTAAATTAACAAGGTAGAATAAGAATATTTAAAACAATTAAACGTACATCATCATGATAAAAGAAGCATAAAAACAAAAGGGTTAGAAAGCAACCTCTTGCATGGAGCATTTCTTCTTCTTGAGAGGATGTTTTAGGGTTCAAAGAAATTTATGCAATTCTCTTTGAAACCTACAAACCCTAATTTAAGCAACAACACTCAAAGAGGGGATTAGAAAATATGAGCAATTTAAGAACCTAAAACGTATGCCTCCCAAAGTGTCAACAAAAAAAGGTATTGAAATATGAGGTTCAGTTTCTATTTATAGAGGTCAGAGGGCTCTAAAAAATAGGCACAGATGATTAGGGTGTGAATTTGGACGCATCCTTTTGCGAAAAGATCGAAAAGGGTGTGCCTTATCATTACCCGAAGGCCGTTGGGCCAAAGCCTAACAAAGGAAAACTCGGCCCTTTTAGAGTGTCGTTCAACACTCCAAAAGTGCCAAATTGGCCTTTGGACGCCGAACACTCTTTCATGTTCGAGTGTCGTTTGGACTCCTCTTCTAGGGTTTTTTGACCGGTCCTTGTACCTAGACGTGTTTTCATCCTCCGTCTATGATTTTTCATCTCTTTTCTAGATAATTCAGGCTGTTTAAGAACAATTATCTTGTAGATAAATACACTAAAATAAATATTGATAAAGTTCAGATTATCCACAATTTTATTGTTATCCAATCATCCCTTTTATTCCTATGCATGCAATCCTATTTTAAATACTAATTATCAACCAATCACAGAATTATTTAATTAATTTTAATGGCTTAACTAATCAAATTTAATTTAAACCAATCATGTGTGGTCGTCCTTACCTAGACACAATGCATGTCGACTGTGCAAACTTGATCAAGCAATATCTTTCGATCCAGTGGTCCTATTTGAAAACCGGAAACACCGTTGCAACCGTTTGGATCTCAAGATCATTTTTATGATATGCAATGAATGAATTAGTGCATGTAATGCAAAGACAAATTGATGCATGTAATGCAAGAACCAATTGATGCATGTAATGCAATCATGATTTTTGAGCTACATGGATGGTCATTTAAGTCATTCTCCGTGATTAAATCATGGGTGCAAAATTGACTATCTACACAAAGATCAATAGTTATGTCATCAATTAAATGTTTATATTTTAAGCTTTTGTAATCTAAAATTATGCATAAAAAAGTTGATGGAGAAATAATAAATAATATCTGATTGACATAAAATTTGACATATGTGTCAAGAATAAAAAGATTATGTGATCCAACGGTTAAATTTTCAAAATATGTATTCTTTTTTTTTTTTTTTCATAAAAGTTGGAACCGAATTTTGTCCTTAATGGAATATTAAAAAAGGAAAGTAAAAAATTTTTGGACAACTAAATTATAAGGAAAGTAAATTTCCATGGAGTTGCTTTACTTTTTTTGTGAAAAAAAAAAATGCCAAATTGAAAAATGAAGCACCTAGCTAGATTAGTGATTAATTACAAACCATTAAATAAAGTGCTTAAATGCATACTCATACAATATCCAATACAAAATATCACGTGCACCCTTGGCGTGATGGTCACTTAACAAGTACAAAGTTCTTGTGAGGTGGGGGTGGGGTTGGGGGTGGGGGGTGGGGGGTGGGGGCAAGGATTGGGGTTCAAGTTTCCTAGAGGGAACTTTACATACATATACATTTAAATTAGACTAGAGTATAATTTCTATCTTGTATAAGACAAATAAAAATTTAAAATAATATATATAAATATATAAATAAATATATATATATATATATATATATCTTGGGGTAATAATGGAGAACTACACCCTAAACTAAGGGAAAATGGGCTTTTGCCCTTAATTTTAAACTATGCAACAATTTATCTATGTTTTGAAACTATATAGCAGCATGTCCCTCTTTTGGAACTCGATTTTTATAAAATTGAGTTCCCCTTATAACTCGGCTTTACCATTTCCGAGTTATCTTCTGCACCTGTTTGGTGTTTTGGTTATAACTTTTTGCTCATAATTCCAATAGATTTGGGATTAGTGTTATTTGAAAGGAAATTTAATTCTCTACAACTTTTCCAGATTTAGAGAAAATCAAATTTCAATGTTTATAGGGCCAAAAGTGTGATTCAAGTCGTTGAAAAATCATAACGGTTTTTGAGCATTTTCAGAAGGGAAATCATATTAATACCGATCGGTATTATTTAGGTTCCAATTAATACTGATCGGTATTAATCAGATTTCAATTGTACCGATCGGTACTAATAATTTCCCAATTAATACCGATTGGCACTAATAAGAAAACATGAAATTCCAATCAGTAATAATTAGATTGGTAATAAGAAAACTCGAGTTATAAAGGAACTCAATTTTCAGAAAATCAAGTTCCAAAATAGGGATATACACCTAAATAGTTTGAAAACAGGGATAAATTGCTGCATAGTTTAAAAATTAAGGGAAAAAGCCCATTCCCCCCCATTCCCCCCCCCCCCCCCCCCCCCCAAACTATGGAATACTTACATTTTGCATCCACAAAGCATGAAACGTTCCAAATTTTAATAATTCTATGGTTTTTGCCAATATGCACCATGCCATCCAAATTAGGGTCAAAATTAGATTGAATTCAAGAAGAAGATAGTGTAAAAGCTTCCATTTATACTTTCCAATATTATTGTGTCACACAATATTTTTGTAAATAAAAGAATAAAGAGTAATACACATAGTCACACTCGTTTTAATACTCTATGAACTAATATAATCAAGAAAATTAAAACCCAAATTCGTTGTACAATTAAAAACCCAAAAATTAAGGCAATGCTGCCGAACATCTCTGCGACATCTTTGGAGTCAGGGAAAAGTTGTTGGAGCTGCCAAAGCCATCATCTACGTGATTCCTTATGAGTGGGGGGTAATTATAGGAAAAAAAAAAATGCTGGTTTTCTAATTTTCAAAATGAAAAAAATTCTATGTAAAATTTTCCCAAGATCCCAATTTCTTTGAAAATTCTAAAAAAAAAATAAAAAAATAAAAAAATCAAAGTGCAGAAATTTTATCTAAAATTCTACTAAAACCTTGGTTTTATGATTTTCGTTTGAAAAATCTTAAACTTTCAAATCTCAGTCTTTTCAAACTCAAATCTTTGTTTTCCTCATCTAAAACCTCATTTACAAATGAGATCATAAAGGATGTTTCCCTTTGTGTGATTCCCTAGTTTAAACTTATCAACAGACGGACCGTGAATCCAAATCTTCTATCTCACTTTTCCTACTCCACCAATAAAAACTTGCCATGTGTTCACCTAATTAATTAAATACTATCATTATTGACTTATTAATACTACCGTTATTAATTAATAGTAGTATTTAATTAATTAGGTGAACACGTGATAAGTTTTTATTGGTGGAGTATAAAGTGGAGCAGGAAAAGTGGGACAGAAGATTTGGACTTGACGGACTGTATCATTCATCATGAAATAATGAGATCTTGATAGATGATGGCTAGGAAACCCCTCCCCCCCCCCCCCCTCTAGTGCAATAAATAAATAAATAATAATAATAATAGTCAAGCATGACTAAATTAGGCATTGTTTACATGGACAAAATTGGCAAATGCCCTTTTCGGAAAAAAAAAAAAAAAAAAAAAAAAAAAAAAAAAGCATTATGCCCCCTTTCCCAAACTAATTAGGGAAATGCCCCTTTTTTGAAACTCGATTTTCTCAAAATCGAGTTTTTTTTAAATAAAAAAAAAAATCTAGAGCCCTATAGTGGCGTTTTAAGGAGCCTATAGTGGCGTTTTAAGGAACTATAGTGGTGTTTTGGAACTCGAGCTCCATGAACTTGAGTTACATGCAATTTTTTTTTTCTTTTTTTTGCCTATAACTCGTGTGCAAAACGCCACTATAGGTCCTTAAAACGTCACTATAGGCTCCTTAAAGTGCCACTATAGGGCTTAACTCGATTTTGAGAAAATCGAGTTTCACCTTGTTTTGTAACTCAACAATACGAAGGCCGAGTTTTGTGAAGAACTCGATCATTTTATAATCAAGTTTGGTGGAGATTTCTGCCATGCTGGCCAGCCAACGTGGCATTTTTTTTTTAATCCTTGAATAACTCAATTATCATAAAATCGAGTTATATAACTGACTATATAAATATCAAGTTAGGCTCATGTTATAACTATTTCAGACTGTCTTGGTGTCAGGCGTAGCATTTTCTTTTCTTTTAATCCATACATAACTCGATTACTATAATATCGAGTTATAAAGCAAAATCACACTCCATAAAATCGAGTTATGCTCATGTTATAACTTTACTTCTCCTCCCATTTAGATTGTCTTTCTTTTTGTCTAAACTAAATTCCACTGCTCCTCCACAGATCCACAACTGCTTTCGGACTCAATTGAAATTTGTTTCACCTCAGGTAAAAAACTCATACCAGAATTTTATGGCAATAATATTTCATTTGATATTGTACTGAATTTTTACTTTTTTTGGTTGAAAGAGTGTTATGTGAGTACATTGGTGTGATTTTGGTTGTTTGTTGTGGTAATTTTAATCACAAGAGAATGAAAATCTTTACCATAGCAAGAAGTAATCAACTATATAACTTATTTTTCTTAGATTGTTATAAGATGGTTAGTGAAATGAAGGATAACCCATAATTATAAGAATATGGGTTGTAGCATTTTTGGTCATGTTGATAACTCTAGAAGGCTTTTATTAACAAATCAGAAATGCAAAAGCAATAAAAGTGATTACTATAGTCCAAATACGTCCATAGGTGGTGGGACTCACATATCATTAATGCATTCTATACTTTAGTTGAACGTACATAATCATCATTGTCAGACATTGACAACAACACTACGTCTTACATAGAGTGTCTAGACATTAACAACAACGTCTAATTTTTGTTGGTAGGAATTTTCAGAAATCATCATTGCTTGAATTTGAGAAGTCTGAAATATCTTTATGATTGTCTAAATTAGTAATTTCATTAATAGACTTAGTGGCTCGCTCTTGCGCATTCCCTGATAGATGTTTCCTAGCCTTTTGGACTGCTTGAAAATAGTCTAGTCGCCTTTGCATTTGATTTTTCTCCTATTCAAGACGAGCAAGTATGTTGGTAGGTTCGTCTCTAGGTAACTTGGCTAACCATGCCTTAGGAACTCATAACTCATGCCATCGACAGTACACCTCCAACTCACACCTCTTCTCGTATAGCTTTGACCATGGTTGTTCTGCTATGGTGAACTCTATTGTGGTGGTATCTGTACTCAATTGTGTAGGTCTGTTAACCATGATGTGTCCGACGCTTCCTAGACTCTCGTACATGTATATTGGAATATTAACGAAATCTCTTTTCTTTCCAACCCATTTCCCTCCATAGAGGTTTGTGTATGTCTGTAGTTGTTGGCCTGCTGGAGCTTGTGATGATGCATTTGTTGAAGTAGATCCAAACTTGTTTCACACCGCAGGTTTTAAGCTTGAGACATTGCGACTCATAGCTTAGTCAATCGAAGAAGTTAGTGGGATAGAAATAGGTCCACAATACCATAAGGGTGGAGTGGGATTGGGTACTCCGTGAATAGGAGATGTTTTATGATGAGATGGTCGGTTATAAGTTGCCAGTGCCTCGGCGACTCGCATCGCAGATATCAAGAGACACTATAGACGAACTTCGTAGAGCATTGTGCCGCATAAGAGAAGAAAATAATCAAATGAAGATACGTCTCAATCGATATTGGACCCAGGTGGAGATTCGAGAATCAGTGGAATGTAAGTTGTATGAGCATGCACGATACATGCAATCACTTCTTGCAGCAGACATTTATCAGTCGGACGTGGAGATGTCAGATGAAGAGTAATCATGTTGTGGTCCACTAACACTTTGATGTATAACTATTATCCTTAATTATGTTTTAGATGTATGTGTGTCGCTGCTATTGTATTCGTACTATGTAAGGAACAGTGTTTATGATGTATAATTATTATCCTTAACTATTATCATCGTTTGCACAAATATACACATCTGATGCGTAATCTTGAATGGCTACTTATAGCAATTAGGTAGACAAATTATTAGATGCATAACCCATATATAATACCTAAATTTTCCTACACACAATGTTGGTTGATATGCATGACCTGCATATCGACCAACTAACACATACATGCATAACACATACAATGTACATATTTTTACACAGGATACCATCAACATGCATGACCAGCATATCGACCAACTGACATTACCAACATTGATAACATAATTTTAGAGATAGTATGCACCCCACATAGAACCTAGCTAGGTGATGTAGTACATAGATATTTATTCAGACCAGTAGTCCTCATAGTTGAGGACACTATTACATTCCACTTGGGTGAGCTACCTGTTGGTTGCAGCAGCCTGCTCTTTTGCAAGCTACAGCAGGTGATATCTGCACCTATGAAGGAACATTAGGTTGTTTTCCTTTTGGATTTTGGCAACGGCTCGCCTGCATAGCTCCATGTTTCCCCTTAGCATTGTTAGCAAGACTCGGTCCACCAAAGGAGCCCCAAGTAGAAGGAGATTGTTATGTAGAGAGTTGGACTCATTCATGTGGTACTCACATTCTCGGCGTAGTCTAGCATAATATTCCCTCTCATCGTTATCTCTCTCCCTTCTCTAGTTATCAGGAAAACAGGATAGGAGCCAGTTGCGCATTAGCATTGCAAAAGGTGAATTTGACTGAGGTATATCTAGATGCAATGGGCAACTGTATGGTGTGGTGTGGTAGTATGGTGTGAGGATTGACTGAGGTACATATAGATGGATTGCATGGGCAACTGTATGGTGTGGTAGTGTCGGCTATATGCAAGTTGTTAAGTTAATAGTAATTGGTACATGAGTCAGCTTGATCGATTGGTATAGGAGTAGGCTTAACTGCATAATAGTAATTGGTACATGTAGGCTGTTCACTTGATATGACTAGACTCGGTGCAACAATTCTAAGCTGATGCAGTGAAGTGCATCAGGTAACAAGAGTATACACGTGAGAAGAATAGTAGGGCTTGTGTTTGATCTGACTGGACAGGGTGGAATAGTGATGGGATGTCAGGATGTGCACACATAATTGAGAAAATGACTCGACTTAACCATAACGTTCGTTGGCGTGTGCGGTGTGTCTGATGTGCTTGACATGACTGGTCTTGGTGCAACAGCAATAGGTCCATGTAGTGTAGTGCAGAAGCATGAGTAATGAGTCACATGAATGTGTTTCTATCTTAGTGAGCATGGTGACACTGTCAAAAGCTGTAGCGTGGTAGTGGAAAAGTTAGCCGCATTAGTCATTTGAACTGTATTCACGTGATTCAGTTTGATACGACTAGAATCGGGGCAATAGTGATGAGCTGATGAGGGTACTGTGAGAAAGTTTGCATACATATTCATGTAAAGCAGTTTGATAGGACTAGACTTGGTTGAAAAGTAGCTAGCGTATCCAGTTACTCTATATATATATATATATATATTTTTTTTTTTTGGGGAATGACTTGCCACCCTTTGTAGTTATTATGACTATTACTGGTCGCTAATCCATGCGATGCATGGACCAATTGAACAACACGATGAAGAAATGATAGTGAATAGCATTATAAGACTTCTATAATATTAACATTCGTATACTCCATTCTAGTAGTGTGAAATTAAAAAAAAAAATCAATATTTGATAAAAAATATAAAAAAATAAAAAAAATAAAAAACCGTTAGACCTAATGCGGTAGTGCATGAGGTCGTGCCAAGTGTCACTCTATTTTTTTTTTCTCTACACTACAAGGTTTCATCAACAAATTTTGTAATGAAAATATGATGCATGAGGTATAGTCCACATAGGGACCGAATTCAAAATAATATAAATGTTGATTTAAGAGCGACAACAATATCCAATCAGTGGAAAATACATGACTAAAAAGCAAAACTTACAATAAAAACAGTTGCTTGAAGTCAAGATATAGCTTGATCCATTGCTCCAAGGAAAATCTTTTAAGTGGTTCATCGGCAATATCAAACCCTGTAAACCAATTGTGCTTTCACAAATCTTCAATTTGTATTAATAATTACTATAATCTAATAACACATGAACGCTATACAGAATTATGAAATAAATCTTATTCACATTTTTGGATCTACTTGATATTATATAGAATCACATAATAACATAAAAAATTCTTACAGTTAGAACCATTTCAATAATACTAATAATAATAACGATGGGCATGAAACTAACCATTATAATAATATATCAAATTACTTTCCACAGATACCATGTTCTTTAAATTGCCACTAAAATAACAAAATATACAACTGGCTAAAAGCCACTACACAGAATTGTCATATAGTTCTCCAAATATGCTATAGCAACTACAAAAAGTTTGTCTCCCCCTTGGTACAATGGCCAATGGCAATCATCAAGAGTTAGATGGTGGAGAAAGTGGAACAGGACATCTATAATCAACTAAGTTTGCTCGTAGAGCTATAACCTTGGCAAGAAGACCATCTAGAATCTGCCCATGGGCTACCTGAGTCGTCATAACGGTCTCCATCATAGCACGAAGAGAGGGAGGAGGAGGGCATGTATGCATTGCAGCAACAGTGTCAACATCTATCTCATCATCACAATCCTCGGCAACTACAGTTGTGGGATCCCCATGCATGTCCTCATCTGGAACATGTCTTGTAGTAGACTGTACTCGTGGTCTCTTGGATAAACCAATACTGGGGTTGACAAACTTCTTTTGGGCACTTCGCTATTTCAGAAATTTGGCTCCTATAGGGGCAAGGATGTGAACCAACCCTCAGGAAGGAAAGTTCTCTAATCCTAAGTATTTAAGGACCCTATGGATGAAAGCTGGAAAGAACAGACCATGCCTCTTATACTTATTCCTACGCACCTCCGCAATGACTTCAATGAAAAGGGAAGGAAAACAAATGGAACTATCGATGACGAGGGCATAAAGAAAGAAACACCTATCTATAGGGATTGTATGGCAAGAGAGATAGGGAAGATGTTGTGACAAGCTATCCTAAAGAAGATATAATTAAGCTCAGTTAACTCACTTGAGCTAATACTTGGGTCAAAACCCCGAATGACTAGTCTTCCACAAAGAACATCCATAACATCATCAGTACGAGGAGACTCAGAGTATGGATAAGTAGGTGTACGAATTATAGGTACATCTAGAGCATCGGATACTACGTCCCTAGTTATTGTAAATGGTACACAACGTATCCATAATGTCACTTTGTGACCATAGCAAACATCCTCATGCACTGAGAGATTAGAATAGAATTCTCCAATCAAGTCAGCTAGAGGGGGTTGTATGTTTGTACACAGGGATAGCCAATGCCTAGACTATAGATTCTCACGGATAGAAGGATGCCATTGATTTTCCTTTCTCCCCAAATACGCCTATTCTTAATCAAGGTTTCAAAAGTTTGCTCATTTGCATGCATGAGGAACCTTAATTGATCAAACACCACTTCAGGTTTAGATGCAGCTTTGGATTTTCCCCTCTTAGCCCTCCTCAGAGCCATAACTAACTGATGGTCAGTAGTGGAAACACGATCAGCTCACAAAAAAACAGAACCAAAAACCGTGTAAGTTCAAAAACGTGTACAAAAACACTTTTGAACGTTTAGACCCCCAAAAACCAACTTAACCAACACAAGCAATATGTCAAACAACTAGTGTGCGGAAACTTAATATATGCTATAATATGGAATTGGTTAAACAACTATCTAAGCCATAACAAAATAAACCACAGCAGATAATGTAAAGGCAGAGATAGAGAGGAAGGAAGATGCAAACACAGAGATAACACCAGATGTGTTATCGAAGAGGAAACCGAAGACCTCGGCGAAAAACCTCTCCGCCGCCCTCCAAGCGGTAATCAATCCACTAGAAAATACAGTTGGGATACAAGGACAGCAATAGACCCTCCAAGCCTAATCTACCCAATGCACCTAAGCCCTCCAAGCTTCTTGCTCCAACGAGGTTGCGCCGAACCTTTTTCTTTTCTAGCTTTCCGGATTCCGCTACTACACCGTAGCATCAACCAATGAAGATTGGCTCCTTCCTAACTGCTTCCCAGAACTCCAAACGTCTGTCTCACAGAGATGATAATGGTGAGAACCAGGTTTGGTATAATGCCTCTCAAGGATTTGACAATGGAGAGGAAGAGAGTGAGGGAATTTGATGAGACTCTAAGGTAGAGATTGTGTGTGAAACAATCTGGTTTTTCTTTAGGGTTTCTCTCTCAAAATTCTCTCTGGAAGCTCTCTTTCAATCGTGGGTTAAAGGGGTATTTATACTGGAGTGAAGAGGAATGTGAAACGTCAGGTTTTTCCAAAACAGGGGTGGCTCGCGGCTTGACCTCGCGGCTTGACCAAGTCGCGAGATCCAGTCGCGAGTTAACCGTATGGCCAGTTGTCCTGTTTTGTCCTGTAGTGCTCCAGCTAGCATGACTGTTCATCTTCCAGCATGCTTGGCACGTGTGCATCTTCTGGCGGGTTGAATCCGCGAGTCCACCCGCGAGTCCCAGCCGCGACACTCTGTTTTCTTGCACACTCTTGAGCAATCTTCACTCTATCTCACTCACTACCCTTACAACAATCCCACCTAAATACAGGGTTACTAAATGCTGAATTACAAGCAAATTTGGCACGAAATAAAACCAATTAAATGGTTGAATAAATTCAACCTTACAATCTCCCCCTTTGGCTATTCCGTGACAAAACCCTAAAACAGACTCTAGACTTAACATGTGAGTTGGGAACAGTTGAACAAAACTCACTCACACCTAACTCTAGAAGCTGTGAAGCACTTGAATCATATGAACATAAACTCCTGAAACACAACAATACACCATGATCATTGTAAGCAGAAAAATATAAATGCATATGAAACAGGCAGAATGTGATCAAGCAAAGATGGAGTTAATTAACAAACCATGGCTTGATCAACCAAGTGAACACCACAAGGTAGTGATCACGGTGCTCATTCACACTTGGAATGAACACAAGGACATACAAGTTACAAGCACAAGACAAGACACTTGTATGCACAACACTCAACCAATGCATAGCACACAAGGCATATGCATCTAGGAACAATCCTACAAGGGCACAAGAGTGACAGTACATAAACCAAAATGCAGAACATTTAGATTAAAGTACTGATTTCAACATAGCATAAAGGCTGCACTTAAGCAAGGTACATACCATAAAGCCTACAAACCTATGCATAAAACAATAACCCTAAAAGCTTACATAAGCATATGGGTACAAACCAACAAATACCTGAATAACAGTTTTACAAAACACAATATATCAACTTAAAGAGAAGAAAGAAGCAACAAAAAAAATTAAAGACACTCCCCCTTAGATAAAGACGCTCCCCCTTAGGGTAATATCCTCCCCCTTGATTATGCCTATCACTCCCCCTTTTTGTCATGGAATAGGCTAGTCATCCTCTTCTAGCTTTCTCTGAATTTGATCCAACTGAGTTTGAAGAGAAGTAAACTTCATATCCCATCGGTTGCTTTGATGGTGTAGAGAAGCAGTGAGTCCAGACATCTTTGTATTCAACTCGTGGACAGAGGAAACAATGCGATCAAGTTTCTCATCGAGGGAGATATTGCTGAACTGAGAGTCACTGTGAGATGCAGAAGTTTCTGGTTTGGCTCTCTTCCGACTATGTCCAACACTTGCATTGTATGTACGCATGTTGATCGGACTCGGTTTGGGGATAGGAGACTCATCAGCCGTTGGATAAATTCCCTTGAGCTTCAAGATCCGTGAAATGAGACTGCAGAAAGGAATGCAGATCCGAGACTCACTTCGAAGAACCGTTTTGCGCAAAACATGAAAGATATGAGCACAAATGTCGATTTCTTCATCAGAGATTAGATCATGAAGAAACAAAGCACGTCCGAGATTCATATACCCAGTACTTGATAAAAGGGTACAAATTGTGAAACATCACAATTGTAAGCACTCGCAGTTTCGGAGAAAGGGAGGAAACACTGATGGATTTGCCATTGGGTGAGAACTCCAAGTCTTGACCAAGACTTTGTTTGAGAAGCTCCTCATCAGGACATAGATCATCATAGACCGGTGAATGACGAAAAATGGGTCTGTTGATGTGAAGAATTTCTGCCAGGTATGTAGGAGAGACAGAAAAGCTCTTTTGCCGAACCCAGCACTTAAGTTCATCTCCTTCCACAATTGCGTTAGCATAAAATTCTTTAACCAACTCTTCATACACGATATCCGGATCAGAGAGAAGGTAATTCCAATCCTTGTGAGCAAAACATATCGGAATGTCAGTGTTATGAAGTGAGGGCAGATCCACAGCTCTCTCTAGTAATGGTGTGGCATGAAGAAAAAAAATTCTCATATGACTGATAGGCTGAATAGGATCTGAACTTATTGGGATCAAATCGCTGTGATGAAGAGCGAGTCACTTTCGGGAGAGGTGTGTCTTCATCAACATCAATTACGGGTTCCTTCCCTTTGGAAGAACCTCCTTTCACAGCAGCCTTTTTGAATGGAGACATGACCAGTCTGTATTATAAACAAGGGAAATGACAGAACACAATCCAACAGACTATATCAGCAGTGGGTTAGTGAAAATTTAGGAACAATGAAGAAACCCTAACAGCTGGATGAGTATGGTCAGAAAGTAACAATGAGGGACACCAAAGGCCCAAATTAGAACTACACAGTATAGAGAGATCAAATATAACCACATAATCAGCTGAAAAAGGACCAAAATCAACACCACATCAACAAGATATCACACAAGATCAAAGTGGAACATGATAGCAACAGCAGATCAGACAAGAATTAGCTAACCCTAGCTAAGCACATGATGAAGAACACAACCAACAAAATAAATTAGCTCAAAATCAGAAACACAGGCTACCATAAGCTAGGAAAGGACAACGATGACAGCACAAAACCCATCACAAAACCCATCACAAAACCACACGCAAAAATGAATAATCCAGAGGGAAAACCAAGACATTAGGAAAATTAGAGTGCAAGACAGAAAACCATACCTGTTAGTCGACGATTTTTAGCTGAGAAGAAGCAAACAATGGAGATCGACAATGGAGGCACGGTGTGAAAGGGAAAGTGCAGAAGAAAAAGGCAATAAACAGTCACAAAAAGATCGAGGGAAAAACAGAAAATTTTAAAAACTACCCCTGTATGCTCAAAACACGCAATTTTCGCGACTGAAACAAGTCGCCACACAGTCGCCAGCTCAAGCCGCCAAAGCACTCAAGAACAAAATTTTGAAAAATTTTTCTAAGTGTTTTTCGCGACTGGAAGGTCTACCCGCGAGTGAGTCGCGAGCTGAGCCGCGAAAATCTCTGAGTGAATCTCGCGACTGGACCTTCCACTCGCGAACAAGTCGCCAAAACTGACCAGCGAAGATGCGACTGAGGCTCGCGACTTGACATACCCGCGACTGAGCCGCCAAAACAGGGCAAAACTGTATTTTTGAAATTTTCAGATTTTTCCAACAAAACACTTTCCAAAAACACCTAAAACACTCAAAAATCTTTTTGTGCTTGAATTAACAAAGATTGAGCATGTGAAAACACATTTTATCAAGTACAATCACACAAATGAATATGGCATTTATTGAACATAAACTTGTGTGTTGTGTGTGGATATCAACAATGAGATAGTCCTTTGTCTAATGTGAAGCTTCAATGATCAATTCAACCAAGGCATACACAATTAGCACTAGATCATGTGACCAATCTCAATTATAGAAATATGAATATATGACCTCCCACACAACTTGATAACATAACTTGGAGCTTTTCATTTGACTCCACTTTCAATCATAACAATTGATCTTTTTGAGACAATCATCTCTCATTGTGAGAGGGATAGACAACATTTTTCTTTGAAGAACAGGCCTTTGGCCTTTTTGAAAGAAATTTCACTTTTAATATAAGGTCGCTTACCCTTTTTCCTAGTCAAATACTAGAATGTGCGACAGGCTTTTGCAGCTCAATATCTCTTTTCATTTGGAGATTTACATTTGGTGAGCTCTTTTTAGCAAAAAAAAATAAAAAGTGGGAAGATATATAGACACAAGTCTATGCATGTTTCAAGATCAACATAACCATTCACTAATCATTCATGACAAGTTTGAAGATCTATTTACAACAATCACATAGATTTCAAGATTTTTCCCATAGTGATATGAGTGCATGAAAACAAGCAATGCTCGAAAATGCACAAAGCCATTAGCACAAAGGTACAAGGCAAAACGAGTTTTAAGACAAAACTCAACAAAGTCAATCAAGCCTTTTGATTTTCTACTTTTTAAGTGATTTTTGGATTTTTGACACACTAAACAAAATGATTTAATCAAACACAAAAATAACCAGCAGTAAACACAAAAGAACAAACAAACAAGAAACATGTTGCAAAAAAAAATGTGTGCTCCAACACAGACAGATATATCATACAAAAAATGAAGCACACAACACACAAGAGAGTCAAGGAATTGTACCGACACCAATGGTCTTACGGAGTGATTCAAACCGTGGACCATCGAGAGGCTTGGTGAAGATATCCGCCTTCAGCCCTTTTATGAACAGCACATCTTTCAACAGAGGCAAACCGGGTATCTCAATGGTTCCTTTGCCTAGGACTTGAGCATGGCTTCCATCCCCAAAGGTCACATAGTCACCCACCTTTTCTTTGAGTGACTTAAACAGTGACTTATCCCCTGTCATATGGCGAGAACACCCACTATCAAGATACCACAAACACGCATTAAACACCTTTAATGAGGTATGCACAAATAGGTTCACATGTGACAGACAATCTTGACCTTCAAACACAAACTCATCATCAGGTTTCATGCTACTCTTAGATTGATTTTTCATTTTCAGATTCTCAATCATCTCACACAACATTCTATTCTTTCTTTTATATTTCTTAATCAATGATTTTGATTCAGATATGCTACTGTGTAAGGCAAGATTCTGATTCTTAAGATATTTCAGCATGTGAACAAAAACTCTAGCATGTTTCTTAGTTATTAATAACTCTACAAGATCATCAGTAAGACACCTTTCAGACATATGCATAGAGACATTTTCACAAACACTTGAGCTACAATTCAGCATGGTATAAACAAAAACAACAACCACAACTCAGGGGTCTAGGATCACACTGAGGTAATAAAACCAACAGCAGTGTACCCGCTCTGATACCAATTGTAAGTTCAAAAACGTGTACAAAAACACTTTTGAACGTTTAGACCCCCAAAAACCAACTTAACCAACACAAGCAATATGTCAAACAACTAGTGTGCGGAAACTTAACATATGCTATAATATGGAATTGGTTAAACAACTATCTAAGCCATAACAAAATAAACCACAGCAGATAATGTAAAGGCAGAGATAGAGAGGAAGGAAGATGCAAACACAGAGATAACACCAGATGTGTTATCGAAGAGGAAACCGAAGACCTCGGCGAAAAACCTCTCCGCCGCCCTCCAAGCGGTAATCAATCCACTAGAAAATACAGTTGGGATACAAGGACAGCAATAGACCCTCCAAGCCTAATCTACCCAATGCACCTAAGCCCTCCAAGCTTCTTGCTCCAATGAGGTTGCGCCGAACCTTTTTCTTTTCTAGCTTTCCGGATTCCGCTACTACACCGTAGCATCAACCAATGAAGATTGGCTCCTTCCTAACTGCTTCCCAGAACTCCAAACGTCTGTCTCACAGAGATGATAATGGTGAGAACCAGGTTTGGTATAATGCCTCTCAAGGATTTGACAATGGAGAGGAAGAGAGTGAGGGAATTTGATGAGACTCTAAGGTAGAGATTGTGTGTGAAACAATCTGGTTTTTCTTTAGGGTTTCTCTCTCAAAATTCTCTCTGGAAGCTCTCTTTCAATCGTGGGTTAAAGGGGTATTTATACTGGAGTGAAGAGGAATGTGAAACGTCAGGTTTTTCCAAAACAGGGGTGGCTCGCGGCTTGACCAAGTCGCGAGATTCAGTCGCGAGTTAACCGTATGGCCAGTTGTCCTGTTTTGTCCTGTAGTGCTCCAGCTAGCATGACTGTTCATCTTCCAGCATGCTTGGCACGTGTGCATCTTCTGGCGGGTTGAAGCCGCGAGTCCACCCGCGAGTCCCAGCCGCGACACTCTGTTTTCTTGCACACTCTTGAACAATCTTCACTCTATCTCACTCACTACCCTTACAACAATCCCACCTAAATACAGGGTTGCTAAATGCTGAATTACAAGCAAATTTGGCACGGAATAAAGCCAATTAGATGGTTGAATAAATTCAACCTTACAAACCACATTACAAAGAGATAAACACAACATTCATACTACCTAATCCACTGATATTTTCATAGCCAAATAGATCATTTCATCACAATCCACATAGACAATGAAGTTTGAAGCAGAGAACAAAAATTGGAGAATAACGCACCACCATGTGTAGAAAATCATCCATACAATGTACTGCCTAGAGTAGTTTACAACAATACAATGAAAAGAAAATATTCTTATTCACAGGTTGTTTAGTTGGTGAAATAATTGTAATGCATTTTGGTCCAAGTCAATAACTTGAAGATAGAGATGATTATAAACTTTAGTTGAACTCAAAGAGCCAACATGCAATTTGTTAACATATTGAATTTTGTCAAAATGATTAATAATGTCACGCACTGATAGCAAGCATTCTAACAGCAATAATATTCTACAGGAAACATACAAGTGGATGTAGGACCTGACACATTTTCAAAATTTCTAGTTGCATGTAGTAAGCTTCACCAACTTGTACAAAAAACATTAAATTGCACAATGTACAGTTCAGACATACAAACATCATAAGGACTAACACACACATATAGAGCCACTAGCAAGTTCATTTTGTGGAAGGAGACTAGTCGAAGACAACCTACGAGATAAGCAAGTAACCTTACTAACAACAAAGCATTTGACTAGCCAAACACCCAATTTCATCACAATCTACATAAACAATGAAGTTTGAAGCAGAGAACAAAAATTGGAGAATAATGCACCACCAAGTGTAATTTTAAAGACAATAACGGTTAAAAGTCTTATTGCATAAAATCTTCGAAGATTTTTTACGAGAAATTGTCTATTCTAGTAGATGCGACAAGAGCAATTGAAAATATCAATTTCAGATTGCTGCAAATTCTGCAGAACTGAAGAATTTATAATCGTGGGTAACAAGCATAACTCGATTATATATAAATTGAGTTATATGTAACTTGATTAATTAGGAATTGAGTTATTAAGCAACTCGATAACACACAAATCAAGTTATTACCTATGGTTCCAAACCTAGTCCAGGACTTTTAGACCAATCCAGATGCAATCCAGGAGAAATCCAAGAGTCCAGAAGAATACACCTAATCCTAGTATTGCTACCTACAATAGGACTTAATAAAGTGATCACACTCACCTTTAATTCGTGTTGAACTCTTTTACCTTCACAAATTTCTTCAATGCATGGATATCATATTTGTGGCTAATACCACAACAATAGCTTGATTGTTATAGTCAATGCAACATATTCCACTTGAAACTTTTGACGCAAACACACAAAAATGCCACCTTTATCTCTCATGTTTATAATGACCTAAGTAAGTCTTCAATATGTTCTTATTGACTTAGATCACAAATTCCAACACTTAGGTCATTATGGGCCAAAATCTGAAAAACTAAATTCTCGATATCGCTTAATTAGAATCGAAGTTGGTATTTTTTTTTTTTTTTTTTGAGATCCAAACGATAAAAGTTCCTTAATATGGCAATCAAACATGTACAAAAATGGGCCCAGGGGGTGCCTAAATATGGGTTGGCTACAGTATATTATAGGAAATTACACATGCTAGCACAATGAAACAACGTAGAAGACTAGTTTTATCCCCGTGTGTCCATGAGCTGCTGGTACTCTTCAAGCAGTCCACATGCCATGTCTGCAATCACCTTTGGGTGAGTTTGGTAGTGTTGGAAGTAAAATTTGTTCCTCGCAGTCCATATCGCCCATGCTGTGACAGCCCATTTCTCCAACTCCTATTGACTGAGCTTTCTCTGCATTTGTCGAAATAAAATGAAGAAGTCACTGGCCACGTTGTTGCACTTTTGAGTTTGGCCACTGAACAGAGCCCACACATTTTGAGCAAATGGGCATTCCCATAGGATATGGTGCACAGTCTCAGTTTGTTGAAGGCAGAATTCGCACCATGTATCCACATTCACTCGGCGTTGATGCAGCTTGTCCCTAGTTGGAAGGCAGTTCGAACAAGCTCTCCAAAGGAACATCCTGACCTTCAGTGGCACTTTCAAATCCAAGACTTTGTTCCAGGTTGGCCCATCATCCCGAGCAGCAGAGTGCTTCGCCCAAGTTTGCTTACTGGTGCAAAGAGCGACTCGGTATGCAGTTTTAATCGAGAATTTTTGGGCCGCATTTTTTGTCCATACTAGCGTGTCTTGGGACTGCAAATAGTTGAGTGGTATTGTTAGGATCTCCTCCCTTGTCCTCTGGCTGAACATGGCTTCAAGCTTCCCTCGGTCCCACTGCCTGGTGTCTTCGTCTATGAGTTCGCAAACTCTCATGTCCAACGCTGCCTCTGTCAGTGGTATTGGCTTGTGTGTGAGCCATTTATGAGTGTACACCCCAACTGTTCCGCCATTTCCCACCTGCCACTTTGAGCCTCTAAAAATTATGTCCCTTGCTGCCAAAAGGCTTCTCCAAACAAAAGAAGGATTGCTCCCTATATCAGCCATCATAAAGGAGCTGTTTCGAAAATATCGAGCCTTGTATACCTTGTAAATAAGCAAGTTGGTGTCATGGGTTAGACTCCATGCTTGCTTGGAAAGCATTTCCAAATTAAAGGAATGGAGGTCCCGAAAGCCTATTCCCCCCTCTTTTTTTTGTGTGCAACGCTTCTTCCAATTTATCTAGTGGATCTTCCTTTCTTTTTTTGTTTGCCCCCACCAATACTTTGCTATCAAAGAGTTGATGTTGTCACATGTGGATTTGGGCAATTTGAAAATGCTCATGGCATATGTTGGGATTGCTTGTGCCACCGTTTTAATTATAACCTCCCGGCCAGCCTTTGAAATGAACTTCTCTTTCCACCCTATCACCCATTTTGTAATCTTCTCTTGTAGGTCTTTAAAAGTTGTTACTTTTGATTTTCCACTGGCCATAGGCAAGCCAAGGTACTTGTCAGTTTTTGTGTCATTATTCTTCACCCTAACATCTGCTGGATCAATGTTCTAACTTTCAACTTTGTATTCTTACTAAAAAAACAAGGCCATCTTTTGGCGGTTGATGGCTTGACCCAAGGCCGCTTCATATTGGCCCAAAATATGTAATTGCTGTTGGCATTCACCTACTATGGCTTTACAGAAAAGGAGGCTATCATCGGCGAATAGGAGATGGGATATGTGTACCCCATGTTGACTTGACAAGATTCCATGTAGCACCCAAGTTTCAGCAGCTTTCCTTAACAATGTCGAGAGGCTTTTAGCACATAGGAGGAATAGGTAAGGAGATAATGGGTCTCCTTGCCTAACACCCCTAGATTGAGTAATGAAGCCCCTTGGTTCACCATTAATTAGGAAGAAATAAGAGGCCATTGTGATGGTCTTCATGGCTACTTGCACCCATCTTTGGTCAAATCCCAATTTGCGCATAATATTCTGCAAAAAATTCCAATCCACTCGGTCATAGGCTTTGCTAATGTCATGCTTGACCGCCATATGCCCCACTTTGCCTCTTCTTTTGTTTCTCATTCTATGTAGTAGCTCATATGCAACTGTTATGTTATCAGTAATAAGACGGTTTGGCATAAATGCACTCTGTGATTCAGAAACAACATTAGGCAAAATATATTTAATCGATTTGCAATAACCTTGGAAATTATCCACAAGACAACATTACCTAAGCTAATGGGTCTATCGTCTGCTAAGTGTGTGGGGTCCTTTTTTGGAATTAGGACAATGTGTGTATGGTTCATTTTCTTCAACATATGACCCGAGTGCAAAATTGATAAGACAGCTTCAGTGACATCATGACCTACAATATGCCAGTATTTCTGAAAGAAGAAGGGAGACATACCATTAGGCCCCAACACTTTTGATGGGTGCATTTGGAAAAGGGTAGTTCGGACTTCATCAAAAATGTATCACTGGGTGAGTCTGTCATTCATTTGTGGGGTGACACGTCTTTCAACTGATTGTAAAACACCTTCAATATTTTCTGTTGGGATTGCTGCAAACTGGTCCTTGAAGTATGACTCGGCCACCTTGGCAATACCATCCTCCGTAGTGCACCACTTACCCTCGCTATCAAATACACCAAGGATATGGTTTTTGCGTCGGAGTTGGCTGGCTCGATTATGGAAATACTTCATGTTCTTGTCTCCAGCAGGTAACCAAATTGATCGAGACCTTTGTCACCAGAATAACTCATCCTGGTGAATTAGGTTGCTAATGTCAGCTTTGAGTTCTTTGATTGAGCTGATACAATTGGCATTCTTTTGCAAGCAAAGCTCCTCCAATAATTTTTTTTTGCCTGCAATTGCATGTTAGAGGACCCAAAGACCTCACGGCCCTAATCAACTAGAGCAAACCTACATTTTTTTTATTTTTTCGAAAAGCCTCGCCAATGGACTACCAGGGGTCACCTCGACCTCCCAAGCCATTTGGATGACATTCACACAGTCAAAGTGAGTGGCCCATCTCTCTTCAAAATGCTATGGTATTTTTTTCTTTCTAGCCTACCTCTGGGATTGTATGGTGATGAGTATTGGTATATAATCAGAATACGCTGCTTGTAGGTGAGTGACATGGCTATGAGGGAACTTATCTCTCCATTCCGCCATGGTGCATGCCCTGTCCAGTCTTTCCTGCACATAATCATCCCTCTCACGACCATTATTCCAAGTAAAGAGATTACCTCGAAAGCCCAGGTCCACTAATCTGCAATGTAGGAGCATCGTCCGAAAGTGCTACATTGGGGCTAGTGACTTTGGTAGTCGACCTTGCTTCTCTTCTGATTGCAGGATCTCGTTAAAATCCCCAAAGCAAAGCCAGGGTACTAAGTGTCTAGAGTGGAGATGTTTCAAGAGTTTCCATAAATCCTGCTTTCGTTGCTCCTCAAGCCATCCGTAGAAACCTGTCGATCTCCATGGGTTTGCCGGATCATCCATAAGAAGCGCATCAATATGATTTAAGGTAAAAGTTTGGACATGCAACTCAATTTCCTCCATCCACAATAATGCCAACCCACCACTTTGACGGATACTAGGTACTGCAAACATACATCGATATGGTAAACCAGCTTGAATTTGTTTTGTTTCCAAAAGAAACAAGATTTTGGGAGCTTCTTTCCTCACAAGGTGGGAGAGCACATCCACTGCACGTTGGTTCCCAAGCCCTTGGCAGTTCCAACTCATGATTTTCATTATTCTCGACGAGGCTGTCTAGTAGCCTCCACCATTCTAATAGTGATATTTTCTAGGTTACAGTCCATGGCTTTACTTCTCTTCTCATTCTATTTCAATTCTTCTTCCAAAGGTAGGTGGTCCTTGGGTTGGTCTCTTTTCAAGTTGTGGCTTGTAGTTCCTCTAGGATCTGTGTGGGGTTCTGTTGTTTTGTGGCATATTATTTTATTCCCAGAAATTTTATTTCCTGAGGTACGTGGCTTGTGTTTCTTGCCCATGCTTGGTAGTCTCTCACGTGGCTAGTTTAAGTGAGTTGGGAGTGGCTCACGTGCCTTTTGTTCACCATACTTGACTGGCACATTGATGAGGCTTGGGTCCAACGTATCGGATGCAATAACTCCCGATCCATTAATCTGCATTCCCATGATTTCAAGTTGCCCATAATTATCTACATTGATGTGGTCAGTTTTCGAGATTTGCGCTCCATTTAAATGTTCAAACATTACAGCCGTAATAATTGGTTGCCTAGTTGTCTGCGAAACCGATCTGTGTGATTCATGTGGATCCGTTTACAGTGACCACATGTCATTAAAGCTTTTAATGCCATTAACATCAGCAGTCTCCACGTGGGTTGTGGTTTGGCCCTTTATCTATGCAGCACTTTCTAGCGCTGTTTGTTGCATCGGTGAGCTGAAGGTTGCCCGATCTGATGCACTCTCCTTCCTTCGTACACCAGCCTTCAACCATTCCCCATACGGTCTCTCTGTTTGTTGTGTGGATCCTTGAGATGGACACTCCTTCAACTCATGGCCAAATCTCCCACACTGGTAGCACAACCCTACCAAGCGCTCATACTTAAACCCAACTGGTAATTGATCACCTTCAGGGTTCGTAACCCATCCTCCTCGACGAATCGGTTTCTCCAGTGGAAGCTCGACTCGAATCATGATGAAGTGTGCTTGGTCTGATAAGAAGGTTTTTTTATCCACCTCCACTACGTGCCCTAGTCCTTTACCAATCTCCCAGCTAGCCTCTTCGTTCATTAAGTCAAACGGTAGCCCCCACACCTGGACCCATATAGGAATAGCTAAGAAAGTCACCGAGTTGGCTGTCATACCCCTTTTTCATCGTTGGAGGACCAACAAGGTATTGTTGAAACTCCAAGGACCGTTGTTTAGTACCCATGTCAGTTGGCTCTCTAGCTTGAATCTAAACTGAAGCAACCCCTCTCCCACGTCCACTATCCGCAAGTCATTCCCTAGTTTCCACACCAACCGTAATAGTGCTTTTGCCGCTTTCTGGTTGTATGGACAAGTAGTAAGGAAACGACCTAACAGGGTGAGGGAACAGTCTTCAATGGTTTTCTCTCTACTGATTGACCAAATGTGCACTACTTCGCCTTCTTCCTCCGTGAGTTGAATGTTTTGTAATCGCTCAATGAAATCTTGGTCCATGTTATGTTTTGGCAAGTCCACTGTTTTTACACAGTGGAAAGGAAAGCTCACCTAAGAGTGGGAGAAAAAGCTCCTACGTAGAGGAGAAGGATTTTTTGAGGTTGGTATTGAACTTAAGCTTGATCAGTCGAGCTGTAGTTGAGGTTGCAGGTTATAATTTGTAGAGCAACTTTAGGTTTTAATTTTTTTTATTATATTGGTTTTAAATATATAATAATTATATTATGTAATTGAGTTTTAATGAAAATGTGATTGTTATATTAGCCTTTGTTCTTTTATTCACAAAAATCTGACAAGACAATACTATTTGACGGGGTAAATATAGGAGCTTCTACATTAGATTTTTATTGAATTTAATCACTTGTCTTTTAGATAAAGGGCTCTCAATCCCTTCAATGGAAAGTGTATAAAGTATTTTAAGAATATGAAAAAAATTCTCTTTAATGAAGAATTTCTTTTAGATATATTCTATTCCTGAACCCAGACTGTGACAAAACCCCCACTGACAAGTCTCAACAGAGAAGAAGAACTAATATAGTTTGGGTATAAAAACATTTATCATTTAATCTTTTTTCAAGACAATTTATTTTTCACTAGAAGTAAATTAAGTAATTAACCCAAACTGACTTGAATCTGTGCTGCTCTTAACAATTCAAACTTTACTTTCACCATAATAACGTGCAGTTGTGCAGCACAATATTGATTATACCGATCCAAGCAAGCAGATCTGTAACTGTCACACCCTTGTTTCCTTTGAAGTAGAAAAGTTGCAATCAAATTGAGTTGGTGCAAGTTGCCTATCCAACACTACAACAAAATGTATTTTCAGTGAGGAATTTTAGTGAGGAAAATTTTTTCGTCACAAAAAGGTACCATTTAGTGACGAAATTTATATTTCATCACTATTTATTAAAAAAAAAAAAAAATTAGTAACTTTTAGTGACGAAAATAAAATTTCGTCACTATATGTTGTGTTGAACTAAAGGCGCCAAACAAACAAAAATGTAGGCGCCAAACTAAATTCATCTACAGTGGCAAATTATTTCGTCGCTAAAAGTTTAAGTTTTTTGTGACGAAACTCATTTCGTCACTGAATGTGACAAATAGTGACGAAAATAAGTCGTCACTAAAAAAAGGAACATAAAATCAGATTGGAGTATCAGCAACGAATCCAAATTTTCGTCGCTAAAGGTAGCCTATAGTGACGACATACAAGTCGTCACTAAAAGTTTAATACATAAAACACTTCAGCCCCACCCCCCTCCTTTTTTTTTTCCACTTTATTTTCCTTCCCTTACCTGATTCTCTCTTTCCCTCACTCAATACCTCATAGCCACTTCACCTGATCTCAGCCATCGCCGCCGATCGAGCTCGCCGTTCCGTCGTTGGCACCATCGCAACGCCTAAGCGTTGCCATTGGCGATCAACGCCAATCGCGATGCTTAAGCATCACCATTGGCAATCGATGCCGATCGCGACGCTTAAGCGTCCGTTGGTGATCGACGTCGATCGCAACGCTTCGCTGTTGGCGCCGATCGCGATGCTTAAGCGTCACCGTTGGTGATCGGCACCGATCGTGACGCTTCAGCTCCGTCTTCCAAAACAAGCATCACTTCAAAGGAAAGGTAAGCTATCTTTGTCCACCATTCTCTATGTGTTTCTATTTTTCTTTTATTTTGGTTTGTTTGGTTTTTGGGGGACTTTTGTTCTGGACCCAGAATAAAAGATTGAAGCTTTTTTACTTATTGATGAGCTGAGCTTGGTTTGAACAAGTATTGGTATGGTGGGGTTGAGGTTTTTTATTTATTTATTTTATTTGGGAAACAAATTAGAAGAAGAAAGCTATTGTTTTGTTCTTTTTTTTGCCCCCTGTTTTCTGTTTTCTACTTTCTATGAAAGTTGAGGGTTAATGCTTTTCTTTTGCCAAATATAATGATTTTTTTCCCTTCCTTTTTAAGGAACTTAGGTGTAATTGATGCCTTTAGTAGCGTTTCAACCCATTCTAAATCAGCATTGAATGTAATTCAAACTATACATAAAGCAAAAGCACAAACTAAATAATGTGTGTGTTTGTTTGGCAATCAAGACAAGGAATTTAGAAATCTGGGTTCTTATGATTAGTTCTAGTTATTCACTGTGAGTAGTCAGGAATGTATTTCTGAATCACATAGAGAAACTATGCATGAGGCCTGTATATAAAAGGGAAGTTAGCCTAGCAATATAACAATGTAGTACCTGACAGTGTTACAATAGTATGGAAGTAAATATACAACACTTAGTTTTTGAAACAGCAATGGGTGATTACTCATGTGTTTGCTCCAAAATAAGGGAAAGATTACTTGTTTGTTGTATTGTGTTGCTTGATTGATTTAATTGAAAATGTTAAACAATTGCTTGCTTTTTAGCAGAAACTTAAGGCAGTGTTTTATAGGATTTGGATTCATTCTGGACTCTATGATATAATAATAATGTGTGTTACTCTTTTGCAAGTTTTAGTGATATAAATGTGGGAGTTTTGGTGAAAGCTTTTGTATTAATAGTTGGTATGTTGATAATGGTTGTTGAATAGGGGGAAATCTCTTGTTAAACAGTGTTAGTTACACCATCTTTATGTTGGTGTTGAATTGGGTGAATCTTCACAGTTAGGTGAATGGTTGGTGTTGTTTCTCTAAAGAGTTGTTCAGTTGAATGGTTGATTTTTGAATCTGATTTTTCCATTATAGTAGTGTTGTTTCTGGATTGTGGCTTTTGTTTGCTAGTTTTCATGTGGGGTAGTGATTTTGAAGAATTAGATATTTGTGCTAACATTTGGTTGTTTACAAGCTTTTCATTCCCCTGTAAATATCTTTCTTCATTGGCGGTTCTAATTATTGTCTTATCTGCTTGTTTAACTTTTCTTTAACTTTTGTACTTATAAATTTTTAACTTTTCTTTTACAGACTAAATACACATTGTTTGCAGTAACTTTGGATTTTTTCTGAAAGTTGTAAACTTAGCTTGAGCAAAGTAAGTAAATTCTAGTTAAAAACTTATAAAACTCTATACTTGTGATGTTGGAAATTGGATTTGTGGTGGTATGTTGTGTTGGAGCAAGCGGGTGACTTGCATGATGTTATAAGGTGGTTTAAATTTATATTGGGAGTGTTTTTAATTTCTTGAAAATGTGAATGGACCTTGCTGATTAGATGTGATGAATGGTACTTTAATTGATTTCAATACTTGTAAACACTCTATATTTGTGATGTTTGTGATTGGTTTTGTGGTGGGTTATTGTGTTGGAGTAAGTGGGTGGCTTGCATGGTGTTATAAGGTGGGTTGTGTTGGATTTTTGAGATTGGTGAAAATTGTATGAACCTTTTGAGGAGGGTTAAAGTGTGATGAGTAGATTAGGTACTACTTCATTCATTTCAATTAGTTTGTATATATATGATATGGGAAGTGGATTTTTGAGATTGGTGAAAATTGTATGAACTTTTTGAGGAGAGTTAAAGTGTGATGAGTAGATTTTCACAAATGGGGTATTGGGTTTTACTTAGACTTTGATGTTTTGGCATTTGGGTGTTTGTTTCAAAGTGTGGTTCAATATTTACTTATAATTGTTTGATTGTTGCTTTCAAGAATTAAGGTTCAAAGATTAATTAGTTGTTTATGGGGGATTATTTGGTTTCACATTATTTCAAGGTGATCTAATGTAAGGGCTATATACATAAAAATTGGATAGAAAAGAGTAAAATGAGTAGGTAAAGAGGCGTGTTCTTGTTAAGTAATTTTTTTTCCAAGAAAAGGGTCCTCTTCATTTGTCTTTGAAATGGAAAATGTCCATTTAATGGTGTGCATGGTGTCTTGTCCTCTAAAATAAGTATTCATTCCTTGGTGTAGTAAGAATAGAATATTAAATGATGTGCCACCATGTACACCTTTACATCCGAACACTGAAATGGAAAGTATAAGGGAGTCCTATAATTTGAATGTATATGTCACCAAGAGCCTTGTACTTAGCGGCATTGGCACATTGTCCAGTTCTCTATAGAGGCAGGAGAACTTGAGTTTGAATCTCCCTCCCCCACTTAATGTTAGCAAAAAAAAAAAAAAAAAACTTGAATTAGTATGTCAAAAATGTTAAACAATGTTAGTTTTGAGAATCTAGTTTCATATTTGATGGTAGATGCTAAGATTTTGTTTGTGGTAATATGTAGGTTTTTGGTCCCTCAGCTCAACAAAGAGATCTTTATGATCAAGCAGTGATTCCAATAGTACATGAAGTTTTAGAAGGCTTCAATTGTACCAAGAGGAGCGAGCTAGGGACCAAGAGGCACGAGCTAAGCAAGAGGCATGAGGACATCTTCCGTTAGTTCTAATTATATTATGCTATACTTTTTGTATTGTTATAAAACATCTTGAGTTATTTTATGTGTTGCAAACAATTATTGTATACTTGTACGGAAGGAGTTTGAATTGGATACTTATTTTATTTTTTACTTGTGGAATGTATGGATCTTTTTCTATAAATGTATTTTTGAAATAAATGTGTTATTCAAATGTGAGGTTTTAATAATGTAATGACAAGTTACAGGTTAATATCAAAGCCATGAAAAAAATAAAAACAGAAAATAATTTTTAGTGACGAATTTTTTCGTCACAAATATAGCAACAAAAAAATGTTTTAGTGACGAAAATTTCGTCACTAAATATAGCAAAATTTTGTAAGAAATGGTTTTAGTGATGAAAATTTTCGTCACTATATGTGCCTGGATTTTCTTAAAAATAGTTTTAGTGACGAATTTTTTCGTCACTATATGTACCCGAACATAGTTTTAGTGACGAAATTATTTTCACTAAATACGATTTAGTAAACTAAAGTGTTTTTAGTGACAAAATATTTTCGTCACTGAATAATGTTTTTAGTGAGGAAAACATTTAGTGACGAAACGTTTTTGTCACTAAAAGTTTTTTTTTTTTTTTTAAATCAAATCGGACTTTTAGTGACGAAATTTTTCGTCACCAGGACTTTTAGTGATGGGGCTATAGTGACGAATTGAGTTTCGTCTCTAAAAGTCCAATTTCGTCACTAAAGGTCCTTAGTGATGAAAAACTGGACTTTTAGTGACGAATTTTTTCGATTTGAAAATACATTTTGTTGTAGTGCAAAATGCCAGGTTGAAATCTTCCTTGGATTTCCTTTTTTTTTCATTATTATAGAATATATTCCATTATGGTCAGCTAATTGAGGCAGTTGATAAATGGAAAAAGAAATGCAGGACCAAGAAAAGGACTAGGCGATTTAGTCAGAGGGATGTAAAATTATGTAGTGGTCCAACTTCAATTCTTTCACTTCCTATAAATAGAGACTCTAAGATGTAGTATTTGCAGAAACAATTGGGTTTATGAAAATATTATTTGTGAGGAAGAGAGATCTAACATTAGGATAAGAGTCTTGTTTGGTAGCCAAGGATGACTTACCTGCTCCTTCAATGGGTTTCAAGTATTGAGTCTAGAAATTCTTGTGTGGTTCATAGGCAGTCTCCAAGGCTAATTTGACAGGCCCTTCTTTCTCATGCTGGGCCTTCTCTTCTTCTAATTGCAAGCCTTCAACATTATTTTGCATGCATGATTCATTCCAGAATGTTGGGAAATATCCTACATATGGGGCATGAGTTTAAGATAAGGAATAAAGGTACATGAAAGTGAAATTCTTGTTACTGACTTGCATTTCTCCTCCAAATAGGTTTAATTTCATGGTTATGTAATAATTTCTCTCTGTCTCTCTAAGTTAGCAAGCTTTTCTTGATCTCTAGGTTTCTTTCGTTACAAGCACTTGACCTTAACTCTAATGCACTGGAAAAGCATTTACATGGTATATATATGTGAAGAATTGGTAGACAAACGTGCGAAATAGTGCTTGCTGTTGGTTCTTGTCCCCGTTTGTTTTTTCAGTCTTAATTAAATTTCATTGTTGCAAGTACTCTTCTATTAGTGACACGAATTTATTACCTTTCAAGAGGGCTCAATACTGCTAATACTTAATTTACCAATACGAGAGAGAGAGAGAGAGAGAGAGTAAAACCATTCCCAACATGCGTTGCAAAGTATCTGAAAGATAATCCCTGGACCCTGATGATACATTCACAGGGTTCATCCTATATTCTATTATTTATCGGCCTATATCTACCAATACGAGAGAGAGAGAGAGAGACTAAAACCATTCCCAACATGCGTTGCAAAGTATCTAAAAGATAATCCCTGGACCCTGATGATACACTCACAGGGTTCATCCTATATTCTATTATTTATCGGCCTATATCCACCACACAACGAAAATATGCATGACCACCTTTTCAGGATTGCTTGTCTACTAGATTACCAACTTTCTTCTGGTGGCTATTGTATGAAATAACATTTTTGATATTTCAATGAATGGCAGTGTCTATTTTACACATGGAAATACACACAAAGGCCACACCGCTAATTAAAACAATAAAATATGATACCATCAACTATCCCAATTCCAAATAAGCATTCTTTATGTTATCTAAGAATAAGTCAATCAAATGACAAACACTTACTGATATCAGACTTAAGTTCACTCCCAAGTTCCCAACTGATGGTTCTTGAAGAGCATGGGTAATGGAGGTTTGCTATGTTCTTGAAAAGCATGGGTAGGCTCTAGTGGTAATGGAAGAGGTGTGCTCAGCCGAAGACACAACCCTCTCCTTCCCAAGGGTCCAACCAAGCTCTTCAAGAGATGAGCTACATGATCTATACTTGTTGAGCCTTGTAACGAACTGCAACACATCAGGCAGCAGGCAACTCAATGCCCATGGATATGCTCATCCTGCTTGTAGAGATCCAAGGCCTACAACAAAAAACACCAGCTTCAAGTAGTGCCTAGATTATGATCAGTACGTACCAAGAGCAATTCTAGCCAAAACAATGTTGCATGTCACCGAATCAAGATTGATTTTGGTTCAATTGCAGTGGGAGAATCAATTAGGGCTCTATGGTGGCAGAATCAGTTATGGAAGGAAGTTTCGTGGTAAAGACAGCATCAAGAGCTGAGCATGTCACTGCATCAAGATTCATTGGGTTCTTGATTTTTTTATTGTTTTTTTAATTGGGAGATTATCGATTTTTTCTTAGGAGTTGTTGATGAACGGTGCTGCTTTTTGGGTTTTATATATCACTAATTGCAAACCCACGCAATGTGTGGAAATAAATAATTATTTTGTAATTATAATATAATGTATAATTTTTTTTTTAAAATTTATTGAAAATAATTTCTCCCTAAAAATTAAACAATTGCTATTCGGTCCAATTTGATCTATATCGGTTCCACTCAGTCCAATTAGGTTTAATTCAGTCCCATTTAGTCGACTTAGATTCACTTAGTCAATTTTGGTCCCCTTTGGTCCATTTTGGATTAATTGGGCCTTAAATTGATTCTTTGTGTTGGTTGCATTTTCAAGTTTGGCTCAAAAAAAAAAATTTTCTTAATTATTGGGTTGAAAAGTATGAAATTTTATTATATTTGGGCTAAAATCTTTAGTTTTGAGTTAAAAAATACAAACAAAATAAACATTAGAAATTAGGAATATGAGCTTTAAAAATGCAATAAAAATTATAAATATTCAAAAGTACTATTTGGTCCACTACGGTTCATTATGCCCTCTTTGGTCTTATTCTATCCACTTTAGTCCTATTAGGTCCACATTGGTCCTATTTGGTCCATTCTATCCACTTTGGTCCACTTCGCTTTACTTCGGTCCATTCTGCCCACTTTGATCCAATTGGGTCCATTCTGTCCACATTGTTCCTACTCTATCCACTTCAGTCCTATTCAATCCATTATGTCCACTTTGATTATATTCAGTCCACATTGGTCATATTTGGTCTATTCTATCCACTTTGGTTCTATATAGTCAATATTGGTCATATTTGTCCACGATGGTCCTATTTGGTCCGATGTAGTCCTATTCTGTCCTATTTGTTCCTATTCAATCCATTATGTCCACTTTGGTCCTAATCTGTCCATTCATTTTACTCGGTCCATTTTGGTCCCATTCGGTCACCTTCGGTCCTATTCGATCCACATTGGTCCACTCTGTTCTATTCAGTCCACTTCAGTCTTATTTTATCTATTTGGTCTACTTTGTTCCATTCGGACCGCTTTGGTCCATTTTGGTCCACTTCGGTCCATTTTTATGCACTTACATATAGGCAAAAGACATGCTTAGGTTGAGAGTACCTATTCTAAATCCTTTTTTTTTTTTTAAATATATATATATATATATATAGATCTCAAAATCATAATCTCTAAAATATTAAGTATAGCATTTATTATTGCTACACTTTTGTTGAGCCACAATAACATAGCATTTCAATCCACTTCGGTCTGGCTAAATTTAAGTGAAAGTCTTTCTAAACCTTGAGACTATGAATATACAAATCTAAGCTTTAGGGAAGTTTCTTATTTGTTTTAACGTCAATACTTTTAAATGAATTGCATGAGATTTATTATACCTTCAAGCAATATATGTGTGTGTGTGTGTGTGTGTGTGTGTGTGTGTGTGTGCGTTCGTGCGTGTGTGTGTGACTTTTATTTAAATAAATTATTCAAAATTTTCATTCTCTTAAAAGAGATTATTATGATAATCAAAACTCATAACAAACTTATATTGAATATGTATAACTTATTCTCTAGATTTAATTGTAGATAATTTATTCTCCCAAAAAAATAAACAATTTCAAAAAGTAATTTTCATCAATTTATTTTTACAAATATATAACTTTATCATTTTTTATGTTTTTGATTGATATTATTATTTTATGAAATGGTCCATATTCTTCTAACTATTGTTATTATGCATATATTTTCCTAATTTTATTTGATACAATTAAAATTTTTAAGTTTCAAAGATATTCAAATTCTCATTTTCTTAAGGAGATTATTATGATAACCAAAACTTATCATATAATTGCAATTGATATTAATCAAATAATTAATAATACTCTTAACCCCAAACTTGTATTTTGTCATTCATAAGTAGGTATACTGAATTGGACCAAAGTGATCTAAATGGACCAAATAGACCAAAGTGGACCGAATAGATCTAATTGGACCGAATAGACCTAAGTGGACCAAATAGACCGAATATACCTAATTGGACCATATGGACCAACTTGGACCGAATAGATCGAAGTAAACTGAATAGACCGAATTGGCCAAATTGGACCGACGTAGACCGAATTAGGCAAAATAGACTGAACATGACTAAATTGACTAAAGTATTCTAAATTGACCAAAAGGGACCAACTATACCGAAGTAGGTTGAATGGACATAATTGAATTGAAGTGGACCGAAGTAAACCAAATTGAAGCAAAATTGACCGAAGTGGATTGATGTAGGTCGAACCAAACCGAATTGATGAAGTGGACCAAAATAGATCGAATGTTGATCTGTTATTAGCATAGCCGAGATTGTGTTTTGATATAAACTCAAATTCTTACTTCCAAAATAATCAAGTATTAACTCAAATAAAAATCAAACCAAAACTATGTGAGAGAGAGAGACTACTTGTGGAACTAAAAAATACAACACCAAAATGTATGAACACAAAAAAGAGTTTTAAAAATCACAATGATTCATCAATATAAAGTAGAGTTGCAAGCAAGTATAAAAATGAAGAGATAGAGAGAGAATAACCACTTTTTAAGAGAGAATGTGAGAGAGAATAATAAGAAATTTATAGAAAATAATATGAGAAGAAAAAAAGTAAAAATAAAAAATATTGTAATAAACACAAAATTATCCAAGTCATGTTATGTTACATAATAAAGTAACATTATATTCTTTTATTATATCTTTATATATAATCCACAAGGATAACATCTAGGAAATCAAAGAGAAGAAAAAAATAACAACTTAATTACATCAACCCAAAATAGAGTTCCAAATAATACAAAAATTTATCAACCTAAAGTAGAGATGCAAGAAAAATAAAAATAAAAAATCCACCAAAAAAGAAAAAAAAATTCTGAGAAAGAAATAACCTTTTGTGTGTGGGAAAACTATGTATAGAATGAAATAGAGAATTTTAAATTTATAGTAAAAGGAGAGGAATGAGAAAAGCCAAAAATAATTATAGGAAGAGTGATATTAAGATAGATAGTAGAGGAGAGATGAAAAGGTAAAAGGGGGAGGAAAAGTTGAAGATCATGTAATATTAAGTTGGGAAATTAATAGGAAAAAAGAGAGTTAAAAATAAGAGAGACAATGTTGGAAATTGGTGGATGATGTGACCTATATATATATAGAATTGTCTAGAATGTTTATTAGTGTAATGATTTGGGTTTATTTGTTTTAAGTGGTAATGTGTTTATTAAATCTTAAAAAAATAATAAAAATAAAAAACACGACAACGTTGTTTGATAATGAAATGATGAGTTCAGACTTTTTTTTTTAGAATGATGAGTTTGGACTTTTTTTTTAAAGAAACAAACACACACACACACGATGAGTTTGGACATTAATGTACTCAATTGTTTGATTTGTGGATATTTTTCTTCACAATACAGAGTGTAAAGTCTGTACAATTAATGTCCAAATCTTAAAAGAATGTACACAAATTTGTACATTTAATGTCCATCCCTTCAATAAATGTATACAAGTCTAAATATTCAAAGTACACAATTGTTTGATATGTAGACATTTTTCTTCACAAATTATTCAGAATGTACAGTATGTTGTACATTCAATATCCAAACCTTCAAACAATGTACATAATTTAATACATTTAATGTGTTAACTTTTAAGAAATGAACACAATTCTATATATTCAACATACCCAATTGTTTCATTTGTGGATTTTTTTTTTTTTTTTTTTTTTTTTTTTTTTTTTTTTTTTTTTTTTTTTTTTTTCACAATGCAAAAAGTGTATAGTCTATACGTTCAACTTCCAAGTCTTCAAAGAATGTACAAAATTCTTTACATTTAATATCCAAACCTTCAAGAATTGTACACAAATCTGAACAGTCAAAGTAAAAATTGTTTTATGTGTGAATGTTTTTCTTCAGAAATTATTAAGAGTGTAATTTCTATATATTTGGGTCATTTTTAACACAAGAACTTGTGATGCTAAGAGCTTTATAGTTTAGTGACATTACACAGTACATGGTCATTCTTATAAGGATCGGAGAAGGCAAGTATCAATAAGAATTTCATTTTCACGTACCTTTCTTCTTGATCTTAAACTCATGCCCCATTAGGATCTACCAACATCCTTGTACGAATTATGCAGGCAAACTAATGTTGAGGGGTTGCTTAAAAGAGAGAAGGCCCAGCATAAGAAAGAAGAGCCTATCAGATTAGCCAAGGAGACTGCCTACGAACCACGCAAGAGTTTCCAGACTAAATACAATTGAAACCCTTTGAAGGAGCAGGCAAATCATCCTTCGCTACCAAACAAAACTCTTATCCTCATGTTAGACTCTCTTCCTCTCAAATAATACTTCATAATCCAATGGATGCTGCAAAATACTTCATCTTAGAGTCTCTATTTATAGGAAATGAAAGAATTGATGTTGGACTGCTACGTAATTTTACACTCCTCTAACTAAATTGCCTAGTCCTTATCTTGGTCTCGCATTTCTTCTTCCATTTGTCAACTGCATCAATTAGCTGCCCATAATGAAATATATATTCTATACAAAGAGGGAAATCTGAAGAAGACTTCAACCTGGCATTTTTTTGATAGGCAACTTGCAACAACTCAATTTATTGCACCTTTTCTACTTCAAAAGGTGCAAGCAGATTGACTTTGTGCAAGTTGCCTAACCGAAGTTCCAGATTGAAGCCTTCTTCAGCTTTCCTTCTTTGTATAAAATATATTCCATTATGGTCAGCTAATTGACGCAATTGACAAATGGAAGGAGAAATGAAAGACCCAGATAAGGACTAGGCAATTTAGTCAGAGGGATGTAAAATTAGGTATTGGTCCAACTTCGATTCTTTCACTCCCTATAAATAAGATGTAGTATTGCAGCATCTATTGGGATTATGGAGTATTATTTGAGAGGAAGAGAGATCCAACATGAGGATAAGAGTCTAGTTTGGTAGCCAAGGATGACTTGCCTGCTCCTCAAGGAGTTTCAAGTTTTATGTCTAGAAACTCGTGTGGTTCGTAGGCAATCTCTTTGGCTAATCTAACAGGCTTTTTTTTTCTCTTGCTGGGCCTTCTCTTCTTGTAACTACAAGCCTAACCCTTCAACATTATTTTCCATGCATGATTAGTATCAGAATGTTGGAAAATATCCTACATATGGGGCGTGAGTGAGTATCAGGAATAAAGGTACATGAAAAATGAAATTGTTGTAAATGGCATGCCTTTTTCTCGAATGGGTTTAAGTGTATGGTTTTTTAAAAAATTTGATAGATACAATGTAGGAGAGATTTGACTCTGGAATGTCTCCGTTAAAAACATCAAGAAATGCCAATAGAGCCACAAGGCTCTGAACAGGTTTAAGTGTATGATTATTTAATAATTTCTCTCCTTTATTACCCCTGAACTTTTGTTTGATTTTCAGCCAGTCAACTTTGCTAAGCAGATAGCCTTTTCTTGATCTCTAATGTTACACCTTTCACAACAAGCTCGTGACTATAACTATCTGTGAAGCGCCAGAAAAGCATTTGTGTGGGAAATATATGTGAAGAAATGGCAGATAAACGCATGAAATAGTACTATCACTAGTTCTAGTTTTTTTTTTTTTTTTTTTTTGGGGGGGGGGGGGGGGTGTTGAATAAATGTCATGGCTACTAGTACTCTATGCATTGGTGATTGGAATGTATAACCTTCAAGAGGTGTCAATATTGCTAATACTTTGTTTATCATTTATCTTTGTATTTGGTTCTGTAAGGTTGAATTTAATCAACCATCTTGTTGGCTTTATTCCGTGCCAAATTTGCTTGTATTTCAGCAATTAGTAACCCTGTATTTAGATGGGATTCTTGTAAGGGTAGTGAGTGAGATAGTGTGAAGAAATGCTCAAGAGTGGGCAAGAAAAACAGAGACTCACGACTGGATCTCGCGGGTGACTCGCGGCTGCAAGCCGCTAGGAGCTGCACACATGCCAGGCATGCTAGAAGTTGAAGTGTCATGCTAGCTGGAGCACTACAGGAAAAAATAGGACAACTGGCCGTTCAATTTTCTCGCAATTGGATCTTGCGACTCAGTCAAGCCGCGAGCCAGCCTTGTCTTGAAAAACTTGACTCTTCACATTCCAATCTCACCCCAATATAAATACCCCTTATACCCACGAAAGAAAGAGAGCTTATAGAGAGAATTTTAAGAGAGAAACCCTAGAGAAAAACAAGATTGATTCATCCAAAATCTTCACATAACAGACTCTTCAAATTCCTCTACTCTCTACCTCTCCATTGTTAAATCCTTGAGAGGCTTTTTACCAAAACCTTTTTCTCACCATATCCATTTCTGTGAGAGGGCTGTTTGGTGCTTTGGGAAGCAGTTGGGAAGGAACCAATTTCACATTGGTTGATGCTATGGTCAAGTAGCGAAATCTAGGAAGCTAGAAAAGAAATAGGTTCAACACAACCTCGTTGGAGCAAGAAGCTTGGAGGGTTTAGATACATTGGGTAGATTAGGCTTGGAAGGTCTATTGCTGTTCATGTATCCCAACTACATTTTCTAGTGGATTACTTACCGTATGGAGAGAGGCGGAGAGGTTTTATGCCGAGGGCTTCGGTTTCCTCTTCGATAACACATCGTTGTGTTGTCCTTGTCTTTGCATCTCTCTTCCCTTAATCTTTGCCTTTTATTTTCTGCTGTGGATGTGATTTTAATTAGCTTAGATTGTTTACCAATTCTATTTTTAGCTTGTGTTCATTTTTCGCACACTTATTGTTTGTCATAAAGCTTGAGTTGGTATTTTTGTTATTGGGGGTCTAAACGTTCAAGGGTGTTTTATACACTATTTGAACTTTCAGGTTCTATTTTCAAACTCTTTGCAATGTTTGTGGGACTGGAAGAGGAAGAAGAAATTCCATTTTAGACTTTTATTATTTTATAAGGAAAGTAAAAAATAAATTTTGATTGCTTGTCAACTTTGATTATTTTAAAAAGAAATTGCAATTTATTAAGGATTTCTTGTTCATTATTTTTTTCTTGACAAGTTGTGATTGGTAAAATATAAAGTGAAACACAAAAAATGCAATAGAACTATAGAAGATTTGTATTCAACCAATAGTTAACCCATACAAAATGCATAATGTGTAGTTCTTATGTATAATAGCCAGTTACATTTTATTAACCTCTCATACAAATTCTCACCATTATTATTTAAGGGGTGATTATAGTAAACTCACTTGTGGTTTGGACTTTTATCACCTCATCACTTCAGCATTAAAAACAAGAGAAAATAAACAAATAAATGAATAAATGAATGAATAATCAAAAAGTTAGGGTTTTGTAAAAATCAAGAACAACTCAAGAGAAAATAGGGATGCTACTAATACTTTATTGATATGAATGCAATTTAGGGTGGTCATTTTCCTAGTTCATGCCATGAGGGATACTAGAGTATATTCAACATATGTTATCACAAAAAAACAAGAGGACCTATTTTGAATGTCCAATACAATTAATACTCTCCTCGCTAGTAGGAGTTCTCTCTCTCATTAGTGCAAGATATCCCTCCCTTAGGGTTCCTAAGGGTTTGCATTTTCTTTTCTTTTCATAGTTAGGCTATCATGGCAGATGAAGTTACGAATATACTGGAGAACATGAGATTGACTTCAGAGGAAGAGGAGACTATTAAGATTCCAGATGAGGGAAGAAAAGAAGGGCTGGAGAATTGTGTACTTAGTTTGATTAGGAAGTTCCTTACTTGTCACCCCTTCAATAAGAAGGCAACCATAACTACTTTGAGAAGGGCATGGGGCTTAGAGGAAGCTGTCCAAATCGTTGAGGTGGGAACAAATTTATTTCAACTCAAATTCCAATCTGAGTTTGAGATGAATCAGGTGCTTAAGGGTGGGCCGTGGACTTTTGATAACTAGGTTCTAATGTTGCTTCAATGGAAAGTAGGGATGACGGCAGACAACATTAAGTTTGATTCAGTTTCCCTTTGGGTACAAATATGGGGTGCTCCTTTTGATTTGGTGTAGCCTAAAGTTGCAGAGGCTGTGGGAAGTAAATTGGGGTCGGTGGTTGAAGAGGAGAAAAAACAAAAACTTGAGGGCCAGAGCTATTTTATGAGGGTTAAAGTTGTTGTTCCATTAGCAAAATCGATCCGACGGGGTGCGTTCTTGGCCGGTTCAGAGGGTACGAGGCATTGGGTTACTTTTAAGTATGAATGACTCCCTTTGTTTTGCCATTATTATGGTTTACTGGGGCATGACTTAAAGCATTGTGCCTCATATTTTGCAGCAACTAAGAATGAGGGGGAGGTAAGCTGTCAATACGAGGACTAGTTGAAGGCCACGGGTGGCCGGAATCATTCACCTTCTCATAGGAATGTTACCAGGGAAGAAGTAGGTGGGGAGGTTCAATAAGGGAAGACTCAGACTGCTCAGGCTAGTCACGTAATAGAAGCGGCAGATGGTGGGGATACGGTACCGAGCCTTAGGGAACAAGATGTGTTACGTAAGGAAACGCATAACGGAAAACAAGGAACTAATGGGGAATTGCACTACGTGGCACCCGAGATTAATGGGATTGGAGCTACAAATAAGGAAAGGATGGGATTTGGTGTAACTAATACTAAAGGCATGGGTTTAAATTCAAAAGCTAGGGATGGTGCTGAAGTGGAGGATCCCATGCACGTGGTAAATGTGGATTCAGGAAGTGGGCCTCAAAGCCCAAAAACAAAGGCTACATGGACTAGGCTAAGGCGCATGGAAATCGAGCCTGTGGAACTTATCAAGGAAGGGGTTAAGTCAGTTTTGGGGAAAAGAAGTACAAGTAGAGAAGGCAGCAACCAAGTTGAGGATGAGCAAATTGAAGTAGTGAAGCAGGGAAAAAGCAGTTCTAAGTCTAATTCAGAGGAAACGGCGGGGGTGCCCATGCACCCTTGCCGATCGCAATGAAACTTCTCAGTTGGACCTGCCAAGGGCTTGGAAACTCTTGGACAGTTTGAAGCCTTCACAAGTTAGTGAGGGATCAAGCTCCCATAGTCTGTTTCTTAATGGAGACAAGACTGGATAAAGAAGGTTTTGCTAATCATGGTAAAGAGTTGCCTTTTCCGAATAAGTTCATTGTAAAGAAGCCTTATTCTAGGGGAGGTTTAGCACTGTTATGGAAATCTAAGGTTCAGTTAGATGTCATTAATTTTACAAAGAATCACATATTAGCGAAGGTGGTCGAGGATGATGGTTTTACTTGGTTTTTGACAGGTTTTTATGGGTGGCCAGAAGCAAGTGAGAAAAAGAAATCCTGGGCACTATTATCACATATTTCCTCATTTGTGAATGGGTCGTGGTGTTGTATAGGAGATTTCAATGCAATTCTGCATCAATCAAAAAAGCAAAGTAGACATCCACCTCAGTATAAACAAATGGAAGAGTTTCAGGCAGCATTGGAGTTATGTAATTTATTTGATTTGGGTTTTCAAGGGTACAAATTTACGTGGAATAACAAAAGACTTGGGGCAGCTAATACTAGAGAAATATTGGATCGAGCAGTTGCAAACCATGAGTGGAAGGAAAAGTTTTCAGCTAGTACTCACTGCCACGGGTTCAGCCATGCATCTGACCATGTTTCGATTTTTCTCCAGACTAGAACAGACCGTGATTTCAAGGGAGGAAGGCCTCGTGGTTTCAGGTTTGAAGAATCTTGGCTAATGTGGGATGATTGTGAAGGAGTGATTATGGACTCTTGGACCAATTCAGGTGGAGTGGCAGATGGGCTACATGCAACAGTGGACAAGATTAAGGGGTGTGGGGCTGATTTCTTGGCTTGGGGTTTGGCCAAAACAGCTCCTGCTATGAATGAGATAAAACTCTTAACTAAAAAGATTGAAAAGATGAATGAAGAAGAGTTGACGGAGGAGAGTAGAGAGGAAGTCTTGGCAGCAAGCAAAAAATTGGATGATCTTCTTCTTAAGCAAGAATTTTTTTGGGTACAACGATCTCGGGTATCCTGGTTGAAGCATGGAGATAGGAATACAAATTTTTTCCATTCAAAAGCTTCCCAAAGGTGCAAGAGGAATTTCATTCATGGTATTAAAAACTAACATGGTAATTGGGTGGAGGACATTGGAGAGGTGGCGGAGGTGGCTATTAATTATTTTGAGACAATTTTTCACTTAGGTACATGTGAAAGGATGGAAGAATGTCTAAACACAATTTCCCCCAAAGGATGACTATAGATATGAAGGAAGAGTTGTCTAGGCCATGCAGTGTGGAGGAAGTAAAAGCAGCATTATTTCAAATGGGACCCACCAAAGCTTCGGGACCAGATGGTATGAATGCTCTTTTTTATCAAAAGTTTTGGCATATAATTGGTAATGATGTTAGTTTTGCTGTGTTGGATTTTTTGAATTTTTGAAATATGATACCTGAAATAAATTATACTCATATTGTTCTTATTCTAAAAGTTAAGTCACCGAAGAAGATGACAAATTTCAAACCCATTAGCTTATGCAATGTTATTTACAAAATAATTTCTAAAGTGCTAGCTAATAGACTGAAGACTATATTACCCCAGTTGATCTCCCCCATCCAGAGTGTTTTTATGCCAGGTAGACTCATCACTGATAATGTGTTGCTAGCTTATGAAACTTTACACGCCATGCACGGGAGAAAAAAGGGGAAGAAATGAGCCCTAGCCTTGAAATTAGATGTCAGTAAGGCTTATGATTGAGTGGAGTGGGCTTTCTTGAGGGGTCTGATGGTTAGACTAGGATTCCCGGAGGAATGGATGACTAGGGTGATGAGTTGTGTCACCACCCCTTCGTTCTCGGTCCGGATTAATGGTAAAGCATATGGAAATATTATCCCTTCGAGAGGGCTTCGCCAAGGGGACCCTTTATCACCTTATCTATTTCTTTTGTGTGCAGAAGGGTTTACTTCTTTGCTTTCCAAAGCAAAATATGAGGGGCGGCTTCATGGTGTCCAAATTTGCAGAAGGGGGCCTAGTATTTCTAACTTGCTTTTTGCAGATGATTCTTTAATTTTCTGTCAGGCAAATCAGGAAGAAGTGCAGGTGATTTCTGATACATAGCAATTGTATGCAAAAGCTTCTAGACAATGCATTAATTTTGAGAAGTCGTCTGCATATTTTAGTAGTAATACATCTGAGAGACAAAGGCAATGGATCAAGCAAGCTTTGGGAGTAAGGGAAGTGGATAGATTTGATTCTTAATTGGGTTTGCCGACTTTGGTTGGGAGGGCCAAGTACCAAACATTTGCATATCTTAAGGAACCGATGTGGAAAAAACTTCAGGGGTGGAAAGGCAGAATGTTATCTTATGCTGGAAAAGAAGTACTAATCAAAGTAGTGGCCCAATCAATTCCAACGTATACTATGGGAGTGTTCTTGTTGCCGATAAAGCTTTGCAATGAGTTAGATGCCCTATGTGCATGATTTTGGTGGGGGCAGACCAGTGACGAACATAAAATTCATTGGAAGAGTTGGAATTTTTTGACGAAACCTAAGAAGGAAGGTGGCCCCATTCTATTCAAGTTTCTCCACAATGTCAAGCTTGTTCTAAATCAAGAGAGAGATATCATAATTCATGTAATCCTCAAGAAAAATAAAAAAAGACTCAAAATAAAATATTTTTGTCTTTTTGAAAATTTTTCAATGTTTTTGGATTTTTTTTATTTAAAAAAACAAAAACAAAACATGTCCACAAATAATTAAAAGAATTAAATCAGGGACAAGTCAACAACACTCACCTTAAAGAATCTTTTCTCACCCATCTAGCACGAGTCTTCGGCTTTGTAGGTGAAAATCCATGAGAAGCAGAGTGTATTTGAGGGATTACACCAATCTTCTGAGAAAGACTAAAATCCTGCAAATTCCTTTCACAAGCCAACAAGCTTAAATTTTTCAAAAGAATATGAAACAATTTATATGGACTTATGGTAGGAGAAATATCATCACAAATCCTAGACTGAAACATAGAATGCTTAAATTTCAGTTTATGACAATTAGGACGAATGTGACCACAGACACCACAAAAGTGGCAAACAGGGACAAATTTAGGAACATGAATATTCCTAGTGGGGTTTCCGGTCACAGGCTTTGGTTCTTAACTCAATAAAGAACAATTTGGTCTAATATGACCAACAACACCACAAAGGTGACAAGTAGGCACAAAAACAGATTTATTGTGCTCTCTAACAGTAGGTTTAGACTTAGGTTTAGAAACTTTAGCGTCTACATCAGAACTTTTACCTTTGTCTAACCTAGCAAAATAAGTTTTTTCTTTATTATTCCTCTTAAAAGGAGGGATATAAACTTTCTCAGTTTTAGGCTTAAGAGAAACAGAAACACTTCTGTTATCAACAGCAGGCTTGATACTAGTCAAATTTTCAATTTTAGCTTTAGATTCAACTAACACTTGTTCCAAGCTTTTCATCTTCTCATCTTGAGAGGAAATTTGATTTCTCAAAAATTCATTCTTTTTATTAGATTCATCTAATCTAACAAAAAATTCCTCTTTTTCAAGATTAGCCAATTTTAACTCTTCCTTGAATTTCTTAGCAATTTTCATAGATTTCAATAATTCCTTACGAAGAGTTTCACAGGCATCAATAAAATCAACAGAAGCATGAGCAGAAACATGATCAGAAAGACACTTCAAATTATCCATGACAATAGGGGTCAAGGATCAGCTCTTAGATCAAAAGATCTAAAACAAAAGAGCAACCCGCTCTGATACCACTTGTTAGTTTTTAGACCCCTTAACAAAAATTGATTTAACCTAGGTAATTAGCCAAGTTGTTACTTAGTCCAATTTGACAAATCTAGGTTATCACAATTATAGAGATCATATCATGCAAAGCAGTGGAAAGATAAATAACACAAAGATATGGTCACCTAGGAAACCAAACCGGTAAAAACCTGGGGAGGATTTGACCTAGCTATCCTCAAGGTAAACTTGAATCCACTATCTTGAAAGAATCGAAGTTCATACAATAAGACTTACAAGCCCCCACACTTGACTTCTTATTGCTACCCACCAGTAGAACTTACTGACACGACCACGTGCAAGCTCCGAATCCACGGACTCCTTTTTTCTTGGATTCACCACCTAATACAAGCACACCCGCTTGTCTTTTCTTTAAGCTTCAATGGTAGCAACCGAGTTGATCATCAAAGTGTAGATAAAATCTCCTCCTTGAAAATCCTAAGTTTGTGTAAAGGAAAGCTCCTCTAGATCTCACAAGAGATTTACACAAACAGCAATATGAGCAACAATACAACTCTCTAGCAACCAAGGCTTTAGAGAGGTTTGGGTACAAAACCCTAAAACCAAAAGAGGCACAAGAGGCACTCTAATCTCTCTTTCTTCAGTCTCAAAAACGTGGCTTAGGGTTTCCTTTATATAGTGGGAGAAGTAGATCTGAAATCCTAATCCTTAATGGGCTTAAGCTGTTGTTTGGGCTGACTTAAAATTTTGCAGATACGATTTTCGATTGATTGAGCCTGTTCTTCGATCGATCGAACCAGGCAGAATATGAAGTCTTCTTCCTGCAACTTGTATGTTCTTGAATCTTGACTTGAATCACTTTGAGTATTGTCTAATAAAACCTATAGACTCTAAGATCTATATCTAGACAAGTTTGTGTTCATGATTTGTCAATTGTTCTAAACATTTAGAACCTAACATGGGATATTAGGAGCTTTAATCTAGCAATGCTGGCAAAGCAAGGTTGGAGGCTAGTACAAGACCAAAACTCACTCTTATCTAGGTGTTTCAAGGCCAAGTACTTTCCAAGATGTAGCTTCATGGAGGCAGCTAATTGTCCTAACAGTTCCTATGTTTGGAAGAGTGTGCTAGCATGCTATTGGAGGGTGGGCATGGGTTCTTCAATACAAGTAATGGAAGACAAGTGGATACCGAATCATCCTGAGGATAAGATTCTGTTTCCAACTGAATATGATGAATGGGAATGGAGAGTCTCAGATTTAATTGATTGGAGTGTGCACCAATGGGATAGGGAAAGGATTTACATGTTATTCAATCAGTTTGATGCCAAGGAAATCCTTAGAATTCTGTTGAATAGGAGACAGGTACAAGACAAATTGGTGTGGAAGTTTTGTCGCAATGGAAAGTATGCTATTAAATCAGGTT